>NC_090442.1:929355856-929971481 GCF_031143425.1 Pleurodeles waltl | reverse complement strand
TGTGGCAACCATGTCGATTCTCTATACTACTGTCCTGATTTCATGTATACTGAAACATCTGTGCAGTGGCCAGGATTGCATCATAGCTTTACTAGACTGAGGAAAATAACTGATGTAGGGACTAAGCACACACAATCATGCTGTGTTGGACAGAATGATGCCCCATCCATAGCTATTCTAGACAACTAATGGTGGCTGAGAAATGTAGGCACCTTGCAATACTAAAACAAGAAATTATGCTGTAAAATGAAAGGAATGATAACCAAATTACACTGCATCAATCACCCTTACAGCGTATACTACCATGAAGGAAAGTCATGCTCAAGCAGTACACACATGATGTAGGTCAGCAATGACAGCAACAAGACAAGAGTGTGAACAAATACTCATCTACAAAGCTCTCCCTGAACTTCACAATGCTGTCCGACCTATCTATTTACCTACAAAATCAACTCTGGAAGCACTCTTTGTGAAGTAGGATACATACTAACCCCAAATCTTGATGATCTATGCACACTACCAATGGTGGCTCTCCCACATGGTGGATACTTACCAAGTTAGCACACGGGTAGCTGGCATGTTAAACCTCAATAGCCTGGGGATAGCGAGCATAGGACACAAATGTCATACTAAAACTTTCTGCTACACTGATGTCAAGGCCATGAAAAGGTAGCACCTAACGCATCAGGTAAAGGGTTAACAACATTTTTATTTCCAATAAGTAATAAAAGAGGCAACTAAGGGAAAGATAAACCTACACTAATCTAACCTGACTACTACTAACCCACAACTGTCCCTAACTAACCTAAGCTAAACTTACTCTACACATGTAACGAAACGATCAACCCCCCACCCACCATTATGAGACAAGACACATGCAGGACAACACTTACTAACCTACACACATACTACACTATCCTAAACAAACATATATATATATATATTTTTTTTTTAATATATTTTTTTATTTTTTTTATTTTTTATTTTTTTTAAACAGGAATCCCAACATTGCCCCCCACCCACACAAAAAGATAAGATATAAAGAAGAAGGACCCCCCACCCTCTTACCTAACACTAACTAAGCTAATTTCCTACACTTATCCTATAACTAACCCCCCAAACCCAACTAACAGTATGAAATAGGAAAGAGGTGAGAGGGGAGGGGTAAAAGTTCTGGAGGGCAAAATGTCTACAGATTTGGCCTCCGTAGTGTTCGCCGGATGGAGCGCACCTTCTTCTTCACCTCAGCCATGTCCTCCGTCAGGGTGTCAACTTTTCCAATCAACCTGTCCAATTTCCTTGACAATGCGTGGAAGTCCGCTGGGTTGATCGGAGGGTCAGTGCAGGTCTGGGTGCCGGTGGAGGTGGATTGTGTTGGTGGAGTGGTGTGGGCACTGGACTGCCCTGCTCCCACCACACGGCTGGGTCCAGGTCTGGATGAGGATGCCTGGTCCGTTGCTGGGTCCACTTGGCCAGACCTGGTGGATGTAGTGGCGGGGGTTGTTGGTGGCACCGTTGGGGGAGCCTGTGGTGTGGCATACCACGCCCCGGAGGCCCGTTCCGAATTGTATCTGCGGGCCATCCTCCGATACCCACACTGCACCTGCAGGATGTGGCTGTACCTTATTGCCCGGTGCTCAAACTGGTTGTGAGCTGCGGCACTCAGGTTTGCAGCTGTGAAGAGCTTTTTCTGAAAGGAAAATTAGCTGCTATTTGTTTAAATTCACAACAATTGGTTTTTACGTAATTTACACAATAATTATTGCTCCCTTAGACCACTGGCTGTTTTGTGCAGGAGTATTTTGGTCCACTCACAAAGGTGAAGGTTCACAATGAGGACCCCTTCCAGTCAGCAAGTTGGTTAGCATCCACTTCAAGTGGATGATAACAGCTACTCACTTTGCAACCACGTACTCGTTAGCAAATGGGATTGCCTACCACTGTGATTTGCAAGTAGGGCTGGTAAACTCCTTTATTTTGTTCATTTAGAAAAGCATTTTGCTAATATGTACATGACCACCAAAAACATTTCGGATTAGGAAACAGACGTTTGCAACTCACTAACATCAAATTATGCTATTTGCAATGTGTAGACATTTTGCTACATCTGGACCTAGGTACAAACTCAAGTCACAAAAGGTGTTAAGTACGTGTAACATACTGGTTGCTACAGTCCTAGGTACCCTGTTTCACAGTAACATCCCAGTCTTTGTGGGTGGTGTGGGAAGAACAAACAACAATCCCATGATCAATGCACAACCAGGAGTGTACAGAAAGTTCAACAAGCATGTGCCTTCACACACAACACCTATGAAGGGCTAGCAACACGTTGGAGTCAGCCCAACCTTGTCACATCCCAGGTCCACACATGTCAAAATGATATGACTTAGCCCAACATAACATACTATTAGTGAGGCATGGTTTACAACACACACAGAGGAGGTAGAACACCCATTCACATGATTCAACAGAACACCTAGGCCATTGCACTCAAGTCACACACACTTCGAGGTCACCTTGTGGAAGTACATGCCCCCAGAAGATCCGACCTACAGTGTACACAGTCCATCCTCAACTAGGAAGAAGCACTTGTCATCGAAGCCATGTGCCTAAGCTATCTGGGAGACTGTCAGTCTGATATGCTGACTCAGTTAATGGCAAGTTCCTGACCAAGTCTAACATTGACCAGTGTATTCAAAATGAGTCATGCCATTCCCAATTGTCGCACTAATTGAATGACCTACTGCCCCTCAATCTGAGAGATGACTAGGTATTGCTTTACAGAAACATTATTCCAATTTGATATCACACCAAAACAACAAAGCCAATGAACGGCCAGCACATCAAATCATGAATTATCCTGAACACACAGTAATCCATCATGCTTCATTTCCAAACAATGTAAATAGCACTTAGGCAACACTCACTGTAGGTATCGGGGTCGTCAAAATGGGCCACCTCACCAACGGTGTACGGGGCTGGTCCACCTGTAAAGCATGAAAGGAAGATTATACTCAGACTGGGTGAACAGACAAATAATTTCTGTTACAATGACAGTGTGTGAATATTACATGGTAATGATACACTTTCACACATGCTCATCCTGCCTGGCTGACTTTGTATTCTAGATTATCATTGGATGAGTCTCCTGCTCCAGTGACACACCCTACTACACTCATGCAGTGGCCAGGACAGTCATGTGTCGTCCAAGTTAATCCTCCATTAGTAGGCCCCAACAATCATGTGATCCATACATCTCAGCATGTGCATCCCAGAGAGAAACATTCCACAACTGGTTCCATGAGGACTGCATGACCACTCACAATCAAACAGGCTATGTGGACAGGTTCAACACACAGCAACCAGACACACATGTGACATATGTGTGGACAACATGACTAACTTCATGTGACGTGAAGGCAACACATGTGTAGCATCATCATGTGTTTGCAATGTTCGGTCTAGCTATGGCGTCTACATATGTAGGTATGTTGTTTCTACATGACGTACTCACTGGCCATTATGACCAGTAGAGTACAAATAGAGCAGTTCACGTGTTGCTTTTCAGACACAAATGCAACAGTACATTCCATGCAGCTACAGCCATCTGGTATGTGTTGCAAAAATGAGGCATCGGCCTGGTAGCATAGGTCTTCATACACATCCTGCAACAAATACACATTTGGACACATATGTATACCTTTGTAGCGCAGCATTTGCATCATTTTGTGACGCAGAGAGGGGGCTACTTAGCAAAATACAAATAGATGTTGCATTTTACTGCTGTTATTGGGTGTACATGTGTAGCAAAAATGGGGATTTATGTGTATACCCATGGGCCTAGGTTTCCCTAGCATAACACGCAGTCAGCTACTTATTTTGAAGATTGGCTACCAATCATCACATGTTCACGCACACATTCCTATTATTCCCATGTAATTGATTAGTACTCACCAACATAGCCACCAATCCGGAGTCCCAGGTGGTCCAGCAGGTCCTGTTCCCTGCTGATCAGATCTGCCCAGCGGTGCTTGAGTTGATGTATATTCCTCAGACTCCCGTAGACCCGGACCAGGTGATGGCGCACCTTCTCCCAACGGATTTTCCTCGCCTCCGTGTGATACCCCTGTATCACACGGCCCCCAGCCTCCAGCATCAGTGGGAGGAAATGGCTTACGAGCCATATGAAGCCCCCCAATTCGTCCTCACCCATCCTGGACAGGCGAGGCCTACCTGACATGATGAGAGGTGTAAAAAAGTACAAAAGAAAAATTAAAGAAAAAGTGGGAAATGGGGAAAGGTAGAGGTGTGAAAGAAAAAGAAGAAGGAGAAAAATAGCCCAACTAACCCCCCAAACTATGCTACCCACAACAGACTCCCACAGACAATACAAACTATCACAGGTATAGACAAAATAACACTAAACAGACTGAGACAATGTTAGACAACAATAAAAGATTGACACAAAGACAAAATACAAGGCACACAGGACACTAAAGCAGTAAAACACAGGACAACACCTTTCACACAACCACACAGTCTAGATAACTCTGAGACTGCAAAGTGAAAGTGAAAGTCAACTCCCAGTACAGATTTGGTAAACAGGATATCCTATTACATCACTTCCTGCATAAAATGGCCGCCGTTTTTATTTTCGCGTAATGCGTCATATTTTCACGCATACACAGATGTGCGTCATATTTTTTTGACGCATTACAGTGCACATGATGCGGAGTGTAAAAATATGATATGAATATTAATATTTCAAATGTACATGACATGACAAACATATTGTCCATGTAGCGTCATTTTTACCACGCATACATCATGGGCGTCATTTTTTTTACACGTACAGTGGTGCACATGATGCGGAGTGAAAAAAAATGATATGAATATTAATAATTTAAAATGTACATGACATGACAAACATATTGTCCATGTAGCGTCATTTTTACCACGCATACATCATGGGCGTCATTTTTTTTACACGTACAGTGGTGCACATGATGCGGAGTGAAAAAATATGATATGAATATTAATAATTAATACTGTACATGAAATGACCAATATATTGTGCATGTAGCGTCAATTTCACCACGCATACATCATGGCCGTCGTTTTTTTTACACGTACAGTGGTGCACATGATGCGGAGTGAAAAAATATGATAGGAATATTAATAATTAATACTGTACATGAAATGACCAATATATTGTGCATGTAGCGTCAATTTCACCACGCATACATCATGGGCGTCATTTTTTTTACACGTACAGTGGTGCACATGATGCGGAGTGAAAAAAAATGATATGAATATTAATAATTTAAAATGTACATGACATGACAAACATATTGTCCATGTAGGTCATTTTTACCACGCATACATCATGGGCGTCATTTTTTTTACACGTACAGTGGTGCACATGATGCGGAGTGAAAAAATATGATATGAATATTAATAATTAATACTGTACATGAAATGACCAATATATTGTGCATGTAGCGTCAATTTCACCACGCATACATCATGGGCGTCGTTTTTTTTACACGTACAGTGGTGCACATGATGCGGAGTGAAAAAATATGATAGGAATATTAATAATTAATACTGTACATGAAATGACCAATATATTGTGCATGTAGCGTCAATTTCACCACGCATACATCATGGGCTTCATTTTTTTTACACGTACAGTGGTGCACATGATGCGGAGTGAAAAAATATGATATGAATATTAATAATTAATACTGTACATGAAATGACCAACATATAGTGCATGTAGCGTCAATTTCACGACGCATACATCATGGGCGTGGTTTTTTTTACACGTACAGTAGTGCACATGATGCAGAGTCAAAAATATTGTGGATGTAAATAATAATTTGAAGGTGAAATATCAAGACACTTTTGGATACATTTGTATCTGACTCTGCATTGTGTGCACTCATGTACGTGAACAAATTATGACGGCCATGCTGTATGCGTAGAATATGGAGCAAATTTATCCAAATGTCTTCATGTGTTTAGCTTTGGAAAGGTGATTTGTCATGGTAAAACGGTGCGATGTGAGACACATTTGTGTTTGTATATGACAAATGTCCGTACTTTTATGTATAGACGGCCTTCACACTGTGATGTTTGGGATACGTTAACTAATGTATTGACCATATTTGACAACATATTTGGTGTAATTGCTGATGGCTATTTTGAAATGATGTTTTTGATACCATTATGTATTCCGTCTCCAAAATGTCCCCACCTTTATGATGGGGATGCTTTTATCTGTAGTCCTAACAGGGAGTGGGAGAGTCACTTTCAGTTTTTATGGGGCTGACCATGTCCCATTATGATTTTGTGTTTCATATTTGTGTAGGACTTGTGACATGGAGGCCACACATGTGCCTTATGCATGTGTTTAGTTCACAAGTACATGATTCTTGTATGTTTTGGGGGTGGTAGAGGTGGAGTTAGGCCCCCAGCACCCTAGGATTTGACCATCCAGAATAGCTACTGTATCCATGGAGTATTTTTATCATATCCTGGCAAACCTGCAGCAGCGGGCGAATGTAAGGCCATATGGTATGAATGACTGTTGACCATTCATTCATCTCATTAGCCCATTTGACGTTTGCAGTAATGATGATTTGGAGCTAAGTTGCATACCATTTTCATATGACTAAGGGGGTCATTCTGACCGCGGCGGTCGGCGGTCGCCGCCCGCCAAGCGGTTCCCGCCGAAAGACCGCAGCGGTCATTCTGGCTTTCCCACTGGGCTGGCGGGCGACCGCCAAAAGTCCGCCCGCCAGCCCAGCGGGAAACACCCTTCCCACGAGGACGCCGGCTCAGAATGGAGCCGGCGGAGTGGGAAGGTGCGACGGGTGCAGTTGCACCCGTCGCGAATTTCAGTGTCTGCAAAGCAGACACTGAAATTCTTTGTGGGGCCCTCTTACGGGGGCCCCGCGGCACCCCCTACCGCCATCCTGTTCCTGGCGGGAGACCCGCCAGGAACAGGATGGCGGTAGGGGGTGTCAGAATCCCCATGGCAGATTCTCAAGGGCAGCGGGAAGTCGGCGGTACACCGCCGACTTCCCGTTTCTGGCCGCGGCTGAACCGCCACGGTCAGAATGCCCATCGGTGCACCGCCAGCCTGTTGGCGGTGCTACCGCCGACCTCCGCCATGGTGGTAATTACCGCCAGGGTCAGAATGACCCCCTAAGTTTGCAAGACTCTCAGCATTCACGATGTGATAATGCGAAGATTGTTTTGCTTGTCTGTGTCCCTTTCTGCATATACTGGTTTAGTGTCATGTTACAATCTTCCTGCTAGGTTCAAACTGGGACACAACTGTGATGGTCTACTTTCAAATATTAGGTTGGTTGTATGACATATGTGTACATGTGTGTGGGAATGTGGATCCAGTATGACCTGTCTGTGTGTATGTTGTCACTGTAACTTCAAGGTCTCCTCCTGAGTTAGTGGCAGCTGATGTTGTTGCAATTGTGTATTGCTCACATCATACACTTGAGAGAAGCCATTGATGACATGTTCACGTACACATGGATGGTCCCACCCTGTCTCTGAACACGTGTGATGTGACTTTCAAATGATCTCCAATTTTGGGCTGGATGAGAGACTGTTTCAGTTGTTTGGATCCGGCATGTGTAATTGTCACATTTGTACTCTTGTTGGGCTCTGTGTATGGTAATGTAACATGTCACATCCTACCCTCTGTGCATACAGTTGTGATGTTTATTTTTGGTGTGATGAATTTTAATGGCATTCTTGATCAATGAGACAACATTCATCTTCAGCTATTTCAAACTAAAGGTGGTCAGAAATGAATAGGCCAAAGCATGATGTGGTGTTTGTTATCTGTGTTTATTTACAAGTGTGGAATACAAGTGATTATAATAACTTAAGTAAAAAAATTGTTCACAAGCTGTTGGCGCCTACGCACTCCTGCTGCGGTGTTAGGTTGTTCCCCCTCCTGTTGCAGGCCAGCATCCTCCTCATCATCATCCTCAGGCATGTCTGGGTCCGGTTCAAGGAGGGGAATGTTCCTTTGTACACAAATATTGTGTAATATGGCACAAGTGAGTATGATTTTGCAGACCATCTCTGGGGAGTATAGTAGGCTTCCGCCAGTGATGTCAAGGCAGCGGAACCTTGACTTTAGGATCCCAAAGGTCCTCTCCACAATGCTGCGGGTCCTCTTGTGGGCGTCATTGTATGCCCGCTCAGCAGCAGTATTTGGGTTCCCATATGGTGTCATTAGCCAAGGCTGGATGCCATACCCCTGATCAGCTGAGAGAGAAACACAGAATGGTATCAATTAGATGTAGGAGGCACTGTTGTACGTATCTTTGATGGCAGTAGTTGTGTTGTGTTGTCTGTGACTATTTTGTGTACTAATGTGACAACCTATGGTTGTTGGTGGAAACTTTGGCATTGTTTTTTTTCCTTGGCTGAGCAAGTGTTTGTTGTCTAACTGTTTGTCAGCAGGATGTATTGGTTTCTCAAGTACAGTGTGCCCTCCCTTGCATTGTGACTTGTGACACAGGTGTCCGTGTGTCCTCACTGGGGGTGTGATGATAGTTCCATGCAGAGTTGAAACATGAAAGGGTATTAGAAACGTTCATATGAACATAGCCAGGCCATCCCATCCCTTAAAAGTTATGCAATGTATTAGTGTACAGGTTATTGTGAGACTTCCAATTTGCAAGGTGACATTTAGGCAACCACAGTCATGAATGTCTTCACACTAAGCTGTGGAGTAAATTCAAATGTGTGAGATGTTCAATGGTGACTTGTGACACATGGCTAGTGATGTGAGTACCTCAGTGTGTTCCTGTCTAGGTGTTGCTATTGTGGTGTATGGGTTGTTTATCCTAGAGGGTTTCTGTGCAGTGAGTATATAAGTAGATTTTTGTCCTTACCAACAAGTAGTCCATTGCCATACCGTCCATCCTGGAAGTGTTGGTTGATGGTGGAGTGACGGAAGATGAATGCGTCATGTACACTCCCAGGATATTTAGCCACAATGTTGCTGATCAGTCCTTGGTGATCGACTATGGCCTGCACGTTGATGGAATGTGTGTGCTTCCTGTTGCGGTAGAGGTGTTCACTCGCAGCAGGTGGCACAAGGCGTACGTGTGTGCAGTCGATTGCACCAAGGACGTGCGGAAAGCCACTGATGGCGTAGAACCCCTGTTTTGTTTCCTGCTGCTTCTGCACTGTGTTAGGGAAGCAGATGTGGCGGGGTGTCAGTCCAATGATGGCATCCAGTACTTTAGGCAGGAATGCGGAGAAAGATGGTTGTGAGATTCCACCAACCAGGGCACCAGTTGTCTGAAACGAGCCACTTGCCAGCAGGTGAAGTACGGCAAGCAGCTTTGTTTCGGTTGGGATAGTGCGTGGAGTCACTAAAGTGGGGGCCAATTGCTGTTCAATATTTGTCAGCAGCTGCTGAATGGCCTGCCAGTTCAACCGGTACCTCCGGATGATGTCTCGTTCCCTGAGGCCATGCAGGGTTGTTCGTGGGCGGAATATCCTCTCCTGCCTTCTGCGCTGTCTTTGGGGTCCCTGCTGTTGTTGTTGTGGCTGCTGTTGTTGCTGCAGGGCTCTGCGTCTACGTGCACGTTGAAGAAAAAGCACCTCCATGTCTCCCTGTTGCTGCTCTGCTGCTCTGCTGCTCTGTTGTTTGTTTTGTGTGTTCTGATTAAGTACAGGTGTGTTTGCCCCATTTTAACGCCTGCCCTGACCCAGGCGTTAAAATTTCACGCTATTCGTGCTTTGCGCCATTTTTTTGCGCCGCCTGCCGCGCGGGAGTGATTTTTGCCCTGGAGCATAAATACCACGCACCGCTATGTGCGTCTGTTTTTGGACGGGAACGCCTACCCTGCATGTCATTAACGCAGGGCGGGGTGCCGCTTCCAAAAACTGGCACACATAGCGCCATTTTCCTGGTGCGCCGGATCGGGCGCCAGGGTTTAAATATGGGGCAACGTTTGCGCTGAAAGTGCGTCAAAATTTTTGACGCACATTCGGCGCAAACGGAGTATAAATATGCCCCTTTATCCTCTGATTTTGGCGATAGAAAGTTCTGGAATCTAAGAGGAAACATGAATTTCCTTCCACCCAGCATTTCCCCAAGTCTCCTGATGAAAATGGTACCTCACTTGTGTGGGTAGGCCTTGTGCCCCCAATAGGAAATGCTCCCAAACCAAATGTGGACACATCACATTTTCCCAAAGAAAACTGACCTGTTTTTTGCAAAGAGCATAGCTGTGGATTTTGGCCTCTAGCTCATCCGGCACCTAGGGAAACCTAGCAAACTAGGACATTTCTGTAAACTAGACACCTAGGGAAACCCAGGATGGGGTAACTTGTGGTGCTCTCACCAAGTTTTGTTACCCAGAATCCTTAGCAAACCTCATAATTTGGCAAAATAAATACTTTTTTCCGCACATTTTGGTGCTGCAAAGTTCTGGAATCTGAGGGAAGCCACAAACTTCCTTCTGCCGACCGTACCTCACTTGTGTGGGTAAGCCTACTGCCCCCAACAAGAAATGCCCTAAAACACTATATGGACACATCAAAATGATCAAATACAAAACTACCTGTTGTTGTAGAGGGGCACCTGCGTTTTTGGTCCTGGGCTCAGCAGTCATCTAGGGAAACCTACCAAACCCAAACATTCCTGAAAACTACATATCTAATGGAGTCCACAGGGAGGTGTGACTTGCATGGATCCCCCAGTGTTTTTCTTACCCAGAAACCTCAGCAAACCACAAATCTAGCTAAAAAATCACATTTTTCCAAATTTCTGTGTGGGATCACTGCACAGGACTGATTTCCTGCCACCCAACGTTCCCCTCAGTCTCCCAGTAGAAATGATACCTCACTTGTGTAGGTGGGTTAAGTGCCTGTGATAGGGAAGCACCAAAAACATGTCGAAAATGAGGGGGAACCAAAGAGAGTCCAAAATTGTAGTTTGAAAAAAAAACACATTTTTAGACTGACAAGTGGGGCAGAATTTTTATCGGTATAGATGCGACAATGCTGGGTGGTAGGAATTTTGTGGATTCATGCAGATTGCGGAAGGTTCCATCACAAAATGTGGAAAAATGTGTGAATTCAAGCAAAGTTGGAGGTTTGCAGGGTATTGTGGGTACGAAAATGGTGTGGGGTGCATGTGAAGCACACAACCCTGGACTCACCCAGATGTTTAGTTTTCAGATGTGACTAGGGCCAGATGTACCAAAGGATTTTACCCATTCTGAGTCTATGGGAAAATGCTTTAGTACATATGGCCCCAGGTCTCATAGATTTGTTTCCTCATGGCAGTGTCTCAAAGTCCAAAAAGTGCAGCCCTCACCATTCCAAGTGGGACGATTTTTAGAGTTAGACGATCTCTCGGCCCAAATGTAAAAACCAAAACCCAACATAATCAACTGTTCTCTTGCTTGCCATGAGATAAGATTTTTTAGTGTGCGGGGGAGCTGAAAGGCTCTTACCCCCTTCAGTTGGGGTGGGGGCATAACTATGCTCATATTGGTTGTTAGCCACCACCCTACTATTTTTTAGTCCCCTGACATGTAGTGGGCTTCTGCTCCCCCCAGGGAGTGGATCGGGGGGTACTTGCCCCATCTGCCCACCAGTGGGCAGAACTATGTTGTCCCCATTTATTTGGGGTCATCTCTGGTGTGCTTTCTGCCCCCCTTGGGGGCAGATGGGCCTTACAAAAATAGGCCGATCTGCCACCAAGGGGGGCAGAAATGGCCAACGGTAATGTGCTCACATGCAGAGCGACCCTTGCCCAAGGGGCTATCCCCCCAAACAAGACAAACACACACACTCCCCATCTGTAAAAAAAAAAAATCCCCGGTGCCTAGTGGTTTCTGCCCCCGTTGGTGGCAGATCAGCCTAATTAAAATAGGCCAATAAGCCCCCAGTAGGGGCAGAAATGGCCTAAAATTGATTTGCCCACAGGGGGGCGGCCCTTGCCAAAGCGACCGCTCCCCTTATGCATAAATAAAAATTAAACAAACCAAAACAAACATCCCTGGTGTTTAGTGGCCATTTCTGAAGCATCTGCAGAAATGGTCAAATGGACAACAATGGAAAGGAAAGCCTTTCCTTTCCTTTGATGCCTCTGCCTACCCCCCCACCCAGAGGATCGGAAGAGAAGTGCAAAGCATTTCTCTTCCGATTGCACTGGAATGGTGGTGGCCTCTGATGAGGTCAGTGCATGGTCGAGTGCAGACGTCATCAGATGTCACCAAGGGGGCAGGGGTAGATGTGGATGTGAGGGCCTCGGGGGAGAACTAGGACTTCCCCTGAAGACCAGTGCAGGACGAGGTGGTTACATCCCTGGCACCTGAGCGCCACGGCCGAGGAAGTAACCACCTCGTCCTGGGCACCTGAAAGGTTAAACCTTCCTATTTGCACACATACAAATGAGGTAGTTCATAGTTACAATGTGTGCAGGATGCTGAACACATGACTCAAAGTGGACGGGAGGATGCATGAAGAAAGCTCACCCACTTCCATCACTCTCACAACACATGTGGGGTGGCATGAGGCCCTGCCATATTTTTTTGCTTGTTGATGTGTGGATGCATCAGGTTGGGACACTACATCAGGGGTGGCATTGTAGTCATGGTACTAAGGACTGATATTGTTGTAGTCCTATTGTGGTCTACTTTCAATGTGTGTTGCAATCATCATCAATCATTGTAAGTGGCAGACAGCATTCCTGTTAGTTGAATTTTCAGGATGTGTACCTTCCTGCACACCCCCACACAAGGGTTCTGCAAAGTCGGTCCTGGAGAGTCAGGTCCATACTAGATTTGTAGCATATCCACATTTAGAAAAATGTAGATTTCTGAAACATCTTGTTTCTAAATGTGGATATGCTAAAAATCTGGCATATACCTGGCTCACCAGTACTGACTTTGCAGAACCCTGCCCTACACCATGCAGGTTGTGCGGCAAAGTTGGTATTGTCCGTCATTTCTTTTGCCATGACCAAGGTTAATAGAAGGATAAATTAGCTAAATCTGATGACTACACGTCCCTGCACTTTTGAAATGATGCTGCACAGCAAGCTGAGCTGTTGTACTGCATCTTTCTTCATAAATGAGTAAATATGAGCCACAAAGCCTAGACACAGACATGATGGTGCTCTACCAATACAGATGTTTGTTCCCCTTACACTCCAGTGGTGGATAGTAGTAACTCATATTTACCAAGCCAAAGTAGGGCACCTTGCATACCTTATCCTGGCCTAATTCTCATGTGCCCTCTCATACCTGACACTAGATGCATTTGGCATTACATGTATTTATTTGGGATCTTCCCATGCAACACATGTGTGACCCACTCAGCTTCTGGTGCCTTAGAAATATGTACATCTGGCTTTGGGTCGGTGTAGTCCAAGAACTCAAGGGTGTTGTGGTCGTGACAAGGTGGTGTGTGACAAGTTTGTATTTCCAAATATGTTTGTTGTCCATTGTGTGTTGCATTGTGCATCACACACAGGGCAAACTATCTATGTATTTGGTGCATTGATCCTAAACCACCATTATCCTTGCAACCCCCTTGTCCCAGTCAACAACACCATGGAAGCACCTTATTTACATGACTGGTCACCATGGCGGACATTTCCACAGTAGAGTACCATAAATGATGGCACTAGTGCAGAAAAGCACAGGGAGGTTCATTGCTTACAATGCTTGCATCACTTTCACATCTGACTTTGGCGGGCCTCACAAATAAGGTTGACAAATAGCACAGTGCAGTATTAATGGATTGTCTGCCCCATTTGTTCTTCCCTCCCTCCATAAGAAATAGTTCCTTGCATACATCATATCTGGCACAGGCATTATGTGGTGCAAGGATGTACAAAGTGGATCTACGCATGCATTGTGTGACTTTGTTAATGTGGCACAAGGGTAATGGGTGGCATGAGTCCACATTGGCATCATCGATATGATGCTAATATTGCAGTAAGGGCTTGTAAGTTTGGTCCCCTAGTGAGACAGTGAGACCACTTGTGGCTGATGTCATGCATGACAGTGTCCCTTTGTGCACAACATCAACATCAACATGGTGACATGAAAGCTACTTGTATAGCAGCACAGATGATAATCACACATATGCCACATACATTGTATTTGATCACTTTTGTGCCCATTCCCAATGGGTCAAGGAGGCTTTGAACAGTTCTTGTTGGCCCACCCTGTGCAACAAGTGCAGTGCATGTTGCCCAAAGAGTGTTACACATGGGCAGGTGGCTCAGTTGCAACAGTGAATGGATTGTTGTTAGGGTTGAGTAATAGTCTGTGCATTTGGGGGGGAAGGTGTGAGCATATTAGAAATGTTTGTCCATTATTGTGTCCCCACGTGACCCTTTTGCATGCATTCAGTGTGACCTATGTGCCTCCCCCTTCTGCCATTTAGTATTTCAAGATTGCCCTCTACTGCAACTTACCCTGCATTTGGTCTTTGAAATCTGCACTGTCCTGTCCTGAGAATCCAGTGACCCACTCCTCCGGGTTGACCACTGCCACCTTCTCCTCCAGCTTATCCAGTTACTACTGGGGTGCGGGACTTCCACCTCTAGTCTGCAGTGCTGCCTTTCAGTTTCTGGCCAATTTCTCTTTAGTTCTGCACTTGCAATCACACCTTTGCTTCTTACGATCGTGTGTCAGTCCTCTTCACCTCTGCCACACTGTTGACTTTGTCGACAGTTGTCTGACATAGGGCCTCCTTCCTACCTATTGGCAATTTAGAGGTGACAAGGAGCTGGTGTTGGTGCTCTGTCACCTTTCTGACCAAGATGGTATTCTCCTTCTCACTAAAGCAACACTTACTCTTCCTTGTCCCCTTCTCCTGTGATGTTGTTTGTCTATCCTGGCTTGTACTGGGCTGATTGGGGTCTTTCTGGGGTCTCTCCTGTCCTGCATTCTCCATCTTGGGTCATTCTAGTCTTTTTTGCAATCTCACGTTTTAAAAAAAAATGCTTTTGAGGCAAAAATGGCACTAGTACAATTAGCGTCAAAAAGTGCCACTAATCATGCTAGCTCTACTTTTGCAACATTAGCATAATTTTGCTTTACGATGTGTCACAATGGTTAGTGTCATTTTGTTTATGCTAACCTTTCCTTAGCGCCATGGTGTGGTGTTTTATAAATACGGCACATAGATGGCACTAAGGAAGGTCATTATGCTGCGTTAATTATTTTGACGCACAACTGCTCTAGCACAGTTGTGCATAATTTTTCTTACATTAGGGCCAAAATGTCCTAAATTTGATGTATATTAAAATTCAGCCTACTTCAAGCAGACATACCAGGCCACAGAATCCAGGACTTTTCAAATAACAAGTGCACAAGTTGTAAAGCCTCCAGCTACTGGTGGCTGACATGCAGGGGCTTGAGAATCTTGCTGCATAGATACTGCGCACTCTCCCACTGCTGTTGACTGAAATGCGGTGGCTCTAGCATTTTCTAATATAGACACTGCAGCGTGCTTGAGACATTTCAAACATCCACCTTCCAATTCAAGCCTCCCGCTGATGATGACTGTGAACTTAGTGGCTTTATGCATGCCTTGTGTGATCTTTCCTTTGACGTTCTTTCATAGTGGCTCCTGCCCAGCACTAGTACTACGTCAGTTTGGACAATAAGTGGCTGTTTTTTGGCCAGTTTCTGTAGTCCCAAGTGTGGCTTTTGGGTTCCATATTTGTCTACTGTATTTGACTACGACTTCCTGAAAAGGTCTGTATATTAAGTCTGAAGGTGCTACTTTGTCCTGAATTTTATTGGTAAAAAAATCCACCTCCCATTGCAAAGCATTCTTTTCTGCTTTCTCATTAGTGCATTGTTTTCTCACACATGATTGGATGAGTTTTTTTGCATGCATTCAAACATGTTGCTAGTTACAGGAGATTTGGACAGCCTACTCATAATACAACCACTAAGTTTCTCACCTGTTATGTGTATCCCTCCTGTCTGTCAGTTATGGTCAGCTTGCTGCTCTTGCCTCTTTCCCCTCTGCTCTCTGTTGTCCATGTCCACGACCTTGTCCCCTTCCTATTGCTTTCCATGGTCTGTTGTGCTGCACTGCCATTCCGCTTGCCCTGTGTGGTGTATTGTGCTGCTGCAACCCCTGAGGCCTGCCCAGTAAGGTCAGTTTGGTGTCCCTGTCCATCTCCGTCCTGCCCTCTGTTATCTGAGTCCATGCCCGTGCACTATTCTTCCTGCCCTCAGTGATCCAATATACTTGGTAAGAGCGAGATTTTAAAAAAAAACCTGGGGAATTGATTTTCTTCTTTCGCCTATATTGAAAAAGAGGAGATTTTAGGCAGGAGGCAGATAAAATAAAGCCCTTTTCGGGCTTAAAAACATTGGGAGTCCTGCCTGAAACTGGTCATTGGGCATGTATGCTTGCACTGTCAATGACTCTTCCTTCTGCCATCAATGGTATGTTATACTGCCACAGCCACATTTGCCTGTACTACATGGTAGATTTGTTGCCCCTGCCCCTGTCCCCTTTCCCCTGTCCCACATGGTCCGATGTGCTGCTCCTGCCCCTCCTGCCTGCCCTGCATTGTCAACTTGTTGTCTCTGCACCCTTCTTCCTGCCCTCAATTATCCGAGTCAGTGGCCCTGACATCTGCCTCTCCACAGTGTTCTAATGAACAATTAAATTGATATCATTCTATATTTATTACAAAAGTGTGGCATGCCTGACGTCATCTTGATGTAATCAAAACTGTATACCTAAAGCATTTCCTTTAGAAATTATGAAAATGAGAAGGTCCCATAGAAATGATGGTTAGTGCACTAAAAAACTAAAATGAGGACTTATTTTCTTAGTTCTCAAGTAGCAACAAATCACTTTTAAATGATTTGCTGTCTTGATTCATCTTATCCAGATGATCACTTGATTATATGCAACATGAGGTCCATTTGGGAATCGCAAATTGCGAGTCGCAAAACAAAATGTACAACAGTGTTAAGTACACTGTTTGCGATCACCAATGTGGTTGCAAATGACCTACCTTATCAATATTCATGAGTTAGGTCACCATTTTTGACCCCATTGGTAATGGTCACACTCACAGGGATGGTGGCCTGCTGGGGAAAACAGACCACCATGTCTGTGACTGCTTTTTAAATAAAAACGTTTTTTTTTTTTTTATGCAGCCCATTTTCCTTGAAGGAAAACGGATGCATTTCAAACAAAAAATTGAAGAGTTTTCTTTTCATTTTTTCAGAGCAGGCAGTGGTCCACGGGACCACTACCAGCTCTGAAAAATAGTTTGTTCTTCCATTCACAAAGGGGAAGGGGACCATTTGGGCTTTCTACGCCCCCAAAAACATTTTTCTAGTCGCAAACGGGCAAATTCTGCAAGTCAGCCAGTTTGTGACTAGAAAAATGCTTTGTGCATGTGGCCCTTAACCTCCATATTCCTAAACCCCAAAGGGAATGTGTCCTTGTGTAATGTAACTGAGTAACTGATGCTCATGTGAAGCACTCCAATACCTTCAGCTCAAGTCTGCACTATATAAAACTGCAAAATAACAAAATAATTAAGTGTTTAGCAGACTTCTGTCATGAGCTGTTTCTTGGGCTATATTTGGGATGATATTTCTGCTACATTTGGGCTATTGTTTCTCTGGTGGCTGTCCTGGGAGACTTATTTGTTGTGAAGCTCCCTAATCTGATCATTTATTGTAGTATCCTCAGTAAAAAATGTTTTCAGTTTTCAGTTTGGATTCCATCAGGATGGTGGTCAGATGTGCCACACTTTTGTCATGAATTCAGAATATTAGCACTCTAGTTGCTCATTTGAAGACTGTAGTAAACTGCTGCTCACCAGAGAGTTAACTGGCAGTCTGCCGCTGGTTTTGAAAATGCATGTTTCAGCCTGCATGTCAGAAGGTTTTAATGAAATACAAGAGGAATATATTTGAGAACTCACTTTAAACGTGTCCTAGTTTTTCTTTCTATTGCACTAACTATAATTTCTATGACAAAGTGAAACTCCTCATTTTGTTCCTTTCTAAATTAAATGTTTTAAGTGTTACCAGTGTTATTCAATCAATATGGCTTGAGGTGTGCAACACTTTTGTCACTAGCACTCTATGCCGGCATCACCATGAAACTACAATCAAGACTTCCAAGATCCAGAATGCTGCTGCCAGACTCATTTTGGACATACCCCGACACAGCCACATCCCTTCCCACCTCAGAGACCTACACTGGCTCTCGGCCAACAAACACATCACATAAAAACTCCTGATCCATATCTACAAGGCATTGCACAACGTAGGACTTGCATACCTCAACCACGGCCTTGCCTCCTAAGTACCCAACAGACATCTCCATTCTTCCCAGGTCTCCCTTGCAACCATTCCCAAGATCCACAAAAGCACAGCAGGAGGAAGATCATTCTCCTACCTAGCAGCCCAGACATGCAAACACGCTAGCTCTGATGGTCAGGACGCCCGCATCACTGAAGCAGTTCAGAAAGGACCTCAAGACCTGGCTCTTCGACTGAGCAGCATGCCCACAAAATAGTGCCTTGAGACCCAACGGGTGAATAGCCGCGCTTTACAAATCACTGATTGAATGATTGATTGGTTGGCACATTAGAGGAACTAGTGGAGAAACCCAAGACAGTTTTTGGGGATAGGCTGGGTAACAGTAAGGGCTTTACTCACAAGATTGTGTTAAAACTTGATGCTATTCCAGTTGTGCACAAGGGTTTGGGGTTGCCATTATGAGTCAGCTAAAGGATCATTTAAAAATAAACTTTGTAATGAAAAAGTTATTAAAGTCATTGCTTTGTTTGAGTGGATTTTTCCCATAGTAGCAGAAAAGAAGACAATGGGAAATTTGAGACTATGGTGGTCATTACAACCCCGGCGGTCTTTTTACAAGACCGCCGAGGGACCGCCGTGCTGAAGACCGCCAGTGCAGGCGGTTTTCCGCTCGGCGCTTTATGACCGCTGGCAGCCCTCTGTCCTTTTCCGGACGGAGAGCCGCCAGCTGCCATACTGGCGGACGGCGGGGAAGTGGAGGTAGCTCCACCTCCACCGCCCCGTCAACAGAACACCGCCCACCGAATCACGTCCTGTGATTCGGCATGGCGGTGTTCTGTTGACGGGGTGCTGCCCCCATGGATCCCAACCCCTCCCGGAGGATCAACGGACCAGGTAAGTTGATCGTCCGTTAGGGGAGGGGGTGGGGGGTGTTGTGTGATGTGTGTGTGCATGGGGGAGTGCGTGTGTGTACGTAGAGGGGGTGTGTGAGTGCGTGTATGTATGCGGGGTGTTGTGTGTTTGGAAATGAGTGCGTGTCTGTCTGTATGTATGTCTGTATGAATGTGTGCGTGCATGTCTGAATGTGGGTGTGTGCGTATGACTGTGTGTGTGGCTGTTGGCATGTATGTTGGTGTGTGTGCGGGTATGTGTGTTGGTGGTGCCTGCGTGCGTGTAGGGTGTGAATGTGTAATGTAATGTTGGGGATAGGGGTGGGGAGGGGTGTCCTGCCACCTTTGGGGGTAGTGGGGGGTGTAGGGGAAGAACTCGGGGTGGGGGTGGGGGAGACCCCTATCAGTGCCAGGGAAGGAATTCCCTGGCACTGATAGTGCTCACCGCCATGGATTTCATGGCAGTTCCTAACCCCATGAAATCCATGGCGGTCAGCCGGGTCATGATACCGCCGGCGGTATTGTGACGACCGCCGGGCTGGAGACCCTGGTCTCCAGCCCAGCGGTCATCTTCGCCCTGGCAGTCGGATCGAAGAAGTGGCGGATGATCATGGCGGTAACTGCCATGGTCATAATTCCAAAAAATTTACCGCCAGCCTGTTGGCGGTAAGACCGCCGCTTCTCCGCCAACCGCAAGGGTTGTAATGAGGGCCTATATGTTCATCTCCAATCCCTCAATAAGCACATTCTTGTTTATTGTTTTCTCTTACCAAAGCCCATTGAGAATGTTATCTCATTTGGGTGATGCTAATGTCTTTTAAATTCTAGATTTAAAAGACACTCATCATCAACTGAAAGTGAGTAGGAATTGCATTTGTTGACTGCCTTCAGCACCTCTTTGAATGCCCTTTGGCCTAGAATCAGCGACTTTGGTCTTTCAGCTGTTTGGCAATTGAAAAACGGGTGATGGCATATCAAGATGACATAGTGATTTTCACTAACTCCATTCAGGAACATTGTGAGGTGCTATAGAAATTGTTGACCATTCTGTGTATGCATTGAGGTCAGCGTTAGGAGGGATGAATGTTATTTATTGTTTGATGAGGTTGATATGATGCATCATTTGTCAGGCCAAGGCATTAGGCCTTAAAACGATACGATTGAAGCAATAAGAGATGGTTTAAGTCCTAAACTAAGGACTAAGGCCCTCATTACTACATTGGTGGTAAATCCCACCCACCCCCGTGCAGAACCAACAACATACCGATGTAACACATCTCTAGTCCATGAGGTAATATAGCAGAGGGAACACAGTGGGACCCACATCTGTTAAATGGAAAGGCAAAGTGAGAAGCCAGGGTCCATACACTGGGTAAAAGTGACAGACTTATGATAGGTCAAACAATTGTATGAGATGTGCGAGGCAGTGATATCTTCTTACCTGTGTCTCACTGGAGCTATTGCTGGATAACTTTGTTTCTGTTGTCGATATCCTCTTCTTCTGCCTCCTCTTCTTCACTGTGCACAAGCTCCACAGCTGCCACAAGACCTCCATCTGGACCATCCTCCTGCAGAAAAGGCACCTGGCATCACAAAGCCAGGTTGTGCAGCATACAGCAGGCTACGATGATCTAGCACACCTTCTTTGGTGAGTAGTAGAGAGAACCACCTGTCATATGGAGGCACCAGAACCTGGCCTTCAGGAGGCCGAAGGTTCTTTCTATAATCCTCCTAGTTTGCCCATGTGCCTCATTGTAGCGTTCCTCTGCCCTTGTCATGGGATTCCTCACTGGGGTCAGTAGCCATGACAGGTTGGGGTACCCAGAGTCACCTGCAAATGTTGAGTGACAACTGTTAGACACACACTAACCCGTAGGGACAACCCCAGATCCAGACAACTATTCACAGGGTATAAGGTCCTTGTCCTCACCTATTAGACACACACAGTGCCTCTGGAGTTGCCCCATCACATAAGGGATGCTGTTATTCCTCAGAATGTAAGCGTCATGCACTGAGCCAGGAAATGTGGCATTCACATGGGAGATGTACTGTTCGGCCAAACACACCATCTGCACATTCATAGAATGGTAGCTCTTCCGGTTTCTGTACACCTGTTCACTCCTGCGGGGGGGGTACCAAGGCCACATGTGTCCCACCAATGGGACCTATGATGTTGGGGATATGTCCCAGGACATAGAAGTCACCGTTCACTGTAAGCAAATCCTCCACCTGAGGGAAAACGATGTAGCTGCGCATGTGTTTCAGCAGGGCAGACAACACTCTGGACAACAGGTTAGAGAACATAGGCTGGGACATCCCTGATTCAATGGCCACTGTAGTCTGAAAAGACCCACTTGCCAGGAAATGGAGTACTGACAGTACCAGCACTAGAGGGGGTATTCCTGTTGGATGGCGGATAGCTGACATCAGGTCTGGCTCCAACTGGGCACACAGTTCATGGATTGTTGCAGGATCAAGTCTGTAGGTGACTATTACGTGTCTCTCTTCCATTGTCGACAGGTCCACCAGCGGTCTGTACACCGGAGGATGCCGCCATCTCATCACCTGCCCCAACGGATGTGCCCTATGGAGAACAGCGAGCAGAGAGTCAGACAACACTGAGGTATCACAAAATGTACTTTGCACACATTTGTTAATCGTCAATGTGCCTGTTACTGTGTGTATGCAAGGCCTAGATAGGTGTGACGCAGTTATCATTAATGCTATGTGGTCCCCTAAAATGGCAGCTGCCTGACCTGTAAGGTGGGACAAGGGGATATGAAGTAACTTCGCTGGCGTTCTACACCGTCGCGGTAGGTGGTCGAAGACCGCGGCGCAATCCTGCATTGGTTAACATTGGACCCTATGGGTCCCAGGAGCCAATGACGATGTACGCCGGTGGTGACGGTATGCACTGCGGCGGACGTGACCGCCATTTTCTATCTGTACACTCACTTGATACCTGACCTTCAACAGGAGAGGACCTACACTGCAAATGCTGCTGTGACCTCAGTCTGGAAGCTACGATGGCTCATGTTTCTCGGGAAAGGGCCCCTGCCTTCACTTCGGAGGACTTGGAGATGTTAGTGGATGGGGTCCTTCTCCAGTACACGCTACTCTACAGTCCTCCAGACAAACAGGTGAGTACACTGTGAGCATGCTGCATGGGCAATGGCTGTTTGGAGTGGTGTGGATGGAAGATACATGGGGGGACTGAGCTCTGCATGAGTGGACTGTGAGTGTATATGGGCCAGGGCAAGGGTGGGAACGTGGGCCAATGACTGTGATGGTCCGGACGGTTAAAGTTTTTCCTTGTCTCCTGTACTATTCCTGTAGGTCAGCACCCACCAGAAGAAGGATATTTGGCGTGCCATCGCCAAGGACGTCCGGACCCTGAGGGTCCACCACAGATGGAGCACCCACTGCCGGAAAAGATGGGAGGACATTCGCCGCTGGAGCAAGAAGACGGCGGAGGCCCAGCTGGGGATGGCCTCCCAACGTGGGAGGGGTACCCCCCTGATGTTTCAGATCCTGGCGGTGGCGTATCCGGAGTTGGATGGGCGCTTGAGGGCATCAAAGCAGCCACAAGGGGGTGAGTACAGTCACATCCATCTGACTGTGCGCGCATTACGAGGTGTCTGGGTGGGGAAGGTGGGCCGTGGGTTACCCTAGGCCAGGGCGAGCTTTATAGGCAAGGTCCCTTTGTGAGAGAGGCTATGTGGCACCCTAACCCCACCAGTGGTAAGAGCCATCTACACCTAGTCAGGCTCCTGTGACTTCCATGTGTGCAGCAATCGGGCATCGGCCTTGTACCCCATGGCCCTGTGAATAATCTAGGAACTATAAGTGCATGGCGTAGTGCAGAGGGCTGCCAACTGTAGTGGTATTGCATGCACTGAACATGTCTTTCTTCTGTCTTCCCCCCCTTTTTGTGGTCTCCCTGTTCTTGAGTGCAATAGCATCATCAGGCGGAGGAGCATTGGCACCGGAGCAGGACTGAGCTGCATCCCACTTGGCCCTGGAGGGCGAGACAACGGAGTCTGAAGCCACAAGTGGGACGGAGGGTGAGGGGAGCTCCACGGTGGGGACAGGAGGTGACAGCAGCGACAGCGACTCCTCCTCTGATGGGAGCTCCCTTGCGACGGCGGGCCTCTCTGTGCCCCCCACATCAACAGGTACAGCCGCCACCACCCTACCAGCACCGCCCTCTCAGCAGCCCTTCAACGTGTGTCCCGTGCCCGCTCACCCAGGAGGGTGGGCATCTCCTTCACCCCAGGCACCTCAGGCCCTGCCCCAGTCAGCCCTGCAGCCCTCAGTGAGGAGGCTATTGACCTCCTAAGATCCCTCACTGTTGGGCAATCTACCATTGTGAATGCCATCCAGGGTGTCGAGAGGCATTTGCAACAAACAAATGCATACCTGGAGGGCATTCATTCTGGCCAGGCAGCCCAACAGAGAGCATTTCAGGCTCTGGCCTCAGCACTGATGGCAGTCATTGTCCCTGTGTCCAGCCTCCCCCCTCCAACTTCCTCAATCCAGACCCAATCCCCTGTACCTCAGCCTATCCCAAGCACACCATCAGACAAGCATGCACACACCTCAACACACAAGGGTGGCTCAGGCAAACATAAGCACCACACATCCCACAGACACTCACACAAGCATCATACCCATGCAGACATACCAACATCCATTGCCGCCACTGTGTCCCCCTCCTCCACGTCCTCCTCCTCCCTCCCTCTATTGTCTCCACTCACACCTGCATGCACTTCATTTTCAGCCACTACCTCCATCACCAGTACGCACATCACCACACACCGCTCACGTGCACTCACCACCCCCACTACCATTCACACATCCCCTGTGTCCTCTCCCAGTGTGTCTGTGAGCCCTCCTCCCAAAGTACACAAACACAGGCACACACCCACTCAACATCCATCCACCTCACAACAGCCTCCAGCCCATGCACCTTCACCCAAATTCAGCAAATGTACACCTCCTACAACCACTACCTCTTCCTCCACTCCCAAACCCCCTCCATCTACCCATCCCAGTGTGTCTAAAAAACTTTTCCTGGCTAATATTGACGTCTTTCCTACACCTCCCCACCACTGTCTGCCCCCTAGGGCCAGGCTTTCCAGGTCCCAACCCAGCACCTCAGCCACCACATCACCAGGCACAGTGGTGCCAGCAACTGCGGGCTATTGGAGTGCGCCAACCAACAGGGCTGCCAGTGTGCCACGGAGCGAGGGCAAGGACATTCTGCCACCTGCAAAAGTTAAAAAGTTGGCCACATCCCGGAGGGAGAAGCAGAAAACACCTGCCACCAAGGGCTCAGGGAAAATAAAAGGGGATGGTGGCAAGACAGCTGTGCCACCATCCAAGGTGGGGAAGGGCCGGAAAATAAAGGGCAGGTCAGGAGAGGGCATGGTGGCACTGAGAATTGGACCAGTGTCACACCTTCTGTCCACGTGACGCCAAACTGTATGGTGGAGAAGCCGTCACCTGCACTGCCACCTGCACCGCCACCAGCACCGCTGTCACTGAGCCCGCCACCAGCACCGTAGTAACTGAGCCTGCCACCAGCACCGCAGTCACTGAGCCTGCCACCAGCACCGCAGTCACTGAGCCCGCCACCAGCACCGCCGCCACAGAGCCCGCCACCAGCACCGCCGCCACAGAGCCCACCGCCAGCCCCGATGCCACAGAGGCCGCCGCAAGCAGCGCTGCCACAGAGCCTGCCGCCAGCCCCGATGCCACAGATGCCGCCGCAAGGAACCGCCGCCACAGAGCCCGCCGCCAGCCCCAATGCCACTGAGGCCGCCGCAAGCACTCCGCCAGAGAGCCCGCCGCCAGCACCAATGCCACAGAGGCCACCCCCAGCACCTCTGCCACAGAGCCCGCTGCCAGCACCGATGCCACAGAGGCCGCCGCCAGCACTGCTGCCACAGAGGCCGCCGCCAGCACCGCTGCAACTGACCCCGCCGCAAGCACCACCAGCGGCCCGCGACATCCTGAGCCTGTGGCACCACCGCAGACATGGCTGCCATCCCTAGTGGTCAGTCGTCCGAGGCTGGTGGTCAGTTCCAGGAGCCTGGGCAGCTTCCATGATGCACGACTTTCAGTGGAGAAAGGCATCCACCACCTCAGTCCTTGGCAGGATGAAGCACTCCGGGTGCCAAGCCCCCTCCAGAACCAGTGGAGAATGACATCCACTACCTCAGTCCTTGGCAGGATGAAGCACTCCGGGCGCCAAGCCCCCTCCAGAACCAGTGGAGAAAGACATCTACTACCTCAGTCCTTGGCAGGATGAAGCACTCCGGGCACCAAGCCCCTTCCAGAACCATTGGAGACTGTTATCCACTTGAGAGACTGTGGCTTTGCACTCCCCAGGATAAAGAAGTAGGCAACCCACACACTGGGTAGACTTGAGAGACTGTTGGCTTTGCACTCCCCAGGATAGAGCAGTGGGCAACCCACCCACTGGAGAGACTTGAGAGACTTTGGCTTTGCACTCTCCAGGATAAAGCAGTGGGCATGGAGCCCCCTCGTGGAGCAGTGGCATTGTGCATTTATCAGGCTGAGGTGCCTCCCTCCTCCCCTGAGGTGCCTGTTTCATTTCGATCTGATGCCTCTGCAGTGTTCCCTCCGTTTGAAGTCTGGTGTCATGTGTGGGCCTCGCCCATGCATTTTGGGACTCTGATCCACGGACAATTTTTTAGTAATATCCGGACTTGTGTAGTTGGTGTACATATTTGTATATACTGATTTTTTTAAATTGCACTATCTGATTTTCATTGATTACATTTGTTCAAATCAATTCCTTTTGTCCTTGTGTTATTGAAGGGGGGGTGTACATGTAATGTTGCAGCATGTATTTGTGTGTATGGTGTTGTGGGTGAGGGTGGGGGTGGGGGTGGGGGTGTTGCGTGTTGCGTGTGTGTGGCACTCTCTTTTCCCTCCCCCTCCCCTGTGTTGTAGGTGCAGTACTCACCGTGGTCGTCGCCGCCATCTTTGGTGCTCCTGATAGAGGAGCAGGAAGACCATCGCAGGGATGATCTGGAGTTCTGGCTCCATGGCATCCTGGTTCCTCGTGGGGTGTGGAGAGATGAGTGTTTTCCCTTCCAAGTCCTGTTTCCGCCGTGTTTTTGTTCACATTGGTTCCGCCACGGAAAAGGTGGCAGATTGCCGGGTTCTGATAGGGTGGGTGGTACATTGTCTTCCGCCTGTCTGTTAGCGGTGACCGCCGGGTGTTTGTTTGTACCGCCGTAGCGGTCGGAGCGTTAAAGTGGCTGTCTATGTTGGCGGTTTCCGCCATGGTCGTGATTCCATCATTTTTACTGCCGGCCTGCTTTAACACTGACCGCCAGGGTTGTAATGAGGGCCTAAGTCAGTTCATTTCCTCTTTGAGACGTCTACTGAGGAGTCATGCAAAATGTAGGTAGTGATCTAAAAAGAGTGACATTTTTGACAGGTTGAAAATCATGATTATAGAAGCTCCAGCTCTCCAAGCATTTAGAGATGCCACGCTTTCTCATGACAGTGGACACTAGTGATATCAGTTTGGGTGCTGTCTTGAGCCAAGGTTGTAATGGCAAAGAGTGTACTATAGCTTCTGCCGTTCAATGCCTTTTTAGGTGCTTAATGCAATTGTCACACTATTTTAAGGGAGGCACTGGCTTGTGTCTGGGCTTTCAACCATTTTGCAACATACTTGTGGGGCACAGAGTTCATTTTGGTTACAAATCACAAACCTTTGGTTTATCTTTTAAGTGAAAAAGGTATGAGTAATGCAAGTCTGAGATTAATTAGGCTCTTATCCAAAATGTATGAATTCAATTTCAAAATCAAAAGCATTCCTGGTGAGAAAAATGCCAAAGCAGATTTTTTGTTGAGATATCCAATTGACGAAACCTGAGGAGACGATGATGATGAGAATAAATGTGTGGATAGTTTTCTCCAGGAATTTGTAGCAGGCTTAAATGTGATTACACACCTGGAATAGGAGGAGTGCAATGGTATTGATGAGTGTTTGATCAAGATTAGAGATTCATTGTTTGTGGGTGGCACAGAGAGAATGGTTTCATGAGTGGAGTGTTGCCATTTCTAAAAGCCAAAGATTTATTATTACTGGAGAATAATTTGGTTCTCAGATCTAGCATGTTAGTCCCACCAAGGGTATTAAGAATCTGGTTATTAGACTGGGTTACCAGCGACATACTGATGTAGTGGGACTAAAAAAAATAAAGTAATATTATTGGTGGCCTGGTATGGGCACAGAGGTAGAGGTGTTTATGACAGCATGAAATGCCTGCATGGATTCTGGTTAAACATATAAAAATCTTACAATACAGATTTGTGCCCTTCCATTTGGTGAAAGCTAGCCATGGATTTTTGTGACCTATGTTTCAACTCAATAAGAATAGGAGGTACTCTCTAGTTGCAGTGGTTTATCACCTACCACAAGGAATGTGATTGAGTCTTTATGTTCTCTGTTCCATTGAAAAAGTGCTCCTAAAATTCTACAACAGACAACCGAGTGCCATTTATATCTCAGCAAATGGAAACATTCCTGAGTTCTTCTGACGTCCAACATTTGCCTACTGGTTTATTAAATTCTTGAGGGAAAGATATCGTTGAGAGGGTACATCGTAAAGAAGCTGCTTAGGACAGAACCTGAAATGAGTATAACATTCCTCATTCCACCGCTATTCAGAATTAGTTCAATCACTTTATTTCACTCCATGGAAGGACTAATTTAAAGAGGCTGTCATCTGTGTGGGTGCCCCAGAAAATTTAATCTAGTAATGATTGCCTGTCAATGGCTGAGGTGTGTGACAGAGTTAGATGGAACTTTCACAGGTGACGAGTAAGGAGATCTTAACAACTGGATTTTCAAGTCAGGACGTAGTTAACATTGGGACATCTGTGGGCTCCTAGAAGAGATCTTCAACATTTTAACCCAGTAGCAGAATTGTCAAGTTGGCAATGTTTGCAGTGTTAGTGGAAAATGGTAAATGGTGGTCAAAAGTAGACTTGAAGATTTTTTTTTTAAATGGTTTGTGCAACAAGTATGATGAGACCCTTGGGATCAGTTATTAATTGTCAAAGCAAGGATTGAGTTTTCGAGTTTTGTTGGTGGCTCTGATGGTGGTCATGTTGCTGGCTGTCCCTGGGGATTGAAATGTACAATGACAGCAATAG
Organism: Pleurodeles waltl; assembly: GCF_031143425.1. Lineage (NCBI taxonomy): Eukaryota > Metazoa > Chordata > Amphibia > Caudata > Salamandridae > Pleurodeles > Pleurodeles waltl. The sequence continues at coordinate 929,943,052 of NC_090442.1, read as the reverse complement.
TTTGATTATTTAAGTTCAGAATTGTGTTGTTAGTAATACTGCAGAGAAGTCTTTGATAAATTGCAAAACCAAGAATGTTTCCTACAAATCTCAGCATTTGCAGGATTTTGTTTTGTATTAGTGTTCGTTTTACACATTATACACCATTTTTGTGTAATTGTAGTAACGGGGAGGTGTTTTATCTCGTATGGAATCTCATAGTCCATATACTTTCAGGACCACTGTCAAATGGAATCCTCAGTAGTTTTCTTGTAATCTGGGAAGGGGGGCATTTATGGGATGTCAGTGTTTTGCCAATTTTGAAAAGTGGGTGGTAACAATACTGAAACCGTCAAGCACAGCATTCATTTTAATTTTTCAGAAACAAATACTCCTCAAAGCATTGCACTGCCAATCCAAGCAATAAAAAATAGAGATGGATGTAAGAAGGGTGGAGCTCTTGCCCCTCTAACCCAGTGGCCCTTGGGAGGATGGGTCACCAGGTCAAGGGGTTCAAATGGCAGAGCCAGATGGTGTTCTGCTGCTAAAATCCTGGCTACTTCCTCATCTCTAAATGCGGTTGGTGAAACATAAGTGTTCAAAAATCAAAGCACAACACATTGGAATCCTTGAGACTAATATGTATTTAATGCAAAAATAGGAAGCAGCACAGCAAATAAATATAAACGTTCACCATATCAAATGACTAAGTTCACACTAGCAAAGGGTTAGTGAGAGTCCACTGCTAAAAAACGTGAACTTTAGAACAAGACGTATGTTTTTCTCTCAGTTCAAGTCAATGGAAACTAATCGTGTGACATAAACCTGAAACTTTCGGGGAACATTTACCTAAAGAGAAGGCGGCAGGGTCTTCTCCCTTTGGAAGTGTGAGATGTCTTTAACGAGAAGCTATCATTCATGGATGCAATTCTGATTTCATTATTCTCCTAAAATCCCGCTTCTGTTAACACTAAAAACGAGGTTAAGCTTTGAAGAAGTGTGCAAATTTACTACTCTTTTTAAAATGGCTTCTGGGTGAAGTACAGTCATGAAACGTATCAAGCATGATTGAGGCCAAAAGATGCTTCAGATCAATATTAAATGATATCCTTATTTATAGCACAGATGAGTAACGACAGTGATATATGAAAAACTATAATGCTGAAATACATAATATGTGGTTATATTCTCACATGGGTTAAGCTGAACCAGGGCTCCAAAGACTTGCAGCTGGGCTACTGCCGTACCCAAAACTGAAGTGAAGAACTTACTCTATTGCATTTATTGCATTATCGTACACTGGCAATAGCTTCCACCGTACTATAGAACTTCATAGGTAACGCACTGAGCAATTTTTAAAGTGTAATATGTGTGTATGCTTTTAACGGGATGGGACAAACTGTAGCTTGCTACATACCTTTCACATGTTCTAGGTCCTTACACCGCAGGTGCACACACACAATCCATATTTCAAATAGTTTGTGATTGTAGGTACACTTGTGAAGTGGCTCTTGCTCCAATTAAGTGTATTAGGGACAGATAGTTCTTATTCCTGCCCAAAATGCCACTGGATGGAACCAGGTGTGCTGATAATGACAGCGCCCTGATGGGAATAGTTTGTGGCCCCGCCTCTGTGCTGACTTGTTACAGTGCAGATGTTTGCTTTGGTTTGTCAAGGACCTGCATTACTCCTGAAGTGATTTATCAGTGGTTAGGGTGCGGCTGCTGTGCACAAACAAAATTGTTCATGAACGTTGAAGAGTCCACCTCCCCTCCCCTCTAGTTAGGGGAAACATGCTCAAATGCCACCATCGAACTCACTTAGGCTTGTAATATTTTAAAAATGTATGATGAGAAGAATAAGCTTGCACATTGAGCAAATTATTTACAAAGCGATTCTCTGATGCACCTAGGAAAATATTTTCAAAAGCGTTTCCAACTGGTAAAACAGAGGTTATTTTTCGTTGTTTTACCGTATTGAAAATGTTGCATCACGTTTCTATGATATTGGAATGTTTAATGATTTGCCCTAAGCCCAGAATAAACTTCTATTTCAATAATAATCCTGTTATACGGATTTGATAACCTCAGCAGTTAATCATCCGAAAAAAGACAATAATGACAAAACGCTGAAAATCAATTGTGATGTAGGAATTGGAAGGGGTTTATATGAAGACCTACAGAGGAGAGGACTTAGAAACCAGAAAAAGAGCAATTGCATAAAATAGGCATGCCCCAAATAAATCAAGAAATGCCTTCCCTTGCAGTCATCCCCTTTATGGGTATTGAGCCACATCTGTGATCAAACCCACCAGGTAGGTGGATACAACCATTCTTTAACAGTCATTAGGCGGTCACAGTCGGAGTGTAGTGATGACAAGTTGACTTGAGGAGCTAAGCACTGGCCTGTAGTTGGAGTTTCGACCAATCACTGTTCTTTAGAACCTAGTAGTACCTCACACTTTTATAAAAACCGGTCAGAGTTTCTGCCTTTGAAACTGGCGAATCAGTTTCGAGTCCTGGCCTCAACTCAACATTCAAAAATATGTAATGGAATCCGGTACCTAAGTAAAATGCTCTCGGTGCTTGGACCAAGTTCGCACTTTATAAAAAGTGCAAAGAAAATGCCGAATCGTGTTCCTGAGCCCTCCCCATCTACATCCAGTAGTTGTTCTCAAGATACATCTCCACTGCACAAATCCTCACATATACACACATATTTAAGGCCTGGCTAGTTGTGCAGCAGTACATTTGATAATGGTAGCAGATGTTATTTACAGCACTTAAAGAGACTGCAAATCTCTGGTGTGAAGTGCTATATAAAAGATGTTACTTATCATCTCCCCAAGTACTGTTATGTGCCTGTCATGTTTGTTCTCACCTCATCATTACAGATGAATGGTCTGTTTTCGTGTTTGTAGCAGACCTCCGTGAACTGGCTACTAAAATGCCATTAATACTCAGTTGCAGGAAAATGGTTTGCCATATAATGGTTTGGAGTGCCTTTTATTTGTTTTTATGTGATTTTTGTATATTGGCTTTGTATAATGCAGAGTGGTACTCAGGAACAGCGTGGAGGGGCCTAAGATCAAGACCTATAGCAAGTAACAAATATAAAATTTTTACAAAATGTGATACAGCCAGAGGGGAGGCAACAGGAAGGTATTGATACAGTGTAATAATCGGATGACAACATGAATTAACTATAAGTTGATCAGTGGGAAATTAATCAAGATGTAGTAGATGAAATAGAGTGAAGGACTATATATAAGGAAAGTAATTTGATTTGCCTGAGCTGTCCAGTATTGTTTGAGGAATACAAAGGTTTCAGAACCGCTTAAAAAGAAGCATTCAGATCATCCTCGTTGGTGTGCATTGGAATTTTCGCAAACATTCCCTCACTTTTCATGTTTAAGAGCTGCAGCTCCAATAGGTGCTTTAAATCGTCTGAGTTTTTTCAACCAAGCTAAAATAGAATGTTGGATGAAATGCGGTTTACCAGAATATATTTGGTTTTGTTGAGGGAACTCGGGAAGTTTCAAAATATTTATTTGCTCTATTTCCATCGCCTCTAATGCTGTCATTTGACAAGCTGGGGGAGAAATTCAGACACAGGACTGTGTTGTCTGGCAATATTTGATGCATACTGTGAGGCACTCCTATTAAAAGATAACACAAAACAGTAATGGAAGTTGCTGTATTTCATGAATGGGAGAGAGCAGCATAGCGCTATATTTGCAAAGATGGTGCTGTACAGCTCTCCCCCTGCACTGGCGCACTTGTGGCTACCGAGCGCCAACTCAGACACTCTTGCTGCATATCTCAACAGTACCTGCATTTTGGTCAGTATTGTTTTTGCATGGGAAGGGATATCTTACTGCACAATCCAATCCTTAGAGACATAGGGGGTTATTCTAACTTTGGAGGAGTGTTAATCCGTCCCAAAAGTGACGGTAAAGTGACGGATATACCACCAGCCGTATTACGAGTTCCATAGGATATAATGGACTCGTAATACGGCTGGTGGTAAATCCGTCACTTTTCCGTCACTTTTGGGACGGATTAACACCTCCTCCAAAGTTAGAATAACCCCCATATTTTTTGTTCTGTTTATGCTGCGTTCTGCAGCACACACTGAATTAGGTAGTAACGAGGAGAAATGCAGCTATTTGTTCTCATTACACTTCTCTCTTGTAGGCCCACCACTTTGGTGCAAACCCAGGTTTACTGCCATTAGTGTCACAATATATGGGTGGATGCATGGGCACATCCATGCTCTACCCATGTAACATCTACTGGACTCAGTGTAATGCAACTCCACACAGGGGATGCAAATCGGCCCTTGTGTAGCTTTGTTAATATAGACGAGCACTTTATGATCCGGCTGTGCCAAAAAGTGGCACAACCATGACACAAAATGTTAGGAAATCTGGGCCTATGGATGTATAGAATACATATCTCCATATTGCTATGGTTCTGTACACCTAAGAAGCAATAGAGCTTGTGCAGTGCCTCGCGAAGAAGAAGCATAGACTGTGCAAGACATTACCGAACTTTCCCGACTATTTATGTGCATATTCAATAAGTCAGTGCTCACTGGTAATGTGTGGTCCATGATGTGTGAGACTTCCAATACACCCCAGAATACCATGTTAGGATGATAAAGACCGTTGTAAGATTATGCATTACAAAGCTTGTTGTAGCTCTCTAAGAGCACTTTAGTAAATCACTGCATCAATACTATTTACATTTCCAAGAATATTGTTTAAAGAAAACCTTCGACAGACATAGAGCAGAGACTGAAATCTTTACAGAGTCTGTATCAGACAGGAGACAAGTTACTCAAGGGCGCCTCATTGATGCAGAGCGATTCTAAATTCCAAAACGATTCTGCACCTTTCCTCGAATAAGTACCTGAACTCTGTCCTTTTTCAGCAGTCCTAATAGCATTGCAACTTTCGCGTATTAACTTACTTTCTTTTTTAAATCTAGCTAAAAGAAAATTGCATTTTGCATAGGAATCGTGTAATATATCCAGTAATAGAACAGCGCATCTACAGTACATTAGCCCTCTAAAATGTTTAGGTCAAAAATCTTAGATGTGATCCATGACTTGTACATGAGCGCTTGCAACCGAATTAGAAAAACATGTCCCGAACAAACCGGAAGTCACCCAAGTTATAATAGCAAAGCATAACAAAATATAACCGAAGTTCACATTTTAATCAAGGACAGCTGAACCCTGCAGAACTGTGTAGCATCGTAAACTGCTGTTATTTAATAGTTACACTGCCATGGGCAGTACAGTTGTTGCCCAGAGACATATTTGTTGACATGCGTGGCAGCAGATAACTACGCCTGGATATATTTTTGTCAGAAGTATGTTCCCCGCTTATGTAATTTATTGCCTGAGGAACATAAATACTTCACAAGCCGCTGCATACTTTGAAAATATGTTGACTGATCAACCTTTTGTGAGGGAAGTATCTATACTTTTAAAATAGGATTGTCACCAGACGTTTAATTTTTATTGCAAATAAAATGTGTTTTCTTCCTTTATGTTCTGAAGACAAGTCCGAACAAATTTGTCAGTCAAGAACTACCGTGAAGAGAATCAGTTCACTGTGCTCTGCAAAAAAATTTCCTCATTCATGTACTGATTCATAGTAATGAGTATACTTGAAACCAGCACTGTACTGATTACCAAGCAAGTGTCAGAGCTTTGCACTGGCTTTCGGAGGCAGCTTACAGTTAGGGATCATACTGGCAAAAGATTACCAGCAACGCCAGATGAACCTGCAGGTGCAGCACTTGGGGGCTTATTTAAGAGCCCTAGCACCTCCTTGTGCCACATTAGCGTCATTTTGTTTTATGCTAATGTGGCCCAACGAAGCCAAAATCACAGTGCCAAATTTACATAGGTGGGCAATGAATGCATTGCATCACTTTGTAACCCTTTGCGCTATATTATGCCTGTGCCAAGCATACTGTACGCGGAGGTGGCGTTCCCCGTTGGGAGGAAGGGGGGGGCAAAAAAATGGAGGTAAGAAATCTAGGAAATGTCTTTGTGTCATTTTTTTCCGGCACTTTTAATGCCTGTTCAGAGCAGGCATTAAAAGTAGGCACACCATTGTTTACAATGGGGCTCAATGGGCTCGGCAGGATTAGCCTCAACATCTTTTACGCTAATCCCGAAAAGCTATGAACTTGCATACATTTATTTGACACTAGTTCCCAAACTACCTCCATTACGTGCCATATCTTGGATATGGCGCACACATGGTAGTGATAGGGGGGCGCTAAGGGGTGCAAAAAAAGTGGTGCTGCACTTAACATCAAGGCCCACCCTTCCGTATGGTGCCCAATCACATTGGCAAAAGCTTTCTGATATTTAATGAAGGGCTACCATCAGTAACTTTGCATACCCCTTTCTGCCATGAAAGTTAATGCAGATCCAGGCAGGAAAAACAAAACAATGGCCCCCATTTTTGTAGTTTTAGAAAACAAATACTGCTGAGCAGTCTAGAACAAATGACACCTCTCAGCATTCAGATGAGCCTACAATGCACCCGCCTCTTTTGACATCTATAAACCGTGGGCAGTCCACTGCCAGGGGGAAGGAGAAAAAAGTAAGCTGGTCTGCTGTCCACTATGGTCTAAATAACACTCTAACGTCTCAGGGCCTGATTCACAAAGGTAAACGTAAACCAATGCTAGTTTGTTTTACAGTTTTACAGTTTACATAGTGAGAAATAACTGCCATATTCATTGTACCTAATGTTGTACAGCTTGGGTGTAGCTAATGGGTATACATGTTTACAAAATGTGTGTGCTCCTAATGCACCACAGCTGTGTAGAGATATTGAACACATCATCAATATTTGCATTCATGTGTAACTGTCTGTGCAAGTGACCGTTGACTTGTATTGCTTATGTTCCACATAACCTTTTGGTTCTACAGGTAAAGTTTCCAAAAGGAGAAACTTCCAAAACTTCCTACACAGTAGATACTAACTTTTGTCAGCAACCTTGTGTTATTAGAGAGAATCATGTCAACTTGACAATTTATACTTCATATAGGAAAGTTTATGCAACAGGTACTTCAGAAAATGGGCTATGTTTAAAGTTTTCACAACAGAACATGGAGTGCAGGTAGTATGACCTTTAGAACGTTCTAATCTTGTTTATTTTTTAGTAAATACTGTTTTTTTAAACATTTGCATATAATCTATACTGTTCTTAGTAGATTCTTTTAAATACTCTGTGGAATATTTCTCATGAGAGTTTCACTGTTTGGAAACAGTGTAGTATAGAGAGAACTCTCTCCATAGCATAAACACTATTTACAGGACTTAGGGGGTAATTGGCGGTAAAAGCCACTTACCGCCGTGCAGAAGACTGACAACACACCGCCGCAGCAGCGGAATTCCGCTACGGTCATTATGACCCACTGCTCGGAATCAGCCAAAATTGAGACACCCACACAAGTCGGCCGCACCAAAGGTCAGTGATAAACTGGGGAAAACAAAACCTCCACCGTCACGCCAACAGGAATACGCCCACAATATCACGACCCACGAATCCACGCAGCGGTCTTTCAACCGCGGTATTCCATTAGCGGTACACACCGCTGCCCTCAAAATACACACACATATACAAAACACTACCACATTGGACAATTCAAAATACACACACCTGATACACATACACACACCACTCCCACACACCCTATACAATATAAAACACCTGCCCACATCACCCACAAACCCCTACAACCAAAAATTCCAAAAGAAGGCCAGAGCGAGACACCACAATCTACAAACAAGCATCCACAGGCACTCAACACCATCACTCACACAACATCCACACACCTCACACAACACACCACTAAATATCACCCCACACATCACAACACACACCAACCCAAACATCACCCACACCACCCCATAACACGGCAAAGACACCCCAGGCTCTCTGAGGAGGAGCTCAGGCTCATGATGGAGGAAATCATCCGGGTAGAACCACAGCTATTCGGATCACAGGTGCAGCACACCTCCATAGCTAGGAAGATGGAGCTATGGCGAAGAATAGTGAACAGGGTCAACGCAGTGGGACAACACCCAAGAAATAGAGATGACATCAGGAAGAGGTGGAAAAACCTACGGGGGAAGGTGCGTTCCGTGGTCTCAAGACACCACATTGCGGTACAGAGGAATGGAGGCGGACCCCCACCTCCTCCCCCACAACTAACAACATGGGAGGAGCAAGTCTTGGCTATTCTGCATCCTGAAGGCCTCACAGGAGTAGCTGGAGGAATGGACTCTGGTAAGTTAAATCTTAACTATTACATCCCCCACCCTACCTGCATGCTATCACATACCCCCACCCTCGCCCTCACCCCCATCACTCCAACTCCTCACAAATGTCTCAATATCACAAACCACCCATCCCAACACCAAGCCCTGCATGCAACACCAAAGCATGGACACCCATCACCAAAGCATGGCCACTGCACATACCCATACACCCCCCTAAACCATCATCACACAAGGTCCCACACAGGAATGCAACACTGGGGTACACGGTCACTCACCCATTGCACACCATGGCACACGCAGATGCAATAATCATGCTTTTCCACACCTGCAGGACCCCTATCCAACGTCACCGGACAGGACAGACATGTCCATACCACCAACAGAAGAGGCCCACAGTGATGACAGCAGCTCTGTCCAACTGGATCTAGATGACCAGCCTGGCTCATCTGGGACCTCGGGACAGTCGGTTCCCCTCACAGTCACAGGCCACTACAGAGCTTCCCCCCTCTGGCAACACCAGCACAGCACCCACCCAGGTGGCCCATACCTCTGTCCCCAGGACATGTCAATCAGCAGTGTGTCCACCATTACAGGGAACCCAGGCTAACCCACCACCCCAACAACAACAGGGACCTGGGGGCAGTGGCACTGGGCACAAGGTTCAGGGGACTGAGGCCCAGGGAAACAGGGGACCTGGGAGGGCTGCTGTGCAACAGGGGGAGGACAGGCCCAGGGAACCCACTCTTCACGAGGCCCTCTTCAACATCATGGGAGCCTATCATCATTCCCAGGAGACAATGGCAATGGTTCTAGTCAAGTTTCAGGAGACCCAGCGGCTGCAGGAGGAACAGTATTTGGGCTTCAGGGAGGAACTCAGATCCATCAATTCCACCCTGGGCACCATCGTAGGGGTGCTGAAGGAAGTCCTCAACACCAGGAGGGACACTGTGGCACAACAAGGGGCCCCTGACACTAGCATGGATGATGAACTGCCCACCAACTCCGCCAGCGCTAGTGGACAGGGGGCACCGCCACAGGACCACCACACAAGCACCCCACCCCTGCAGAGGGAGAACCACCCCGCAAACGGTCCCTGAGATCCAGGATAAAGACAGAGAACGATGCCAAGACCCCCGTCAAGAAATGATACCACCCTTATTGTCATCCTTTTGTCCCACCTTGTCACCCTGTCCATCCTCAAACTGCCCCAGCTCCACTTCCTATGCCAGATTGGACAATGCACCTGTGAGACTATTAGCTTGGACTCTGCCATGGACATTCCTCCACCATCACCCCTCACCATTTAACAACCCCCTCCAATACTGAGCACTTAGATAAACACCCTTAAAGCACAAAACAATCTGGAGTCTGTCTGTGATTTTGAATTAGTGTATTAGCAATTACAGTGACAAAATGCTCTTTCAATGGTAATGTCAACATACCTATGTCACACAGCTATAGTCCATGAGGAAACAAAGCAGATGTCACACAGTGGGACCCACATCTGTGAAATCGGAAGAGAAAGTGACAACTCAGTGACCATACACTGGGTGAAAAAGACAGACAGTAGAGAGGTAGTAGTGTTAAAGTACAGTTTAGTAGGCAGGTTTGTCTTCTTACCTGTGTCTCACTGGAAGTATTGCAGGATCACAGAGTTCCTGTAGTCAATGTCCTCTTCTTCTGCTTCCTCGTCTTCACTGTCCACAGGCTCCACAGCTGCCACAACACCTCCATCTGGACCATCCTCCTGCAGAAAAGGCACCTGTCGTTGCAAAGCCAAGTTGTGAAGCATACAGCAGGCCACGATGATCTGGCACACCTTCTTTGGTGAGTAGAATAGGGAACCACCTGTCATATGGCACCAGAACCTGGCCTTCAGGAGACTGAAGGTCCGCTCTATAATCCTCCTAGTTCGCCCATGGGCCTCATTGTAACGTTCCTCTGCTCTTGTCCAGGGATTCCTCACTGGGGTCAGTAGCCATGACAGGTTGGGGTAACCAGAGTCACCTGCAAATGGTGACTCTGGGGATATCCCCAGACCTAGACAACTATTCCCAATGATTTGGTTCCAGGTGCTCACCTAGTAGCCACACACAGTGCCTCTGCAGTTGCTCCATCACATAAGGGATGCTACTATTCTGCAGGATGTAAGCGTCATGCACTGAGCCAGGGAATTTGGCATTAACATAGGAGATGTACTGGTCTGCCAAAACACACCATCTGCACATTCATCGAATGGTAACTCTTCCGGTTTCTGAACACCTGTTCACTCCTGCGGGGGGTACCAAGGCCACATGTGTCCCATCAAAGACACCTATGATGTTGGGGATATGTCCCAGGGCTTAGAAGTCACCTTTCACTGTTGGCAAATCCTTCACCTGAGGGAAAACGATGTAGCTCTGCATGTGTTTCAGCAGGGCAGACAACACTCTGGACAACACGTTGGAAAACATAGGCTGGGACATCCCTGATGCTATGGCCACTGTTGTTTGAAATGACCCACTTGCAAGGAAATGGAGTACTGACAGCACTTGCACTTGATGGGGGATCCCTGTGGGATGGCGGATAGTTGACATCAGGTCTGGCTCCAACTTGGCACACAGTTCCTGGATTGTGGCACGATCAAGCCTGTAGGTGATGATTACATGTCATTCCTCCATTGTCGACAGGTCCACCAGTGGTCTGTACACTGGAGGATGCCGCCATCTCCTCACATGTCCCAGCGGACGGTGCCTATGGAGGACAACAGCGAGCACAGAGTCAACCAACTCAGAGGTACGTAAACACAGCTTACTCAGAAAACTATACATAACCCGAATTTTGCCTGTATGAGTGTTGAGCCAAGGCCTAGGTATGTGTGACCCAGTTAAAAATAAAGCCATGTGGGCCCCTGAAATGGCGGCTGCCTGACCTGTAAAGTGGGACAATGGGATATGAGCTAACTGCTCTGGCGTTGTACACTGTCGCGGTAGGCGGTTGAAGACCGCAGCGCAATTCTGCATTGGTTAACATTGGACCCTGTGGGTCCCAGGAGCCAATGACGATGTACACCTGCGGTGACGTAACGCACCGCTGTGGATGTGACCGCCATTTTCTATCAGTTTAATCACTTGATACCTGATCTTCGACAGGAGAGGACCTACACTGCAAGCGCTGCTGTGACCTCAGTCTGGAAGAGACAATGGCTCATTCGTCTGGGGAAAGGGCCCCGGCCTTCAGCACGGAGGAATTGGAGAAACTCGTGGATGGGGTCCTCCCCCAGTATACGCTACTCTACGGTCCTCCAGACAAACAGGTAAGTACACTGTGAGCATGCTGTATGGGCAATGCCTGTGTGTAGTGGGGTGGATGAAAGATGGGGGGGGAGAATGAGGCGTGCATGAAACGACGGTGAGTGCATGTGCCACATGGCAACGGTAGGGATGCGGGCCAATGACTGTGACAGTGCAGTTGGTAATAACTTTTCTTTTTCCCCTGCACAATTCCTGTAGGTCAGCGCCCACCAGAAGAAGGATGTTTGGCGTGCCATCGCCAAGGACGTCCGGACCCTGGGGTTCTACCACAGATGGAGCACCCACTGCCGTAAAAGATGGGAGGACATTCGCCACTGGAGCAAGAAGACGGCGGAGGCCCAGCTGGGGATGGCCTCCCAACGTGGGAGGGGTGCCCGTCGCACCATGACCCCCCTGATGTTCAGGATCCTGGCGGTGGCATATCCAGAGTTGGATGGGCGCTTGAGGACATCACAGCAGCAACAAGGGGGTGAGCACACTCTCATTCTGCTGATTCAGTGCGCAGTGGAGGTGTCTGGGTGGGGGAGGTGGGCTGTGGGTTCCCCTAGGCCACGGCGAGTGTGCTGGTTAAGTCCCCTTTTACAGGCAGACCCTGTGGCACCCCACCCCACCTGGGTACAGTGCCAACTACACCTAGTCAGGCTCCTGTGACATCCATGTGTGCAGATAGCGGCCATAGCCTTGTAGGCCATGTCCCAGGGATTGAATAGTGGACCCCAAGTGCGCAGCGTAGTGCAGGGGGCTTCTGTGTCTGTCGTGTCTGCCAACGGTAGCGTTAATGCATGCACTCAACATGTCTTTCTTCTGTCTCCCCCCCTTTTTGTTGTCTCCCTGTACTTGTGTGCATTAGCATCATCAGGCGGAGGAGCAATGGCACCGGAGCAGGAGGGAGCTGCATCCCACATGGCGAGACTACAGACTCCGATTTCACCAGTGGGATGGAGGGCGAGGGGAGCTCCACGGCGGGGACAGGAGCTGACACCAGTGATACAGACTCGTCCTCGGATGGGAGCTCCCTTGCAGTGGTGGGCCCACCTGTGCCCCCGCATCTACAGGTACAGCCGCCACCACCCCCTCCAGCAGCCCCTCAGCCTTTGCCCCGTGCCCGCTCACCCAGGAGGGTGGGCATCACCTTCGCCCCAGGCACCTCAGGCCCTGCCCCAGTCACCTCTGCTGCCCTCAGTGAGGAGGCCATTGACCTCCTCAGGTCCCTCACTGTTGGGCAGTCTACCATTTTGAATGCCATCCAGGGTGTAGAGAGGCAGTTGCAACAAACCAAAGCATTCCTGGAGGGCATCCATTCTGGTCAGGCAGTCCTTCAGCGAGCTTTTCAGACTCTGGCCTCAGCACTGATGGCAGCCATTGTCCCTGTGTCTAGCCTCCTCCTCCAACTTCCTCCACCCTGACCCACACCCCTGTACCTCAGCCTATACCAAGCACACCATCAGACCAGCATGCACACACCTCAACACACAAACGAAGCTCTGGCAAACATAAGCACCACACATCCCAAAGGCACTCACACAAGCATCACACACATGCAGACATGCCAACATCCACTGCCTCCACTGTGCCCCCCTCCTCCTCGTCTCCCTCATCCCTCCCAGTCTCGTCTCCACTCACACCTGCATGTACTACATCTTCAGCGACTACTTCCATCACCAGCACACCCACCACCACACCCCACTCACGTGCAGTCACCACCCCCACTACCATTCACACATCACCTGTGTCCTCTCCCAGTGTGTCTGTGAGCCCACCTCCAAAACTACACAAACGCAGCCACACACCCACCCAACAGCCACCCACCTCACGACAGCCTCCAGCCCATGCACCTTCACCCAAACTCAGCAAACGTACACCTCCTACGACCACTACCTCTTCCTCCACTCCAAGACGCCCTCCATCTACCGATCCCAGTGTTCCTAAAAAACATTTCCTGGCCAGCCTTGACCTCTTTCCCTCACCTCCCCCACCCCATCAGTCTCCCAGGGCCGACTCTCCAGGCCCCTACCTAGCACCTCAGCACAACATCGGCGGGACTAGTGGTGCCAGTAGTCACCGGATTCTGGAGTGCACCAGGCAGCAGGGCAACCAGTGTGGCAAGGAGCCACAGCACGGACAGTCCCCCACCTGTCAAGCATCAAAAGTTGGGAAGTGCCCGGCGGGAGAGGGGGAAGACACCAGCCACCAAAGCCTCTCCCAGGGGTACAGGTGCGACTGTGGAGTCAGCTGCGACACCTTCCAAGGTGGGGAAGGGGCACAAGAAAACCAGCAAGTCTGGGAAGATCAGCACAGCAGAGAAGACCGCCATCAGCCCTGCTGCCAAGGAGCCGACCGCCAGCAGCCCCACTGCCCCAGACAGGACCGCCAGCAGCAGCCCCGCTGCCAAGGAGCCGACCGCCAGAAGCCCCACTGCCCCAGACAGGACCGCCAGCAGCAGTCCCGCTGCCAAGGAGCTGGCCAGCAGCAGCCCCGCTGCCCAAGACAGGACTGCCAGCAGCAGCCCCCCTGCCCAAGACAGGACCGCAGCAGCAGCCCTGCCGCCAAAGAGCCGGCCAGCAGCAGCCCCACTGCCCAAGACAGGACCGCCAGCAGCAGCCCAGAAGCCCAAGACAGGACCGCCAGCCGCAGCCCCGCTGCCCAAGAGAGGACCGCCAGCAGCAGCCCTGCTGCCCAAGACAGGACCACCAGCAGCAGCCCCGCTGCCCAAGAGAGGACCGCCAGCAGCTGAACCGCTGCCAAAGACACCGCCGCCACAAGCACCGCTGCCAAAGACATCGCCGCCACATGCACCGCTGCCAAGGACACCGCCGCCACAAGCACCGCTGCCAAGGACACCGTCGCCACAAGCACCGCTGCCAAGGACACCACCGCCACAAGCACCACTGCCAAGGACACCTCCGCCACAAGCACCGCAGGCCCATGAGCGTCAAAAGCTCTGACGCTAATGAGGCCGCCACGGGCAGGATGAAGCACTCTGGGCACAAGGCCCCCTCCAGAACCAGTGGAGACTGTTATCCACTTGAGAGACTGTGGCTTTGTACTCCCCAGGATAATGCAGTGCTTGAGAGACTGTGGCTTTGCACTCCCCAGGATTGAACAGTGGGCAAACCACCCACTGTAGAGACTTGAGAGACTGTGGCTTTGCACTCCCCAGGATTGAACAGTGGGCATGGGGCCCCCTCGTAGATTTGGTGTTGTGCCCTCAACCGGCTGAGGTACCCACACTTTCCCTTTCCCCTGAGGTGCCTGTTTTATTTCTATCTGATGCCCCTGCAGTGTTCTCTCCGTCTTATCTTGTGTGGGCCTCGCCCATGCATTTTGGGCCCAGTGGTCCACGGACTTAAATGGTGGAATACCTTGGACTAATATTATTGGTGTGTATATTTGTAAATAGTGTATGTATTTTTTTTTTAATACCGAATTTTAATATATTTCAATCGTTCACCTCATTTCCTTTTGTCTTTGCATTCTTCCGGGGGAGTTCTGGGGTGTAACTGTTATGTATCATGCTGTATTAGTGTGTGTGTTGTCATGGGTGAGGGTGGGGGTGTTGCGTGTTGCGTGTGTGTGTCACTCTTTGTTCCCTCCCCTCTCCACTATGTCGTAGGTGCAGTACTCCTGGTAGAGGAGCAAGAAGATAATGGCTGGAAAAATGTGGAGCTCTGGTTCCATGGAGTCCTGGTTCCTCGTGGGGTGTGCACAGGTGAGCGTTTTCTCTTTGAAGTCCTGTTTCCGCCGTGTTTTTGTTCACAGTGAATCCGCCCCAGAAAAGGTGGCAGATTGGTAGGTTGTAATTCTGGGGGCGGTACATTGTGTTCCGCCTGTCTGTTGGCGGTGACCGCCGTGGTGTTTGATTGTACCGCCGTGGTGGTCGGAGTGTTAAAGTGGCTGTCTACGTTGGTGGTTTCCGCCACAGTCGTAATTCCATTTTTTTTTACCGCCGGCCGGCTTTAACACCGACCGCCAGGGTTGTAATGACCACCTTAATTCTCTACTGATATCAACTTTATTTCTTAAGGTAGGTTCAGTGTGTTTTAAGGATTTGATACAGATAAAAGCTGTCCATAGCAAGACACTTGTTTTGAAACTGGCATTCACTATTTTGGCTTTCTCTGAACATTTGTATACAGATTGAACACCTACTCACTGAGGGTTTCCCGTATATATGTGGTTGCTTGTGAATGTGATCTATATTATGTGTAAAGCCATAGGAATTTAAACAGCAATATTTGGGAAAACAAAGCTTGGATGATGTAATCTGCGAGATCATCGGTGATGTCATCAATGATGTCATCAGTGATGTCATAAATGATGGCATAGAACATGTCATGAGTGATATCATGTGAGGTCATCAGCAGTGCATGGCAGTGCACAAGTTATAGTTAGCACTGTTAAAAATAACTAGTGAATTTCTCTGTTTTTTCAGTTCAAAACATTAATGTTGTCACTGAGAAATTCATCCTAACTATATTGTTACTTTGACCTCTGTTTAGTGTGGGAAATGAGCTGGACACAGAAAGATGAGAACGTAGCTGTGCATCCAATTGAAGATACTTCTTTATTCTAAGATAAAGATCCACGACGGCAAGGAGAGCCCTGAAGAGTCCGGAGCCAGTGTCCAACTGACCCTCGTTCTGGAACCTCGCCAGCACCCTGATGCAACGTGGAATAAAGAACATAGGGGCATATTTATACTCCATTTGCGCTGAAATTGCGTTGTTTTTTTTGACGCAATTTCGACGCAAAACTAACTCCATATTTATACTTTGGCGTTAGACGCGTCTAGCGCCAAAGTCCATGGAGTTAGCGTAATTTTTTAGCGTGGACACCTACTTTGCGTTAATTATATGCAAGGTAGGCGTTCCCGTCTAAAAAATCGACTCCGAGGCATGTGCGTTGGATTTATACTCCCGGACAAAATTCACGCCCGGGAGTGGGCGGGTCAAAAAAAATGACATAAGGCCGCTTTTGCGCCGTTTTTTAGCGCCTGCAAAAGGCAGGCGTTAAGGGACCTGTGGGCTCTGAAGGAGCCCAGAGGTGCCCCCCCATGCCCCCAGGGACACCCCCTGTCACCCATACCTGCCCCAGGAGGACACCCAAGGCTGGAGGGACCCATCCCAGGGACATTAAGGTAAGTTCCGGTAAGTGTTTTTTTTTTAAAAAAAATTGTGGCATAGGGGGGCCTGATTTGTGCCCCCTACATGCCACTATGCCCAATGGCCATGCCCAGGGGACATAAGTCCCCTGGGCATGGCCATTGGGCAAGGGGGCATGACTCCTGTCTTTGCTAAGACAGGAGTCATTTCTATGGGGGTTGGGAGTGGAAAAAAATGGCGCAAATCGGGTTGAGGCGAAAAAATTGCCTCAACCTGACTTGCCCCATTTCTTGACCCCCAAGCCCCATATCCCCCTACGCCGGTGCTGCCTGGTGTACGTCGTTTTTTTTAACGCACACCAATCGGCGCCGGCGGCTAACGCCGGCTAACGTCATTGAATAAATACGGCACCCGCATGGTGCTTCAGAATGGCGTTAGCCGGCGCTAATTTTTTTGACGCAAAACTGCGTTAGCGCAGTTTTGCGTCAAAAAGTATAAATATGGGCCATAGTATGAAGAACACACACCAAGAAGCATAGCATATTACAGTCTGGTTGCTTTTTCAGTGAATATATATGTATATATATTCATTTCAATTTTGCCCCAGGGAAGTGGTCGTCCCAGGGGTCAATATCTCACCCCTTCCTTTAAAGGTATTTTATCCCTAGGAAGGTGGCAGTCCCTGGGGCGTGCAGGACCGCACATCCCTCTGCATACTATCAAAAGTCAGCCCCAGGAGGCCTGGGGGGTTCCGCAGGACCCCACCTTTTATTATAAAAGTATTTTGACCTAAGGAGATGGTGGTCCCCTGGGTGTGGGGGGAACGTTGCCCTCTGCTAATTTCTTTATAAATATTGCCTCAGAGAGGCGGTGGTCCCTGGCTCCGGGGAACTGCGCCCCTCCATATTTTATAAACATAACCCTGGGGAGGTGTCGGTCCCGGGGGCTCCTGAAAGCCCTAGGTGGAGAGGCCATGTGTCACCTCCTTTTTTCCCCAAAAATGTCACTGGCTGACCCAGGGGCAACAAAACAGAAAAATGAGGGAAACTGTGTATTTAAATCACAGCGAAATTCATGGATCTGCCATGATTTTCACTGGGATTTTATAAAACAAAATACTTTGAAGCCTTGGGGGGCGGGGATCCCCAGGGACACCTGCACCAATGCTAGAGGCTTTTGGGTAACCATACTTTACCCCCTTTTCTTTTTTTTATTTCTTTTTGAGACTCTGCTTGAGCCGAGTCTCAAAATGGCTGCCAACACTTTCTGGTTGAAGTGTTGGCAGTCAATCAGATCTCTGCATAAGATCGGGAGTATTTGCGAAGACTTAACGCCTTCAGATACACACATTTGGTTTTCTTTTAATATTTCAAAAACTACTGAACAGATTTACACCAATTAACAAAAAGTACTTCTCCTGGACCAAGAGTTACCTTCCTGTCAAATTTGGTGGAATTACATCTAGCAGTTCGGGCTGTAATTGAGTCTAAAATCTCTATGGGAATTAAAATGGGAAATGCATTTTTTTGGCCCCACCAAACGGATTACCCTGAAACTTCCTATGCACAACAAGATTCTTGGACACACTTTTTGAGGGAAAATTTGTGAAGATTCAGCAAACAGTGTCAAAGATGTAGACTATGCTTTATCAAGTTCATAGCACATTAGCATATGAACTTACATGTACTAAACAAAAGTGAACAACATGTGAATCTTGCCTGAGCAAACCCTAACATGCAGTGCTCATGACATCCCCCATTTTGAGAATATTGCCACTGCATAAGACTTAAATTACTTAGCTGGTGACATTTGGGGGTACACTAATTGTAATTTGATTCAGACAAATGATTTCCTCAGATACTTACTAATGGTACCAAATGGCGCATCATCATATATTAGTCACGTGGAATTAGGGGTTTCTTTTGTAGTTGACCTGCTAAAGATACAGCCATTATTATTATGGCACAAAGTGTGGACCTCCGAGCGTACTGGATTAAACAAGACCATTTTATCTGATTGTATGAGGCTAACACACTCGCTAAGAGTTCCCTGGTTGAGATACATTATGACCTTCTTCGGAAACATGGGTTGCAAAGACTATTACATAAACCCAGAATCACTGGAAAAAATATCCAGGAAAGAACTGAGGGCTTTGACACTGAAGCACCTGGAAGAACAGCGATGGGAAGTTGAATCAAAAAAACCTAGTGTTATGTCTAATCAACTAATCTTGTCCACGGAAGCTATGCAGCCTTATTTAGCAAGCGTGACAAACCCTCGACATCGTTTTGTCCTTACAAGATTACGCCTAGATACTTTCCATCATTTAGTAACCTTCCCGATCATGAATGACTGGAGTACACCCCTAAGAGTATGCCCCTGTAATGCGAAGGCACCCCAATCTACGATGCACGTGGTCCTCTTTTGTAAATTTGATGACAAACATAGAAAATGCCTTTTACTGCCTTTTCTAAGATTGATTAACTTGCGCCAGTGTTGTGATGCGTATTTTAACCTACAGGTTTTATCTACTATTAAAATGTGTGGAATTTTGGCAAATTTTCTATGTTCAGTATTGACTGCAAGGAAGTCTATGGGCGCATTGGCCTAATCTTACTGAAATGTGTGGAATTTTTGGCAAATTGTTTATCTTCAGGATTAACCGCAAGGAAGTTCATGGGCGTACTGGCTTAAATTTATTAAGGTTTTAAATATTTGTATATGGATTAATTAAGGATGTGTACCATTATTTTTTATTATTTATTTTTATCATTTTATTTATTTATTGTGTTCATATATATAGATGTGTTTTACCTGATACTTTTATGACATGCTGAAAGTCGAATATAGTTTGTTTGACTGACTGACATTATATATACATTTATTTTGACATAATTTAAATATTTGCCATGGATACAGTATCATTTCTTTGAATAATAGTTTTCATGAATGCTGTTGTATTGTTAAGCCCTGTGGTTGTTTGATAAAAAAATACTGTAATATTAAATGTTCCAAAATGTCATAGATTCATATATTTTGACATTAGGCAAGCATTCCTCGGCCTACATAGCCTGCCATGAAATACTTCTCTTTATTTTTCAGCGCAGTGTATTGGCTGTTTTTTTTGTAGTTACTTATTTGCATGTAATTATTTCAAAATGTATTTTGGTTCCATATAAGAAGATACATCTGTGGATAAAGCTGAGCCTTTAAGCTTTTTCAGATTGTACTGTTTGTGATAAATTCAGTTACTGGTTGATGGGGTGGGGGCTGCAAAAAACTACTCAAGTAGCAACCAAAATTAGCCTGTGCTCAACCGTCTGGTAGCATGGCACAGAGCAGACAGTCTTAACTTAGAGGCAATGTGTAAAGTATTTATGCAGCACTTCAAACAGTAATAAATTAAAACCACATCACAATATAGAAAAATAGAGCAACATTTAATAAATAAGTCAAGACCAAAATGACAAAGACCTAGTCAGTAGAACCAGATATATGCAATTTTAAAGATGTAAGTGAAGATAGTGCCAAAACACAAAGCGACAAAGCTACAAAGCACCAACTGTGGATATCTGGTTGGTGCTATATCTGGACAAAGTTACATGTTCAGGCCGACTGCGATGAAACACATGCCAGCTGCTTGGACCCAATCAGGCCTGCTGAACAGGAGCACCTTAAATTCTGGTTGCGGAGAGTTGTGGAGTCCCACTTCAAGGATACGTCATGCAGTCAAGGTGATTACTCGGTTCCTAGAGGTTGCGAGGGTGTGATGTGAGCTCATGTGTCATCATCAAGGATCCAACCCACGAGGGCTTGCAATGTGAGGCCCTGTGTAGGGGATGCATTGCTCAGCAGCAGTTCTGATGGAACTGCAGGGCTGCAATGTGAAGTCCTTGTGTCAGGAAAGACCATGCAGCAAAGGCAATGTGTCAGTTCTGCAAGAAGTTGTGCCGCACAGCAGAGGAGATGCATCAGTTCTGCTGGATCCATATAGGTCGTTCTCAAGGGTGATAGTGTACAGGTTGACAAGGACAACCATTCTTCTTTTCTGCTCAAGGGAGTTGTTGCCTGTCACGATGGACTCCTGTCAGGCAGTTAAGTTGCAGTGGTAGGGAATAAGTTACAGGTCACCACAGATAAACATGTCCCTTGAAACGCCAGCACAATTGTTGCCAGGTACTGTAGGCTAATTGATTGTTATGATAAGCCAGAAGAGGGTTCAGGTAGCTGAGGCCACTAAGGACCCAATATCTCTCAAACCTAACTTGTGTGCCAATGGACCACATGCTCAGCCAATGGGGAGAGATGTTAGAGGAAAAGAAGCGCTCACAACAATACCCTAGCAAGAGTAAGAAAGAATACATGGATTTGCAAAAATGGTGCTCCCGGCCTCGGAGGAATCTCCCCTACCCCCACAACTGTGAAAACACAGATATACAAAGTAAATAGTGGAGACCTAGGCACTCATTAGTACGTCAATTTTGTATAGACAACACTCTGGCGGAAAATGCAGATTAATTATATCATTGATTACACATTCACTAGAAATCTGAACATTGACACAATCCAATAACCATCATGTTGATTGACAAATTCATCCTTTAATGTAACACTGAAACAGCCAACACGTGTTTCGTCATGGGAGTAGGTACTCCCCGTGACTTTCTCAAGGCTGAAAGAAATATCAAAAGTACGATATGTATATATATAGCAAATGAAAATTACAATGCATTCATTACATACATTCCGTTACTGATATTAGTTAACATAACAAAAAAAGGCAGTTGCCAACTCTTCATTATTATACAATCAAAATCTAATCAGAGACTGCTTATTGAATATATTATAGCATAAAGATTTACCATATAAGTCACTACCGTCACAATCCAGTATGACAAGCGAGAAAGGGAAAACCAAGGCACCACCCACAAATATCCAATTCATGGTAATAATAGTATAAATTAAATTCAAATCATGATAAATGTAATCAAAATCAGTGAGTTACCCATAAAAAAAAACACCCAATCCACAAGTAACCTGTGACCCTTATCCCAAAACGGTATAGAACCAAAGTGCAGCTAGTGTATAACAAAGATCACACAATGTTTTTGAATGGTGACCACCCTAGCACATTACGTCATACCTCGATCGATTACAATGCGTGAAAAATCAGTACTTCTAGCTTCCTAACAACATTGTCAACATCCACTCTGTAAATAGAACGTGCAATAAGTGTGAGGTACAACAGGTGGCAGAAAACTATCAAAGCCAAGTGCTCCACCGAATTCTAATATCGGACACCTACCCGCTTATGGCCATCTAGCCATAGCTGCATAAAAAAGTAAAAGAGTATCCACGACGCCTCTAATGATAAAAATAGTACAGAAAAGCCGATTAGCAAAGTACTGTATTCCAGATAGCTCACAATATCAAGTATACTAACAGCATAGAAAACAGTACGTTTTGGTCTCTTACTTGATTCTAATGTGGAGACATGTATATAGACCGGAGCCGAGATTAACAGCTCCGATCACCAGAACTTCAAAGAAACCTGTCTACATTAAGCTGCCTCCTTATAAGTCTGCCCGAGTATTTATACTTGTAGGTATTCAGACCGAGATTTCCCTGTCTTTACACGTTACCCAAAATTCACAAAGATGCTTGCTCACCTCCGAGTAGACCTATTGTATCGGGAATGGGGGGCCCGACGGAGAGGTTGTCTGAGTATGTTGATATATTCTTACAGCCCTTTGTTAGCAATCTCCCCTCGTACATCAAGGATACCAAACATATTCTTGGTATCCTAAGCGATATCACTTGGGAGCAGGGTATGACATTAATGACGTTAGATGTTACTTCATTATATACCAGTATTGATCACGTTTTAGGTATGACAGCTTTACGTCACTTTCTATACAGCCAATCGGCCAGTTTATATGGACACAGTACAATGGTGCTAGATATGATCAGACTGATATTGGATAACAACTTCTTTCTCTTCAAAAATAAATGGTTTCGTCAAAAGAGAGGTGTAGCCATGGGATCTCGCTTTTCTCCAGCATATGCAAACCTATTTATGGGGTTTCTTGAACATAAATTGATTTGGGGTCCGGAAGCACAAACTTGGAATTCGTATATACTTTTCTGGGGTCGATATATCGACGACTGTATTATGATTTGGACTGGGGACATTACCCAACTGAAGGAGTTTGTGGAATTTTTGAACTCCAATCATTTCAACATGAGGTTCACTTGGGAATACAGCAAAACTAACATAACATTTCTTGATGTGGAACTTTTCATTCTTCATGATAAAATTGAGAGTCGTTTACATAGGAAAAGTACAGCTTGCAATTCAATCCTGCACGTTAGTAGCGCACATCCGCGACACCAAATCTTTTCTATTCCCTATGGGGAAATGATACGTGCTAGAAGAAATTGTAGTGTGGAAGCAGACTTCATTGAAAATGTTCGTGATATGTCAGCCAGGTTTAAATCACAGGGGTATCCTGTTGGGGTTTTGGAGAAAGCATGTAGTAAAATTAGTTGTGTATCCAGGGCCGATACTTTAAAACATAGCAACAAAGTATCAGATAAACACATCAGGTGTGTAGTTGATTATACTCCGGCCTCAATGGCTTTACGGAGATGTATGAGGAAGTATTGGCATATACTTAAAGCAGATACAACTCTCAAGGATCAGATATCTAATTCACCTATCTTTACTTTTCGTAGGGGTAGAACTCTAAAGAACATTTTATGTCCAAGTTACCCTAGGATATCCCCACAGGACAATTGGCTTACTACTCGTAGCAAGGGGTTCTTTAAATGTGGCCGGTGTGGGATGTGCAAACTCAGCAGATCCGGTATCTCTTATTTTGACAGTCTGATGGGAGATAAATTCTCTATCACCTCCCACATCACATGTGATAGTTGCTTCATCATATATATGATAGTTTGTAAATGTGGTCTATATTACATTGGCAGCACCATTAGACCCCTTAGAGTTAGAATCAGTGAGCACTACAGAGCCCTTACCCATCGAGATGAGCGTTATCCCATTATCACACACATGAGTCATTGTCCTAGCCAGACGGACAAGTGGACCTTTGAATTCTTTGGCTTTGAGATGGTTCATGCCAATCCGCGTGGCGGAAACAGGGAATTACAATTAAGGAAGAGGGAATGCCAATGGATTCTCAAACTTAGAGCGGTGGAAATGGGGCTTAATTCAAACTACGAAATGGAATATCTTTTGGACTGATTCAACACGATAACAGACACTACTGTTATTACATTATTGTATCTACATCAATGTATGGGTCTTCTCTATTCC
The DNA here is from genome assembly GCF_031143425.1 of Pleurodeles waltl. Classification (NCBI taxonomy): domain Eukaryota; kingdom Metazoa; phylum Chordata; class Amphibia; order Caudata; family Salamandridae; genus Pleurodeles; species Pleurodeles waltl. Next base: position 929,919,024 of record NC_090442.1, on the reverse strand, counting down.
AGCAATTAATATTGTTTATTAGAATTTTGTAAAGGATAGTAATTTTATTTGTTAGATACTATGCATCGCATATATACTGCCGTACAGTCATATACATCTTATGTAATTTTTCTTGACTATACAGCCTTCTCCATTTGCTTGTGCTGGATTATCACACTGTTTTCACGACTTGTATAGCGGACACTGATTTTTTCAGTTTTAACTGACTTGTCGCTACCCAGTCTGACTTGTGAGACAGGGGCTAAGGCACAAGCGTTTTTTTTTATTTTTTGTTCTCAGGTATAGATATATTATTACTAAAGGATATATGTAAAGTTTGGATATGTATTAGGAGGTAATCGCCTATTGGCAGATTCTTGCAGATTGAGTAGTATAGTGACGATTTTGATCACTTTTTCGTTACGTGTTTTTGAAGTGTTCTATTCTTATAATTTTTATATTAATCTTGTTTGGATTCTCTTTTGCTACCAAGTTATGGTTTAGTATAGTGGCCTCAAATTCATTAGCTACAGAATAGCTGGGGAGTATTTAGTGATGGTCTTTCTCCCTCTAAGATGGCGCCCGCGAGTTGCCGGTTATTTGAGATGTATACTTTGACACATATGGTCGCGCTTTTTAGTGTTACGCGCGCTGACTAATGGGCGGACTTATAAGGAGGCAGCTTAATGTAGACAGGTTTCTTTGAAGTTCTGGTGATCGGAGCTGTTAATCTCGGCTCCGGTCTATATACATGTCTCCACATTAGAATCAGGTAAGAGACCAAAACGTACTGTTTTCTATGCTGTTAGTATACTTGATATTGTGAGCTATCTGGAATACAGTACTTTGCTAATCGGCTTTTCGGTACTATTTTTATCATTAGAGGCGTCGTGGATACTCTTTTACTTTTTTATGCAGCTATGGCTAGATGGCCATAAGCGGGTAGGTGTCCGATATTAGAATTCGGTGGAGCACTTGGCTTTGATAGTTTTCTTCCACCTGTTGTACCTCACACTTATTACACGTTCTATTTACAGAGTGGATGTTGACAGTGTTTTTAAGAAGCTAGAAGTACAGATTTTTCACGCATTGTAATCGATCGAGGTATGACGTAATGTGCTTGGGTGGTCACCATTCAAAAACGTTGTGTGATCTTTGTTATACACTAGCTGCACTTTGGTTCTATACCGTTTTGGGATAAGGGTCACTGGTTACTTGTGGATTGGGTGTTTTTTTTATGGGTAACTCACTGAGTTTGATTACATTTATGATGATTTGAATTTAATTTATACTATTATTACCGTGAATTGGATATTTGTGGGTGGTGCCTTGGTTTTCCCTTTCTCGCTTGTCATACTGGATTGTGACGGTAGTGACTTATATGGTAAATCTTTATGCTATAATATATTCAATAAGCAGTCTCTGATTAGATTTTGATTGTATAATAATGAAGAGTTGGTAACTGCCTTTTTTTGTTATGTTAACTAATATCAGTAACGGAATGTATGTAAATCAAATCAAATCAAATCAAATCATTAACATTTATAAAGCGCGCTACTCACCCGTGCGGGTCTCAAGGCGCTAGGGGGGAAAGGGGGGGTTATCGCTGCTCGAACAGCCAAGTCTTTAGGAGTCTCCGGAAAGCGGAGTGGTCCTGGGTGGTCCTGAGGCTGGTGGTGAGGGAGTTCCAGGTCTTGGCCGCCAGGAAGGAGAAAGATCTCCCACCCGCCGTGGATCGGCGGGTGCGAGGGACGGCAGCAAGTGCGAGGCCAGCGGAGCGGAGGGGGCGGGTGGGGACGTAGAAGCTGAGGCGTCTGTTGAGGTATTCCAGTCCCTTGTTGTGGAGGGCTTTGTGTGCGTGGGTGAGAAGACGGAAGGTGATCCTTTTGCTGACTGGGAGCCAATGCAGGTGTCTCAGGTGTGCGGAGATGTGGCTGTTGCGGGGTACGTCGAGGATGAGGCGGGCCGAGGCGTTTTGGATGCGTTGCAGGCGGTTTTGGAGTTTGGTGGTGGTCCCGGCGTAGAGGGTGTTGCCGTAGTCCAGGCGACTCGTGACAAGGGCGTGGGTCACGGTTTTTCTGGTGTCGGCGGGGATCCAGCGGAAGATCTTGCGGAGCATGCGGAGAGTGAGGAAGCAGGCGGAGGACACGGCGTTGACTTGCTTGGTCATGGTGAGAAGAGGGTCCAAGATGAAGCCGAGGTTGCGGGCGTGGTCTGCGGGGGTCGGTGCGGTGCCGAGGGCCGTGGGCCACCAGGAGTCGTCCCAGGCGGACGGGGTGTTGCCGAGGATGAGGACTTCCGTTTTTTCAGAGTTCAGCTTTAGGCAGCTGAGCCTCATCCAATCTGCGACGTCCTTCATACCCTCTTGTAGGTTGGTCTTGGCGCTGGCGGGGTCCTTGGTGAGGGAGAGTACAAGTTGGGTGTCGTCGGCGTAGGAGGTGATGATGATGTCGTGCTTGCGTACGATGTCGGCGAGGGGGCTCATGTAGACATTGAAGAGTGTCGGGCTGAGCGATGAGCCTTGAGGTACGCCGCAGATGATCTTGGTGGGTTCTGAGCGAAACGGAGGGAGGTAAACTCTTTGGGAGCGGTTAGCGAGGAAGGAGGCGATCCAGTCCAGGGCCTGGCCTTGGATCCCGGTGGAGCGTAGGCGGGTGATTAGGGTGCGGTGACAGACGGTGTCAAAGGCAGCCGAGAGGTCGAGGAGAATGAGGGCGACTGTTTCACCGTTGTCCATCAGGGTTCTGATGTCATCTGTGACTGAGATGAGGGCGGTTTCCGTGCTGTGGTTGGTTCGGAATCCGGTTTGTGAAGGGTCGAGCAGGTTGTTGTCTTCCAGGAAGGTGGTCAGCTGTTTGTTGACGGTCTTTTCTATTACCTTGGCTGGGAAAGGTAGAAGAGAGATGGGGCGGAAGTTTTTCAGGTCGCTTGGGTCAGCCGTAGGTTTCTTTAGTAGGGCGTTGACTTCAGCGTGCTTCCAGCATTCGGGGAAGGTAGCAGAAGAAAAAGAAGAGTTGATGACGGTCTGGAGGTGCGGGGCGATGATGTCGTCGGCTTTGTTAAAGATGAAGTGCGGGCAGGGGTCCGAAGGGGCGCCGGAGTGGATAGAGTTCATGATGGATTTGGTTTCTTCCGTGTTGATGTGGGTCCAGTTGTTGAGGGTGATGTCCGGGGAAGCGGGTTCAGTGGTGTACGGTTGGGTCTGGTGTCCGAAGCTGTCGTGGAGGTCGCTGATCTTGCGATGGAAGAAAGTGGCGAGGGATTCGCACAAATCCTGTGAGGGCGTGACGGCGTTGGCGCTGGCGCTGGGGTTGGAGAACTCTTTGACGATGCTGAAGAGTTCTCTGCTGTTGTGGCTGTTTTTGTCTAGTCTGTCGGTGAAAAAGTTCCTTTTGGCAGTGCGGATCAGGTGGTGGTGTTCGCGTGTAGCGTTCTTGAGGGCGGTCATGTTGTCAGCGGAATGAATGTAATGAATGCATTGTAATTTTCATTTGATATATATATACATATCGTACTTTTGATATTTCTTTCAGCCTTGAGAAAGTCACGGGAAGTACCTACTCCCATGACGAAACACGTGTTGGCTGTTTCAGTGTTACATTAAAGGATGAATTCGTCAATCAACATGATGGTTATTGGATTGTGTCAATTTTCAGATTTCCAGTGAATGTGTAATCAATTATATAATTAATCTGCATTGTCCGCCAGAGTGTTGTCTATACAAAATTGATGTACTAATGAGTGCCTAGGTCTCCACTATTTACACATGCTCAGCCAGCAGATAATTTGTTGGGTGTTGGGGGTAGACTATATCGGCCCAATTTCTATCCCACAATAAAGAAACCCATGGGCAGGGACTCAATGGGAAAATGCTTCAGAGCTGCCTGGGTGACTGGTTTTGGGTCGGTCCAACTGCAACATCATTTTCCTTCACTCTCCATCCTCAGCACACACCCATTGAACGGCAGTGATGTATGTATCTTCTGTACACAATTTCTTTCATGATGCTCCATATCAGAGATTTTGATTTTTGCTTTAGAAGTGCACTCTCATGCCAGTCATCATTGAATTCAGTTAGGCTGATGTTTCACTTGGCAATTTTCATATAAAAAGTTTCTCCATCCAGAAATTCTATACCAGAGTCAATATCATTATACTGTGCTCCTCTTACATTATAACTAATTTTTAATCAATGTATTCATCCATATAGAACAGCTCCTTAATCATTCCGATTACGTAGCAGCTCACCATCTCATCGCCATCCTCTTCCTAAATATAAATGGCCATAGTCAATGTTGTTTTGTGAAATAAAGCACATCTATATATGGTGGTACCAAAAACGGTGCTTGCAATTACAATATTTAACCACATTGGTGGATACAGTAAAATCAGGATTTCTGTATAGTAAATACACGTCTAGCACATTAATTTTCCTTCTCTGTGCATTGATGTACCAATGTTGTCTCCTTTGAAGGAATCAACTAACTTATACCATAAGCACTGTCACACTAGAAGGAAAAGATTGTGGAGCATACCTAGACACGTGTACATATATGTATGTTCATTTTTTGTTTTCCCCTACAACGGTGACATCTCTTGCAATTCTGATGACTTTCCAGTCACTGATGTGCAGCATTATGCTTGAAACTGAAGCATAATTTGGCATAGCTTTCTTCACAACTTACCTGTTATTCTTTTCCATAGTTATATATTTGAAGTATGGCAAATAATAAAGTCCACAATATATATGCGCTACCAAAGATCCCAATTACATTAGGGAACTGGGCAATGTTGGGGAAATTCTACTTCATGTTTCATAAGCCAGTAGGAGTACCAGGTAAATGAGGGTGTGTTTTAATGCTTGTCAGCATCCTTGCACTTACACACCGGAGTAGTGAAGGTGAGACAGCACTCCGGAAATTTCACATGCCAAGTGGACTTTGGATTAATATAACCCAGAGGCTAGTAGATTTAAGCGGATGTTGTTTCCATTAGCAGTTGTTGAAGCACGCTGGTAAGATGGCGCATAATACCTCCATTGCATTTCTTCCTCATTGCACGAATGACGTACTCTAATGTCACGGTATACAGTCCACTTCAACCACCTTCCATGTGCAGCCATTTTGGCAAAACATGGTGAATTGTTAGGACGCCAAACTAGGTTGGTCCTCCTAAAAATCAACACAGAAAGCATAAAATAATAAATTATCTTATTTACTAATCTACATCCCACTGGAGAGAAATCAAATACATCACTCAACCTTGACCTTGCAATTCACAACTTAACACAGATCATATTGTATATTATTTGAGATTGCAGTGTCATTTTATGTCACACATCCGTACTGAATACTTATATATGAATTATTTTAGATTTTGAATAATATTTCCAGACATTCATACTGAAAACTCATAGATGACTCTTTTTAGATTTTGAGTAATATTCCCAGTGGAACACCTTTTCCGACTACTAAAGATGTATCTCGGATTTAAGTTTCACATAAAAATTACCTCAATAAGGTTAAGTCCCGTTCGCACATATGAAGGCTGTCAGCAACATTTGGGTGAGAGCAGAAGGGGCATCAATGACTGGGCAATACCAACTTACAAAAGTATTTTTAGCACCCCAGATTTTGATCCTTGTAATCAGCTATGTTTGATTATCGTCACCTTTCTATTGAATTAATGTAACATCTTGTTTTAAAATTAATATGGGCGCTCTGTGATGAATGATCATAACTTTAGGTAGTTAACACTCATTTGCCCAGTTATGTTTTATAGGGTTTTCAATCGCTTTTGAAGAAGAGTGATTGCCCTAATAGTACAACATAGGGTTTCCTGTTACACAAATGACATTCAACTATTCTACATTTTCTAAGGTTCCCCAGGCCCTTTTTACTGTCTCAAAAGCCTTAAAATGAAGACATGTCATTTGGCAACCAATTAGAAGCAGTAGCTTGAGGATTTGCACCAGTGAAACACTATGTAGGAGGAAGACTTCCAAATTCTGCTCACTACCCAAGCGAGAGTCGCATTGGACCAGTCCTTTAGATACAGCACAAGGGAGGCTAAAATACACCTTTTCCAGGTCACAGTCACTAATTTAGTCAGTTTTAGATCACTGTCACTGTATGTGTCATGTTCTTAAGGGAACCCAGAGAGATCAGAAACTTTTGGGTCCCTGTGCAACTATGTTTTTTGTGAAACAACCTCCTCTTATTGTCCGGGTGCTGCAAAGAAATTACATCTGATTCATAGGCAATGAAGCATGTCAACCTTCTCTTTACAAGGATCCTAACATGTTCACTTGGTTTTAATATGTACAGTCAATGTAATATCAATTAAATTTCAATACATCTCACTGATACATTTTTATCTGCTTATTATTTGGATGTACATATCCATACTGAGGAATCCCACGACATAGCAGGATTTGAACTCCCTTTCCATCTCTTTTATTCAGAGATACAGCGATCCAGAGTGTCAGCGGCAGGCCTTCTTCGTTTACCAAAATTTATTGAGTACATGTGGACTGATGCTCAAGATTACAATCCCTGCCTTAACTAGGCCTCCCTCACCAATGACGTAAACACAAATGATGAGAAACTGAAGGGATCCACTCTGCTGCCCTGGTGGACAACAGCTCGACAGCTTTGGCAGAGATCTCTTTGTTTATAGAGGGGCCGCGTCCATGGACTGAACAATGCTAGCGTAGGTGTATTAATAAAAATGACTAATGAGTGTTCATGTATTTTTAATAATAAGTTTATGTAGAAAATAATAACGTAGAGAAAAATAATGCACACACTCAAAAATGTGATTTCTATGAGTGGCCGCCAATGTGCACAAAAGTGTACTTACTAATGAATTCGTAGTTTAAAATATTGAATATATGTTTGACTAATGTAGTAAAATGTCATATTTATGGTTATGTATTTTCCTCTCGGTTTAATTAATTGTAGGTCTTACTTAACTTAGCAAGTGCCATGGCCTACTTGCCAGGCGTCATGTAAAAGCTGTATTTCTTATTGCTTAATAAATGGCTGTCCTCGAGAGTTAAACTGTGATTTTCCATTTTACATTATGTGCTCGTAGCTGAAGCTTGCTTCTCATGAGAACCGACTGTTAGAGGATGATGTTTCTATTAATGTAACATTTTGTGTGTAATGTGTGTTAGACTGACTTTCTCTGGAGAAGAACAATGGCGTTACTAACTAGAGTGGAAGCTGCAACAATATTGTTACCTGACAAGCCAGATGATGAGGACATTACAGGACAAACTAATCAACAACATGTGAATGGAGTAATAGTAGAATTCATAGATTTGGAGTTTTAGTTTTATTGAACAGAGTGTGAATGTGGGATTAACTGACCAATAGGGGTTTGGGAAGTAGTTTTAGTAGTTTTAATATAACGATGTTGCATTGAGAGAAGACAGATTCATTGCCCATTTTCTTGCTGGCCGAAAGGTCAATATGTCTTGTGCGTCTTGACAAGAGACGTGCTTAACTTTAATGCTTAGAGACCTTGCGTTTTCTGAACTTTGACGCTGAATCCTTTATATTTTTTTTGTCCTCATAGTCTCGTAACCAGTCGGGTCAGGCTACGAAGACTTCTGAATTACGGCACCAAAAGGGTGAACCAGCACTAATGGGCCCCATCCATCCGTCTATCAACCTTGTGATAAGGCCCGCTGTACCAAGAGACTCTGCTCCAAAAAGACAGGACCACCCGTTTACCCCACAGGTTATGCAACCAGGGTACCAACAAAACGTATAATCATCAGACTTTCTACTATACTCATTCCATGTTTAGCTTAAATCTACTTCCCTTTTCCTCTATAATGCCTAAAATCTATTTCTCTTGCTCTGGAGGCCACCTTTTTCCAAATTACACACTTTGTTGAGGGGTACAACCCAATCATGAACACTCTGAGCCTGGAGAAGCGTTGATTTTCACCATATCTCACGTCGTGCCAGAAGAATTAGCACAAATATCATGTGTCTCAGTTCTTTAACCAGATTTGGCAAGCCATCCTCCCTTATGCGAATTCCAAGTATTACTATCGAAAGAGTTACGCTGATAACTTGGCTCACCACACCTCAGATCACTTGCCCTATTTCCATCCAGTATCGATCAAGCTTCCGACACATCCTGAAAATATGGATATCATAGGCACTTTCTTCATTGCATCGTGGACAACATTTCTTCCCCTTTCCAAGGTCAGTTAATCACTCCGGAGACCAGTATACTCTAAGCAAAGTAAAAAGATGATTCCTTTTCAGAGCAGGCAGTTGAACAGTCTCCCAAAGGGTGGTAAACGAGATTTGTCAAAGCTTACCAATGTCCATCAAAATAATTTCCTTACTCCATTTTTTCACTGACACTAAACAGGGGGCTTCTGTCGCCTACATCAACATCCAATACCAGAGGGCAATTTCCTTATGATACCCTAAGTTATAACACAGTTTCTCCTCCCAAAGAACCTCTCTTTGCTTTAATCTGGGAAGGACACTTACCCAACTCGCCAGCTGATAATATTTGAACTTGGAAACCTTGCTTCCAGCTAGGTCCACAAACGTATCCACGGTATCAATTCCTGCTTTTCCAGAATTTGCCCTGATGAACTACCCCGTTTCTCCATAATGGAAGTGATAAAATGTCTTTTAAACATTCTGGAGTGCCTGGTGAGTCTCATATTGGTGCGAAATCACTATAGTATGGCACATGCAGTAGTTGTTGCGTCTGAAACCATATCTTAAATGCTGCGTTAAGACACTTCAGTCTAACCAAATTTCCAGGATAATGTGAATAAAGTGCAGAATTCCCAGCCCATGCAGCAGGTGCAAATGCCACGTGCACAAATGTCACAGTTACAGCCGAAGCAACAGCAGGTTTCCAAGGTACCTAGACAGCAAATTCAAATACCTTAAACCTCGATGGGACAGCACCAGATGATGCTTTCTCATCAGATCACAGGTCAGAGGCATAACCAAAGTAGTAACACAGTGCACAGTTACAAACAGAGAATGGAATGAATGTTGATTGGATGAGTGACAGTATGGATGAGGAGCTCTGTGTGCTTGCAACTTCTTTAGAAGTAGATCAAAGAGGACCCTATGTAAAGGGTAAGGTCATGGGACACAGAGTTTCATTCTTGGTTGACACGGGAGCTACATGCTTTACCGTGAGAAGTGCAGAAGTTCAAATTTTGCCCCTTACAGGTAGAACGGTTCAGGTTGTGGGAGTAGCTAACCAATATTTGACAAACCGATTACAGATCCAGTCCAGGTTGAGATCAGCGACTTTCAGGGATTGCATAAATTCGGAGTCTGTGATTCGAGTCCGGTATCCCTACTGGGAAGAGACTTGATGTGTAAAACGAGGTGTATGATTACTTGTTCAAATGAGGGAATTGAGATCCAGATGAATAGTGATGATGAAGATGACCAAGCCCCAGCGATAGAGTGTGAAACTGCAAATGAGGAGTACCCTCTGATTTAATTTTTCCCGATATTCACAGTGAAAAAGCTTCATCCTGATTTGCAGGGAACGGTTAAAGAGAAAATGTGGGTTTTGACAGGAAAAGAAGTAGGTCTGATAAAGGGAGTTGAGCCAGTTAAAGTTACTGTGAAGCCGAATGCAGTTTTTCCTCAACTTCCGCAGTACCACATGCCGCAAGATGTTCTTTTGAAGGTTGCTCAGATAATTGCAGACTTTGTAAAGCAAGGAGTTCTGATGGAAGTATTGAGCAGTCCATGTAATTCACCGATAATGGGTATGAAAAAAGCCCTGTGGCAAAGATCAAATTGTTCAGGATTTGAGAAAAGTAAATGAGATTGTGGTCCCGTGGTGCCAAATCCAGCTGTGATAATGTTTCAGATTCCATGCAACGCAGAATGGTTCACTGTCATTGATCTGTCCCAAGCCTTCTTTTCTGTGCCTCTTCATGAGGATAGTCAATTTCTCTTTTGTTTCAAATTCCTGAATTGAGTTTATTGCTGGTGCAGAAGTCCTCAAGGGTTTTCAGAGTCACCTTCCATAATCAATCAGATCTTGAAAAAGAATTTGGAGTCATTGGAATTAACTTTCCAATCAACCTTAGTGCAGTACATTGATGAGTTGCTGATTGAGTCCAGAACAAGGGACAAGTGCAAGTATGATACGATTTCCCTGTTGAACCATTTGGGAAAGAATGGTCACAAAGTGTCTCCGCTTAAATTGCAGTACTGTCAAAAAGTGGTCAAATATTTGGGTCACCAGATTAAGAAGGGTTCAAGAAAGATATACAAAGAAAGGATTACGGCCATATTGCAGATAAATTCCCTCACTACACAAAGAGATGTCAGGATGTTTTTAGGGATGGTAGGCTATTGCCACCAATGGATTCCAAATTTTTCAGTCATTTCGAGACCATTGCAGAAGCTGACTCATAAGAAAGTCACTGATCCCATAGTGTAAGAACAGGCTGAAAGAAAAGCGTTCACTGAATCAAAGAGTCTGTGCAAGGCTCCAGCATTGGGTATGCCTGATTATATGAAACCCATCACATTGTTTTGTCATGAGCATGATGCATGTTCTTTGTCTGTCTTGACACAGGTCCATGGAGGTGTAACCCGCCCAGTAGCATATTTTTCAGCTACTTTGGACCCAGTTGATGCAGCCTTACCGGGTTGTTTGTGTGCAGTTGCAGCAGTTGGTCAGAGCCTTACACAGTGTGAAGGTATTGTGATGGGACATCCCCTGACTGTAATGGCCCCTCACTCTATTGAGATTTTACTTACAAGGAGGAAAACTCAATATTTGACTGGCGCGAGGTTGACCAGATGTGAAACGAGTATTCTAGGGTCACCAAATGTGTCAATGAAAAGATGTACAGTGCTGAACCCGGCAACCTTACTTCCAAGCGAAAATGTCGAAATTGAGCAGGTGGAAGATGTTGAGCATGATTGTCTTGAAGTAACTGACTTGTGCACAAAACCGAGACCTGACATTAGAGACATCCGATTGGAAAAAAATTACTAAATTATCTTTGTTGATGGTTCTTGCCTGAGGGACAATACAGGGACACAGAGAGTAGGGTATGCTGTGTGCACAATAACTGGTACTTTGGAAGCTTCTTGGCTTCGAGGAGTGTATTATGCTCAAGTAGCGGAACTGGTAGCCCTTACTAGAGCGTGCCATGTTTCTGCTCAGATGAAAGTTACAATCTATACGGATAGCTAGTATGGATTTAGAATAGTTCATGATTTTGGTCAGTTGTGGTCATAGAGAGGTTTCATGACCTCTTCTGGTTCATAAGTGAGAAATGGTGAAAGAATTAAAGAATTGTTACATGCTATTAAAATGCCTGAAAAGATTGCCAGGGTAAAATGCAGTGCAGATCTGAAGACACAGGACTTTGTGTCATTGGGAAATAGATATGCAAATCAAGTTGCAAGGTTTTGTGTATTGAACTGTATATCGTTTAAAGACAAGTGGGAACTGTTATCTGAAGAAGATGAAACCTGTACAAGCTACGCATTGAAAATAATTGACACTTTGGAAGAATTGAAAATGTAATGTTGACAAGGAGGAAAAGCGTTCATAGAGCAAAATGAAATGTGTGCAAAGACAAGATGAATTGTGGGTTTCAGAAGAGGGTCTATTGGTTTTGCCAAATAGCCTGTTGTCTCAAATGGTGAGGTACTATCATAGGCAAGCACATATTGGTAAGGATGCAATGATTTGATTGTTCAAATATGATTGGTTCAACCCAAAGTTTAGACAAGTTGCTGAAGCAGTTTGCCATCAATGTGTCATTTGCCAACAACTAAATGCGGGGAAAGGGACAGTGGTTAATTTGAGCCACATTGGAAGAGCGGAAGGTCCATTCAGCAGAATGCAGATGGATTTTATAGAAATACCTCTGTGTGGAGGTTTGAGATATGTGTTGGTGATTGTCTGCATCTTTAGTTACTGGATTGAAACTTACCCTGCACGAAGAAATGATAGTCTCACAGTAGTAAAACTACTGCTCAGGGAACTGATACCGCATTTCGGATTTCCGATCTCTTTAGAATCAGATAGGGGAAGTCACTTCAACAATGAAGTAATTACATTACTGTGTGCAGCATTGAACATTGAGCAGAAGTTGCATTGTAGATACCACCCTGAAGCATCAGGACTGGTGGAACAAATGAATAGTACCTTGAAGTCAAGAGTTGCAAAGATATGTGCGTCCAAGAATTTGAAATGGCCTGACGCATTGCCTTTAGGGTTGATGTCAATGAGAAACACAGCTGACAGCAATATAGGATTATCGCTGCATGAAATCCTCATGGGCAGAGCAGTGAGGTTGACAGCAGTGCCTGCAAATGCACTTGTCAACATTACAGGTGATATGGTGTTGGATTACTGCAAAGGTCTGGCTGAAGTGTTTCGCTCTTTTTCTTAGCAGGTGGAAGCCACCACACTGCCACTGGTCCATGTCCCAGGACAGAATCTGAGAGCTGAAGACTGGGTTGTGGTACAGAAACACGTGGGAAAAACATGTTTGGAGCCTCATTGGAAGGGACCTTATCAGTTAGTTCTGACAACGACTACAACTGTGAAATGTGCTGGAATTCCGAACTGTATTCATGCAATTCACATGAAGAAAGTGGCATGTCCACTGGATCATGAAGAAGCGTTGTTGGGGTACCAACAACAGTGAGATAAGTCTCTGAGCTGGAAGGAGAACAAAGGGGAACTGAGACCGGATCTGAGACCGTTAAGGACATGTTCAGTCACACCTGTGAGAGACGAAGGAGAAGACTTCCGGAAGGGTGACGGAGAGCCTATCTCAATTGAGGCAGCAAGAGAGCCTAGTCAGAGGAGGGCTTTCTCAGAAGCAGATGATCTTGAGAGACAAACAGAGCAATTGCCATCAAGAGAAAACACAATAGAACAACGAAACACTTCAAGTTTGACTCTGAAGAGAACACTGAGAAGATTCACTGAAAGGAGATAAGTGGCCGGAGTTGCAAGTAGAAAGAGAAAAAGAAGTGGTTGCTGAAAAAACAATTGAGGAAGAAGTAGATACAACAAGGAGAGAGGATCTAAGTCAAGCAGAACTAAATAGTGATCGAAAATTGAAAAGAAAGAAAATAGCAAGTTGAAGAAACGCAGGTCCTGAGTGGGTGTATGCAACTACAAATGAATGGCAGCAAGAGTTTTTGTCTTTTTGTTTTGATAGAGAATTTCCAGGTCAGTATTTTTGCACTTGAAGGAAGCGTATCAACTGAACTGTTGGAACAATCTGAGAAAAGATTTTTGGGGAGAAAGAGACTGTTAAAATCAACTAGAAGAGACATTGATAACCTGATTTGACTTTTGAAACTGATTTTGACAAAGCTGCTAACTGAGTTTGACAAAGTGTCCTGGAAGAAAGTCTGAAAGCTGTGAATAATCGCTGAGAGAAGAGTTGTCTATTTTTGTTTTTTTTCTGCAAGTGTTTTTCTAAATTTTCTTCTGCTTTCTGATTCTTTACAGATCATGAGTAACATTAGTGAACAGGGTAGGAATGCTAGGTGCTGTAAATATATGAGCATTGGTTTTGCAATTATGTGTGGGATATTGTTTGTGGTGTTGATTGTGGGTATGTCTGTTCTTGATAAGAATTAAGCCAACCATACTTCTGCTTTGGAAACAACTAATGCACTAACGACAATAGAGAAGTTTAGGTTAGATGAGAAATATTTGTATGAGGGTACTAATGCACAAGGAGAACTTTCTTCTAATGTTTTTTATTGCTTGTTGAGTGAGTTTGTTGAGACAATGGATGCAAAGATTTGTTATGTGTGAACGCAGATTCCTTCATTAGTTGAGGATGAGTCACCTACCATAGCTTGCCTCTAACTTATGGAATAAGTTGTAGTCTGCTACTAACACAATTTTATAACCAGGAGTACATACAGTACTTTTATTTGAATTATGATGTGTTTTTGTTTGTTCCTATAATTAGGTATTGGAGTGGAGTAGCTACGGATAATGACAGAGTCGTAGTTAGAGGTTTCTTTGAACCTACATTGACATTTGGTACAGTTTATGCACACTGCAATAATCTGACAGGCTTTCTTACACCTTTAGAAAATAGCTTGTTAGATCACACAGATGATAGGATAAAAGCATTAAAGGAGAAATTAGAAAAAGGTTTAGAGAAAAGGACTTACAATAATGATTATGCTTATAGTGCAATTAAAACAAAAGGGAAATTAGCTTTAGATGCACAACACGTGGGGAAACTTTGTGTATATGTAGGTCTAAATCTCGCAATGACAGTTTATTTATGGGAACGAGTGAATGTAGACATGTGTTATTGTTTCAGAGTAAATGGATGTTTATGTTACATGTATAGGACAGTGCTAATCCAGGGATTTATTACATCTGTGGTCTTAATGTTTATTACCGTCTTCCAAGAAGATGGTATAGGACATGTTATTTGGGGATAGTTTTCCCAAAGATTTATCAAATGGGGATTATAGAAATTTCCGAAAGCGACTGAATTACAACATAAGAGCCAGAGGAGGGAGTCCTCTTCTGGAATAGTGGGAGATATACAGGGAGTGCAGAATTATTAGGCAAATGAGTATTTTGACCACATCATCCTCTTTATGCATGTTGTCTTACTCCAAGCTGTATAGGCTCGAAAGCCTACTACCAATTAAGCATATTAGGTGATGTGCATCTCTGTAATGAGAAGGGGTGTGGTCTAATGACATCAACACCCTATATCAGGTGTGCATAATTATTAGGCAACTTCCTTCCTTTGGCAAAATGGGTCAAAAGAAGGACTTGACAGGCTCAGAAAAGTCAAAAATAGTGAGATATCTTGCAGAGGGATGCAGCACTCTTAAAATTGCAAAGCTTCTGAAGCGTGATCATCGAACAATCAAGCGTTTCATTCAAAATAGTCAACAGGGTCGCAAGAAGCGTGTGGAAAAACCAAGGCGCAAAATAACTGCCCATGAACTGAGAAAAGTCAAGCGTGCAGCTGCCACGATGCCACTTGCCACCAGTTTGGCCATATTTCAGAGCTGCAACATCACTGGAGTGCCCAAAAGCACAAGGTGTGCAATACTCAGAGACATGGCCAAGGTAAGAAAGGCTGAAAGACGACCACCACTGAACAAGACACACAAGCTGAAACGTCAAGACTGGGCCAAGAAATATCTCAAGACTGATTTTTCTAAGGTTTTATGGACTGATGAAATGAGAGTGAGTCTTGATGGGCCAGATGGATGGGCCCGTGGCTGGATTGGTAAAGGGCAGAGAGCTCCAGTCCGACTCAGACGCCAGCAAGGTGGAGGTGGAGTACTGGTTTGGGCTGGTATCATCAAAGATGAGCTTGTGGGGCCTTTTCGGGTTGAGGATGGAGTCAAGCTCAACTCCCAGTCCTACTGCCAGTTCCTGGAAGACACCTTCTTCAAGCAGTGGTACAGGAAGAAGTCTGCATCCTTCAAGAAAAACATGATTTTCATGCAGGACAATGCTCCATCACACGCGTCCAAGTACTCCACAGCGTGGCTGGCAAGAAAGGGTATAAAAGAAGGAAATCTAATGACATGGCCTCCTTGTTCACCTGATCTGAACCCCATTGAGAACCTGTGGTCCATCATCAAATGTGAGATTTACAAGGAGGGAAAACAGTACACCTCTCTGAACAGTGTCTGGGAGGCTGTGGTTGCTGCTGCACGCAATGTTGATGGTGAACAGATCAAAACACTGACAGAATCCATGGATGGCAGGCTTTTGAGTGTCCTTGCAAAGAAAGGTGGCTATATTGGTCACTGATTTGTTTTTGTTTTGTTTTTGAATGTCAGAAATGTATATTTGTGAATGTTGAGATGTTATATTGGTTTCACTGGTAATGATAAATAATTGAAATGTGTATAAATTTTTGTTAAGTTGCCTAATAATTATGCACAGTGATAGTCACCTGCACACACAGATATCCCCCTAACATAGCTAAAACTAAAAACAAACTAAAAACTACTTCCAAAAATATTCAGTTTTGATATTAATGAGTTTTTTGGGTTCATTGAGAACATGGTTGTTGTTCAATAATAAAATTAATCCTCAAAAATACAACTTGCCTAATAATTCTGCACTCCCTGAGCAGTGATTCCTTCAGTGGGAGCCAGTCTGAATTCAATAAAGGATCAAAAGTTGTCTACTATTGTGGATAACCTACTGACATATTTTTCAGGAGCCATACTCCTGATAGATACTGAGTTAGCTGCTGATAGAGCTATGACTCTTCAAAATTGTCTTGCTTTAGACATTCTTTTAGCGAAGGATGGTGGAGTCTGTAGAATGATTAATTCTAGGCATTGAAGTTCGTATATTCCTGATAATAGTAGAGGGATAAGAGACTTACTTACTAATCTGACTAATGCAAGTGCTGATTTGAAAGAGCTGAAAGAACCAGGTGTTTGGGAATAGACTGGCAAAGGTTTTGCTTCAGTGGGAAATTGGCCCAGCGACATTAGGAATGGGATACTATTGAATATTTTGCAAGGGATATTAATTGTTGTGGTTTGTCTAATTGGAATATGGGGATTGTGTAAATTATGCAAGATAATCAAATTGAGAAGGTCAAAGAATAATCAGGGGAGGTAAGAAAAGAAAAGGGAAAAATTGTATCGAGAAAATTCAAAGGGGAAGCAAAAGTGTGAAGGGATTGAATTGACAGGATTTTAGCTGATGCAAAATTTGTGGATGATAGTTAGTGTAATGACACATTTAGGCCCTCATTACGACCCTGGCGGACAGTGGTATTTTGGAGAAAGATACTCCCAACAGGCTTGCGGTAGCTTTCCCCAAAAGATGACATTGGCGGTTTGGCTTAAGTCAAACCGCCAATGTACCACTCAGTCCACCAGGGTGGTAAAAGCCGCCGGGCTGGAGACTTCAGTCTTCAGCCAGGTGGCCGTCACTGTCCCACCTGCGGGATTATGACCCCGCCTACCGCCATGGTTTTCGTGGCATTCTTACTGCCATGAAAACCATGGTGTAGGCACTATTAGTGCCAGGGCATTCCTTTCCTGACACGGATAGGGGTCTCCTCCCCTCCCCAGAGTCCTCCCCCATCCTTCCACTCCCCCTGCCGACCCTCCCACCACATACATGCACATTCACGCACCAACATACACACGCATACACACACTCATACCCACATTCACCCATGCATGCATACATACATTCACACACTCATCCACACACACTGACACGCATACACACAACATCAAATACACGCACACTCACACCCATTCATGCACACATGCATTCCACACACCACAGACCTGCATGCATGCACACACAAACATATACCCACACCCCCCCACACACACACAACACCCCCGCCCCCCTTCCCCTGTCGGAATACCCTACTTACCTGCTTGCAGGGGATCCTCCCGCAAGAGAAGGGACATGGCGCCGCTGCCACCAGCAGCGTCCGCCAGCAGAACACCGCCAGGCCGTATCATGGGTCATGATACGGTCTGTGGTGGTCTAATGGTGTGGCCCTGCTGCTGGCAGCAGCGCTACCTTACCGCCACCCGTCAACATGACTGTAGACAGAATTCCACTGCCTTCTGGCAGAATTCCAGCTACACTCATAATATGGCAGACGGTAGGTAGCCGCGGCGACGGTGTTTTGGCAGCCGTCTCCGCAGGGGTAGGCGGTCCTTACCGCCAATGTCATAATGAGGGCCTTAGTTATCAGAGGAGGGATTGCTAGCGCAGGTGTTAATAAAAATTATTAATGAGTGTTCATGTATTTTGAATAATACGTTTATAGAGAAAATAATAACGTAGAGAAAAATAATGCACACTCTTGAAAATGTGATTACGATAAGTGGCTGCCAATGTTCACAAAAGTGTACTTACTAATGAATTATTGGTGTGAAATATTGAATTATGTTTGACTAATGTAGAAATAAGTTATATTTAGGGTTATGTATTTTGCTCTAGCTTTAATTATTTGAAGGCCTTAACATAGCAAGTGTCATGGCCTACTTGTCAGGCCTCATGTAAAAGCTGTATTTCTTATTGTTTAATATTGGGCTGCCCTAAAGAGTTAAACTGTGATTTTCCACTTTTCATTATGTGCTAGTAGTTGAAGCTTGCTTCTCATGAGAACCGACTGCTAGAGGATGATGTTTCTATTAATGTAACATTTTGTGTGTAATGCGTGTGAGACTGACTTTCTAAGGAGGAGAACAATGGAGATACTGACTGAAGTTGAAGCTGCAACAATATTGCTACATAAAAAACAAAGTGAGATTATGTTTTTGTATAATAAAAATGGCGGTAGGAGTTTTCTTCCAAGATGTGGGAGTAATTATTTTCTTTTCAGGACTGACAGGTTTTTACCGGTCGTCCCAAACAGAGCCACCAGGAAAAGCATACCATAACAAAAAAAACATGACATAATACAGCACAATATAACATAACATAACAGAAAAAGAACGAAACCACATACATTCTCATGCAATATTGAAATTATAATGGAAAAACATGTTTTCTCAAATGACGAGTGGAAAGATACAACTTCCTTAATCAGAAGCATGTGAAACCAAAATGCTCCTGTGGGTGGACAAGCACAATAATAGGGAGATCAGCTACTGAACTAGGAGAAAGGACGTGTTTAGTAGACAACATGGGCATCCAGAATGGCACAATTGATGTCTCAGTCACCATTTTATGTATCTTAACAACAATAGGTCTGGCCAAAATACACGTAAAGCTGTTTGTAGCAAGACCTAAAATGCATATGATATTGCCAATTAACACTAATCTCTACTTTTTCTCTTTATGTGATAAGAACATTTAATTTATTGACCTCCAAAATGGGCAGATCATGGTCCAGAGTCAATCAAAGCTATTTGTATACGTTTTTCATACAGAACAGATGAACAACCAAAACTTGTGCACATAATTTCTTATAAAAACTAGGTGAATGGCTGTCGTGTGTCAACCCTTCAAATAGGACTTCCTCAATGTTGTTATTATTTACAAACAAATACATTTTTTCCACTTGCGCACTAAGTAATTATTTCAGTTGATAAAAGTGAGTGCAATGAATAGAAAATAAGGTTTTGCAAAGTCTTCCGGATATCACATCTTTGTGACTCTGCTTCAAATCATGGCTGCCTTCAAATTACACCAGTGTTGACTGCATCTTTGTGTTTGGATCTCCTATTAATTCTGCTAGTGACGTAGGAAGGGTGACATGGGCACTAATGCAAGCAAGCAGAAAAATTGTCTCTTTCAGCAGTTGAAAAGTAAAACACATCCAGCATTTGGCTGCAGGTGTTCCTTCATATCCTTCAGCCCCAGTGCTACTGCACATGCTGCACTCTTGAAAGCTGTGCCTCTGAACTCAGCCAAGAGTTGAAAAGGACGGCTTGCAGAACTACGTTGGTAGGATAATTGATTATCAATTGACAATTAAAGTGTAGTTCAATAATGCTAATTGTATGCTTATGCTTCCAGTGTATGTCTGCCTATCCTCCAAATCTCCTACTAATGAGTGTGCTACACCTATTTTAACGGTGTTCACTTTCCTGTACTAAAGCAACAGTGATTTGATGCACACATCATCTATATAATTAATTAAATAAGTAGTGGAGTTAGTACTTAGCTTTCGCAGGTAGTTGGAAGTCATGGCATGGGTGTGAGGAATGTGGTTACTGGTTGGGGGTTGAAACTCTGCTCCAGCAGCAACCACAATCTTTGTCAGGGTGAAGTCACAAGTAAACCCTGAATTAACCTCTGCTCAACCCTTGGGTAGCTTGGCACAGATAGTCAAGCTTAACTCAGGGGCAATGTAGAAAGCAGTTGTGCATCACTTCAAACATATCACAGTGAAAACACACCATAGAAAAGATCCCAAACAGATTAGAAAAATACAGTGAATTTTAATGAATAAAACAAGACCAAGATGACAAAAATCCAATCAGTAGAACAGGAGACAATAGGGCCAAAATGCACAAAGTGGAGTATAGTCAGTCAACAAACACCCAGTTAGGCCCGGTGGTTAACAGTAATTTAAATGGTCATGGAGAACATGGCGGCTGGCTGAGGGGACGGGCGCAGAGGGCTCAGCAGGGCTGGAGCACGGAAATGCTTGAAATGTAGATTAGAAGGTAGCCGCTTACAGGGGGTCGGAGGAGGCGGCGCAACATTATTTTCTGCCGAAGAATGTTTTTTCTTCGTTTTGAAGGTGGCGGGGGCACTGAGCAGTCAAGTACAGAAGCGGGCAGCGCCCCTGCTGAGAGATGGATCGGAGGTGCTCAGAGGAAGGGAGGCAGCAGTAAGGATTCCATTCCAGGGAGGTGTGGCAGAGTCAGCACTGGCTGTATTAGCAAAGGCAAAGGCAAAGGCTTAGAAGAAGGTGAGAAGGCGTTTTTCATATTGGGCTCTGCAAGGAGTGAGCAGGAGCGCCGAAGGAGTGTAGGAGGCACCTTTTGTTTTTCAAATATCAGACTACAAGTAAAGAATAATGGGCCAGATGTATGACATTTTTTTGCACTCGCAAACGGTGCGAATCGCAAAATTCGGCCGTTTGCGAGTGCAAAAAAGTGGTCTGCGATGCATTAAAGGCATTCACAGACCACAATTAAGAAATCACAAAAATTGCGATTTCTTGCGTTGCGACCAGGTTTTGCGAGTCGTAATTTGCGATTCGCAAAATCCAAGTCGCAAGGAGATGCTGCAAAAAATCACAAATTGCGATTTTTCGCAGAATGGCATTTTGCACATGCAAAATACCATTAAAAGAAACCAGATGGTAACCTGGTGCAAAATTTAAAATGCATTTTTAAATTGTACATGTAAAGCACACATGCCCTTTTGGCATGTGTGCACTTTACATCTCCCCAAAAATGTTTTTGGGGTGCAGCAGATGGTGCCTTAGGCCCCCAGCACCCTGGGATTTTGCATTTCCAAAACTGCGATTTCTGGTTCAGAAATCGCAATTTTGGAAATGCAAATATTCGCAGGTATGGGCCAACAGGCCCATAGCTGCGAATGGGGCCGGTATCACAATTTGCGATTCGGTAATAGCATTTGCGATTTTTAAGAAAACGCTATTACCGATTCGCAAATGTGATACATGGCACTTTGCGAGTCGGAAATAGCAATTTCTTAAAAATCGCTATTTCCGAATCGCAAAGGGCCACGATGATACATCTGGTCCAACATTATTTCTCCTGTACCTCAAGGTCCCATGGTGGATAAGGCAGAAGGGGTGGCTCTGAGCCGGGCCATAAGAGGAGAATAGAAGATAGGAGTTAGGGGTGGCAGAGGTGGGGTAGCCTATTCACTGAGGTGTGCGAAGGCGGCGAAAAAGTGTATAGAAGTAGAAACCGGCGAGAATCCTCAGAAGCAGACTTCAGGGAGGAGTAAGGAAGAGCAATTTAATAATTTTTGAAAGAGGAAAGGTACTTTGTGCTCCGCCACAAACAGGAAAATAAAGGTCACCCCCTCATTAAGGACTTATTTTAGGGTGTTACCCGGAACCCTGAAAATGTCAAGTGTGTAAGGGGCAGAGGCAGTACTGCCCTTGCAGGAAAGCGAGGATATATCTCTTTCAACAGTTAATGGGGACTCGATGCAGCAAAATATCCCTGAAATCCATTTTAGGGAAGACAGATCTGTTAGAGGAAGACAGGGGGTTAGTCAAGCTGACACACAGATGTAAATCTACCTAGTGACTCTTTTACAGACATGCTGAAGGCTCTAGCCATGGAGTTGAAGGACAGTTTTAAAACATCTAAATCTAATCAGGAGGAGATTAGGACTTTGTGTGAAGATCTTGGCAAAAAATAGACGATTTGGCAGGTCGGACAGCTGCCTTGGAGGAAGAGGTTGGTGATCTGAGGACTACCGTGGAGGAAAATAAAGAGCAGAAAAAAGGTTTGAAATCAGGAGAAGTAGGGGTGTTGGCTAAGCTGGAATCCTTGGAAAACAATCAAAGGCGAAATAACTTAAGGTTCCTCAGAGTCCCCGAGAGATTGTAGGGAGATGATCTGAAGGGATTTGTGGTAAAATTGATAAATCAGGAAATAAAATTTGAGGATGCTGGAATCAATATTGCAAAAGATATCCAAAGGGTACATGGGGTCCCCGCAAAAATGCCCCCCAACAGGGACAGGCCAAGAAAAATACTGGTTTACTTTCTTACATATGGGCTTAAGGAACGTATTTTGACGATGGCATTGAAGAAGAAGTATCGCTTTCGGTGAATGGTGCCCCATTTGAGTTTGGGTCGGACCTTGCATCCATTACCTTAAATAAGCAATGGGAGCTGGGGAAAAGAATGAATACACTGAGAAGACTAGGGGAAACGGCCTGATTAAGGTTCCCGGCATCCTTAAGTGTAATGGCAAATAATAAGATGTATAATTTCAATAATTGTAGTGATGTTGATGACCTGATCAAGAAGTTAGAGCAAGACTCTGGTGCAGTATAGGCCTTCTCCTCTAACATCGCTCAACCGGTTATGGTGATAGGAGGCTCTGAGTCCTGCATGATGACCCTTCATAGGCGGTAACGCCGGTCTATGAAGATAGGGACGGTTCTCCGGGAGTTGGGAGGATGGGGGTGGGTCAGGAGATCATTAGGTCAAGAGTAGTATAGGGAAAAAGGGAAAAAAGGTCCTGGGTCTTGTGGTGGATAGAGAGGAAGGTGGGGAAATACAAGGTCTAATAGGGGCGGTGGGCCCCTTGAAGGATGATGTCGAGAATTGATTTGAAGCTCCTGTCCTGGAACGTTAATGGCCTCCGGGTGAAGATCAGACAAAAGAAGATGATGCAATATTTGAAGGATGCTCAATTTGATGCGTTGATCTTGCAGGAAACCCATCTTTCTAAGGAAGAGTGCGTGGAAGTTTTTTTCGACCATGTAGATGGGTGCAGCAGATAGCTAGTTCTAATTATGCGGGGGTAATAAAGGGGTAACTATTATAATAAAAAAACACACTAATATATCGTTTGTTGAGGGTCCAGTGGATAATTCAGGGAGATGGGTGGGGGGGAAATTAACGGTGTATGACTTTGCATTTACTCTAGTGTGGTACTACGGTCCTAATCCAGATAATATAGCTCCTTTGAGAGAACTCTCACTTCTTTTGCTTCAATATTGGGACCCGATTATATGGGTGGGGGACTTCAATGTAGTATTGAATTATGAGTTGGATAGGTCTTCACGGAGTAGGTCAAGAATTAATGAGAAAATGCATGCTCAGGTTCGATTAATGATGTCACAATTTGGCTTATATGATGTTTGGAGAGAAAAGAACGGGCGTGAAAGAGGCTATACTTATAATAACAAAAAATATAGACATCAATCTAGGATTGATTATTTTCTAATAGATGAAAGTTTAAAAGAGGCTGTGAAAGAAGTTTTACATATAGGGGCTCATCTTTCGGATCATTCGGCGGTGACTCTGAAGCTTAATTGGTTTGGGGATAAAAGAGAGAGAAGGTGGACTTTGGATAGAAAGCTATTATTGGAAGACAAGGTTGTAGCAGAATTACGGAGAGGGACTGAATAATTTGTTTATCTTAGTAAAGGGTCAGCCTCGCCTGCGGTAGTATGGGACGCGTTTAAAGCCTTTTTGAAGGGGACGTTGATAAGCGCAGCTGCATATAGAAGGAAAAAGTACTATGAAGAAATAAGTAAGGTAGAAAATGTAATTCGGCAGGTTGAGCAGAGATTGGTAGCTATGGATCTAGAAGAGGTAGAAATTAATCAGTTATATAAACAAGATCAAGAAGCCCGTTTGGATTTAGCAGCAGTTATAGACAATCGAATTAGAATGAGATGTGGGGCCAATAGACTGTATCATTTTGAATATGGTGAGAATAGTAGCAAATTGCTGGCCTGGAAGATGAGAACTGGTATAGTTAGGAATCGGGTGGTAGAAATTTGGGACGGAAGGTTAGGGGAGGTTAGAAAGAGCAAGAAAGAGGTGGAAGATATTTTTCTAAAATTCTTTTAGGAATTATACACTGAGGATTTAAAAGTTTCAGCAGACTTGGCGAAGGGATGGTTAGAGGGACTAGAATTGGCATCTCTAAGTAAGGAGGAGAATAAGGTGATGAATGAGCCAATTGATATGGTAGAGCTTGAGTACGCGGTAAATTTGCTTAAATTAGGTAAGGCAGCAGGACCTGATGGGTTGCCCGTCGAAGTTTATAGAGCTTTGGGTAGTAGTATTATGGTTTTTTTGAGAGAACTCTTCAATAACATTCTTGTGACTGATTGAAGACCCCTCCCTTGGAGGGAAGCTATTATTACAATAATTTTAAAACCAGGAAAGGATCCCAGGAGTTGTGAATCTTATCGTCCAATATCCCACCTAAACTGTGACTATAAGATCTTTGCAAACATTTTGGCAGACAGATTAGGGGGGGTTTTGGGGAAGCTGATACACACTGATCACAAAGGGTTTTTGAAAGGAAGATATATGCAGGATTTGACACATGGGTTGGTAGCCACGGACGATATGGCCACTACATGCCACTCCCTTCTAGCAGTTGTGATGGTTGATGCAACTAAAGCTTTTGATAGAGTTAACTGGAAATATTTAAATATGGTGTGTGAAGGGTATAATCTTGAGGGCCATTTTATTAGGACGTTACAAAAAAGTTATCAGGATCCCTGTGCAAGAATATTGGTTAATGGTGCTCTCACTTCCTCGTTCAAGATTGAAAGGGGTATGCGGCAGGGGTGTCCATTATCCCCGCTGTTTGATCTGTACATTGAGCCACTTGCTACCAGAATTAGGAATGATCAGCGAATTCTCCCCTTTGTGTGCAGGAATTTTTCTATGAAGGTGGCTTTATATGCAGATGACCTGATGTCTTATACCTCTAATTTAACCCAGACTAATTTGGTATTGGAAGAGCTGAGTAGAGATTTTGCGAGTATCTCAGGTTATACAGTTAATAATCAAAAGACGGAGGTGATGGCTTGGAATATGGAGATAGGTAGCCCTGTTATTAAGAAGGAGGAGGTTAAATATTTAGGGATTACTAAAACACAGGATATAAATAAATTGGCAGAAAGAAATTTGAGGAAGGTAATGAGGGAGGTGGATATCCTACTGAAGAGATGGTCAAACATACCTATAACTATTATTGGTTGGGTTAATTTAATTAAGATGGTGTTCGTCCCCAAGTTTACATTTATCTTGAACTCAATGACATTAATGTTTAGTAAGGATTCTTTAAGGAAACTTCAAGGAAAGATCAGCAGATTCATTTGGGCATCTAAAGGTGTACGTATTTCTTGGAAAAAACTGAGAAGGAGGAAAGAAAAAGGTGGGTTGGCTGTGCCAGATATGCAATACTGTGCGTGGACCATCTTCATGAAGAATGCGAGGGAGACGTTTAACCACCCACGTCGGTCCGAGCTGGGGCAGGCTTTGATTGTAATGGCAGAGGATAATTAGTTACAGACAAGTTTTATGTATAAGTTTGGAGACCCTAAGTACTTTAAGAAAATCAGATTTAAGGTGCTACAAGATTTAGCGAGGTTGTGGAATGCGATTAGGAGAGCCAAGAAACTGTCGTGCTATAGCAATAAGGCCCCTACTTGGGACTCTCCATGGGTCACCGGAGTGGACCAAGGATGCATTGGCAACTCCCTTAAAGGCAGCAGGTTTTTTATATTGGGGACAATTTTGCTATAATGGAGAGGTTAGATCATTCGAAAACCTGAATGGTGAAGTAGGGGGTAACTTGTCGAGATTCAAGTACCTTCAGATTATCAGTTGGGCAAAGGACTTAAAAGTGGAGCTGGGAGGCACAAATGAGTTGGAAGATCAGTGGCACATGGAAATCCCACTAAAGAAGGAGGTGGACAGATGGTACTGGCTAATTATGGATATCGTGGAGCACGATTTCACCTTACCAGAGGAGTTATGGGGAGAGTGCTTGCCAGAGCACCAACATAAAGATTAATGGCAAGTATCTACTACACTTTTATATAATACTGTCAAACCTGCTGCGTTAAGGAGAAATAATTTGTTTTCAATTCAGAGTTTTCTGGACACCAGCAAAGCTTTCTAGAATGGACCAGGGCAACATGGTCAGATTCATAAAGTGTGGGACCCCGGCGGTACACGATATTCATATGTTCCTGGATTGCCCCAAGAACAGCAAATTTTGGGTAGAGGTTGGTGATGCTATTAGTGATATACTCGCTATGAGACTTAAGGTAAGCACCTCGCTTGTGATTTTTGGATGTTTGACAGGGCCTCAGCAGATAAGTAGGGATAGCTCTAAACTGTTATTTTATATGATGCTTGTGGCAAGGAGAGCGATTTGTAAAAAATGGATTGATGCCTCACCCCGACCCTTATGGATTGGAAAGATGCTTTAATGTATAATTTGAAGTTGGATACGAGTAAGATTTGTAAAAAAAAACAGATTCTGGAATCAACTGAAGCAATGGTGGGGTTTGGGAGAGGATGGGGGAGGTTAAGGGAGTATATTTTGGTCTGGCACGGTCCTTTGATTAAAAATGCCTCCAATGTACCACCACCGACCGCCGTTGGAAGGTGGAGTGGGTATAGCGAGGTCATACTCCTGGGCAGGTAAAGGTTTGGCGGAGTTGGGCAGCGATTGATCATAGTACACTCTGTATTAAA
Source organism: Pleurodeles waltl (assembly GCF_031143425.1). Classification (NCBI taxonomy): domain Eukaryota; kingdom Metazoa; phylum Chordata; class Amphibia; order Caudata; family Salamandridae; genus Pleurodeles; species Pleurodeles waltl. The sequence goes on along the minus strand of NC_090442.1, from coordinate 929,892,362 downwards.
TGATCTCCCCACCTTATACCTCTTGTGGTGAGCAAGGATGGTTTGAAAATGAGGACCAAAAAAATAATAATAATAAATAAATAAAACAGTCCTCTAAATCTTGGTTGTGAAGAGTCTCGCATTGAGGATGCATCTAGCAGCTGAGGCGATGGGTCGGTTCTGAGGAGCTGCAATGCTGGGATAAGAAGTCCTGCATCATCATCGAGGATCTTGTTGTTGAGGGCTTGAGATGCAAAGTCTGATATCGAGGATTGGCTGAAAAGCTGAGGCGATGTGTCTGTTCCTAGGAGCTGCAAGGCTGGAAAATGAGGTCCTGCGTCATTGCAGAGTCTGTCAATAAGAGGCTTGCAATGCAAGGGCCTGTGTTGGTGATGTGCCATGCAGCAGTGGTTCTGACTGAGCTGCAAGGCTGTGTTGCAAGTTCTTGTATCGGGGAAGTCTATGCAGCAGAGGCAATGTGTCAGTTCTGCTTGGGGACGCACTGTGCAGCAGCAGAGATGTGTCAGTTCTTCTGGGTCCACCGATGAGCTGGAAGAGCACTGTCAGGCACACTTCCAGGCATCCAGCACCGGGGTGGCTCCACTTGTTGGGTGGGATTCACAGTTGCAGAGTCCAGGTGTTGGTTACAAGAGACTAGCCCTTGGAATCACTCTGGTAATCCTGGGTACAGGTTTCTGGTCCAGTCCTTCTCACCTAGGCAATAGGTCAGCAAGCAGCAGTTCCTTAGGGCAGCAATCCATCTGAGTGGCAGTCCTTTCAGCACCACAACAATCCTTCTTCCTGACAAAGGCTTCCCCAGGTCTGGAAATGTACAGAAGTACCAATATTTAAACCTGGGGCCTCCCTTGAAGTGGGAGAAGCTTCTGGAGGTTTGCCTTTGAAGTGCACAGGTTTCCTGCCATCCGTGCCCTGGCTCAATACTAACTTCAAAGGGTGTGCAAACCTTTGTGTGAGAGTAGGGCACAGTCTATTCGGGTGTACATGGGGCTGTCCTAACTCTGCAATCTCATCCTGCCAGTGATGGCTTGTCCATGCACACCTAAGCACTATATTGTGTGTGGCTGTCTAGGAGGAATACACAAAGCCCAACTGACTACTACATCCAGACATGTGATTCAGAGATAGGCTGCAGGGACCCAATGGCTAAGGCAGGAAAAGGCCAACTTTGTAAAAATAATGATAGAAAGGGACAACCCACTATGTCCATGTAGGCTTACGTATAAATCGAATGGGGTAAGGCTGCTGCCAAGGGACTTTTTTAGATCAAGGCATGTGAGTTATATCATAAATAATTTCAAGATGTTCTAATAACAGTAACATCTATATAGAGTTAAACAGAAACCTTTTAATGTGATCCAATTGCAAAAGAACAAAACTGCAGGTATACAGCCACAAAATAAAATGTTATATATTCTACACAGTCAAAAAATAGATAAATCAATAATTGAGCAAATAATTTCCAGGGGTACCAGAATAACAGATGATGTTACAAAGGCATGGTAAGTCTGACTTTGTCAATATTGTTGATAGTCCATACACCTGCGTAAGGAGAACCCACTCATTCCAAGTCACAGAAATCATGTAGGTAATGGTGATCCAGGGTTCCTCATTAGAAGAATTAGAAACAAGTTGGGTAACATGTTGACATTTCGGTCTCAGTAGCTAAAGTCAGTGAGACCGTCATCAGGACTTGCAATAGATGGAAAAATAGGAAATGTCCCTATATGAATAACAAAATATTGAAGAAATGACATATTTAATTAAAAGTAAAAAAATGTGTGAATAAACCTGCATATATTAAGCAAAAAAAACGGAAAACCTGACACCAAAAGATGACAAGTGTTAGAGGCTATTCAAAGCACATCAGAATGTACCCCAGTTGAATAAATATGATGTGAAGTGACACAGCGATGGATAAACAACCCAGGCAAGAAGGGAAAGGTCAGATTGCTTATTGAATGTTTAATTTACATTCTCTCCAACAAAGAAAGAACAAGTTTAACACACAAGTCACTGTGTAGAATAAAACCTGGGACATCTATAAGCCATACCAAATATAGGATTTGGATGTCCAATTGAAGCAGCCACTGTTCAATCTAACTCAGTAGATATTGAAAAGCAGTTTACAATGAACAACCAAATTATACCAAGCCACAACTAAGTTAGGCAAATTGTAACAGCTACTACAGGATCTCATTGGGGGGATATTAAAAAGCAGTTTACAATGAACTGCAGTCACTGCAACCAAATTGTGCCAAACCATAACTTAATAAAGGCTCATGACTACTGATGATCTAAACAATCTAAGGATTGTCCGATACACTAACAAATCACCAGGGGAATGCAAGATAACTTGATGAGTTCAATATAAATGCAACAACATTTATTAAAAAGGTAGTGACAAGATTGTGGTACCCTATGTATATACCATGAGTTATCTCCTCTATAAACATAAACTGACTAGCTGTATAAAAGCACTTGCATCAAAGTGTAAAAACGGACATTACATAACTGCAGCAGGAAATACATTGCACAGGTTTCAGAAGTCAAAACTTCAAACTGTATCTCCAATAATATCCTAGCAATTTGGTGCCCGAAAGATACAACAACAAGGCACACTGCAATCAAACAAACGTCTGAAGCTTAGCACCTGTACTACCCCTTACTCCACCAGAAGCTGCCACCGTTAATGTCAAAGGGAAATGGGTCGAAGGGGGACACTTTCCATTTTGTGAATCAGTTACCTCACCAACTCGGAGTTGGCAACTGTTCAATGGTTTGCTACAAGAATCACAGTAGCAAACTCTTTATTTATAGGTTACTATTCACAGTGTGGTTGGGATGCTCCAAAAACTCCCATGCCAAATTGCAAATTGGTAATCATTTCCAAACCTATTCAGAAATTCTGGAATACCTACACAAAGTGCTAAATGGGTTTAATATATCAGAAATAGGTTTTTCCCTGTTGTAAACAATTTGAGACTGGTAAAAATCTTTGTTCATCTGGTGCAAGTTATATCAAGGGAAAGGAAGTGTGTGAGAGAATTCTCTAAAGGGAACAGTGAAACAAGAGATTTGTACAATGGGAAAGGAATTAATAAGAGAGACCTGGAGACTGAGAGAGTTGAGAAAGACTTCTGTGGATCAGGCAGGGAACATACCAAGCGACATGTAGGGAATGTAATATTTTACTATATCTGCTGAAAGAGAGAGTGAAAAGACATTGAGCAGACAGGATGACACAGGAGCTCTTGAGACCTGCAGAGAAAGAGATAATGAGAAAAAGGAATAAGGGAGATTGGATCAGAGGGTAAGCAGTGCAACAGTTTGAAAAGAAAGAAGGATTAAAGAGTAAAAGAAGTGTAATTAGAACATTGGAATGTTGATAGCTCCATTGAAAAAATTGGATTGCTCCAGGCTTCTAATGGCCGGTAGAAGTCCAGAGCCCCAACATTCCAATGTTGCCGTTCACAGTTGTTGCTGTGAACAAAGGCCTCATGGAGCAAGAGGGGATTTTAACCCCCTCAGGCTCCATGTGACATTCGTTTTAGTAATTAGAACATTCTTCACTCTCGAGGAGGAATGTTCTAACAGCCTTGGAGCCCGCTGTAGCCAACTTTACGGGCCATAAAAGGACCGCTCTCTTGTTAAAGGCCCAAAAAGACTGGAGAGAGCCTTTAATAGTCAGTATTGCCTGCTATGGCAAGATCTAAGGCTATAGAAGAGGCACATTGTAGCATTCAAGATTTCAAAATCAAAAACAGTGAATTTAATTAGAAAATGCTTCATAGAAATAATTCGAGAAAGAAAACATGAGTAGAACATGTTGGTCAGGGACAAGGGAAGCCTGTGAGAATTGCACAAAGGAAGAGAGACTGCAAATAATGTTGTTGAGTGTGAAAGAGTAAGTGGAAGATGAGCAACTTAATATACAACCTCCACAAACTCTCCTAAATCTGGAGGTAAAAGATTTTGACTGGAATAAAGCAGTAACGCTTACCTGGCTGTGGTCCATCATGACCTAGCTGTGAAGAAAGCTTAAGTCCAGGTCACTGCACCCTATAGACTGCAGTTTTTGTTGTTTTAATGTGTTAATGTTTGATTTTTCTACAACTCTTAATTCTCTGTATCTGATGTTCTTCATATTTGTTTTCTCATACTCATATCATTGTTCCTTTTTTCAAATTTGGTTTGGAAATGTTAAGAATTTCAAGAGTTGGCTGCATTGTTGTTGGATTGTTTTACATATGTTGCAAAGGTATTTCGCTCAGGAAAACCTTTTTGCTTTATCCAATGGATATGGATGAGATTCCTCACAAACACACCGAAACAAGCTTACACATAATTCAGACTGTTTGGACCTCAGTCCTGGCACAATAAAAACTGTGGCTTTCCTGTGCTAACCAACTATTAGTTGACCTTACCGCTGTTCATCATTGAGGGTAGTGACTGTTTGTATTCAGCAACTTCCAAACATTCCTTGCTGTAAATACAGAAATATTCCATATCTGAGTTAGAGTCACAGCTCTTACTTTTATTGGGATTGTTTTATTATTTTTAATTCGAATCATGGCTCTTGATGTGCCTGATTTACCAGGTCCATCATCAGGAGCCAGCTTTTTCACTGGCTCCTAAAATGAAAAGGGTGTTTTTATAACTCGATGATGTCTACAGAAACATTTGACTATAGCGGGGAGTCATAATGAAATGTGTTCACAGATAATTCTCTTTGCCAAATCCAACAAAATTAGTGCATTAAAAAATGTCGTTTAGCAGAGCTCAAATGAAAATGAGACTTGAGTTCACTGGTGTCAACCCGATTCTCACTCCACATTTTTTCAAGGAAAGGAACGTATAGGAATCCCATCTCCGATATCTACATCTTAAGTTTATACTAAGGATTATTCCATTGGATATTTCAACTGTAGGAGGGATTTTTGAAAAGATGACAGATGCAGAGCAAAAGATTACGCCTGAAAGAAATGTGGTTGACATTGGCATAATCTTGCCTAATTTCCAGTATTCTGCATAGAGGGCCTGATTCACAAAAGTAAACTTAGACGTTGAGTCTAAAGCTAGACCCAACGTCTAAGTTTACCTTTGTGAATTGTGCCCTATGATTGGTTCCTGAACCGTTTAAATTATGCCATTAAACCATGTCACAAGCTTGAGGTTCTGTTCAGATAAGAATTATGGGCCTCATTCTAACCGCAGCGGGCGGCGGTAGCCGGCCGCCATGCGGTAACCGCCATATGGCCGCTCCGCGGTCAAAAGACCGCTGGGTCCATTTCAACTTTCCCGCTGGGCCGGCCGGCGCCAGCCAAGTTAGCGCCCGCCGGCCCAGCGGGAAAGGGGCCTGCAACACTGAAGCTGGCTCCGAATGGAGCCGGCGTTGTTGCAGGTGTGCGACGGGTGCAGTTGAACGCGTCGCGCTTTTCACTGTCTGCTAGGCAGACAGTGAAAAGCAGGCTGGGGCCCTGTTAGGGGGCCCCTGCACTGCCCATGCCATTGGCATGGGCAGTGCAGGGGCCCCCAGTGGCCCCAGGACACCCGTTCCCGCCATCCTGTTCCTGGCGGTAAAAACCGCCAGAAACAGGGTGGCGGGAAGGGGGTCAGAATCCCCAGCGCCGCCATGGCGGATTTGGGCAACCGGGGGAAATCCGGAAGGAAACCGCCGGACCCGGTTTTCTGACTGCGGCTTTACCGCCGCGGTCAGAATGGGCAGGGAAGCACCGCCAGCCTGTTGGTGGTGCTTCCGTTGCCCGCGGCCCTGGCGGTCTTTGACCGCCAGGGTCGGAATGAGGGCCTATGTCACGAGACCACAGGAAGAATGGAAATGAATAGAAAGTTAGGTAGGGCTGTGATTCACGTCACGTTTGAAGCTTTTTAAGTTCACAATGCGTCCTCACTTCCAGAATGGACACAAGGATGCATTTTGTGTAAAAAAATAGTGCGAAATGCTGCCTCGCTATTTTGCATATTAACATGTAATTCACATAATTTTTTTAGTTGTTTTGTGTACTTTTCCACAAAGGAAACTACACCAATGTCAAGCAGCCATACACTACTATCATCAGACAATGGTCTCTCTTTAGAGTCACCAGTTGAGTGGATTCTAAGGCAGACTAGCAGATATCTGGAAAGTGTAGATTGCCACAAAAACAGCCACAGTAAATCTATTACTGTTTGGTAAAACTTTCCAGCAGCCAGGCAGGCAGAGGGTTCTCGAACACCAAACAGCAAGGGAAACATGTCTTATATCTCAGGATCACCAGCAGCTGCAATTAAAGGAACAGAACAAAGAAAATGACAAGGGGAAAAGGAAATGCAACATTATAACTGGAAAGCCAACAAAACATGTGTTGTTATGCTATGATGCAATGAAATGTCTTCCCAATGTACTAAGGGGCACATGTAAGAACGTCACTTTTGGTGGAGCTACGCACTGCACCATAGTAACACTTGTGTGGCTTAACGTCAGCAGCAAATTCAGCGCCGATGAAGGGGGCACCAGAGGGGTGCGCCATATTCTATTTAATACAGTGCATCCATGCGTTGTGAAAATGAAGGGGCGTGACGCTGCCAAATTTGGCGCAGTGACACGCACCGTCATTTTCCCTTAAATCTGGCCCAAATCTATTTCTATTGACCTAGAAGTATAGAAGCACCTCCACATGCTCTTGTCTTCTTTAGCCCCCAGTTACAAGTCCCCAGACACCCATAACTAGTTCTATTGGTATGCACAGAGGTGGGACCCTATCTCAATGTGTGCTGTAATGAGCGATTAATGACTGTCCAGGTAATGTACTCAGTAAACCAGCTTCTATTCTCTTTGGGTCAGCTGTACGAAGCATTTTTGCAGTCGCAACTGTCCTGATTCTCAGAACCGAGCGCTTTGCAATCACAAAAAGGCTTGTTCTTATGTGCAAACTTCAAATAGTGGTTTGGCATTTGGGAGGTGCATGGTTAGAGCGTCTCTTTTAAATACCGAATCGTAGTAGTATGTATTTATGTTTTGTAGTCACATTTTGGTTGTAAAACATAAAACTTTACCACCTCCTCAAATGGTGGTAAGCTATTTCCAAAAAGGGAGGGGGTGCCCAAAAGACCCCACCCCCTTTGTGAATGTTGACCAAAACACTTTTAAGATCAGGCAGTAGTCACATGCCCCATTGTCTACTCTTAAAAAATGAACTGACCTATTGGTACATAGGTTGGTTTGCAAATTATCACACTTGCTGCAAAAATACTGGTTAAAAATTGTGACCAGTATTTTGCGATCATTGCTACATACCTCTGGTCATTGATCTTTCCTCTGCAGTGACTCACACCAAAGTGGCCTCTGCTGCTGATGTAACACCACATATCCTTTCTTCTCCTGTTTGCTGGCCTTCAGAGAAAAAACTGCCATTACTTTAAGTTAACATCTGATAGTAAGTGTAAACTTTCATAACACATAAAAATATTTGTAAATTATAATCTTCATTTTTATAGATCGGTAAATGACGGGTGTTAATCATTTCTGTTTTATCTGTTCCTTTAGGTCATGATATATGCATGCTAAATCAAAGTGACTTGAATATTTAGGTCTAACCATCCAGGCCATACGGTGTCAGAATAAAGTTAAGAAAATGTAATTATGATTTGCATACAACATTGTGCTGCATCCAGATGTGCATTTGTTGATTTATGCAACCCTTTAAGGATGCTTCCTTCAAGCTTTTAGAAGTGGAATTCAGAGACAAATTAATTACATCATGATGTGATTAGTTTAGAAGACCTGCAACATAAAGTATTTAAGTATAGCAGGATTCCGTTTGCTGCATTCAGAAATCAGGTTTTAAATGAATATCTGACTTAAAATGTGCTTAACAGGTTAATTCCCTTATTCACAGTTATAACAAATTGCTGTGTCAAGGATCACATGGCAGATATACTAAGTATTTTCATGGCCCCAAACACTCAGATTTGAAGTTTGCAAATGTGAACATACTTATAGGATTACTAATCTCATTTTCTGGATTGGGAGAGGTTTTTCTGAGTCATAAATTGGTATTGTAATGGATACTGTTTTGTGGTTGGAAGGGGCATGTTGTAGGCATCCCTTCCAAATACAGAATCGGGAGGCTGTTCATCAATGTTTGCAACCAAAATAATGTTTGCAGATATTGAAAGGTTACAAGTACCTCAACTGAGATGTTTACCTATTTTCAAAAGGCACAAAATATACTTTATTAAAAACTGATTAAAGGCGTGTCAGCCTGCTGAACCATGAAGGCCACCATCCCTGTGATTATGGCCAACTGAATTGAGCCTGACTTTGTGAATTACTCAATGAATTTTAATTAGATCGGTTGGATTGCAGCTCAATCTGATTCTGTTTTTTATGAACTGACATAATAGTACATAGATCTACTCGTAACAATATTTACTGATTGCAAAAACACTGGTTGCAAATTGCAAATAGATTTTTTTTACCAATAAATAGTACATCCTGCCACTTGTTGGCATATAAGTTTTAAGCAGCATTCAAACATTTACAAGAAGCTTTAATTAAATGTCCTTGTGGAAAACTATGTAGTAATTGTTCAATATATGTTCAATGTATGCAGAACATGTAAAATGCAATTTGGTCTTAGAACTTCATAAAAGGTATGCATAAAGGTATTTTTAGTGATTTATCACTATTTACATCATAAATCCATCACTGTACGTTTAAAGAGCTCTTAGAAAGTAAAGACATGTTATCAATATCAACTAAAATATATGCAAGAATTCAGCTGGGTGGCTTGCAGGTCAGCCGGAGACGCACAGGAAACACAGTCGAGTTCACTATACCCCCAATATGTACAACTGAGGTGGATATTCTGACAATGGCCATACATTTAACCATTGGTGTGGTTCTGCTACCAACAGAGAGGAGCAGCGTAGACCGGTCATCATAGGCAACACAGGGCTGATCAGAAAATGTTCACTGGAGCACTGAGGGGGCGTGGAGCTATCTTTACCTACACTCACCTCCTGCAGCTTAACCCTAATGCACTGCATAACAGGCACTGAAAAGCTGCTGGTTGAACACTCCATTTAAATATCAATTAAGAAGCTTTGTGGAACTGTTATATTCTAGGGTGGAGCTTGATGTTTGGCCCCAGTTCCATTGAAATTTGCTGCTCATAGAAACATTGCCATATGTGCAAGCTAATCCTACACTCACCTGATTTCAAACATCACTGTAGGCACTTCTGGTTGCCATTCAAGCTGCTTCATCTGAGATACCAAAGCACAGAGTTTACCAATAGGACTGAACCCTTGTTTTTGGCTCTTGAAATCAAGCTTTTGTTATCTTCACGACTGTGAAAGAAGAATTGGCGCGAGCAAAAGCAAGTTTGTCTCATCGTATAGCAACTATTGCCACTTGCTCCATTCTATCTGTCTGTGATGTCTGGCTGACTCTTTGAATACCTATCGTTCACATAGGATCAGCCAGCAAACATATTTTCATGTGTGACTGCCACTGAAGCAAGCCTCCCAGAGGCTTACCAAACTTTCTCACTGTGTTTAGTGCATGCCTCTTGTTGGATTCTGCTTCTGGCCTCAGATCCCCAAAATATATGGAAATCACAAAAGCAGACCTTTTGGACAGTCTGTCCATTATGAGAAGGGATCTTAAGGAAGACCTGAAAAGCAAACTAAACAAGGGACTGCAAGCCTTAAAATATGATTTGAACCCCAACTTGTACTCTCTGGGAACAGATGTTGGCTCATTGGGAACTAAGGCAGTGGAGCTAGAAAGAAAGATGGAAAAGTATGACTCAAACTGTCAAAAACAGAAAGTGAACTGGAGAAATTGACAAATACCTCAGAATACACACTGGCAATCTGAAGAATTGGAAAACCATTCCCCATGATAAATTATTCACAGTAGAGGCCTACAGGTAGGAGCAAAAGGGTGTGACTTCAAGACATTTGTGAGAGAACTGTCTGCCTCTGTCTTGAGGAACAATAATTATACAAAAGTGTGATGATGGAATGTTTGAATTAATCTCAGCCACTGGTAATCATTTGGGCCCCATCCTGATCCATTGTTATTTTGCAGACCATGCCACCTCAGTTTGGACACAGCTGTATGCAAATCAGTCTTGACCTTGCCCAAATAGGAACAGTTCAGCTCGGACTGCCAAGTCAGGCCCTCCCTGAACCAGAACACAAGCAACCCAGGACAGGTTTTGTCCTAGTTATGGGCTCATCAGGTGGGTACAGCTTGTTTCCACTGACACAGTGTGCATGGGACGCTCATCTGTGCATACCCGTTCCACTTAGGACAATACAATAAGTACACAAAACAGTGATGGATGGAATGTTTGATTTAATCTCAGCCACTGCTAATCACTTATGCCACATTCTAAGCTATTGTTATTTTACAGACTATGCCACCTCAGTTTGGACCCAGTTATATGCAAATCAGTTTTGACCCTGCTCCAACAGGAACAGTGCAGCTTGAACTGCTAAGCCAGGTCTTCCTTGAACCAGAACACAAGCAACCCAGGACCAGATTTGCCCTAGTTAGAAGCTCAACAGCAAGGTGCAGTTTGGTTCAAGTAAAATAATGTGCATGGGAATCACCCCTGAGCATACCCGTCCCACTTAATGCAGCACAATAAGTACACAAACCAGTGAAGGATGGAATGCTTGAATTAAACTCAGCCACTTGAGGGTGTCCTTATGGGTCCAGTATTTTTAGCGGGAATGCCAATTTGTGTTCTCCTCTTCCTGGCATGATATCTTCAGTCAGTTCTGAGTGACAGCACAGTCCTAATCACACTATAAAGATTTGGTTTTATCTTTGCAGTTACAAAAATAAGTTAACATGTTTGGGAATCTAGCTATACAAAAACATCAAGAGTATAACAGCAAGAGTATAAATGTGATACATCGAATAGGAGATTCCCCCAATCCCCATACTCATTACCTCATCTTCCCACAACTCACTATGAATATATATAATTGCAGGATATGCCACTGGTAAGGATCACATCACTTAATGTGAAGGACTTCAATGTCCTGACTCAGAGAATTTCGAAATGGAAAGCTCTTTTGAAGGCTCTCCGGTCATTAAACTGTCTTCAGAAAACGTACTTAACAAAATGACACCAACATAGACTTAGATGGAAAATGCTGTTTTCCATGTTTTTTTTCCATAGGACTCCCTTATAAGACTCCTCATCAAATGTAATTCAGAAAAAATATTTGCCAGAATTTTCTAAGGCAATGCATAAGCTAGCGCAGAAATAATGCTTGGTAGCAAATTGATGTTGTTAATAGAGGGGTTCCATCCAAAACCTTTTGTAGGGTCAAGCGCGCAAGCGCTCTGGCCTGTTGTAGTCTCTCTGTGAGCTTTTAACCACACCCACTCTGGCTATTCATTCTTTGTTGTGCTTCTTTTAAAAGCGTAATTTTTATAGGTGCATTTTGTGACATGTCCCTCCTTTGTGAGCTGAGTTTCCTCCTTGGCGATTTCACTAAGAGAACTTTTTTGTTGGCCATCACACTACCTCAGGCTTCCTCCTGTTACAATGTGTGAATGCCCCTCCTCCGGTTTCAATTTGCCTTTCATCCCAGCCATGATCCTCTCTAGAGATTCATGCAGGGAGCCAATAACTCTTGCTCTAACGCTCATGGTGGCTGTGGCGCTTTGAATTGACTTGCTTATGCCAAATGATTTACTTTTCGTTTTCAATTTATGTGGCAAGAAAAGTCCAGTTAGGAATTTACAACGTTAATAACTCTAATTCGAGAAAACGCAAGACCCATTGCATTACAAATGCTTGTTCTGTGATTGTGTTCACATTATTGTTTCCTGATGTGCATGCTCTTCATCGCAATAATATTATCGAAAACATTACCAATTAGAGGGGAGGGGTGCTAGAATGTAATTAAGTTAGCCGCATTTGATGAAAAATATAAAATAATAAAAAACTCCATGGTTAGATTTTTGTAAACCAGGTCATTACCTCTTTTATGAATGAATCATGCTTTTAAAAATGTCATGGCATCTGCTTTTTTAAAATGATATTCCTATGTGTTCCTTCCACTATTTTTGTACTTTTCTACGCTTTTCAGCGGAAAGTGATAAAACGCCTATATTTGTGGGGACGTGTAACATCGGGGAAGCTCGGCTTTCCAAGAGCTGTTCATTTCAGAGAGGGCTCCCCCGCTGAACGTCAGTCAGTCCCTTCTCATTGCCCAGATGGCCTTTGTGATTAATGACTTCATCAGTCTGCCCTTGTTAGTGTTAGCTTGTTGAATGCTTCTTACAATTGCTTTAGTCTAATTATCTGCAGGGTGAGGTGGAGGCCAATTTGTTCTCCATTAAGAATCCGCGATGTAGCTTGCTTATGTGCCTGCTTTGTTGGGAAGTATCTAATTGGCAGGAAACTGATAATGCTCTCTTGGACCCACACCTTCAGCAGACTCATAGAACAATATTGTTCTAGAAAAGGCATATTAAAAAAAAAAAAAATGCTTTCTGGATGGTGCGCCATTCATAATAGAAAGAGAGTGTAATAAAGGCAATCATGTATAATACAAAAACATGATAACTGAAGCAGGACACTCCGTAGAGAAGGATTTTATAGCCAGTGCCTAATTTGTAAAAGAATGAGCGCCACTCTCCAAAGCTCTGCTTAGAAGTCCACGGCCGGTGCTATTAAATATTGGCACTCAGAATGCGTAGTCCAGCTCAACTCTTTCTAATCCACTACTGGACAGTCTCTGCCCCTTTATCTCTCTCTTACAAGTTCCCGCTTTCCTCCTTTGTGAAGGTTTTCTGTCTTTCTGTTCCTCTTTTCCCCTGTGGTTTTTTCCATCTCTTGCTCTCAGTCCATTTCTGATGAGGCAAAATAAATGCTGGCCCCCAAAAATGAGTTCAATTTTTCAAGACAGGGGCAAGGATGGAAGCCAGTATGGTACAGTTTTGTGAGGCAAGAATGAGAGTGCAGGGAGGTTAGACTGAGTTGCAGGTAGAGGCATGTACACCCATCCCCCACATCCCAACACATTGATAACTGAGCTCACCATGAACATCAGAGTTGTAGCAGGGACCTAATACATTTCAGATCATGATGAATCCCTTTTGATGCATCAACATTCAGCCTTGACGAAATGGGCGCAGAGGACACAGAGGCATCAGAAGTGATGAAATGCACAGAGTCATAAAACATTTCATTCTTTACTGCTTGCCTACCCAAAATCACTTAAGTGGGAAGGCAGGTGGGGTGCAAAAGAAAATAGGAGCAGAAGAGACTAAAGTAAGCTGCAAGAGGGAGGAGAGATAAAATTTTAAAAAAAAATTGGGATAGCAAATGGGTTTGGTCTACTTCATGTGGTAGCACATGCGAACACATGCATGCACACATTCTGATATTTGGGCATTAGAGCAAAAAATATACTCAGATTCCAACCCTTCCTCCTACAAAAAAAGATAATAATGTAATCTTTAGAATCCAAACAATGTAGCCTTTGGGCCAGATTTAAGAAGCCCTTAGTGCCGCCTTGTGACACATTTGTGTCATGTTTTTTTACGGTAATGGGTTGGCAAAAAATCTGCACCATATTTACAAAGTGGTGCAACGCACACATTTCCCCACCTTGTAAACCCTTGACCACATTATGCCTGCACCAGGCATAATTTATGCAAGGGGCGTTGTGGCATTAGGAGGCTCAGAAAAATGGCACAGTGGAATCTCTGCGATTCCACTGCGCCATTCTTAGCAGCTTTTTAATGTCTGCCTCCTTTTTACGCTGAAGGATTAACGTCAACATATTTGGTGCTGATCCTGCAAAACGCCAAATTAGCATCACGATTTTTGACGCTAGTTCCCTAACGTGTGTCAGGGTGCACCGTATCATAAATACGGTGCACACACGGTGGCATTAGGGGGTGCACAATGGGGCGCAAGAAAAGTGGCACATTATAAAATGATGCACCACTTTTCATAAGTATGCCCCATAATCTTTCACGTTGGAAAGTCAATAAGCTGAGTCATGGTGTGTGGATTAGTAAAAACACCTATAATGTGAGCGACATAGCACTACCTACAAGGAGAGAACCAAGGTTCTTTGCAAAAGCAGTTTTACTACAACAGGGCACCATGAGCATAAAGTGGTGTGCATAGAATAGCATGGTTGATGAGGGATGGCAGGGTAGACTGTTGAGTTGACATATCCCAGTGACCACAATGTACTAGTGAGGCTTGTGATTCGGGCAGTACTGGCCACTCCCCTTCACTGCTTGGTTTCTACATTTCATATATTTATAGTTAGTTTAAACCACAGCTAAAGTGATTAGCTCAAAAGCGGGCATAATTGAAGCACTAAAATTATGGCAGATTCCCATTGGGCCAAAGAAAACATGAGACGTACAGATTTGCACTTTGGCACTGCATTTATTCTGCAAGACTTGTAACTGTCATGTGCAGATTATGATTGTTGCAGTTAACTTTCCAATGATTTATTAACATTTGTTTAGCGGTTTGTGATGACTTTTGAACAGTTCTGAGCATTGCAGGGGGTGACATTCTGGGGGAGAAAAGGGTGAGACAACTAGAAAGCAGTAGGTTGCAGGTGGGATCCCTGTCTGCTTGTCATGAGCTTCTCATGCCATTTCTAAAAGTGTTGAGTTGGCTTTGCAAAATCGTGATTGCTGCATCTAAAAATACACGCGAGGGTCACACTACACAAAAGGTGACAAGTAAAGCACGTTTTACAAGAGGAGGAAGGCTGCAATCCCACGGGTTCTATAAACGCGTCTCTGAGTCATGGCTGCGATTATGCAGTTTCCCAGAGTAAAAAAAAAACTACAAAGCATTGCTCCCAACAAAGCAATATTGAAATAACTGACTGAGGATCAGAGAGGAATACTTGCTTGGACACCAACCCTCAAGTTTAAAACACGATGTATTAATAAAGCTAGTAGCGTTGTAAACTCCTAACCAGACGTTTCTTTCCACATAAACTGAAAATGAAAAGTAAAACAGTTTCACATAAGCGAGCCATCAGCCGCCATGAGCACAAAGCAGACACACAAAAATGAAACAGAAGTTCACTTGCAGTGAAACTCATCAGCAAAAGTGCAATTATCCATCTAACTGGCAAAAGTGCAATTATCCATGTAACAGGGGTTGATGTCATGCAAAGCGCTCGATTTCTGCCCAGCCAGATTGCACTGCATAGGAAATAAAAATAAAAAGTAGTCCAGAAACCACACTGAAAACATGGAGCCTTGTATTTTTTCTGTAGTTGGCCTGTGCACTTGAGGCGGGCTAAACACCGGAAAAGGCATGACGTATGCATGCCTTTCACTAATGAAATCAAGCACAATTTAAAAGGCAAGCCCACAAACCAACCAAACTGATGAGCATTATATGGGAGTGGTTAAAAGCCCACAGAGAGATTACACCAGATACAGAGCGCTTTTCGCGCTGGACCCTAAAAATCAGTAACTGCTGTTGCTTTTAGCTTACATATAGGTACAAGACAGTCATTTCTGGTGTTTATTTTTTAAAAGTCAGCCCCTTGGCTGCAGAGGCTTTACCCCTGTGAGAAAAGGCCTCTTTTTGACATGGTTAGTCCCCACTGTTAGCCTGATGTTTGATATAACCTAAAAATTGTAGTGCCCAGGGCCCCTGCTAACCAGGTTCCCTGGGCCAGAGCTCCTTCCCTAAAACTGTTGTGATGCATTGGCACAATTGGATACACCCTTAGCTGCCACTTAAAAGTCCCTAGTAAGTGGGCACATATGTGCCCAGGGCAGAGGGCTCTATGGGTAGGCCATTGAGGGCAGCATCACTGATTGTGCCACCCTCTAGGGCCATGCATCCAGATGCACCCAGCACTGCCATTGCAGGCTGGGTGTCCTGGTGCAAACCTAAAACAAGAACTTGACATGGCACACTACGTGTGCGCCCTGTCCACCCTACACTGTATTTACTATGGTAAGCCACCCCTCTGGCAGGCTTTACAGTCCTAAGGCAGGCTGCTCCATATTAGATTTAAGGGCACAGCTAGATTAGCAATATGCCTCGATTATGTCTTTGCCAAACCTGGGACACAGTGAGTGAACAGAGCAGCCATTTTAACACGTGTGCTGGACACTGGTCAACACAAGTTTCCCAGCTACATGATGGGATCTCTGAGCCCTGGATTGTTTGGTATCAAACAACTCAGAATGATAAATCCAAGTTGGTACTAGTATTGGATTTATCCCTAAATGTACCTAGGGGTCACCTTAGAGGTGCCCCCTGCAAAAGCTAACCATCCTGGCATGGTTGCTTACTGGTTCTATCCAGCATGCCTCCTCCAGTCAGCCAATATACAAACCTTTGGGGCGAGCCCTGTCTCTCTGGTTTGTAAGGCAATGACCTTCCTGGGTGGATGATCTAACACCCCTTCCCTCAGGAATGTGCACTGTCCTGGAAGTGAGCTTTAAAAGGCTTACTGTTCTTGAAACGTGACCCCAGGCCTACAGCTAACAGCAGATGGCCTCCCCCTTTGCAAACCCCCAATTTTGGCTGGATTAAAGGTGGGAAACCACACAAAGGGTAGGAGGAATGGCCCCACCTAGCATGCACCACCCCTCAGGTGTTGCCTGTGAGATAGACCCTCCATTTAATTTTCTTCCATCTTAAATGAGAGGAAAATAGCCAACTAGGTTTAGGGAAATGACACGTCCCACAGGAAGTGGTCACTATAGTGGGTGTAGCCACCCAAAGGTAAGTATCCCATTGGACACTACCAGGGTCCCCCCTAAAACCTCCACTAAATTCAGTATTTAGTGGGCATCACTTGACAACAAAATAAGATTCAAAGGACACAAAGAAGACTAGCCCAAAGAAGATCCAAGGCACGAGGACTGTGGATCTGCTGCACAAGAAAAAGGCATCAAACCCTTCCTGCTGCACCCAGGACCTGACAATCATTGCTGCCGAGGAGCTGGACACTAGACTGACCTCAAGAAACCCAGAGGACCTCCGAGCTTCACCAATCGCCCAAGATCTCCCTCAAGAGTGGAGGTACCCCTCTGCAACAAATCAAGAACCAGCGACCCACTGAGGATCACTTCACTGACTGGCCAATATCTCCTGAACCGAAAGGTGCAGTCAGACCCGATGACATACCAATGACCACAAGGACAAAGCCAGAAGGTGTGCCAAGTTTGGTGGAACTGTGCAATCTAGTAGCTGTACCATACCAATGCTCTAGGTACTGGTCAACTGACCTCAGACACCAAGAAAACCAGTTCACCCAGAGCTGAAAAAAGACCAGGAGGAAGCCCTAGTCAAGGGACTTCAGGAAAAACCCAGACCTCCCACCAGAGTGCCCCTATTGTCCTGTAAGCGATCGACAAAGAGACCTAACTCCTTTGCGCACAGCCTCTGGCTCACCGATTCACTTTGCACCTGGCCGCCCTGTGCCCTGCAATTAAAAACCAGCTGTGAGTCCCTTACCCCTTGCGACCTCAACACTCCAAGGGGACCCTAAGTCACCACCCTTAAATCTGCAAGAACAGACCTTTTTCTAGTGGTCCCCTCAGTGGCCCTGCACCAGCTCCAAGAGACTTTTCAACGCTGCTCCTGCCTGAACCGGGAGCCGCCTGAATTTTTTCCATCTGGTACAGTATGGCCACTGACGACCTGGACCAACCTGCAAAAGCGGAACTTGGTACACCAACTGTGTTATTTTATATGCATTTTTAAAAGTGACTGCCTATTGATTCCTATGGTGCGTAATTACTCACAGAAAAACTGCATTCATTAAAACTTCAAAAACCCATATCTTAAAAAGTACTTAACCAATTTTGATAATCTTGGTCTTAAAATTTATATAAGAATCCGGAGTATTTTTATAAATTTGTCTTGAGTCATTCCTTTGAATGAGTGAGATTCATTATTGATACTGTGAGTACAACAAATGCTTTGCACTTCTCCAAGATTAGCCTAACTTCTCGATCAACCTTCCTAAAAAATTAGAGCATTTGGTTATCTAGTCTTTACCTCAGGTAACCAATGTTTGGTTGCCTGCACCCCCTGCACAGTGTGCCTAGTTTTGCACACTACATAGAGGGCCAGCCTCCTACAACCCCTAGAATGCTAAGCCCTTCTCTGGTGGTTAGGATACTTCATGCCTATGCCTTCACAACTTTTTTCCACAAAAGGTATCCGCGTCAAATTTCAGTAAAAATATTTCTTACATCCTGACTACTTTAAGGGTAACCAGGGCTTGTCAATTCCCAAGGAGGAGACTGAGAAATTAGGCAAAATATATCTAAACTATGTAGATTTTTAGGAAAAATAGGAAAGAGTGCTTCACAAAAAAAGTGTCTACTTTCTCCCTAAAAAACTATATCAACAAAAGATTTGCTGTGCTAAAATACCCATCTTCCGAGCAGAGCTGTTAACAAATCTTTTTTGTTTTTATCAACGTTTTGGCATTTTTTCAAAGAGGTAGCAAATTTTCCCTAATGTTCTTTGCTTTCAATACTACTTCCAGTTTGTAATGGAAACAGATGTGAAACCCATGGGTAATGCTGTAACGCTATACATTTCTGAAAAGTAGACAAAATCTAAATTCAGCATGGGTGATTTGTGTAGACCCCTCAAGGTTTTCCCAAAGAAACTGAGGGTCTGATTTATATCCTTGAGGAAGGTCTTTTCTGCAAGGGCAAGGGAGTAAACTACCCCATCACCTCAGTGGAGGGTCATCCTGACAGATTTATGAATGAACTCCAAGCTGGTGGTCACTTATAAAGCATTGCCAGGAACCGCCATCGTAGCAGTGCCACTAAATGCTTTTACCAGTTTGGTGCATGGCTCATCAGCATGCTGGAGCCTTGCTCCAACTATTTTTAATTATTTTTCAGTTTCAAAAAGAAAGTGGAACTCCATTGCTATTTCAATTAGTTTTCTCTCCATCAACATATATATCTGGCCCTAAATGCACTTCAATTGTTTGTGTGGGCCTATTGCCCGTGACAGGAAAAGGCACAAATGCAACATGGACAGATCAACATTTTTCACTCAAACCAACACTTTTTTGCATTGTGAGTGGCGTTGGATTTTGGGCCCTATATCAGCTGTGACCCCAGGATACCTGCCAAACCCATGCATTCCTGAAAGATAGACATCTGGGGGAGACCAAATCGGTGTGACTTGTGTGGCTGTCACCAGGCTTTCTTATCTAGAAGCCCTTACAAACCTCAAATGTTAGCAAAACACACACCTTTTCCTCACCTTTCTGTGTCAGAATCTGCGATGAGCCACACATTTCTGACCACACAGTATTCCTCTACAAAGTCCGATAAAAATGGTCTGCAAAAAACAATGTGGAAACATCAGTATCTCCTGTCAGAAAAATGACCTGATTTGGCAACGGGGGTAGCAGCTGCATTTAACAGTGTTGAATTGTTTACTAAAGTAAGCAATACTCTCACGTCTCAAGATTCAGGAAAAAGTTATTTTGGTGAAATCTGTGGGTCACAGAATGTGCAGAAAAGTCCACATTATCTATCATTGGTCAAACAGTGCTCTAACTAGTTCAAAACATGAAACACTACAATGCTGCTTTCTTGTCCAGGCAGGAGGGGAGATGAGACGTGGGCAACTTTGCAACTTTTGGTACCTTCTCCTGTCACCATTGTGTTGTTGCAACCACATCAGCCCACCACATGTGAGATCTGTTGATAGTGCAAATTAACAGCACAACAGATCCAGCGTAGGGGGAGTGAGCTAGGGCTTTCATGTATGGAATGGTGTGGTGATTAGGAAAAGATGACGATAGACAAACACAACATTCATGAAGTCCATAAGCACATCACAACTGTCATGGAAGGAAAATGACAGTTCAGTTAGCAAATCCAAACACCCTTTCTCTTTAGCAGGCCATATACTACCAAGTTAGCTAATCATTACTGAGGCTGCAAATCTTCAAAATACGGAGCGACCACACAGTTAAAAACAATTATAATAAAATAACAATTATGCTATATTGAAATGGATGATGCAAGTACATTCTTCTGGCAGTGTCAGTCTTGGGCACAGAGGAGGAGTGCTAGGGAGACACTTTGCAGAAGAGAAGGCATGTGAAATGCAAGAAGATAAGCATGGTGCGTGGTGAGTCAGAGGGCAGCGTATAGGCTGATGCAGTACCCTCCTATTAAATCAGTACAATTCTTGTACCAATCCCAGACCACTTGCAGAATGTACCCTACTGATCATCCAAACAATAAAAAAGTAACAGTGCCGATCATGTGGCAGGCCCAGAACACAATCCCCTAATTAGAGTTTAACTAGAGATTGACCCTTGAGCCACAAGACTGCATTATCCTAATTAACACATAATTTTCCAGTCCATGGAGGAGGGCCTCTTTGAGACCTCTTGTTTCCCACAGAATTAGATAGCCAATGGTCCTTCTTCTGACTGTTAACAACTGCACTTTCAGATTTTATTTCATCCAAAAAGAGATTGACCAGAAAAGAAATTGAGTCTTAGGGGCTGATTAAAAGTTTGCCTGTCCCATTGCGGGACTACCATACTCGTTGGGAGTATGCCATAGCCCCTGTCCTATTACAAGATTTCCACCAGTCTGACCTGGCTGACTGGTGGAAACCTTGAAATAGACCGTTACCCCCAGTCAGACCAGCGGAAACAGTGCTAGGAGATAGCACTCAGCTCCCTTAAAGGAGCTGAGTGATATCTGATAGCACAGGGGGGACAGACCAGCACCCTCAGAATGCTCACTGTCTGCAAAGCAGGCAACTGTTCATTCCATCAGTGCTGGGCAGTTCAGGGGCCCCCTGTGGCCCCCAGCCCTTCTTCCCCGCCAGCCTTTTCATGGTGGGGAAACCTCCATGAATAGGCTGGCAGAGAACAAGGTTGCAATCAGCAGGGGGGCTGCTATGTTAAGCGCCACCATGGCTGATTACTGCTGTTTACAACCAGGACTGCCATTAGCCTTTGGATCCTGGCGGAGACGGCAGTCTGTTGGCGGGTCTGCCACAGCCGCACCAGTCCGACCACAAGTCTGGCAGGCTTGTGACCGCCAGACTCATAATCAGGCCTATAGTATAGTGTAGGTAAAGTGAGCAATCACAGAAGAACCTTCAGCTAATAGACTTCAATTAATGAAAGGGAATTCAAGTAAAGTAACAATCCCAGTGTACAATCATTACATATAAGGTTTAGTTTACCTGGAAATATACCTCCAGCCATCACATGAATCATCAGCATTTGGTATTAATTGGTGCAATTTGCCTATTCCATACATTCTGTCCATTTGCCTGTGAATATTTAATACCTATAAGCAGTGCAGTCATTTGCATCTTCACTAGCAGCCTAGAATTGGAATGAAACAAAGGAGAGGAATAGAAGCCATCTTCCTGTTCCTTTTTCATGAGAGGGAGGCTTCCATTGCAGGCTGATACCACTGCTCATTTGAAAGTCTTCATTTGAAGCAAAGGTTTAATTAGTCTTTGTCTCCTCGCACCACTTAGTCAGTCCTTTAAAAAAATGAGTGTCTTCCTTGATTGTCTATCCATGCTGTGCAAGAAGTCGTATCTATTGTTGTGTTATTGTTCCTTTTTTATTTTGGAAAAAATTGTTCATCCTCAAACTCAGCGGATTCGTCTGAAGGATGATCACTCACCATAATTGTGATGTTAGACCAATTACTCCATCCACAAATGTGTCTTCTGGGGCATTATAATGTTTAGATAGAAAATTAAATTTATTTTAAACATCCCCAGCTGCACTGAAAACGTCTCTTCTTTTGCATATGCTACAAGTTGTCGGACAATATAGCCCCAAGGTCACACTGCTACATATTTCTAAATCTTGCATCAATATTTGATCCAATATCAAAATTCATGATTGTTTGAAAGACTGTTCATTAGTCCCACTACTTCTAAATCCATCCTCACTTCTTTTGTTAAGTTGCATTCACAGCATGAACATTTTTCATTATATACAATATTTATGTTTGTGAAAAATCATCAATGCATTATGGTCTGTGCCCTTCATGAGTTTCTTAATCATTTCCCATGCTTCAAATAATTAAATTGTGAATATAATCTAACATACTTTCTTCATTAATTGCCAAGAGAAAGCCATCAGAAATGTACACACTAACACAAAATATAATCAGTGACAAAAATGCACATCATAAGATCCTTTATCAATTAACAAAAGTGGCACGTCCTAAATAGCTGTTGTAATTGTCTATGAAACAGAACAATCCCCAATAAAGCTACTAGTCTGGCAACCTCAAATTACCCCATATCAATTCTGTTCAAGTGTTTTTAACAACATTCAAAACTGACAAGAATCATGTAATGTCCTGAACAATCAATAAAATGTTAACTGATCTCTCTCATTAATGTTTGTGAAAATAACCTAGTTCTAATCAGTGATGCTCATGACACACTGACAAGTGGTATTGTTGAATTGTCCAGCATTTCTAGATTGTTAAACCTGATTCACTGTGCCGAGCCTGGAGTAAAATTTGTGCGTGTGCACTTAATGACTCTTACTGGATCTCCAAGACTTGTAAAGCATGACAGCACAAATGGATTATTTCTTCTTACATTAACAAAATAGCAAAATGAACCTGTATTTATCTCGATAAACTGCTCAGACTTTTGCAATGATGAATTGTTGCACGCACTGCGCTGAACAAATATGGTCCTATTAAAAACATCTCATTAAAATACAGCATGGCTTGAGGTGACTCCTAAATCACATGTGACCTAAAGTCATGGTGGTGACCATAGTGTAATGTATGAATACGAGTAACAAATATCAACAATAGCTGCCTTACTAATGTATCCAGCTTTAACCTTTAACGGATTTAGGCCATAAGGTGATCAAAAACTGGTGTAACGTTTACTCCACTGGATGATGTCATCACTGATGTGATAAACAATGTAGCATGTCATGAGCAGGCTCACTAGAATTTTGTGTCAGGAGTGGGCCAAATTATGTAGCAGGGTTGAATAAATTATGCAGCAAGAAAAGGCAATTTCGGCGGCGTAAAGTACCACATTTTGTCATGTTATTACTTTATTATTTTGTCATTTTTACACTTGTTAACACTGTCTGAGCATAGGTTGTACCTCATTAGTACCAGTTTAGCACACCAATGTGGCACTAAGAGGGTCATTCTGACCTCGGCGGTAAAAGTCGCATACCGCCGGCCAGAAGACCGCCATAACACCGCCGCGGCCGCGGTAAACCGCCACGGTCATTCTGACCCGCAACTGGCAAACAGCCAAAAACCCGACATCCACAAAAGTCCGCCACACCAAAGGTCAGCGGGAAACTGGCGATGACCAAACCTCCACCGTCACGCCAACAGAAATACGCCCATACCATTCCGACCCACAAATCCCTGCAGCGGTCTTTTAACCGTGGTATTCCATTGGCGGTACACACCGCCGCGGTCAAAATACACACACCTTTACAAAACACTACCACATTGGATCATTCAAAATACACACACCTGAGACACATACACACACCACTCCCACACACCCAATTAAATATAAAACACACACCCACATCACCCACAAACCCCTACGACCACAATTGCGAGTGAAGGACAGAGAGAGAGAGCACAGCATAGAGTACACCATCACACAGAGGCAAATCACAACATCACCCACACAATTTCCATGCACAAAACACCATACACCACCACACCCACCACACTCTACAACACATACACCACCCCTCACCTCATCCACACCAACCCATGGCACCCCAAAGACACCCCAGGTTCTCTGACGCAGAACTCAGGGTCATGGTGGAGGAGATAGTTTGTGTAGAGCCCCAGCTCTTCGGGGCACAGGTGCAGCACACCACCATTGCCAGGAAGATGGAGCTATGGCAAAGAATAGTGGACAGGGTCAACGCTGTGGGACAGCATCCACGCAATCGGGACGACATCAGGAAGCGGTGGAACGACCTATGGGGGTAGGTGCGTTCCATGGTATCAAGGCACAACATTGCGGTGCAGAAGACTGGCGGCGGACCCCCACCTACTCCCCCAGAATTCACAGCATGGGAGGAGGAAGTCTTGCACATCCTGCATCCTGAGGGCCTCGCAGGAGTAGGCGGAGGAATGGACTCTGGTAAGTCAAATCTTCACTACTTCATTCCCCCCACCCCACCTGCATGACAAATCATACCCCCACCCTCACCCCCACCCCCATCACACCAACTCCTAGCAAATGGCTCACCATCACATCCCACCCATCCCAAAACCTAGCCCTGCGTGCGCCCCCAAAGCATGGACACCCATCCCCAAAGCATGCCCACTGCACACACCCATCACCCCCACAAGACACCGTCACAAAAGCCCCCACAAGGGAATGCCAGCACTGGGGGACACGGCCACCCACCCATTACACGAAATGCCACACTCTGAAGCAATAACCAAACTCTTATACCCCTGCAGGACCCGAACGCCACCACACCGCCACGGAGGGTCCAGAGATGTCCATCCCACCCCCAGAAGAGGCCCCCAGTGATGACAGCAGCTCTGTCTCCCTGGACCCTGATGACCAGCCCGGCCCATCGGGGACCTCGGGACAGTCGGTTCCCCACAGACAGCCACAGGCTACACCAGACCTAACCCCCTCTGGGAACACCAGCACAGCTCCCACCCAGCGGGCCCATGCCTCTGTCTCCAGGACACGTCAATCAGCGGTGTGTCCACCACTACAGGGCACCCAGGTTGACCCACCACCCCAACAACAACAGGGACCTGGGGGCAGTGGTAGTGGGCACACCGTCCAGGGGACAGAGGCCCAGGGAAACAGGGGGACTGGGAGGGCTGCTGTGCGACAGGGGGGGGACAGGCCCAGGGAACCGACTCTCCAAGCGGCCCTCTCCTCCATCATGGGAGCATACCACCACTCCCAGGAGACGATGGCTACGGTACTGGCCAGGTTCCAGGAGATCCAGGTCATGCAGGAGCAACAGTACATGGGGTTCAGAGAGGAACTGAGGAACATTAGTTCCGAAATGCGGACCATCGTCGTGGCCCTAACCCTTGCGGGACCATGTGGCACCACAAAGGGCCCCTGTCACTAGCCTGGACCAGGAACAGCCTACCACCTCCGCCGGCGCTAGTGGACAGGAGGCCCCCACACAACGACGGGCCACCAGAACCCCACCTCCTGCAGAAGAAGAACCACCCCGCAAGCGGAACCTGAGATCTCACAAGAAGACAGAGTAGGATTGCAAGACCCCCGCCAGCAAACGATACCCCCTGATGTCATCCCACTGTCCCACATTGTCACCCTGTCCAACCTTGAACTGCCCCTGCTCCATCCTTCCACAGGCATATGGACAATGCACCTGTGCGACTGAGAACTGGACTCTGCCATGGACATTACTCCACCATCACCCATCCCCGTTTTACAATCATGTTTCTTAAATTTAGCACTTGAATTAAATCACTTCTTGCACCCAAAAAATCTGGAGTCTGCTTGTATTTTGAACAAATGTACTAGACATAACAGTGGCAAATTGTTCAGTTACATTGTGATGACAACATACCACTGTCACACAGCTGTAGTCCATGGGCAAACAAAGCAGAGGTCACGCAGTGGGGCCCACAGCTCTGAAAGCGGAAGGGAAAGTCACAACTCAGTTAACAGGAACTGGGGGGGAACTCAGACAGTAGAGAGGCAGGAGACTTTAAGTAAATGTAAAATGGCGTGGTTGATTCGTACCTGTGTGCTACTGAAAATACTGTTGTATCACTATGTCCCTGTTGTCTGTGTCGTCCCCGTCGTCTTCCTCCTCTTCACTCTCCACAGGCTCCACAGCTGCTACAACACCACCATCTGGACCATCCTCCTGCAGGAAAGGCACCTGGCGTCGCAAAGCCAGGTTGTGAAGCATACAGCAGGCCACGATGATATGGCACACCTTCTTTGGTGAGTACATTAGGGATCCACCTGTCATATGCAGACACCTAAACCTGGCCTTCAGGAGGCCGAAGGTTCTTTCTATAACTCTCCTAGTTCGCCCATGGGCCTCATTGTAGCGTTCCTCTGCCCTTGTCCTGGGATTCCTCACTGGGGTAAGTAGCCACGACAGGTTGGGGTAACCAGAGTCACCTATTAGCCACACACGGTGTCTCTGTAGCTGTTCCATCACATAAGGGATGCTGCTATTTCGCATGATGTACGCGTCATGCACAGACCCAGGGAACTTGGCATTTACATGGGAGATGTACTGGTCAGCCAAACAGACCACCTGGACATTCATCGAATGATAACTTTTTCTGTTCCTGTACACCTGCTCACTTCCACTGTGGGGAACCAAAGCAACATGGGTCCCATCAATGGCACCAATGTTGTTGGGGATATGTCCAAGGGCATAGAAATCACCCTTCACTGTAGCCAAATCGCCCACCTCAGGGAAAACAATGTAGCTCCGCATGTATTTCATCAGGGCAGACAACACTCTGGACAAAACCTTAGAAAACATAGGCTGAGACATCCCTGATGATATGGCCACTGTTGTTTGGAATGATCCACTTGCCAAAAAATGGAGTACTGACAGAACCTGCACCAGAGGGGGAATCCCTGTGGGTTGGCGAATGGGGGACATCAGGTCTGGCTCCAGCTGGGCACACAGTTCCTGTATAGTGGCTCGGTCAAGTCTGTATGTTAGTAGGACATGTCGTTCTTCCATTGTCAACAGGTCCACCAGCGGTCTGTACACAGGAGGATTCCTTCATCTCCTCGCAAGTCCCAGCGGACGGTGCCTAGGAAGGTCAACATGGAGCACAGAGTCAAGCAACCCACAGGTACGTAACCACAGCTTGCACAAAACACGATTCGCTATGCATTGAATGGCTTGTATGAGTGGCAATGCAAGGCCTAGGCCTGTGTGACGCAGTAGAAATTAAGCCATGTGGGCCCTTGAAATGGCGGCTGCCTGACCTGTGAAGTGTGACAATGGGATGTGAGGTCAATGCGCTGGCGTGGCACACCGTGGCGGTAGGCGGTCGAAGACCGCGGGCCAAAGCAGCATTGGTTAACATTGAACCCTATGGGTCTCAGGAGCCAATGACGATGTGCGCCGGCGGTCGCGGTACGCACCGCCGCGGGCGTGACCGCCATTTTCTAACTGCTTAATCACTCGAGACCTGATCATCCACAAGAGAGGACCTATACTGCAAGTGCTGCTGTGACCTCGGTCTGGGAGATACAATGGCTGCTGCGACTGGGGAAAGGGCCCCTGCCTTCACATCTGAGGAACTGGAGAAACTTGTGGATGGGGTCCTCCCCCAGTATGCGCTACTCTACGGTCCTCCAGACCAACAGGTAAGTACACAGGGAGCACGTAGTATAGGCTATGCCTGTGTTGAGTGGGGTGGGTGTAAGATGGTGGGGAGGGGTGCGAATGGGGAGTGCAACGCACGACAGATGAGAGCATGTGCCACATGGCAACGTTGGGGAGGGGGGGCCACTCACATCGACCATGCAGGAAAGTGATGATATTTCTTGTTCCATCCTGTCCATGTCACATAGGTCAGCGCCCATCAGAAGATCGACATTTGGCGTGCCATCGCCAAGGACGTCCGGGCCCTGGGGGTCCACAACAGACGGGGCACCCACTGCCGCAAGAGGTGGGAGGACATCCGCCGCCGGAGCAGAAAGACCGCAGAGGCTCTGCTGGGGATGGCCTCCCAACCTAGGAGGGGTGCCACACGGCAATTAACCCCCCTGATTTCCCGGATCCTGGCGGTGGCCTACCCCGATTTGAATGGGCGCGTGAGGACATCACAGCAGACACAAGGGGGGAGTATCAGCACATTCTGCTATATTAGCGCACAGTGGAGGTGTCTGGGTGGGGGAGGAGGGCTGTGGCTATCTCTAGGCCAGGGCGGTTTCTGTAGGCTAGGCCCCTCCGTTAGGCATGGCCCTGTGCCCCCGCCCCCCACCTCTGTAGGGTGCTAAGTACAGATATCCATGGTTGGGCCTCACCTATGTGTGCATTTGTCGTCCATTGACTTGTAGGCCAAGTCACAATAATTAAGTAGTGTACCCCGAGTGCGCGGCGTAGTGCAGGGGGATTCTGTGTCTGTCCTCTCCGCCAACGGTGCCGCCAATGCATGCACTCAACATGTCTTTCTTTCTTCTCAACCCCTTTTTTTGGTTTTCCTGTTCATGTGTGCATTAGCATCATCAGGCGGAGGAGAAGTGGCATCGGCGCACGAGGGAGCTGCATCTCACATGGCCCCGGAGGGCCATGCAACCGACTCAGAGTACACCAGTGTGAAGGAGGGCGAGTTGGGCTCCACAACGGGGACCCGTGGAGACGTCAGCGACACCGACACGTCCTCGAATGGGAGCTCCCTTGTGGTGGCGCCACCACCCGTGCCCACTGCAACAACAGGTACAGCCGCCACCCAGCGCACCACCCCGCCCTCCCAGCAGCCCCTCAGCGTTCGCCCCGTGCCCGCTCGGCCAGGAGGTGCATCGGAGCAATGCATACCTGGAGGGCATTCATTCGGGTCAGGCTGCCCATCAGCGATCGTTCCACGCTCTGGCCTCAGCACTGACGGCAGCAATTGTCCCTGTGTCTAGCCTCCCCCCTCCAACTTCCTCAACCCAGTCCCACTCCCCTGTTCCTCTGCCTTCCCAGACACACCTACAGACCAGCCTGCACACACCTCAACACCCAAGGGCAGCTCATCCAGACAAAAGCACCACAGATCACAGAAGCATTCACCCAAGCAACATCCACATGCAGTCATGCCAACAGCCACTGCCTCCTCTGTGTCCCCCTCCTCCTCGTCTCCCTCCTCCCTCCCTGTGACGTCTCCACTCACACCTGCATGCACACCACCATCAGCCAGTACGTCCATCACCACCACACCCACAAGAACAGTCCGCACACGTGCAGTCACCACCCCCACTGCCATTTACACGTCCCCTGTGTCCTCTCCCACTGTGTCTGTCACCCCCTCTTCCAAACCACACTAACGCAGGCAGTCACCCACCCAACAGCCATCCACCTCACGACAGCCTCCAGCACAAGCACCTGCACCCAAAGACAGCACACTTGACTCTCCTACAACCACATCCTCTCCCTCCACTCCCATACCCACTGCACCTACCCTTCCCATTGCTCCTAAAAAGTTGTTCCTCTCCAAAATTAACCTCTTTGCATCACCTGACCCACCCCCTCCATCTCGTGAGAGTCCAAACAGCACCTCAGCCACCACAAGCCCTGCACCTACTAGGACCATCGTTCAGGGCTATTGGAGTCCACCAGCTCCTAGGGCAGGAACATCGGCCAGCAGCAAGGGGACAGCCAGCCCACCCCCTGGGAAAAGAACCAAAAAAGGGAAGGGCCGGCGCGACAGGCCTGAGACGGCTGCCCCCAAAGACACCACCCTTGCACCGTCACCTGGCCCATCCACAAAGGGAGGCAAGGGCCCCAGAGATTCCGCCAAGGGGGGCAAGGGCAGCAGGGCGGACAAGTCCGGCAGCAGGCGAGCTGCCCAGGAGGGCCCCACCAGCCCCATTTGGGGTGTGACGGAGGACACCCAGGGGCCCAGGAGTCCTGCACAGGAGGGCCCCGCAAGCGATAGGTCAGATGGCGACTGAGCGGGAATGATTGCCCAGATCTGGTTCCCTAGGAACACAAGACAAGCACCGCTGACCAGGGCCCCGCCGTGAGAAGCACCGCTGACCAGGGCCCCGCCGTGAGAAGCACCGCTGAACAGGGCCCCGCCGTGAGAAGCACCGCTGACCAGGGCCCCGCCGTGAGAAGCACCGCTGAACAGGGCCCCGCCGTGAGAAGCACCGCTGAACAGGGCCCCACCGTCTCTGCACCGCTCCGCTGGGCCCTTCCTGTCAAGCACTGCTCCTCTGGGCCCTTCATCTCAAGCACCGCTCCGCTGGGCCCTTCCTCTCAAGCACCGCTCCGCTGGGCCCCGCCGTCTCTGCACCGCTCCGCTGGGACCTTCCTCTCAAGCACCGCTCCGCTGGGCCCTTCATCTCAAGCACCGCTCCGCTGGGCCCCGCTGTCTCTGCACCGCTCCGCTGGGCCCTTCCTCTCAAGCACCGCTCCGCTGGGCCCTTCATCTCAAGCACCGCTCCTCTGGGCCCCGCCCTCTCTGCACCGCTCTGCTGGGCCCTTCCTCTCAAGCACCGCTCCGCTGGGCCCCGCCGTCTCTGCACCGCTCCGCTGGGCCCTTCCTCTCAAACACCGCTCCGCTGGGCCCTTCATCTCAAGCACCGCTCCGCTGGGCCCTTCCTCTCAAGCTCCGCTGGGCCCCGCCGTCTCTGCACCGCTCCGCTGGGCCCATCCTCTCAAGCACCGCTCCGCTGGGCCCTTCATCTCAAGCACCGCTCCACTGGGCCCCGCCGTCTCTGCACCGCTCCGCTGGGCCCTTCATCTCAAGCACCGCTCCGCTGGGCCCTTCCTCTCAAGCACAGCTCCGCTGGGCCCTTCATCTCAAGCACCGCTGGCCCATTGGCAGGGCCGGATCTGTGTCGGGCAGGGCTTCACGAAGCACTCTGGGCACCATGCCTCCTCCATAACCAGTGGAGTCTGTAATCCACCAGATGGACTGTGGCTTTGCACTCCCCAGGATGGTACAGTGGGCAACCCACCCACTGTAGAGACTTGAGAGACTCTGGCTTTGCACTCCCCAGGATGGTACAGTGGGCAACCCACCCACTCTAGAGACTTGAGAGACTCTGGCTTTGCACTCCCCAGGACGGTACAGTGGGCAACCCACCCACTGTAGGGACTTGAGAGACTGTGGCTTTGCACTCCCCAGGATGGTTCAGTGGGCATGGAGGCCCCTCGTGGATCTGGCGTCGTGGACTCATGTGGCTGAGGTGCCCCCCCTTCCCTTCCCCCTGAGGTGCCTGTGGTTTTATTATCTGATGCCCCAGCAGTGTTCTCTCCAATGGAATCGGGTCTCGTGTGTGGGCTTTGCCCATGTGTTAATGCACATTGGCCCACGAACAATGGCATGTACCCAATATGTGCCGGACTTTATGCTTTAATATACTTCTATTTTAATGATCATTTTATTTTGTCTTTGAATTATTCCGGGGGGTTTGGGGGTGTAAATCTGACTTGTTGCTCTGCTTTGGTGTGTGGGGATTTGGGGGGGGGGTGGGTGTGTCGCGTATGTGTGTGCCCGTTACCTTTTCTCCTCCCCCCTCCCCTGTGTCGTAGGTGCAGTACTCACCGTTGTCTCCTGCGGCGGCGTTCGTGCTCCTGGTAGAGGAGCAGGTAGACAATCGCTGGTAGGATGTTTAATTTGGGTTCCAATGCTGTCCAGATTGCTCGTGGAGTGTATAAAGGTGAGCGTTTTCCCGTTCGTGGTCTGTTTCCGCCGTGTTTTTATCGCCGGGGCTCCCCCCCCCCTGAAAAGGTGGCGGATTGGTGGGTCGTGATTGGGTGGGCGGTACATTGTCTGCCGCCTGTCTGTTGGCGGTGACCGCCGCGCTGTTTGTTTGCCCCGCCGTGGCGGTCGGAGTGTTAAAGTGGCGGGCTGTGTTGGAGGTTCCCGCCAGGGTCAGAATTAAAAAAAATTTACCGCCTGCCTGTTGGCGGGTTGGCCGCCGCTTTAACACCGACCGCCAGGGTCAGAATGACCCCCTAAGTAACACAAAGATGACCTTTGCAAAGGGCTTTCCACTGCGCTGCAACATGTGCTTCTGAATTTTTTGTAACTTTTGAACCATGTAAAGCTTTTTGTTAAAATGTGCATTATGCAGCAGGTGATGGGTTATGTGACAAATGCAGCAAATCCATGTTTATAAGAAAAATGCCATGGCTGCACAACCACATAATGCCATTGACCCTGGTCATGAGTGATGTTATCGGTGAAGATAAAAGCAATGCACAACAGGGAATAGATTATAGTTTGTTCAGTAAATATTAACTAGTGAATTTCCAAATGACGAAAAGCACACTTTCTGGGTAAAGATCTAGCTTTCTGCTGGGTATGATTTGGTGTACTTCTTTTTAGCTATTTTGGCTTCCCTGGTTTCTAGTATTCCCCATGGAAATTGCTTTGAGAAACTGTATTTTGTGACCTCACCTTTTTGTCAGCCCCTGCTTGACTGATCAACCCAAAACCTTAAAAGCTTAGGTCGATGAACGTCTTGTCTTTGGAAAGTTACATGAAGAAAACCCCAAATCCACTGCCCATGGTAACTAGGTGCTGACTAAAATTACACAGTAGCGAGCCCCACAGTGTAGTTATAGATAGGACCTGGTTACCATAGGAAATGGATGTGATTTTTTTTGTGATGTCCCCCAGATTTCTGACCTATCTGTTTTGATTGCTTTAACACTGTGCACACTTTACCCCAGGTAAGCAGTAGTAAAGTACTTGTACTCCACCTTTAAATATAGTTGAATTAGCATAAACCTAATTGGTATATTTAACTGGCCTACGAGACCCTAGTATATAGCAAAATGTATTGCCAGGGCCTAGAATCTAAATGCCACTAATTTGACTGCAGCACCTATTGTGCCATTCACTACAGTGACAATGCAAACATGGTGTCCTTTCCTGCACAAAAAAAAGCTGTCTATAATGCAGCCATCCTTACACCATGCAAAGCAGCAACTTGCCTTCTAAGAAAATTTGCGCTTAAGAGTGTATAAACTGAACTATGCCCATCTCACATCCCCTCAAAATAAGCCGTAATGTAGCACAGTAGAGAAGTTCTAGTTAAAAATTGCACCAAACCTATATTTCCATACACGAAACAGCAGGTGGGGGTTGCCTGTATAAATAATACTGGTCTCATTTTGTCCACAAGATGTATTGCTTTCCAGTAGTGTCTATCAAGCGTGCTAGCAGCTGCTACCTGTGCAGGTGTTCTATAACACTCCTATACATCCTGCACATCCTCCATAAGGCATTTCGACTTTGCAGTCTTCTTCTTGGTTCAAGAAGAAGACTGCAAAGTCGAAACGCGTTGTTTTTTCTGCACCAAATAAATCTTTAAACACGTTCTGTGGCTGAGCGGAGTGCGCTGCAATTATTTCCTTGTTTTAAAAAGATTACTGAGGGTTCGGTCAGCCCCCCTGCCTAGCACCAGCTGCTGTGCGCGTCGTTTTTTTCTGCCGTGCTTTGCTTTGACATATATATATATATATATATATATATATATATATGTACAAAGCCTACAAAAATGACTGCAATGAAATTGAGTTCTCATTTATACCATTAATTTACATGAACATTTCTGTCATGCAGAAAAAACAAGAGAAAAGTGGAATTACAGCCATTATTTAACCAGAAAATTGCAATGGAATGAAAGGCATTGGTAGCCAATAGGTTGCATTAAAAAGCATAAAAGAGAAACTTTGCACTGTGCCTTTAAGACCTCAGAGGATCCTCCGTATCCCATCATGCCCCACAGGTGACAGGTCAGCTCTTTTTGACCACTCCTATTATTAGAATTCTGGAGCACTGAGGTCTCCTATTTTTGGGCTTTTTGTGAAAACAATTCTGTTCAAAAACTCTGTTTTTTTACTTCTATGAACAGTCTTTAGAATGCACTACACAGACATTTCTTTTTTTTTGACAGAAAAATTCATCTTTTTCTGTGAGACCATGCCTTCACTTTTTGTGAAGTGCCCTTCTTGTGCCATTTGATGATCCTCATTCTGTCTGTATCATCTGTCTTCCTGAGACTCATCTGCCTGAGCAATGTCACCATGAACCTTAAAAGACATAGAGAAAATTATCCCATTGGGCTGCAGGAGGAAGGAAGAACACCTTCAAGTGGCCTTGGAGAGCCCCACCTACTCGAACAAGCCCTCCTCTCACCCCAAAAAGGTGCTTCGAGGAAGATCTCCAGAACGACATGAAAAACAACATGAAATACCATGCTCTTGGTTGCCATCGAGATGCATGACTCCGATGTCACGGCAGATTCCTGTTTGTTCGGCATCAGCATTGACGTTGAGAGCACATTCTCACTGATGCCACTCAACGTCAAGGCAACCCTCACCAGTAAGACCTCTGTCAATGTCATCCCAGGTTCACCTAACCTCAAGGCACACATCACCATCAAATGCTCTCTTGACATCAGGACATCGCTCGCTGACTTTAAGGCATACATCACCGGCTTGGCCTCCGTAGAAGTCAACGCATCACATATCGACATTGAGGCATGCATCAACAGCAAGGTCTCCGCCGACATCAAGACATCACTCATCAACATTGAGGCATGCATTAACATCAAGGGCTTCGTTGAGCAAAGAGCAGCATCACTTAATTTTGAGACATCCTTTTACATTGCGGTGGGACAAGCTGCCCTCACAACTTCAAGGCACACACCACTTATTCATTCAATGTCTACATCAGGACCTGTACAAACAACATCGATGTCACTGCCACCATTGATGTTAACAACACAGAGAGATGAGAGGGATTCACCTTCTAGTCTGGGGTTTCAATCAACAATACCCTCACCCCCAGGAGGGTGTTCTGCATCAATAGACATTCAGATTGTGACTTTACAACCACTAAATGTTGCATCTTGTGCACATTCTGCACCCCTTTAGAACCCAATAAATATTTTTCCACAATGGTTGGACAGTCTACACAAGCAGAGGGTACAACAAAGACCAGGATCAGACTACTCACAGACATACTCTCCGTCCAGAGCTGCTTCACACTCAGCATCATCGAAGCCAACAGCACCACCCACTTCTCCTCAGTCTTCCACTTCACCTCAGGAAATGAATGATCCTGTACCTAGATCACCAAGGAGATCCAGAACACCTCTAAGGCATAGTTTGAGGTCCAGACTAACAAGGACCAGATCCACTTCTAGGTCCCAGTGATCTCACAGATTTAGGTTGCAACATCATTGCTATAGGTCTCCCACCTGGTCTACATCCTCCAGGTCGTCAGTGAGAGACTATTTGCCCACACTGACAGAGACTCCACCAGCAAGAGTATCTCCAATAGATGATCTATCAACATTCAATGAAGTGTTGGTTTGTGGTGTAGGCAAAATGAACATAGACATTTCTGCCCCCCTAACATCATCATCCACCACCTTTGAGACCTTACACCAATGATCAGCGTTTAGACCACTGCTTCCTCTAGTTCTGGGCCTTCTCCATCCGGCTATGGACATTTTTCTCAATTGGCATCTTTATGAGCAGCTCCATCATGGATAAACAAGAGGTACAATACGTCTGAAAAGGATCCACTATTTTTTATGTCTGATCCAGACTCTGTGATTATAGCTGTGGCAAAGAAGATGCTGCTTCATCTTTTGTGACTCCAGATAAACACAGCAAGTACAGGAATGCCTTGGGTAACAAAGTTTGTTGTACCTCTGCTTCCTTCATGCAGGTGGCTAGTGTGTCTGCCATGTTGGGGAAGTACAGCAGATCTCTATGGACTCACTTTCTCACTTCACAGAATGACAACCAAAGGAAGACAGGCAAGACTTCCAGGACATACTGCAGGAAGGGTGTTTGTATCCAGATCACAGCGCAGTAACAGATGGCTCTGATCTGGCTGTGCATGGATACTCACATGGAATTTGCACTTGAAGGTCCTCCTGGCATCGGCTAACAGGCCTCAAACCAGAGGCACAATAACACATTTTATACCTGCCGTTCCTAGGAAACTCACTCTTATGTTCGCACGCAGATGACGAAATGGTCAAAATAAAAGCAGAACTTGATACAATGAAAACAGTCCGCCAAGAAGAGTGAAAAGATTTCCATTGAAGATACAGTCCATATGATCAACGACCTTTTCAGCAGAGGGTTCAAACCCCTCATTGGCCTCCGCAATGTCACCAAGAATCTTGGTTGCATTTCCATCCTCGCAGACTGGCTAGAGGAAGAGTAGTTAACCGACAGCAGCCAGCTGCCTCACAAGCCAAAGAATGTGTCTTTGCTTCCTCCTTCACTATTATCCACTTTGGTGGGGAGAAGTATTAATATACACCTGGATGAGTGGGTCTCCATAACAAATGACAATTGGGTCTTGAACATTGTGCTAAATGGCTACTGTCTACGATTCAAGTTCCCTCCTTCTAGTGTACCACCTGCAAAAACATCATGTTCTCAATGAGCCCTCTTGGAGGACGAAGTCACCAGCCTTATTTGAAAAGAGGCCATGGAAGAGATTCCCCGCTTCCAAAGTGGGCTAGGAGTATACTCCAGCTGTTTCAAAGTAAGGAAAAAAGATCCAAACAAGCAATTCAGACCCATTCTGGAAAACTATTAAACAAGTTCATATGCAAGGAAAAATTCAGGATGCTGGCCTTTCAGCAGATACACCCTCAAATCCATCATGGGGACTGGATGTTTTCTATTGTCCTCATGGATGCATAGTTCTACATTTCGATCACACCTAAACATCTGAAGTTTCAGTACTTCACAGTGACATCCAAACATTAACAATGCAAAGTACTACAGTTCTGCCTCAAATCAGCACCTCTCACTTTCTCAAAGTGCATGGCCGTAATAGAAGCATCCTTGGGAAGACAAAGGATATTTGTCTATCCCTAGCTAGATGATTGGCCTAATAAACGTTTCCCCAAGCTCCAAAAAGAACATCATTTTCAGAAATGTCTCAATACTCTGAAAAGGTTGGTGCTTCAGGTCAATTTGTACAAATTCATGTGAAAGCCAACATAAAGACTACAATATCTAGGTCCAACCCTGGACACAGAAGCCACAAGAATGTGTCTTTCGAAGGAGAGATTATACTCAATAAAATTGAAGTGTCACGGGATCAGTGGAGTCAGTTCTCAGACCACTAGGAGGACAAATTGACTCTGTTGCAAGAGGCAAAGGAAACTCTAACATGGTGTTCTCAACAATGCAATCTACTTGTAGGGACCCCTTTCCAACAGTACTTCTCGTGCAAACTCTCATCACAGATGTCTCTCTCTGGGGGTGGTGTGCCCACATTGCTCCTCTACGAATGCAAGGCATGTGGTTGGATGGAGAGCAGCACCATCACATCAACATGATAGAGTAGAGGATGGTCCATCTAGCCCTAAAGTCTTTCTATCCAATGATATGAATCAGCTCTATGCTGAACTAGGCGTACAACACAATGCATTATTTGAACAAACAAGGATTCACTCACTCCCATCCCCTATCTCTAGAATTGCAGACCATCTGGAAGTGGTTAATAGCCAGGAACCTGACCATTTCTGCCATTCACCTGCCAGGAGTTCAAAACACTCAGGCAGATTCTCCCAGCCGCAATTTCAATGAAGGGCACGACTGGGTCCTGCACGACGACGTCATAAAAGACATCTTTCGAGAGTGGGGGCAACCGCAAATAGACCTGTTTGGAGAAAACACAAAAAAAAATGCAGAGACTTCACATCTAGGTTCTTCCAACCAGGGACGAAAGGGATTGCCTTTTGATAAATGTGTCTGTGTTTCCTCCGATTCCCCTGATCCCGGCAGTGATCAACAAGCTTTACAGATCCAGGACCAGGATGATCCTCATAGCCCCAGAATGACCTTGCTATTGGTGGCTCCTGGATCTCCTTCTTCTATCAGAAAGATCTCATAGGAGGCTTCCATGCAGAGAAGATCTCCTGTACAAGCTGGGAGAGCAGATGTTCCACCCAAACTTCCCTCTCTGACTTGACAGCATGGCTCCTAAATTTCTCCAATATGCACATCTAGGTCTCTCACAGGAATGCATGAACATTCTTAAGGGGTTCATAAGACCCTCTACCAGATGCTCTTATGTGTTCAAGTGGTAAAGGTTCTATGTGTGGAGTATCAAAAATAATTTAAATCCAATTCTAGGACAAGAGGATGTCATATTGTCTCACCTCCTCCACTTAGCAACATATGGTCTACAATTGTCATCTATTAGAGTACATCTAGCAGCTATCATTGCTTACAGAAAGTCTCCCACTCAGGCTTCATTTTTTCGAATGCCTTTAGTGAAAGATTTTCTGGAAGGCCTGAAAAATGTTTTTACACCTATGTGTTCCCCATCTCCTCTGTGGGAAATTAATGTAGACCTCTTGGGACTGATGGGTCACAGCACCTCACATGAAAAACTGCTTTTCTAGTTGCAATTACTTCAGAATGTAGAATCAGAGAGGTCCAGTATCTATTTCTCTTCCCAAGTTATTTCCCAATCCTTCCACTCAAGCAGAAGGAGCATTAAACTTGTTAGACGTAAAACGAGACCTCACATTGTACTTAGATAATAACAAAGAAATCAGACAATATGACCATCTATTTGTCAATTACAGTCTACTGGCAACAGGCATGGCTTCCTCCAAATAGACCACCTCTAGATGGATAGTCTCTTGTATAGCACGTTCTTACAAACTCCCCAACAATCATTTACCTGTTAGACCTATGGCCCACTCCACAAGAGGTAAATTGTTCTACTGAGAAATGTCTACATTGCCGACATTTGCAAAGCCTCAACATGGAGATCGGTACACACTTTTTTCAGACATTACTGTCTAGGCTCAGACACTGAGGAAGATACTCAAGTAGGACAGGCTTCTTTAAAGAGAAATCTGTTTTGATTATTGTAACAGCTGTTTTTTATGTTCTAGATTCATCAACAGATGTGTGGGATGGACTTGCTTATGACTATTGATGAGGATTCCCTGGAAGAGAAGGATAAATTGCTTACCTGTAATTTTAGTTCTCTTCTAACCCTCCCTCCTCCGCGGATGAATGTGCTTTGCAGCAGCGTATAGGTCCTTGGTAATGTTATATTCATGTCACTGTAAAAAAGACCTGACCTAACTGTCACCTGTGGGGCATGATGGAATGCAGAGGGGCATGTAAGGTCTTAAAGGCACAGTGCCAGTTATTCTCTGATGTGCTTTTAAATGCAGACTATTGGCTACCAATGCCTTACATTGCAGTTTTCTGGTTAAATAAAGGCCGTAATTCCACATTTCTCTTTCCCTTGTTTTTTCTGCATTACAGAAATGTTAATGCAAATTAATGGTATTGTTTAATTTTCATTGCAGTCAGTTTCATTGCAGGCATTTTTTGTAGCCT
This sequence comes from Pleurodeles waltl, assembly GCF_031143425.1. Lineage (NCBI taxonomy): Eukaryota > Metazoa > Chordata > Amphibia > Caudata > Salamandridae > Pleurodeles > Pleurodeles waltl. Next base: position 929,853,263 of record NC_090442.1, on the reverse strand, counting down.
ATATATGTAGGCCCCAAATATGTGTGTATATGTAACAGAACATTTCACAGAGCAAATTATACTTTGGGAAACACCTGCTAGGATGCCATTATCAAGGTCCAGGCTGGAGATCCTGAAGGCTTGAACTGCTCTTCTCAGGTCTTCTCTGGAGATTACATTTCTGATACTTAGTGGTATGGGGGCAGTAGCAGCTAGTGACATTTGTAAGCGGTGAGGCAAATCAGCAGCAACAAGTCTTGGGGCTCACGGCTAACAGGAACAACTTTATAGCCCATTCATCTGTGTCTGTGACTTACTGGTACACAGCTCAAAATTTATGTAACCACATGGTGTAAGAAGAAATGGCTCTAGGCAAAATGGCACATAAGACATTATCCTGGTTCAATTTGATCTCAACTTTCTTTCCAGATGTGTGATACAAGGTCTTTGTTATGTGGTATCAAAAGCCACTATAATTGGAACATAAAATCTGGTGTAACAAAGTAGGTGTTGTTAATATAAACCACAACTGAAATCTAATACTTAAAAGTGACATTCATGAAAGACATTCCAGCAGATTTACCAGAGCTGTAATCAGGAAATTAAGTTGGTTTAAATGATTTCTCTGTTGCTTTGAGTATACACAAATGTGTGTGATTCACTAGCTTGTGGAGTTTTATATTGCACAAACTAGACCCGAAGGTATAGGACCGATTTACATGAAGACATTAAACAAGGATCATTTTTGGTAAGCACAAGGAAATTAAGTGATCTGCTCAGAATCACAGACTGTTGAGCTGAAGCTGAGACTCAAACCTAGTTCACAAACTTCAAAGTTGGCTGCTACTGTGCTTACACCACATCCTCCCCCAAATTTGCAACCTAGATAAGTTAAAAAAGCAAAGAACACTAAAACTCACGTTTTTGCCCCATCAAATGACAAAGTCGGAAAGTACTTACCAATGTCAGTTTCATGTGTGCTGGTACCCCAGAGCCCGGGGACTATCATCTGGGTGGTGTCTTCAGAGAAGGAAGGCACTAATCCTAGAAACCATTTGCAGATAGTTATATCATTACACATTCTGAAAGTTCCAATGCACACATCAGTGCAACCGAACACATTTTAAATATGCTCTTTAGTTTAATATTTCTCCTATGTAAATCACAAAGACCGAACAGAAAGACAAGCGGACAAACCACTGAGTCTGACTGACTCAGAAGTGAAGAACCTAACCAATCCTGGAGCTGCTCTCATTCAGTTTTCAGCATGAGAGTAGCACCATGATTTGCCTGAGCAAGCTAGCACAGCGCTCCTTTTCAGACTAGGAGTCTGTGGCCGCAGTCCTCCCGGCTGTTACACTGCTCATATATTGGTGCGGTCTGAAGTGCGCATGTTGGCCTGGTTGTTGCAAGATCATTGGCCATTCTGACATGTGCACTTCAGGCTTTACCAATCAGCACCAGGAATGGCCCTGACCCCTGAGTCACGAGAGAAATAGTGCACTTCTTCAAAATGGCGGGTTCACTGACCATTTTATTAATTTAGGTTTGCCAGTGATGCTGCTCTCGCAGAAGACGGGGAAATGCTCCTCCATCCTAAAGAGGAACCTCCCCTGTATGGTGGGGAGTTTGCCACTCAATTGGTGTTAAAGTTGAGTGTGGGAGATAAATTGTGGGTAAAATTCAAAGATTTTACTTTTGAAAAATGCAGTGGTGAACAATTGTACATCTCGTTAAATAACAATAACTGAATTTTGTGACAAGCAGAAATTCTGTTTGTGTAGATTGACATATAAGAAGTATTTTGACTTCCAGATTTGTAATTTCTCAAGGCTTATAAGGAGATTGAGGATAACTTTGATAAATCTTTTTAGATCAACTTGTGCATCATCCAGTACCCTTCAAGAATGAACTCAGTAGCTCTAGATCCAGGTTGAATAAGGTGGGGACTAAAATCAAGCACAGGGCATTAGGATTTTTCACAACATTCACAGTTGGTGAGAAGGAAAGAGAACGACTGCAAGACCTGAACACGCAAACACATATAACACTCAAGTTCACAAACAATCAAACTATCAAGATCAACTATGTCATAGGTGAAGGACAGAGCAGAAAGTATGAGCACCCAAGGTATCCCTCATCCAGAACATGATGCATATAGTCCATGATATTCAAGGGGACTATTTCCAGAAGCCAGATTGATAATACTCAAGCAGAGTGTTTTTGTCAATAACATTGTTCAAATTATTTTTTAGCGCATCTGCCTATTGCATTCACTATCCAAGACAAATAGGCTGGATGCCAGCTTGACGATGGACATCAGGTTATGACCGAGGGTGGGATTTGAAAGTCTAAGGGGGCCATTCTGACCTCGGCGGTCGGTGTTAAAGCGGCGGCCAACCCGCCAACAGGCAGGCGGTAAAAAAAATGGAATTCTGACCCTGGCGGGAACCGCCAACACAGCCCGCCACTTTAACACTCCGACCGCCACGGCGGGACAAACAAACAGCGCGGCGGTCACCGCCAACAGACAGGCGGCAGACAATGTACCGCCCACACTATCACGACCCACCAATCCACCACCTTTTCCGGGGCGGGAGCCCCGCCGATAAAAACACAGTGGAAACAGACTACGAATGGGAAAACGCTCACCTCTATACACCCAACGAGGAATCTGGACAGCATGGAACCCGAATTAAACATCCTACCAGCTATTGTCTACCTGCTCCTCTACCAGGAGCACGAACGCCGGCGCAGACAACAACGGTGAGTACTGCACCTACGACACAGGGGTGGGGGGAGGAGAAACGGTTACGGGCTCACACATACGCGACCCCCACACCCCCCCCAAATCCCTACACACCAGTGCAGAACAACAAGTCAGAGTGACACCCCCCGGAATAATGCAAAGACAAAATAAATTGATCATTAAAATTGAAGTATATTATAGCATATTTGAAGTTAAGTGAAATATGAAGTATCTAAATAAAATATATTACAACATGAACAATATATACATAGCCCAAAAGTCCGGCACATATTGGCTACCTTCCATTGTTCGTGGGCCAATGTGCATAAACACATGGGCAAAGCATACACGAGACCCGATTCCATTGGAGAGAACACTGCTGGGGCATCAGATAATAAAACTACAGGCACCTCAGGGGGAAGGGAAGGGGGGGCACCTCAGCCACATGAGTCCACGACGCCAGATCCACGAGGGGCCTCCATGCCCACTGTACCATCCTGGGGAGTGCAAAGCCACAGTCTCTCAAGTCTCTACAGTGGGTGGATTGCCCACTGTACCATCCTGGGGAGTGCAAAGCCACAGTCTCTCAAGTCTCTACAGTGGGTGGGTTGACCACTGTCACATCCTGGGAAGTGCAAAGCCACAGTCCATCAGGTGGATTACAGACTCCACTGGTTATGGAGGAGGCATGTTGGCCAGAGTGCTTCATGAAGCCCTGCCCGACACAGATCCGGCCCTGCCAATGGGCCAGCGGAGCGGTGCTTGACAGGAAGGGCCCAGCGGAGCGGTGCTTGACAGGAAGGGCCCAGCGGAGCGGTGCTTGAGATGAAGGGCCCAGCGGAGCGGTGCTTGACAGGAAGGGCTCAGCAGAGCGGTGCTTGACAGGAAGGGCCCAGCGGAGCGGTGCTTGACAGGAAGGGCCCAGCGGAGCGGTGCTTGACAGGAAGGTTCCAGCGGAGCGGTGCTTGACAGGAAGGGCCCAGCGGAGCAGTTCAGAGACGGCGGTGCCCAGCGGAGCGGTGCTTGAGATGAAGCGCCCAGCGGAGCGGTGCTTGAGATGAAGGGCCCTGTTCAGCGGTGCTTGTCACGGCGGGGCCCTGTTCAGCGGTGCTTGTCTTGGCGGGGCCCTGTTCAGCGGTGCTTGTCACGGCGGGGCCCTGTTCAGCGGTGCTTGTCACGGCGGGGCCCTGTTCAGCGGTGCTTGTCTTGGCGGGGCCCTGTTCAGCGGTGCTTGACACGGCGGGGCCCTGTTCAGCGGTGCTTGTCACGGCGGGGTCCTGTTCAGCGGTGCTTGTAACGGCGGGGCCCTGTTCAGCGGTGCTTGTCTTGGCGGGGCCCTGTTCAGCGGTGCTTGTCACGGCGGGGCCCTGTTCAGCGGTGCTTGTCACTGCGGGGCCCTGTTCAGTGATGCTTGTCTTGTGTTCCTAGGGAACCAGATCTGGCCAATAATTCCCGCTCAGTCGCCATCCGACCTTTCGCTAGCAAGACCCTCCTGTGCTGGAGTCCTGGGCCCGTGGGTGTCCTCCGTCCACCCGAAATGGGGCTGGTGGGGCCCTCCTGGGCAGCTCGCCTGCTGCCGGACTTGTCCGCCCTGCTGCCCTTGCCCTCCTTCGCCGAATCTCTGGGGCCCTTGCCTCCCTTTGTGGATGTGCCAAGTGATGGTGCAAGGGTAGTGTCCTTGGGGGCAGCCGTCTCAGGCCTGTCGCGCCGGCCCTTCCCTTTTTTGGTTCTTTTCCCAGGGGGTGGGCTGGCTGTCCCCTTGCTGCTGGCCGATGTTCCGGCCCTAGGAGCTGGTGGACTCCAATAGCCCTGAACTATGGTCCTAGTAGGTGCAGGGCTTGTGGTGGCTGAGGTGCTGTTTGGACTCTTACGAGATGGAGGGGGTGGGTCAGGTGATGCAAAGAGGTTAATTTTGGAGAGGAAAAACTTTTTAGGAGCAATGGGAAGGGTAGGTGCAGTGGGTATGGGAGTGGAGGAAGAGGATGTGGTTGTAGGAGAGTCAAGTGTGCTGTCTTTGGGTGCAGGTGCTTGTGACGGAGGCTGTCGTGAGGTGGATGGCTGTTGGGTGGGTGGCTGCCTGCATTTGTGTGGTTTGGAAGAGGGGGTGACAGACACACTGGGAGAGGACACAGGGGACGTGTAAATGGCAGTGGGGGTGGTGACTGCACGTGTGCGGAGTGCTCTGGTGGGTGTGCTGGTGATGGACGTACTGGCTGATGGTGGTGTGTGTGCAGGTGTGAGTGGAGACGTCACAGGGAGGGAGGAGGGAGACGAGGAGGAGGGGGACACAGAGGAGGCAGTGGCTGTTGGCATGTCTGCATGTGGATGTTGCTTGTGTGAATGCTTGTGTGATCTGTGGTGCTTATGTCTGGATGAGCTGCCCTTGGGTGTTGATGTGTGTGCAGGGTGGTCTGTAGGTGTGTCTGGGATAGGCAGAGGAACAGGGGAGTGGGACTGGGTGGAGGGAGTTGGAGGAGGGAGGCTGGAGACAGGGACAATGGCTGCCGTCAGTGCTGAGGCCAGAGCGTTGAACGATCGCTGATGGGCAGCCTGACCCGAATGAATGCCCTCCAGGTATGCATTGCTCCGATGCCCCTCCCCTTTCTCCGCACTGAGGGCAGCAGGGGTAACTGGGGCAGGGCCTGAGGTGCCTGGGGCGAAGGAGATGCCCGGCTTCCTGGCCGAGCGGGCACGGGGCGAACGCTGAGGGGCTGCTGGGAGGGCGGAGCTGGTGCGCTGGGTGGCGGCTGTACCTGTTGTTGCGGTGGGCACGGATGTTGCCGCCACCACAAGGGAGCTCCCTTCCGAGGACGTGTCGGTGTCGCTGACGTCTCCACGGGTCCCCGTTGTGGAGCTCCCCTCGCCCTCCGTCTCACTGGTGAACTCGGAGTCGGTTGCAGGGCCCTCCGGGGCCATGTGAGATGCAGCTCCCTCGTGCGCCGATGCCACTTCTCCTCCGCCTGATGATGCTAATGCACACATGAACAGGAAAACCAAAAAAAGGGGGGGGAGAAGAAAGAAAGACATGTTGAGTGCATGCATTGGCGGCACCGTTGGCGGAGAGGACAGACACAGAAGCCCCCTGCACTACGCCGCGCACTCGGGGTACACTACTCAATTATTGTGATTTGGCCTACAAGTCTATGGAGGACAACTGCACACACAGGTGAGCCCGGGCCATGGATAGCTGTAGTTAGCACCCTACAGAGGTGGGGGGCGGGGGCACAGGGGCATGCCTAACGGAGGGGCCCAGCCTACAGAAACCGCCCTGGCCTAGAGATAGCCACAGTCCTCCTCCCCCACCCAGACACCTCCACTGTGCGCTAATATAGCAGAATGTGCTGAGACTCACCCCCTTGTGTCTGCTTGTGTCCTCACGCGCCCATCCAAATCGGGGTAGGCCACCGCCAGGATCCGGGACATCAGGGGGGTCAATTGCCGTGTGGCACCCCTCCTAGGTTGGGAGGCCATCCCCAGCAGAGCCTCAGCGGTCTTTCTGCTCCTGCGGCGGATGTCCTCCCACCTCTTGCGGCAGTGGGTGCCCTGTCTGTTGTGGACCCCCAGGGCCCGGACGTCCTTGGCGAAGGCACGCCAAATGTCGATCTTCTGATGGGCGCTGACCTATGTGACATGTACAGGGTGGAAAAAGAAATATCATCATTTTTCTGCATGGTCGATGTGAGTGGCCCCCCCTCCCCAACCTTGCCATGTGGCACATGCTCTCATCTGTCGTGCGTTGCATTCCTCATTCGCTCCCCTCCCCACCATCTTACATCCACCCCACTCAACACAGGCATAGCCCATACAACGTGCTCCCTGTGTACTTACCTGTTGGTCTGGAGGACCGTAGAGTAGCGCATACTGGGGGAGGACCCCATCAACAAGTTCCTCCAATTCCTCAGATGTGAAGGCAGGGGCCCTTTCCCCAGTCGCAGCAGCCATTGTCTCTTCCAGACCGAGGTCACAGCAGCACTTGCAGTATAGGTCCTCTCCTGTGGATGATCAGGTCTCGAGTGATTAAGCATATAGAAAATGGCGGTCATGCCTGCGGTGGTGCGTACCGCGGCGGTGCGTACCGCGACCGCCGGCGCACATCGTCATTGGCTCATGAGACCCATAGGGTTCAATGTTAACCAATGCTGCTTTGCGACCGCCTACCGCCACGGTGTGCCACGCCAGCGCATTGACCTCACATCCCATTGTCACACTTCACAGGTCAGGAAGCCGCCATCTCAAGGGCCCACATGGCTTAATTTCTACAGCGTCACACAGGCCTAGGCCTTACATTGCCAATCATACAAGCCATTCAATGCATAGCGAATCGTGTACTGTGCAAGCTGTGGTTACGTACCTGTGGGTTGCTTGACTCTGTGCTCCATGTTGTCCTTCCTAGGCACCGTCCGCTGGGACTTGCGAGGAGATGGAGGAATCCTCCCGTGTACAGACCGCTGGTGGACCTGTCGACAATGGAAGAAAGACATGTCATACTGACATATAGACTTGACCGAGCCACTATACAGGAACTGTGTGCCCAGCTGGAGCCAGACCTGATGTCCCCCATTCGCCAACCCACAGGGATTCCCCCTCTGGTGCAGGTTCTGTCAGTACTCCATTTTTTGGCAAGTGGATCATTCCAAACAACAGTGGCCATATCATCAGGGATGTCTCAGCCTATGTTTTCTAAGGTTTTGTCCAGAGTGTTGTCTGCCCTGATGAAATACATGCGGAGCTACATTGTTTTCCCTGAGGTGGGCGATTTGGCTACAGTGAAGGGTGATTTCTATGCCCTTGGACATATCCCCAACATCATTGGTGCCATTGATGGGACTCATGTGGCTTTGGTTCCCCCCAGTGAAAGTGAGCAGGTGTACAGGAACAGAAAAAGTTATCCTTCGATGAATGTCCAGGTGGTCTGTTTGGCTGACCAGTACATCTCCCATGTAAATGCCAAGTTCCCTGGGTCAGTGCATGACGCGTACATCATGCGAAATAGCAGCATCCCTTATGTGATGGAACAGCTAAAGAGACACCGTGTGTGGCTAATAGGTGACTCTGGTTACCCCAACCTGTCGTGGCTACTGACCCCAGTGAGGAATCCCAGGACAAGGGCAGAGGAACGCTACAATGAGGCCCATGGGCGAACTAGGAGGATTATAGAAAGAACCTTCGGCCTCCTGAAGGCCAGGTTTAGGTGCCTGCATATGACAGGTGGATCCCTAATGTACTCACCAAAGAAGGTGTGCCATATCATCGTGGCCTGCTGTAGGCTTCACAACCTGGCTTTGCGACGCCAGGTGCCTTTCCTGCAGGAGGATGGTCCAGATGGTGGTGTTGTAGCAGCTGTAGAGCCTGTGGAGAGTGAAGAGGAGGAAGTCGACGGGGACGACACAGACAACAGGGACACAGTGATACAACAGTATTTTCAGTAGCACACAGGTACGAATCAACCACGCCATTTTACATTTACTTAAAGTCTCCTGCCTCTCTACTGTCTGAGTTTCCCCCCAGTTCCTGTTAACTGAGTTGTGACTTTCCCTTCCGTTTTCAGAGCTGTGGGCCCCACTGCGTGACCTCTGCTTTGTTTGCCCATGGACTACAGCTGTGTGACAGTGGTATGTTGTCATCACAATGTAACTGAACATTTTTGCACCGTTATGTCTAATACATTTGTTCAAAATACAAGCAGACTCCAGATTTTTTAAGTGCAATAAGTGATTTTATTAAAGTGCTACATTTAGGAACATGATTTTAAAACAGTGATGGGTGATGGTGGAGTAATGTCCATGGCAGAGTCCAGTTTTCAGTCTCACAGGTGCATTGTCCATATGCCTGTGGAAGGATGGAGCAGGGGCAGTTCAAGGTTGGACAGGGTGACAATGTGGGACAGTGGGATGACATCAGGGGGTATCCTTTGCTGGCGGGGGTCTTGGCATCCTACTCTGTCTTCTTGTGAGATCTCAGGGACCGCTTGCGGGGTGGTTCTTCTTCTGCAGGAGGTGGGGTTCTGGTGGCCTGTCGTTGTGTGGGGGCCTCCTGTCCACTAGCGCCGGCGGAGGTGGTAGGCTGTTCCTGGTCCATGCTAGTGACAGGGGCCCTTTGTGGTGCCACATGGTCCCGCAATGTGGTGACTATCTGGTTAAGGGCCACGATGATGGTCCCCATTGCGGAACTAATGTTTCTCAGTTCCACTCTGAACCCCATGTACTGTTCCTCCTGCAGTACCTGGATCTCCTGGAACCTGGCCAGTACCGTAGCCGTCGTCTCCTGGGAGCGGTGGTATGCTCCCATGATGGAGGAGAGGGCCTCTTGGAGAGTCGGTTCTCTGGGCCTGTCCCCCCCCTGTCGCACAGCAGCCCTCCCAGTTCCCCTGTTTCCCTGGGCCTCTGTCCCCTGGACGGTGTGCCCACTACGACTGCCCCCAGGTCCCTGTTGTTTTTGGGGTGGTGGGTCAACCTGGCTGCCCTGTAGTGGTGGACACACCGCTGATTGACATGTCCTGGAGACAGAGGCATGGGCCCGCTGGGTGGGAGCTGTGCTGGTGTTCCCAGAGGGGGTTAGGTCTGGTGTAGCCTGTGCCTGTCTGTGGGGAACCGACTGTCCCGAGGTCCCCGATGGGCCGGGCTGGTCATCTGGGTCCAGGGAGACAGAGCTGCTGTCATCACTGGGGGCCTCATCTGGGGGTGGGATGGACATCTCTGGACCCTCCGTGGCGGTGTGGTGGCGTTCGGGTCCTGCAGGGGTATAAGAGTATGGTTATTGCTTCTGTGTGTGTCATTTTGTGTAATGGGTGGGTGGCCGTGTACCCCAGTGCTGGCATTCCCTTGTGGGGGCTTTTGTGATGGTGGCTTGTGGGGGTGATGGGTGTGTGCAGTGGGCATGCTTTGGTGATGGGTGTCCATGCTTTGGGGACGCATGCAGGGCTAGGTTTTGGGATGGGTGAGTTGTGATGGTGAGCAATTTGCAAGGAGTTGGTGTGATGGGGGTGGGGTGAGGGTGGGGGTATGATTTGGCATGCAGGTGGGGTGGGGGGAATGAAGTAGTGGAGATTTGACTTACTAGAGTCCATTCCTCCGCCTACTCCTGCGAGGCCCTCAGGATGCAGGATGTGCAAGACTCCCTCCCATGCTGTGAATTCTGGGAGAGTAGGTGGGGGTCCGCCGCCAGTCCGCTGTACCGCGATGTTGTGCCTTGATACCATGGAACGCACCTTCCCCCGTAGGTCGTTCCACCGCTTCCTGATGTCGTCCCGATTGCGTGGATGCTGTCCCACAGCGTTGACCCTGTCCACTATTCTGCTCCATAGCTCCATCTTCCTGGCAATGGTGGTGTGCTGCACCTGTGCCCCGAAGAGCTGGGGCTCTCCACAAACTATTTCCTCCACCATGACCCTGAGTTCTGCGTCAGAGAACCTGGGGTGTCTTTGGGGTGCCATGGGGTGGTGTGGATGAGGTGAGGGGTGGTGTATGTGTTGTAGAGTGTGGTGAGTGTGGTGGTGTATGGTGTTTTGTGCGTGGAAATTGTGTGGGTGATGTTGTGATTTGCCTCTGTGTGATGGTCTACTCTATGCTGTGCTGTCTCTCTCTGTCCTTCAGTCGCAATTGTGGTCGTAAGGGTTTGTAGGTGATGTGGGTGTGCGTTTTATATTTAATTGGGTGTGTGGGAGTGGTGTGTGTATGTGTCTCAGGTGTGTGTATTTTGATTTGTCCAATGTGGTAGTGTTTTGTAAAGGTGTGTGTATTTTGACCGCGGCGGTGTGTACCGCCAATGGAATACCGTGGTTGAAAGACCGCTGCGGGGATTTGTGGGTCGGAATGGCATGGGCGTATTTCTGTTGGCGTGACGGTGGAGGTTTGGTCATCGCCAGTTTTGCGCTGGCCGTTGCTGTGGCGGACTTTTGTTGATGTCGGGTTTTTGGCGGTTTGCCAGTTGCGGGTCAGAATGACCGTGGCGGTTTACCGTGACCGCGGCGGTGTTATGGCGGTCTTCTGACATGCGGTAAGCACCTTTTACCGCCGAGGTCAGAATGACCCCCTAAGTGCCCATAGTTATACTCTTTCAGTCATTTCAAAGAGCAAGTGCAAGTGTGCTTCTGCAAGGAAAAAACTCCCCTGATCCCCCATTTTAAAATGAGTGTCCCCTAGAAAGTTCCTGGGTTCAGGTTTACGTTATGTTAAGTCTTTGATGTCATTCTGGGTCATGTAGTTTCATGGAATTCGCTGTTTAAATGCAATTTCCTATCACATTTTTTGCATTAATCACTGTTTATCAGAGGAGCATTCCAATTACATTCATGTTCAGTGATTTTTAAAAGAGTTTTTTCCTACAATATCTTTTTGGGGTTGGAGTAGAGACCCATGCAAACTTGGAGTGGAAGTTTTTTATTTAGCATAACTTACTATCGTTGAGATTTTTTTCCCATAAGGTGGTGAGCAGCAGGAGTAGCCCACATGGCTTGCTACTAGCATTCGCACCTGTGATTTACATACATGTGGGGCGTATGCTCAGTCAGCCGGCTAGGATGGCAAACGCTGTTCGAGTTTGGATGCCAGAAGTGCCCGTGTCTTCAGGGCATGTTTTTTTTGCAAATCCCCGACTCCTGAATTTGAACGCATCAAAATCCACAACAGTGCCCATAGAAGAAGAAGACAGAGGAGGCAGGGGATCTGGAGCCTGAAAGGACAGGACTTATATGAGTAGGCTGGCTAGCTGGGGATGCCGACTTGAAGCGAGTTATTGCTGAGCTGATAATAGATGATCCAGGGTACGTGGAGCTGACTAGCTCCGGGTATTCTGAGGTAAGCGTCCATCTGCCATAAGGAGTCATGGCAGAAGGATCAGTCCAATGGATTTGGTGGAGCCAGGCTATTTAAACACGAGGAAGCTAAATGTAAGGATACCAGTTCCCAGGCAGAATACATCCCCTGCTGCAAGTAGAACAAATAATTTTTTACCTGGAAGATAAAGTGGGCTCCTTTGACAACTTCTGGTTGAGCAAAAGAAGGTTCGATATTTATAAAACATGGTGGGAAACATGGAAATAATGTGAGACACTCAAACCTTTGATTTATCGGGATTCCGGAAGGGAGTGAATCTCAAGGTGATAGACTCCCCTATTAGGACGCTTATCTTAGTGGCTCACCAGCTGATCTGATGATCATGAGTCCCAGCTTATCAGCTAGTAAACATGAAGCATCCAGGAGTAATTTTGGTCAACTTTTCAGATTATTGGATTGAAGAGGAGATTCTGAAGACAGTGATCAATAAAAAATCATACTTTTTATCAGACAACATTCATAAGAGGGTGTTTTCAGATCTATCTATAACAGTGGCTTGACATCAAAAACATCTCAAGGATTAGTTATGGAATTTAGGGCAAGATTTACTAAAAAGTGTCACAGCACGGTGTTGGCGCACCCCTGTGTTTCCCCCTGGGCCGACATCTAAATTTAGCTTCCTGAGTCAATGGAGCCACCCTTGCATCATAGTGTAAGGGTGTCTGTTTTGAGAGGATTGATTGTTTATGTGCAGGAAGGTCTCCCTTCCTGCACATAAACAATCTACTATGGTGATTTGGCACTTTTACTACCTTCTTGTAAATCTGGGGTAGAGTCAAAAGCAATGGGCGTTGCTGTGGAACTCCCACAGCAACACCTATTTCACGCCTCTCTGACACAAAAAACAGAGTAGGAGGGACCCATATGTACAAAGTGGTGTTAAGCCACAAAAAAGGACTTTGTGCTGCCTTGTAAATGTGACACAGTGCACAGCGCCACTGGAGCATCATAAAAAGTGGAGCTCTGGTGGCACTAGGGCCTTGTACATCTGGGCCTTAAACTTATGGGGATGCAAGCCTTGTTATTTCAACAATCTAAGTCAATAGTATTGGTTAATGATCAATTTCAGGTGTTCAAGTGTTGGGGAGGCACAGATTTTTCTTGTCAATAATGCAGAAGTCTTTAATGCCATGAATGTGAATTATTGGATTGAGAAGTGAAGGAACAGTCTCTCTGAGGTCTAGTGTTAAGACTGGGCTGAGTTTTAGTAGATTGTGAGGGGGGATACACAATCAACACAAGGTGCAGTGGCAGGGCACCATTTGGGGGCAGGGAACCTTGGGAGGAAGGTGGGGACCCCCCGGATCCAAGGATGAAGTGGGGCAAGGATGTGGTGGTGAGGGGGAGCAGTCAAAAAGAGCAGGGTAAAAGTGATTCTGGAACGGTTGATGTCAAATTCAAAGACTAAGTTGTTAGGAAAGTGCATATGCCTGGATTATGTGATAGCAGGAATTGTGGAGGTTAAAAGAAAAAACTGAGCAATGCAATATGTTAAAATTTAAATATGCAATGTGGATGGAGTACGAAATTGATGTAAACTTAGTGCATTGATGTAGTGGCTCTTTTCATTCAGCCCTGATGTTATCTATTTGCCAGAAATGCATTTTAAGAGCAACACCCCAAAATTGCGTTTACCAGGAAGGTTTTCACAAGCCTATTTCACCTCAGCTGGGGTGGCCATGAGGGGTGTAGCAACTGTGTTTACAGACTTGGTGGAACGGAAAATAATAGAGGAAGAGAGGGACAACAATGGCCGTGGATCTGGGTCAAGGCTTTTGTTAAGGACAGAATGGTCAATTTTGTAAATTATTATGGCACTGTGATGGATGACCCACAACCACTGAAACAAATAGATGACTTAGCCATGAAAGCAGAGGAAATCATAGTTTGGAGGGGATTTTAACTTTATTCAAGATATGATAAAAGACACCTAAAATAAAGTGAAAAAACAGCTGAGATCAAAAACAGCCAAGCTACTGAAAGTAACAAACCTGCATTTTAGGTTAATCGACCCTTGGTTCGTGGATCACCCAGAATTTCCACAATATTCATGTTACGGGCATAGATTTAGATCTGCCTCCCGATTAGATGTTTTCTTATAAGAAACACAGTGAAATGGAGGGCAGCAAAAATTGCAGCAAACTCATTTTTTCACCACTCAATAGTTTAGCTTCAAATAAATCTGAGTCCACTCCTAAAAGTAAGGCCAAGGTGGCATTTTGATAGATCGTTCTTTTCAGACCGGATTTGGTTAGTGGAGATGAAGGGTTTTATAAAAGATTCTTTTTTTTATTAATTGTAATACCAAATCTAATTTCATGGTTTGGGAGGCATTTAAAGCCACACTAAGGGGGCAAGTTACAGCTTATAAAGCGAGATGTAATAAGCTTCATATTTGGAGAATCCAGACACTTCAAGCTATAGTTGATAAAGCTATGAATGATTTTTTGGCAATCAAGGGCAAATCAATATCCTTGGCACAATATCAGGAAAAGAAGAACTTGCTTGACGAAGCAAAACAAGATTGAAGGATCTGTTTTTGGTAGAAGAAATTTCTGGGATAAAACATTTCAGCAAAAGCTATGTGAGGAATGTCAAAACATTTGGAAATATTTGGCCTGGTTCACAAAAGTGAGAAGTAATAGACATGTGATAAGTAAAATGAAAAACCTCGACACAGGAGGATGGGAAGTGGAGGAAGGGTAGATTGCGGAGGCGTTTTTAAAGCATTGCAGGTATATACAGGAAGAAGTGGAGGTTGTCCCCCAAGGTAAGCTGGAGCATTTTTTAGAGACACTTGGGCTGCCACAACTATAAAGTTTGCAAATAAGTGCTCTGACAGGTAAAACTGAGCAGATTGAGGTAGTCAATGCTCTAACAGAGATGGTGAATGCGAAAACCTCAGGTAGGGATGGTATACCATCAGAAGTCTACAAAATGTTCCTAATGGAACGCCTTACTTTTTTAACAAGATTGTTCAACGAAATGAGGGAGGGGTTAGAGGTCCCAAATTTGTTCAAAGAATCTATGAAAACCAGTTTTCTCAAAAAAGATAACATCGCAACAGATTCCAACTTGTATCACCCAATCAGTCTGTTAAATGCAGATTATAACTTGTTTATGAAAATTTAGACTGATAGGGTTGCTTTAGGGGCCCAGGTGGTGATACAGAGTCCAGAGCGGATTTTCCCCTAAAGATCAATGGCAGCAAATACACAGTTTTTGATGCTAGCATTAGATTATTTTTCAGTCAACAAGCTGAAAGTGGCAATTTGGATGATGGATGCCAAAAAAGCATTTGATCGGGTAAACTGGCAGCAGTGTTTTTATTTTAGAGAAGTTTGGGTTTCCAGCTCAATTTCTAAATATGCTTAAGAATCTATATGTGAGGGGCAGAGGCGAAGGTTCTTGTTAACTCAAAAGAAGTGGGGAAAGTTAAGATCAGCAGCGGCACCCAACAGGAGTGCCCTCTATCCCGATTCTTTTTACATTTTATAAAGAGCCATTAACGTTCAGGATTCAAAACAATAACTTGGTTATGCCACCACTGGAAGGAATGTCTAAAATAAAGCTGTTCACTGGTGACATTATATTATACTTAAAGTGGAAGAGTGGTAGTATACAGTGTTTGATTGATAAAATCAAACGTTTTATCAGTATAGAAGGCTACAAGATGAATGAGGCAAAAACTTAATTTGTATTATGTAATGCTTCCAAATCGGATCTTCCAGGCAGTCTACAATTGTTACCTCAGCATCGCATACATTATTTAGGAATCTGTGTTGCTAACAATTTCGTTGAACTTTTTCAACTAAATTACAGAGCAACTTTCAAGAAGAATAAAGCATTGCATGGGAAATGGACTTTTATACCACTTACATTGATCAGGAGAGTTGCTTTAATCAAAATCTAAATTCTGCCATTGCTTTTAGTTTTTTTTTATTAATCTCCTTTTTACGGATACCTAACTCCTATTTCAAAGAACTTGACATCATTTTAAAAAAATGTTATGACAGAATAAAAAGTCTAGGGTAAAGAAGGCAACATTAGAATTGGAGGTTGAGCAAGGGGGACTGGCATTTCCTCACTTCAGGACCTATTAGCAGGTAGCCATTCTGGGCAATCTGATCCAGCTTTTAATAACAGCTATGGGGTTTAACTGCTTTTTTTAACCTCATGATCAGGGAAAGTGAGATTAAATTGCTGAAGTTTTTGAAGACAGCAAAGTTACCTAAAAAGTCTAGATCTAAGATTTTGGGGGTCGTAGAGCAGCATCTGCAATCATTTTTTAAGTGTTGGGAGGTTCCAACTTGCCATGTGTATACCCTGCTACAGGATAGCGAAATCTGGGGCCTGGCTGTAGTGAAGCTAAGGAAATATCAATAGGAAGAACAGGGGTTTAGTAAATTGGGGGATTTTTATATTGATATGAAATTAGCAACATGGAACTAAGTAATCCACCATTTTGGGAGCAATAGTTTGTGTCTTCAGTTCAGTTTCAGACTAAAAGCAAACTATCAGAAAATATAGATGGAACCCTGTTTGTTCTTCCACTTGCTCTACAAGGATAACATTTCAGGAGTGGGAAATTAATTTTTACGAATATATTCTAATCAGGTAATGGTACCAGACATTTTAGAGTATCTAGAGAAACAGGATGTAGATTAACAATCAGTAAATCACAGTATATTTGCGAGCTGGTCCATAAATCTATAAGAGCAGCCAATTTTAAGAAGATGGCTTTTTTAAAGGTGGTTCACCTATTATACACCGTATCAGCTCCATAAAATGTATCCATATCAACTTAGTCAATGTTTTTGGTATGATGCACTTGATAGAGGCAATTGAGGGCATACATTCTTTGCATGCTCTGGGTTGCAGCAATTTTGGATTGAGGTGTTCTCTGAAATTAGTAAAGGAATACAGGTATATGTACCAGCCGATCTTACATTGGTTTTATTTGGTTCTTCCCTTTCAGTGGACAGGTTTAATAAGTATTCAAAATGGTTCATTTCAATAGCTATTGCAATAGCACACTCGCTAATTTTGCAAGACTGGAGATCAACCAATGTCCCCAATATTAAGAAAAAATGAAGAGGGCAAACCTTTTTTAGGCGGCATTCACAAGTAGAGTGGGAGCTATTCCGAGGTTTTTGACAACATGGGGGGGATTAAATGTCTTAGGATTCCTCCCCCTCAGTCATCAGGTAAGTGAAATATACTGATGTTGGTGGCTTACTTTTGTCAACATTTTCAGGATCAATGGCACTTTACCAGCACAGTTGCACTTTGTATCAGCCTAGAACTCCGTTGGGGTGATCTTTCAAAATAAAAAGAGGTTACTGAACAATGACAACTGATCTGTAAAGTTGCATCTTATATGTTCCAGTGTTTTTGCCAACAAAAAGGTGGTTTGTGATCCAACTAGTTTACCTTGTACCTCCCCCCTGATGATTTATCTTAATTTTTGAGTAGACTCCGAATTTAAGAGGTCTAAATGCACTTTAATGGCACAAATGCACTTAATATTTGGGATATATGATGTGAGTATGGAGGTTGTTGAAAAATTAGTGACATCTGTAATGCATGTTCACACTTTAACACAATTGCTGAATGGTTGGCAATATGAGAGGGTAAATTGCACTTTAGTGTTAATGATGTTGTTGTCGTACTTTATTCCTTTCCTGCCTTGTCCAACAATGTGAAAGATCCTTCTTTTCAATTTCTTCTTTTTTGTGATGTTATTTGTCATCTTTTAATCTGTTCAATAAATATTTTTATTAAAAAAAGAGTTTTCTCATCATGTTTTTACCTTTGAAATGTTCCCTTTTAAAACATTATTATATCCTTGTTCTATAGCATTACATATAGCAGTGCATAACTATAGCTCATAAAAATGGAAGAAGAACATTTAACATTAGACATATTTCAAGTACCAGTGTTTATTGAATCTTTGAACTCAAAAATACATTTTGAAAAGTATACAGAAAATGCAAGAAAGAATATGCATTGTGATGAATATGTGAGTCATGCCAAAAGTGTAGGTCTGAGTTAAAAAAAAACACATAAATGATGATTGGAACCTACACTGAGTGACTTGGAAGATTCTCAGAAGTTCATCTAATGTGTATCTGTTAGACCTGGCATCCTGGGCGTAGTCTCCCATGTCTTTTTCCCATGTCTTTTTCCCTCTGCTTCCTATGTTCTGACTGTGTGCTGGACTTTGTTTTTGCTGCTTTTGGTACTCAGGGCACTTTATCACTGCTGACCAGTACTAAAGTGCAAGTGCTCCCTTGGTAAATTGTGTGCGTAATTGGCTTTTCCATGATTGGCATATTTGATTTACTAGTACGTCCCCAGTAAAGTACAATAGAGGTGCCCAGGGCCTGTAAATCAAATGCTACTAGTGGGTCTGCAGCACTAGTTGTTCCACCCACATTAGTAGCCCTATAAACATAGCTCAGACCTGCCACTGCAGTATCTGTGTGTGCAGTTTTAAACTGCCAATTTGACCTGGCAAGTGTACCCGCTTGCCATGCCCAAACCTTCCCTTTTTATACATGTAAGGTACCCCTAAGGTAGGCCGTGGGGAGCCCCATGGGCAGGGTGCAGTGTATGGGAAAGTTAGGACAAATCCTGGTGTGTTTTGCACGTCCTAACATTGAAATACTGCCAAATTTGGTTTTTAATGGTGCAAAGCCTAGCTCTTTCATAGATTAACATGGAGATTGCCTTTAAATATCTTGTAAGTGCCGTTTCCCCTTTGGGGGCAGGTAGAGATGTGGAGTTTGGGGTCTCTGAACTCACAATTTAAAAATACATCTTTTAGTAAGGTTGGTTTTTAGATTGTCAGTTTGAAAATGCCACCTTTAGAAAGTGGGCATTTTCTTGCTTAGACCATTCTGTGACTCTGCCTGATTGTGTATTCTCTGCCTGGGTCAGACTGACAGTTGGAATGTTTGTGAATCTCCACTAGACAGTGACACAAAGGGAGCTAGGGTGTAGTCTGCATATACTGTTGGGTCATCTGGGCTAGAGTGGAGGGAGGAGCTGACACTTACACCTGAATGGGCTGTGCCTGCCCTCACACAGTGCAGTCTCCAACCACCTTGTGTGTGTCTGGGGCCAGGCCAGGGCAAGGCAGGATTTTGTGAACAACAGAGACTTTCCTTTGAAGTTAGCCTACTTCAAATGCAGAAAGGGGTCTCAGTAGAGGACCGAAAAAACCCAGATTTTCAGATTACTTCTGGAACCAAGAGGAACCTCTGCCAAGCAAAAGAGCTGAAGAGCTGGAGGAGGCTTATTGCCCCTTTGCCTGTGACTAAGCTTTGCTGGGTTGACCTGCAGTTGCTACTCTGTCTGAGTAGAACCATAGTGGAAATCCACCCACAGGAGCATTGCTGGGAACATTTTGACGCACCATCTGCAACAAATCTGTAAAAACGATCCACCACCTGAATTGCAGCTGAGAAATTGATGCATCACCTGCATCGCAGCTGGAAAATCGATGCATCACCTGCATCGCAGCTGGAGAAACAACACAACAGCCACTTGCAGCTGCTGAAAATGACGTAACCTCCAGGCAGCGTGGTTTTCCTTCACTGTGTGGCTGCATTTCGCACATATCATTGCTGGGCATCGAAATCAATGTGAGCCTGTGCGGATATGAGGTATCCTGTTCGGAAATCAACACATCGCTCCCTTGCAGGAGAGGAAAACGACGCATCACCAACCAGACCAGAGAAAAAATGATACTTGGCCTCACTTGCGATTAAGGAATTAACGCATAACTGACTTATCTGATGCACGCTCGCCCGTGCGGCTTCATTTTTTATGCAAACCAGGTACTTTGTGTAACAACGATTCCATTGTTTTCTATGGGGTAAGATTCTATTATTTTAAAAATGTGTAACTTTACTTGTATATGTTGGATTTTTGTCATTTTGGTCTTGTTTGATTTAGATAAATATTGGCTATTTTTCTAAACTGGGGTGGTGTCCATTTTGTAGTGTTTACACTGTATTACTGTGTGTGATGGTACAAATACTTTACACAGTCGCTTTAAGATAAGCCTGACTGCTTATACCAAGCTACCAAGGGGGTGAGCAGTGGTTATCTTAAGTGAGTATCTCCCTTGCCCTGACTAGAGTGAGGGTCACTGCTCGGACAGAGTGGCAACTGACAGCCAACCAGAGACCCCATTTCTAACAATATCATATGGTGTGCCCCCTTAATATCAAATCCACAATCGGTGGGACAGAATATTGTGGGCAAGGTATGAAAAGAAAATATCAACAGGTGGGTAAGTCTAGGTTTTCTACACTGAACTTCATATCTATGTACCAATGTTGTGTGAATATTTTTAAGGAACGTAGATGAGGAGTTAAGAATATTAAATCTATAATTCGCTGTATGCACTTACATTTAAATATTTTGTCCCTTCCTCATTTTGTTCTTGATATTTTGTATCACAACATTGTTGCCATTGATATTCAGTAATAGAATCATATCAAATGAGTATCTCTCCTGGCTGATGTGACAAACACGTGTTTTCCACATCAAAAGTGAATAGCATAGAAAACACATTTTCTTTAACCTGTGTCTTCTATGGCCACATTTGACATACCAGTTTTTGAAATTGAACTATTCTTTAACCTGATCTGGCCATGGAATAAAAATCTGAAACTTACAAAACAGGCATACGCTAAGACAGTCATCAATTTTTCTTGGGTTTTGAAATTTCTTCTAATACATAAAACTTAGTATTGCCAACTGTGTTCAAAAACTTCTAAAGTAAAGGCCTTTATCAACAATTTTCCTACCTGGTCAATCAAGACTGCATATAACCTTACCAACTCTTCCTCATTAATAGTAATATTCAACTTATGGATGTCCCAAGAACCAGCACTGTCATTATTTTCTCTTGATCTACCCTATCCACCCTGTGATACTTACCAATCATCCAAACTTGGCTCCTCAAATGATTCCCTAATCCTGATTCACATTTCTTTTTTTAAGACAACCCCCACATGAAGGAGTGAATTCTTGTTTGGTTGTACCCTCTGTACCCCCTCCATATACAATTTTACTCTTATTAATATGCTCTGTCCTGGGCAAATATGAATTCTTCACTGGGTGATTCAGTTTTATCTGTTGATTAACTATCCATTAAATCTTTAACAGGATTCTTCCTCAATTAATCACACTCCACCTCCTCTAGGAGGGTGAGTGATGTGCAAGACACCATCTTCTTTCATTGGCTTTGGAATCCTTTCCCATGACCCAAAGGAACTCCTGCTTTTAACATAACCAACCTGTGATTTCACTCACAGAGATGGCCAAAGTTGTTTTGGCCATGATTTTATTCTCTTTTACATAACATGGTTAAATCAGAAGCACTTTCAGATCACTTGCAAACAAGCACTACTGTCAATGAATATTGGGGCTGCTTGTTCTCATCTTTTCAGAGCTACAGTGAATATCGTCATCAATCTCTTCAAACTCAGATTTGCTTCTTCATATTTCTGGTCATGAGACTCTGTAAGATAAATGAGCCATCATCGTCAGGCTTCCCACTGCCCCAGGCCAATTGAAAAAAACATATTTCTGCAACCAAATGCTCCTGTTATTTTTCATTTGCCGTCTAACCCATAAAACTATCACAAACCCAGCAACTAGCTTATTCGTATGCTTTCATTAACTGCCTACTACTCCTTTTACTATTGATACAATTGTTCTCATTTACCCTTACACTCACCTTGCTCCCAGACCTAACTAGCACTTCTATAATACTAAGGGGCATATTTATACTTGTTTTGCGCCAAATTTCCATTTTTTTTTTACACAAATTTGGTGCAAAACTAACTCCATATGTATACTTTGACGCTAGAGTCCTCAAGCACCAAAGTTATGGAGTTAAAGTCATTTTTGGGATGTGGAAACCTACCTTGCATCAATGAGATGCAAGGTAGGCATT
Organism: Pleurodeles waltl; assembly: GCF_031143425.1. Taxonomy (NCBI): domain Eukaryota; kingdom Metazoa; phylum Chordata; class Amphibia; order Caudata; family Salamandridae; genus Pleurodeles; species Pleurodeles waltl. Next base: position 929,831,725 of record NC_090442.1, on the reverse strand, counting down.
CCTGTGACTCTATGGCTTTAGTGCCATATTATCCCTAGTGCTAAAATCACGCACGGAGAGGAGGGGTCAAATAATGGTGCAAAGCGTGCTTTGCACCATTAACGCCTGGGTCAGGTGTTAGGAGATGTGCGGGCATGTGTCCATGGTCAGAGACCATGGAAAGAGCCCACAGGTGCCCTTCCCTGCCCCAGGGACACCCCCACCCACATCATAGGAACACCGCAGGATGGGGGACCCATCTCAGGTAGGTCCGGGTAAGTATATATATATATATTTTTTTTCCTCTTGGGGTCCCTAACCTCGGCCCCTCCTGAATGGCACTGGCCCCTGTGCCCATGGCCAGGGGACATTTGTCCCCTAGGCATAGCCATTGGGGTGGTGGGCATGACTCCTGTCTTTACTTAGACAGGAGCCATGTCCATGGGGTTTTTGCACCAGGAAATGGCGTTACTCTGCCTAGAGGCAATTGTTTTTCCTCTAAACAGTGTAGTGTCATTATTCGGCGCACAACCTCCGGTTCCCCCTACGCCTCCCCCACCCAGTTAGCGTCATTTGCAATGACGCTAACTGGGCATTACCGCCAGCTAGCGCCACTCCTTAAATATGGTGCCTGGCCGGCATCCAGGAATGGCGCTAGCCGGCGCTATACTTTTACATGCAAAACTGCACTAACACAGTTTTGCGTGTAAATGTATAAATCGGGGCCCAAACCTCTTCACATGTGAGGGGACTGTTTTAACTGTCAGGGTTTTTACTCAACACATAGATACAAATCTCCAAACAATCAACTACTACCATCTCATAGCAAAAAGAATTGATGGGTAGTCTCTCAAGATTGCTTACCACCTCCCTACCTTCTTCATCCTTCATGGCTCCTGGTCCTCTCAGAGCCATAGAACCAAGGTGTAAGAAAAATCTTAATCCCAAAGCCTTCATTTGCCCTGTGCAACATCTTTCCCTACAGCCATGAAACAAAGACATTTGTCCATTACCTACTTCATAATTTTGAAAAGGATACAAATTCCTTTGGATCTTTTCCAGCTCGACGGCAGCTCTCAGCTCAACGATGTCCTCTATTCCTCTGTCCTCTGTCCTTAGTCTTATATCATGCTCTTAAAATGAAATTACAAATCAGTGTTAGTTAAATAGACTTTCTTGGTTCCCAAACCAGTCCCAAACCTTCCCTTTTATTGCATGTACGTCACCTCTTAGGTAGGCCCTAGGTACCCCCAAAGGCAGTGCGCAATGTATATAAAAGGTTGGACATGTCCTTTTAAGTTTAACATGTCCAGGTAGTAAAAACTGCTAAATTCGTTTTTCAGTATTGCAAGGCTATATCAACCACAGAATAGTATTGGGGGTGCCTTAAAACATCTTTTAAGTATAACTCCCAAAATGGAAGAGAGGGAAATATAGAGTGTTGTGTCCCTGGATGCATAATTTAAAAGCACAGCTTATGGTGAAGTCGGATTTTAAACTGTAAGTCTGAAAATGCCACTTTTAGAAAGTTGGTGTTTTCTTACTTTAACCATTCTGTGCCTCTGCCTGTCTCTGAATACATGTCGGGGTAGATGACAGCTGGGCTTTGTGCATTCCTCGTAGATAGTCACACACAAAGGGAGCCTGGATGTGGCATTAGCGTATTGATGGCCCATCACCAGACTGATGGGTCTTTCTGGGCTAGGTGGGAGGGAGGAGCTCACACTTACTTCCGAATAGGACTGTGCCTCGCCTCGCACAAAGGGCTCCATAATCCGATGCGTAGTGTCTGGAGCCAGGGAGGGTAGGGAATTGGATGCTGAGGACTTCAAATGAAGATCTGGAAGTTTCCCCAATATTACAGAATCTAGGCACTAAAGTTTATCTGTTGGACCCCAAACTCCACCAGACCAGAACTCAAATGGGACAAGGGCACCCTCTAAGGAAGAAGGACAACTGTGCTGTCAGGAGGGACTTCCACTCTGCGCTGCATTGCTGTGTTGGGCTACTGCTACTGTGTGCTGTACTGTAGGAGGAACTGCTACCTTGCTGCTGCCCTGTGTGTTGGCATGCTGCCTGCCACTCCTGCACACCTTGAAAAGGAATGGACTCTCCTCATTGTCCATGCCCCAAGAGTCTCCAAGGGCTTGTGCGCCTCCCTCCGGGTTCTCCAGAGAATCCTGGGACATCAAAGACCTCTTCTCCTAATGACGGGGGCAAGGGTGCACCAGATTGTGCTTTGAGAGGCTGGGTGCAGTGTTTGCTTTTCTTTCTGGCCCTGCGCCGCTGTGCGATGCTCTGACACCACTGTCAAGTCCCTGCAAAAGATCAGGAGTGCAGCCTCATCATTCTGCCAGTGCAGTGTCCACAACTGCAAGGAGTGCCCTCTTGCAGCAGATGAGCCATCTTCTGAGCCGAGCAACCCTTTTATAGCTTCCTGCTGAGAGACTGGTTCATGGACTGAGCCAAACTGTACCCAAGCCCTGCCTGTGTTCACCTCAAGTTGCCCTAGCAGGAGCTGCACTCCAACTGCTGGGCTCAGAGCAGGAGGGCCACAAGGCTCATTATGTTCTATTTAGTGACCTGACTCCTCATGTAGGTGGAGGCTCTGCCATCCAAATCAGGCAATCCGCTGTCTCTTGTTGCCCTGAAGAATTGGAGGCTACCTGCCTCCAGGAATTCAAAACAACCGCTCAACGACCCAGCAAGGCAAGGCACCTCCAACTTTATTACAGTTGTTGCGTGAGCCGAATTGGAAAGCTCTTCATGCCTGCCATGTAATACTCCTAAGAGGAGCATCCGCAGGACTTCGTTAGTAAGCCTATTCCTTGAGGGAATGCGACTTAACAGACATTGTTAGTTTTCGCACTACTGAATCACAGGTATTCCTTTCCCATCATTGGAAGTCATGTTAAGAATAAACCTTTTGGGACCCTCAAACCCATTTTGCTTATTTCTCTTATATTGCACAACTCTGAAATATTTCATAAGATTTTTGTTGTTTTAGTCTTATTTTAACCACCTCAATGCCTTGGACGAGGTGGTCTCGTCCCAGCACACGGTTCCCGTGTGCCTGGGACGAGACCACCTCGGCCTGCACCGGGCCCACGGGGGAAGCGCTAGCGCTCTCCCCATGGGCCCCCCACCCACACCCTCCATCAGGGATGAAAGGGGAATTGCTTCCCCTTTCACTCCCGACCCCCCCGATAACCTCTCAGTGATGTCTAATGACGTCAGCACGCGCTCGTGTGCTGACCTCATCAGAGGTCACCTCCCGTCGCGCTAGAAGCATGCTTCCAGCGCGATGCGGAAAAGGAATGCCAAGCATTTCTCTTCTGCTCTGGAGGAGGGGGGCGGGAGAGACATTGGAAGAAAGGAAAGGCTTTTTCCATTCTGAGCATTGCTGCTGTCCGATTGCGATGCGATCGGGCAGCAGAATTGCCCACTAGACACCAGGGACTTTATTTTTTTTAGAAATTTACATGAGGGTAGCAGCGCCTTGGGCAAGGGTCACTCCCTAGGAGGCCAAATAATTTTGAGGTCATTTCTGCCCCAGGGAGGGCAGACATGCCCACTAGACACCAGGGAATTTGTTTGGATTGTTTTTTTGTTATTTTCTGTGCAGGGAGCGACCCCTTAGGCAAGGGCCTAATATAATTAGGCTGATCTGCTCCCGGGGGGCAGAAGTGCCCACTAGACACCAGGGGCTGTTCCCTTTATTAGAAAACACACAAAAAAATCCCTGGTGTCTAGTGGGCATTTCTGCCCCCCGGGGGCAGATCAGCCTAATTATATTAGGCCGATCTGCCCCCAGGTGGGGCAGAAATGACCTAAACACAATTTGGCCCCCGAGGGTGCGACCCTTGCCTAAGGGGTCGCTCCCTCCACATAAAAAACAAATCCCTGGTGTCTAGTGGGCATTTCTGCCCCCCTTGGAGCAGATGAGCCTAATTATATTAGGCCAATCTCCGATCTGCCCCCAGGGGGGCAGAAAGGGCCTAAAAATAATATGGCCCCCTAGGGAGCGACCCTTGCCCAAGGGGCCGTTCCCTTTATTAGAAAACACAAAAAAAAATCCCTGGTGTCTAATGGGCATTTCTGCCCCCCCTGGGGGCAGATCGGCCAAAATATATTAGGCCTATCTGCCCCCAGGGGGGCAGAAATGGCCTAAACACAATTTGGCCCCCAAGGGGGCGACCCTTGTCTAAGGAGTCGCTCCCTGCACATAAAAGAAAAACAAACAAAATAAATTTCCTGGTGTCTAGTGGGCATTTCTGCCCTCCCTGGGGGCAGATCGGCTTAATTATATCCGGCCGATCTGCCCCCGGGGGCAGAAAGGGCCTGAAAATAATATGGCCCCCTAGAGAGCGACCCTGGCCCAATAGGCCCCATATATAATTAGGACGATCTGCCCCAGGGGGGGAAGAAATGCCCATTAGACACCAGGTACTTTTTTTTTTTCTTTTATGTGCGGGGAGCGATCCCTTGGGCAAGGATCACTCCCTGGGGGGCCAAATTGTGTTTAGGCCATTTCTGCCACCCCTGGAGGCAAATCGTTCTGATATAATTAGGTCGATCTGCCTCCAGGGGGGAGCAGAAACCTCTAGACACCAGGGATATATATATATTTGTATTTTCTTTATATTTTCATGTATGGGGAGTGACCTCTTAGGCAAGGGTCCCTCCCCTGGGGGGGAAATTGTATTTAGGCCATTTCTGCCCCCCTTGGTGGCAGATCGGCCTATTTTTGTTAGGCCAATCTGCCCCCAATGGGGTAAGAAACCACTAGACACCAGGGATTGGTGTTTGTGTATGTTTTGTTTGGGCAAGGGTCGCTCACCATGGGGACACTTTACTGTTGGCCATATCTGCCCCCGTTGGGGGCAGATTGGCCTATTTTTGGGAGGCCCATCTGCCCCCAAGGGGGGCAGAAACCTCACCAGAGACCGGGGAAGATTTTTTGTTCAAAATAAGAGGGTGGGGTTATGGCCATACCCCCCCCCCCCCCAAATAAATGGGGCCAACAGTGTTCTGCCCACCAGTGGGCAGATGGGGCAACTACCCCGATCCACACCACGGGGGCAGAAAGTCTACTAGATGCCATGAAATAAAAAATAAAAATAAAATTGTGGGGTGGTGACTACCAACCAGTATGGGCCTGGTTATGCCCTCACCAGAACTGAAGGGGATAACAGTCATTCAGCTCTCCCCCACACACTAAAACATCTTATCCCATGGCAAGCAAGAGGAAATTTGTTTTTTTGGGGTTTTGTTTTACATTTGGGCCATGAGAGCTTGGTAACTCACAAAATCGTTCCACTTTTCTTTTTACTTTGGGACGCTGCCATGTAGAAAAATCCACAAGACCTAGACACATCTGAAAACTAAACATCTAGTTGATTCCTGGTGGTGTGCTTCACATGCACCCACACCATTTCCTGACCCACAATGCCCTGCAAACCTGCAACTTTGCTGGAAAGCACACATTTTTCCCATATTTTTGGGATGGAACCTTCCGGAATCTGCAGGAATCCACAAATTTCCTACCACCCAGCATTGTCTCATCTATACCGATAAAATTTCTGCTGCACTTGTCAGCCTAAAGGTGTTTTGTTACAAACTGCCCTTTTGGACCCACTTTGGTTCCACCTCAATTTCAATGTGTTTTTGGCACTTCCCTGTCACAAACTCTTGGCCCACCTACACAAGTGAGGTATAATTTTTATCGGGAGATTTGGGGGAACACTGGGTGGAAGGAAATGTGTGGCTCCTCTCAGATTCCAGACCTTTCTGTCACCGAAATGTGAGGAAAAAGTGTTTTTTTTGCCACATTTTGAGGTTTGAAAAGGATTCTGGGCAACAGAACCTGGTGAGAGCCCCACAAGTCACCCCATCTTGGATTCCCCTAGGTCTCTAGTTTTAAAAAATGCACAGGTTTTGTAGGTTTCACCCGGGTGGTGGCTGAGCTAGAGGCCAAAATCCACAGGTAGGCACTTTGCAAAAAACACCTCTGTTTTCTTTGAGAAAATGTGATGTGTCCACTTTGTGTTTTGGGGCATTTCCTGTCGCTGGCACTAGGCCTACCCACACAAGTGAAGTACCATTTTTATCGGGAGACTTGTGGGAATGCTGGGTGGAAGGAAATTTGTGGCTCCTCTCAGATTCCAGAACTTTCTGTCACCGAAATATGAGGAAAAAGTGTTTTTTAGCCACATTTTGAGGTTTGCAAAGGATTCTGGATAACAGAACCTTGTGAGAGCCCCACAAGTCACCCCATCTTAGATTCCCCTAGGTCTCTAGTTTTCAAAAATACACAGGTTTGGTACGTTTCCCTAGGTACCGGCTGAGCTAGATGCCAAAATCCACAGGTAGGCACTTTGCAAAAAACACCTCTGTTTTCTGTGGAAAAATGTGATGTGTCCACATTGTGTTTAGGGGCATTTCCTGTCGCAGGCACTAGGCCTACCCACACAAGAGAGGTAACATTTTTATCGGGATAATTGGGTCTTTTGGATTGCCATCAATATAAATCTGGTGACCGTCAGCACTTTTCAGAAGTACTATATTGATTAACCTGCGTTCCACTATTCTCCATTCATGAGAGAAGACTGACAAAAGAGACAGGTAAAATAGTTCAGAGCATACTCTACATAAAAGATCTGAAATACAAGTTGTACTCAACAGCGTAAACGTAAAAGCTAAATAAAACACTGCGTTCCTGTTTTGTAAACGTTATGTTTGTAAACTTCATGCACTTCAAGGAAAAGGGAGCGTGGGAATAGCCAGTGCATAACCTGTAAAGTAATAAGTGCTGGTGCCCAAATCTTTCCATAGAAGCATGAGATGGGAGATTTAGAATGTTGGGGGTTTCAAGTACCAGGGATTGCTAGTCTTGATTTAGCTAATTTCTTTTTCACTCTCCGCCAGGCATGCTCGCCCCTGGTGTCTCCCTGTTGCATATTCCTTTTCATCCCTGTTTTCTGATGGTCGCTGTTTTTCCATCTTTCTCTTTCTCCTTTTTTCCTCCTTTTGTGTTTTTTCTTTCTTGCTCGAGCTCAAATTAGGATAAGCGAATAATAATAATTGTTTGGCCTAAAAAATTAGGGCGGGTGGGTCCCACCTGCAACCACTGGCTTAAATTAAGCACTGAGTATAGCTTCACTTTGTAAACCTTACAAAGTATGAGCTGTGATTATTAAATTCCATGCAGAGGATGAAGAATACACTTCACCATCATCAAAAATGTAATAAAGTTTATTTGAAAAAATAATTTTCCGATCACTAATTTTGATACAGATTTTCTTAGCTATTGAACATGAGTATTAAGGTATGGTACTGTGTGACACAATAAATACAATCGTAGCCTTGTATTTGGGTCAAGGGGCCCTGAGCGTGTCTGCTTTGTGTCAGTTTCTTTCCTTCCTAGTCAAGAATGAAAGACAAAGCAGTGACCTTTGAAGTAAAATGGAAAGCGAGCAAGACAGAGATATCCATCTTGTGACTGAATTTCAAAATGTGAAACCATATAACCTAGAATCAATACTGACTTTCCTTCTTGTCCAAACTGTGCAATTCTAGGCAAATATTTTATTTCACAGTGCCTCCTTTTTCTTCATTATCTCATAAGAGCGCACTTCTAAATACTTGAGTTCAGGATGTGCTCCATGCAAGCACCTCTTATGTTCGTTTAATAAACTATCATGTTCCTCCATCGCTAATAAGATTGTAGGTTAGGTGTGATGGAGCAGATTTGTTAATTTAAGTAAGTTCTAATGAGTAATGTGTGATTACTACTGAGAAAAATGCATAAAGGAATTACTGATAAAGAATAATGTGTATAATCGAAAATGTGCCTACGGAGAGTGGTCACCATGTGTATTAACAGATGCTAATTAGTGGGAAAATTTATGTAAAACGGATTAATATATCATAACTGGATGTATAACCTATGTTTTGTGTTCATTCATAGTCTTAACTTAGCCTGACTAAAGGCCTGGTTTCACTGGGCCTTACTTTTCATGTTTTCTTTGATGAATTAATAAAGATTGATTAATAAAGGCTAAATTAATATTTGATTAGAATTGTAATCAATAGGGAATAAAAATTAATAACCCTCTTCAGGAGTGATGGTTATTTCAGATTAATATGGTTTCCCTTTTGGGTCCTTAAGTGTTTGATATTGATCTATTGGTATTGATTATTGGTACAGTAATCACTGCAAGATTAGGATACTCCATGCGATTAAAAAGGTTCATCAACCTATACGTGTCCCCTTGTAAGTTTACTTACTAAGGACCGGGCGCGCTAGCAGTTTTTGGTAGCAGCTTGATGGTTAGTTTACTTGCAGAACTAGTTATGTGGCGATTATTGGTTATGGTACTAGTTTAAGTTAGGATTAGTTGTTTATATTTTATGAGATTTTAATTTTATTTTCTGAAGTGGCAATTGTAGCACAGAAAAAGTCCCCTTAAACCCAGAAATGACTTTACCAGATCCTGGATCCTGCTAGTAAAGTTGGGTATGTTCTCGGCATCTTTTGAGATAGTGTGAAAGTGGTAGGTTACGCTTACATAGGCTTAAGCAAATTGCAGGTGAATTGTGAGGTATGTAAGATATAGTAGGGAGACTGGGCTCCAATTGAGGTTAGTAGGAGTGTGTGTACTCCATAGTATGGGAGCAGGGAAGTCGTCAAACTTCATGTGTGTGGCACTTTGTGCTCAAACATTATCCACGTGGTTGTTGGTGATGTACAGACCCTGCGTGGTCTAAGACTCTGGAGTATATTGACAAGTGTAGGAGACACTTGGTTATATATTGTAATCTGTCTGGTTTAGTAGGTTGATCGGGCGTGGTCAACAAGTCGGTTAGTGTGACAATTGGGCAGAAGAAAATTTCGACTGAGATTTGGTGAGTTCTATGTGCACCAGAACAGACCCATTGATCAGTTGAAAGTAAAATTTGCGGATCGAATTTTGCTTGCGAATGTGGGGGACTGAGAAAGAGGAATAGCTATATGAGCCAAAGAAGCCATTAGTGAAAATCCGTAAGGTCTCTGAAGCGATTGTGTCCCTTCCTGTAGTAAACCAGCAGGTTTGTTTTAGTTATTGGGTTTTTGGCAAGTGCTCGCAATAATTTGCATTAGTTGTGTGAATTGAGCTAAGGAGGACGAGACGCATGACTTTGTCAGCTGCTGTGTGTGAGTGTGACGTCAGAGTTTGCCGCGCTGGGATAGGTTGGTTAGTAAGAAGTGCTGTGACCGGATTGGCAGCCATCCGTAAGAGGCAATTGGTTGAGTTAGCAGGTGAAGGGAATCTTGGGAGTAAAAGTCATTTCATTATTGAATCAAAAGTAAACAGAACAGACAAAATTAAGTTTTAAAGGCATTTATGAATGCGATGAGGGGCGATACTTACATTAAAGCATCAGTGGGGGAGCCGACCCGACCAGAGAATTATCCGGCTTATATAGTAATGGCAGAGTGAGGTGTAGCACCTTGTCTATGGTTGAAGAAATGGTGCAAGTTAACTAAAAATCAAGGGTCTTTAGCATTTCTGGAACATGGAACATTTAGGGGGTCATTCTGACCTTGGCGGTAAAAGGGCCATACCGCCGGTCAGAACTCCGCCATACTACCGCCGCGGCCGCGGTAAACCAACTGTGAATCCGCCAAAAACCCGACATCCAAGGAAGGCCGCCTCATCAGCGGGCCGCGGAAAACTGGAGATGACCAAACCTCCACCGCCACGCCAACACAAACACGCCCATGCCATTCTGACCCACCAATCCACGCGGCGGTCTTTCAACCGCGGTATTCCATTGGCGGTACACACCGCCGCGCTCAAAATACACACACAGCTCCAAAACACTGCCACATTGGGCAATTTGAAATACACACACCTGACACACATACCAACAACACTCCCACACATCCATACAACTATAAAACACACACCCACATCACCCACAAACCCCTACGACCGAAGATCAGAGACGAAGGAGAGAGAGACACATCACAGAATAGAGAGCTACATCACACAGAGGCACACTACACCATCACACACACCACATAGAAGCACAAAGCACCACACACCAACACACTCATCACCATATACACCACCCCACACCTCATCCACACCACCCCATGGCACCCCAAAGGCACCCACGCTTTTCGGACCAAGAACTCCGGGTCATGGTGGAGGAAATCATAAGAGTTGAACCGCAGCTCTTCGGCTCACAGGTGCAGCACACCACTATAGCCAGGAAGGCGGAGCTATGGCAGCGGATCGTGGACAGGGTCAACGCGGTGGGACAGCATCCCAGAAATCGAGACGACATCCGCAAACGCTGGAACGACTTAAGGGGAAAGGTGCGCTCGATGGTCTCGCGACACAACATCACAGTGCAGAAGACTGGCGGGGGACCCCCACCCACTCCACCCGAATTCACAGCATGGGAGCAAGAGGTACTAAACATCCTGCATCCTGATGGCCTCGCTGGAGTACACGGAGGAATGGACTCTGGTAAGTACAATCTCAACTACTTCACCCCCCCCCAGCATGCTAACCCCCACCACCACCCTCACCCCCAACCCCCCATCACACATCCTCCCTGAGAATGTCTCTCCAGCACAACCCACCCAACACCAACCCCTGCATGCCCCCACAAACTATGGACACCCATCACCCAAGCATGACCACTGCACATTCCCCCCCACCCAAAACACCCCCACAACACCTCCCCCAAGGGAATGGCAGCACTGGGGGACAAGGGCACCAATCAATGGCACGCAATAGCACACACAGAAACAATAACCATACTCTCTTACCCCATGCAGGACCCGAACACCAACACACCGGCCAGGAGGGTCCAGAAATGTCCATCCCCCCCCCGGAAGAGGCCCCCAGTGATGACAGCAGCTCTGTCGACCTGGAACCTGATGACCAGCCCGGACCATCGGGGACCTCTGGACAGTCGGTTCCCCACACACAGGCCACAGCAGACCCAACCCCCTCTGGGACCAACAGCACAGCTCCCACCCAGCGTGCCCATGCCTCTGTCTCTAGGACAGGTCAATCAGCAGTGTGTCTGCCACTACAGGGCACCCAGGCTAACCCACCACCCCAACAACAACAGGGACCTGGGGGCAGTGGTAGTGGGCACACCGTCCAGGGGAGAGAGGCCGGGGGAAACAGGGCAACTCGGAGGGCTGCTGTGCGACAGGGGGGGAGGAGAGGCCCAGGGAACCCACTCTCCAAGAGGCCCTCACCACCATCATGGCAGCCTACCACCACTCCCAAGAGACGATGGCGACGGTACTGGCCAGGTTCCAGGAGATCCAGGCACAGCAGGAGGAACGCTACATGGGGTTCACCAATCAACTCACCAACATCTCTACCGCTATGGGGAGCATAGTCCAGGCCCTCAACCGGATAGAAGACACGTTGCGGGACCATGTGGCACCACACAGGGCCCCTGTCACTAGCCAGGAACAGCCTACCACCGCCGCCGGCGCTAGTGGACAGGAGGCCCCACCACAACGACAGGCCACCAGAACCCCACCTCCTGCTGAAGAACAACCACCCCGCAAGAGGAGCCTGAGATCAAAAAAATCTACGGAGTAGGATGTCAAGACCCCCGCCAGCATGAGACACCCCCTGAAGTCATCCCACTGTCCCACATTGCCACCCTGTCCAACCTTGAACTGCCCCTGCTCCATCCTTCCACAGGCATATGGACAATGCACCTATGAGACTGAGAACTGGACTCTGCCATGGCCATTACTCCACCCCCACCCATCACCGTGTTTATATCATGTACCATTATCTAGCACAAAAAATAAATCACTCAATGCACTGAAATCAAACAGGAGTCAGGCTGTATTATTTACAAATGTATAACACATTACCGATCAATTATGTTCTGTTAACTTTGTGCTGAACACATACCGAGATCAATAAGCATTAGTCCATGGGCTAACCAAGCAGTAGTCACGGAGTGGGTCATACAGCACTGAAAAGGGAAGGGAAAATCAAACATCAGTTTAAAAGAACTGGGGGGTCATAGACAAAGTTGAGAAGCAGGAGGCTTGCTGGAAAAGTAAAATGGCGTGGTTGATTCTTACCTGTGTGCTACTGAAAATACTGTTGGATACCTCTGTCCCTGTTGTCTGTGTCGTCCTCTGAGTCTTCCTCCTCTTCACTCTCCGCAGGCTCCACAGCTGCTTCAACACCACCATCTGGACCATCCTCCTGCAGGAAAGGCACCTGACGTCGCAATGCCAGATTGTGAAGCATACAGCAGGCCACGATGATCTGGCACACCTTCTTTGGTGAGTACATCAGGGATCCCCCTGTCATATGCAGGCACCTAAATCTGGCCTTCAGGAGCCCAAAGGTCCTTTCTATGATCCTCCTAGTTCGCCCATGGGCCTCATTGTACCGTTCCTCAGCCCTGGTCCGGGGATTCCTCACTGGGGTCAATAGCCAAGGCAGGTTGGGGTAACCAGAGTCACCTATTAGCCACACACGTTGTCTCTGTAGCTGTTCCATCACATAAGGGATGCTGCTATTACGCATCACATACGCGTCATGCACTGACCCAGGGAACATGGCATTCACATGGGAGATGTACTGGTCAGCCAAACAGACCACCTGGACGTTCATAGAATGGTAACTTTTCCTGTTTCTGTACACCTGCTTATCGTCTTTTGGGGGGACTAAGGCTACATGGGTCCCATCAATGGCACCAATGATGTTGGGAATATGTCCAAGGGCATAAAAATCACCCTTCACAGTGGCCAAATCAACCTCCTCAGGGAATATAATGTACCTCCGCATGTGTTTCGTCAGGGCAGACAACAGTCTAGACAAAACTTTGGAAAACATAGGCTGAGACATTCCAGATGACATGGCCACTGTTGTCTGGAATGAGCCACTTGCAAGAAAATGGAGGACTGATAGAACCTGCACCAGAGGGGGAATTCCTGTGGGTTGGCGGATGGGGGACATCAGGGCTGGCTCCAGCTGGGCACACAGTTCATGGATAGTGGCACGGTCAAGTCGGTATCGTAGTATGATGTGGCGTTCTTCCATTGTCGACAGGTCCACCAGCGGTCGGTACACGCGAGGATTCATCCTTCTCCTCGCAAGTCCCAGCGGACGGTGCCTAGGAATGACAACATGGAGCACAGAGTCAAGCCAATCACTGGTACGTTCACCACAGCTTGCATAGCACACGGTTATCTATGTTTTGAAAGGCGTGTATGTGTGGCAATGCAAGGCCTAGGCCTGTGTGTCGCAGTAGAAATTATGCCATGTGGGCCCTTGAAATGGCGGCTGCCTGACCTGTGAAGTGGGACAATGGGATGTAAGGTCAATGCGCTGGCGGAGCACACCGTGGCTGTAGGCGGTCGAAGACCGCTACACGGAGCCGCATTGGTTAACATTGAATGCTATGGGTTTCAGAAGCCAATGACGATGTGCGCCGGCGGTAGCGGTACGCACCGCCGCTGTACGCACCGCCGCGGGCGTGACCGCCATTTTCAATCTGCCTAATCACTCGAGACCTGATCATCCACAGGAGAGGACCTATACTGCAAGTGCTGCTGTGACCTCGGTCTGGAAATGACAATGGCTGCTGCGACTGGGGAAAGGGCCCCTGCCTTCACGTCTGAAGAGTTGGAGAAGCTCGTGGATGGGGTCCTCCCCCAGTATGCGTTACTCTACGGTCCTCCAGATCAACAGGTAAGTACACCGGGTGCACATGGAATGGGCGATGCCTGTGTGGAGTGGGGTGGATGTAAGTTGGTGGGGTGGGGGGCGAATGAGGAGTGCAACGCACGACAGATGAGAGCATGTGCCATATGGCAAGGTTGGGGAGGGGGGGCCAATCACATCTAACATGCAGTAAGTTGATGAATGTTTCCTTCCCACCCTGTACATGTCACATAGGTCAGCGCCCATCAGAAATTCGAGATTTGGCGTGCCATCGCCAAGGAAGTCCGGGCCCTGGGGGTCCACGTCAGACGGGGCACCCACTGCCGCAAGAGGTGGGAGGACATCCGCCGCGGAACCAGGAAGACCGCCGAGTCACTGCTGGGGATGGCCTCCCAACCTAGGAGGGGTGCCAGTCGTACCCTGACCCCCCTGATGTCCCGGATCCTGGCGGTGGCCTACCCTGATTTGGATGGGCGCTTGAGAGCATCACAGCAGACACAAGGGGGTGAGTATCAGCACATTCTGCTATCTTTCTGCGCAGTGGAGGCGTCTGGGTGGGGGAGGAGGGTTGTGGGTGACATTAGGCCAGGGCGCTTTCTGTAGTGTAGTCCTCTCCCTTAGGCATGGCCCTGTGCTCCCGGCCCCCACCTCTGTAGGGTGACAAGTACAGCTATTGATGGTCCAGCCTCACACATCTGAGCGTTTGTCCTCTCTTGACCTGTTGTCTTAGTCAGAAGTACTGAGTAGTGTACCCCGAATGCGCGGCTTAGTGCATGAGGCTCCTGTGTCTGTCCTCTCCGCCAACGGTGTTGACATTGCATGCACTCAACCTGGTCTTCTTTTTTCTCCCCCCCCGTTTCTTCTTCATCTTCTTGTGCATGTGTGCATTAGCATCATCAGGCGGAGGAGATTTGGCATCGGAGCACGAGGGAGCTGCAAGTCACAAGGCCCCGGTGGGCCCAGGAACAGACACCGAGGGCACCAGTGATCCGGAGGGCGAGGGGAGCACCACAACGGGGACCGGTGGTGAGAGCAGCGACACAGACACGTCCTCAGATGGGTGCTCCCTAGCGGTGGCGGAAACATCCGGGACCCCCACCTCTACAGGTACAGCCGCCACCCAGCGCACCAGCCCCGCCCTCCCTGCAGCCCCTCAGCCTACGCTCCGTGCCCGCTCGCCCAGGAAGGCGGGCGTCTCCTTCGCCCCAGGCACCTCAGCCCCTGCCCCTGTCACCCCTGCTGCCCTCAGTGCGGAGCTCATTGACCTTGTGAGGACGCTCATTGTTGGGCAGACTACCCTTTTGAATGCCATCCAGGGGGTAGAAAGGGAGGTGCATCGGAGCAATGCCTACCTGGAGGGCATTCATTCGGGTCAGGCTGCCCATCAACGATCGTTCACTGCTCTGGCCTCAGCACTGACGGCAGCCATTGTCCCTGTTTCCAGCCTCCCTCTTCTGACTGCCTCCAGCCTTTCTCTGTCTCCTGTTCCTCAGCCTATCCCATCCACATCATCTGACCAGCCTGCACACACCTCAACACCCAAGGGCAGCTCATCCAGACACAAGCACCACAGATCCCACAAACACTCACCCAAGCAACACCCAGATGCAGACATTCCAACAGTCACTGCCACCCCTGTGTCCCCCTCCTCCTCGTCTCCCTCCTCCCTCCCTGTGACGTCTACACTCACCCCTGCATGCACACCAACATCAGCCAGTGCTTCCATCACCACCACACCCTCCTGTACAGTCCGCACGCGTGCAGTCACCACCCCCACACGCATTTACACGTCCCCTGTGTCCTCTCCCACTGTGTCTGTCACCCCCTCTTCCAAGACACACAAACGCAGGCAGCCACCCACCCAACAGCCATCCACCTCACGACAGCCTACAGCACCAGCACCTTCACCCAATGACAGCACACCTGACTCTCCTACAACCACATCCTCTTCCTCCACTCCCATCACCACTTCTCCTACCCTTTACCTTGGCCCTAAAAAAGTTTTCCTGGCTAATCTTAACCTCTTTCCCTCCGATGACCTACCCCCTCCATCTGCAAAGAGTCCCAAGAGCACCACAGCCACCACCAGCCCAGCTTCGGGTGTCACTGTTGTGCATGGGTTCTGGAGTCCACCCTTTGCCAGCAGTGACACCTCAATCAGCAGCAAGGACACATCCAGCCCCCCCCCGGCAAGAGGACCAGGAAACACAAGGGCCGCCGTGCGAGGACAGACACGGCTGCCCCCAAGGAGCAAACTTCGCCCACTTCACCAGCCACATCATCTAGGGGAGGCAAGGGCCCGAGAGCCCCATCAAAGGAGCGTAAGGGCAGCAGGGCGGAGAAGTCAGGCAGCAGGAGCGTGGAGCAGGTGGGCCCCACATGCCACATCCCAGCTGGAAAGGAGGACACCAAAGGGCCCAGGACTCCGTCCCCGAAGGGTCCAGAAGCATCACGGTCGGAGGGCGACTGAGCAGGGAGTCCAGGCCAGGTCTGGCTCCCTTGACCTACTGGATGTGCACCGCTGAACAGGGCCCGCCGTGGAGAAGAGCACCGCTGAACAGGGCCTGCCGTGCAGAAGAGCACCGCTGAACAGGGCCCGCCGCGGAGAAGAGCACCGCTGAACAGGGCCCGCCGTGCAGAAGAGCACCGCTGAACAGGGCCCGCCATGGAGAAGAGCACCGCTGAACAGGGCCCGCCGTGGAGAAGAGCACCGCTGAACAGGGCCCGCCGTGCAGAAGAGCACCGCTGAACAGGGCCCGCCGTGAAGATAGGCACCGTTGAACAGGGCCCGCCGTGGAGAAGAGCACCGCTGAACAGGGCCCCGCCGTGCAGAAGAGCACCGCTGAACAGGGCCCGCCGTGGAGAAGAGCACCGCTGAACAGGGCCCCGCCGTGCAGAAGAGCACCGCTGAACAGGGCCCGCCGTGGAGAAGAGCACTGCTGAACAGGGCCCGCCGTGAAGATAGGCACCGCTGAACAGGGCCCCGCCGTGCAGAAGAGCACCGCTGAACAGGGCCCGCCGTGGAGAAGAGCACCGCTGAACAGGGCCCGCCGTGGAGAAGAGCACCGCTGAACAGGGCCCGCCGTGCAGAAGAGCACCCCTGAACAGGGCCCGCCGTGAAGATAGGCACCGCTGAACAGGGCCCGCCGTGGAGAAGAGCACCGCTGAACAGGGCCCCGCCGTGCAGAAGAGCATCGCTGAACAGGGCCCGCCGTGAAGATAGGCACCGCTGAACAGGGCCCGCCGTGGAGAAGAGCACCGCTGAACAGGGCCCGCCGTGCAGAAGAGCACCGCTGAACAGGGCCCGCCGTGGAGAAGAGCACCGCTGAACAGGGCCCGCCGTGAAGATAGGCACCGCTGAACAGGGCCCGCCGTGCAGAAGAGCACCGCTGAACAGGGCCCGCCGTGGAGAAGAGCACCGCTGAACAGGGCCCGCCGTGAAGATAGGCACCGCTGAACAGGGCCCCGCCGTGCAGAAGAGCACCGCTGAACAGGGCCCGCCGTGGAGAAGAGCACCGCTGAACAGGGCCCGCCGTGAAGATAGGCACCGCTGAACAGGGCCCCGCCGTGCAGAAGAGCACCGCTGAACAGGGCCCCGCCGTGCAAAAGAGCACCGCTCCGCTGGGCCCCGCCGTCTCAAGCACCGCTCCGCTGGGCCCTTCCTGTCACGCACCGCTCCGCTGGGCCCCGCCGTCTCAAGCACCGCTCCGCTGGGCCCTTCCTGTCAAGCACCGCTCCGCTGGGCCCCGCCGTCTCAAGCACCGCTCCGATGGGCCCCGCCGTCTCAAGCACCGCTCCGCTGGGCCCTTCCTGTCAAGCACTGCTCCGCTGGGCCCCGCCGTCTCAAGCACCGCTCCGCTGGGCCCTTCCTCTCAAGCACCGCTCCGCTGGGCCCCGCCGTCTCAAGCACCGCTCCGCTGGGCCCCACCGTCTCAAGCACCGCTCCGCTGGGCCCTTCCTCTCAAGCACCGCTCCGCTGGGCCCCGCCGTCTCAAGCACCGCTCCGCTGGGCCCTTCCTGTAAAGCACCGCTCCGCTGGGCCCCGCCGTCTCAAGCACCGCTCCGCTGGGCCCTTCCTCTCAAGCACCGCTCCGCTGGGCCCTTCCTGTCAAGCACTGTCTATGGTTCACTGTGCCCACCATGCCTCCTCCTTGAGCAGTGGACACTGTCATCCACCAGATGGACTGTGGCTTTGCACTCCCCAGGATGGTGAAGTGGGCAACCCACCCACTGTAGAGACTTGAGAGACTGTGGCTTTGCACTCCCCAGGATGGTGAAGTGGGCAACCCACCCACTGTGGAGACTTGAGAGACTGTGGCTTTGCACTCCCCAGGATACATCAATGGGCATGGTGGCCCCTTCGTGGATCTGGCGTCGTGGACTCATGTGGCTGTGGTGCCTCCCCCTTCCCTTCCCCCTGAGGTGCCTGTAATTTTTTCATCAGATGCCCCTGCAGTGTGCTCTCCAAAGGACTCAGGTCTCCTGTGTGGGCTTTGCCCTTGTGTCGCTACACTGTAGCCCACTGACTGTTCCATTTAACTTTCACTAATTGCCTCGGTTCTCCATGCCAGTGTATATAGTATCATTTTGTTATGGATATTTTGCGTAGTTGACCGCTCCATATCAGAATCTATTTTTTATATAAATTTTTCGTCCCAATTTATTTCTGTCTTTGCATTCTTAAGGGGGGTTTGGGTGGTGTCACTGTGCATTGTTGCTCTGCATTAGTGTGTACATAGTTTGGGGGGGGGGGGGTCGCATATGTGTGTGCCGTAAGCTTCCCTCCTCCCCCCTCCCGTGTGTCGTAGGTGCAGTACTCACCGTTGTCGTCTGCGCCGGAGTTCGTACTCGTGGGAGATGAGAAGGTAGACGAGAGCAGGTAGGATGTTTAATTCGGGTTCCATGCTGTCCTCCTTCCTCGTGGAGTGCGTTTTGGTGCGCGTTTTCCCGTTCGTAGTCTGTTTCCGCCGTGTTTTTATCGGCGGGGCTCCCGCCCCAGAAAAGGTGGCGGATTGGTGAGTTGTGATAGTGTGGGCGGTACATTGTCTGCCGCCTGCCTGTTGGTGGTGACCGCCACGCTGTTTGTCTGCACCGCCGCGGCGTTCGGAGTGTTAATGTGTCGGGCTGTGTTGGCGGTTCCCGCCGGGGTCAGAATTCCATTTTTTGGACCGCCGGCCTGTTGGCGGGTTGGCCGCCGCTTTATCACCCCCTTAATTTGCAAATTTTAGATCAATTGCGAATGTCATTGTATGACATGAAGCCATTACTGAGACCAGCACAGTTTGAAGCATTAGCGGTTTGGGAATTAGTGGACAGACAGCAACAAGAAATGAAGTTCAAGAGGAGGATGAAATGAGTAGAAAAGTCTTTAGCTGAAGCTAGATGGGATTGAGAGCGAAAGAGATGGAGAATAGCGACATTACAGGAGATTGCATTGTTCCCTGCGATTGCGGAGGAAGATGAGGCAGAATAGTGCCAAAGAGGACGAGAATGGAGGGAAAATGTAGAAGAGAAAGTCTTATGAAAGCACATCTAAGAGAACTGCTGCAGAGTGTGCAGATTTGAGGAGCATTAGAAAAGTGGGAAGGTAGGTGGACAAAGAAAAAAGATAAACGAAAATGGGATTCCCAAGAAGGGGCGGAAAGTGTTGATAAAGGGGAATCAGTCAAGATGCTTCCAATGAGAGAAATTCAGGGAGGGCAGTTTGTTCATGTCCCGTGGCACAGGAGTGACATATTGTAATTTACAAATGATTATCCAAAATTGAGAGAGAAGCTAGTTGAATGGTTTCAACAGACAGAGAGATTTGTGAAACTTTCCAAGTGTTTGTCGGAAGACTTGAACACGCTATTGGAAATAGTGGTGCCAGTAGATTTATGGGTTGAGTGTAAGAGAGCAGTAGACTGTCCAACAAGTGAACTGGAAAGGGATAAGCTAACAGGTGTGCCTTCACCCGAGATAATGAAAAATTATTCTAGGGTCATTGAGTTCCTGAACACAAGGATTTCTCCCAAAAACATTGATTGGCAGCGGATTGATAGAACGGTCAAAGAATATAAAGAATCAATGCATACTTATTATGAAAGATTTTTGAAAGCATTCAAAGAGTACAGTGGTAAGGAAGCAATCGAGCCGAAAGACATGTTGCATTTTGTGTTCAGGTTTTTCAAAGGTCTGAGGCCAGAGGTAGAGCAGATGATCAAGAATCATTTAATTTGCTGGCAGGCAAAGCCGATTGATGAGGTGTTGCAATACGCAAAACACTGTAGTAATGAGATTGAGTTGAAATAAAAGAAATTGAAAGGGAAGGCGATGGCGAGGGCGATGGCGATGGCGATACAAATCAAGGCAGCTCAAACAGGAGTGAAGGGAGTTTAGTACCACCTATGCCACCACAACAGAGAGGTGTTATGTTCCAACCTCAGGTGCGGGGTAGGGTGCGTGGAATGTACATGATGCGTGGTCCGGATTTAGGAATTGTGGTCGTACAGAATGACATGCAAGGTATGAAAAAGATGTTACCGTGTTATTTGTGCAGAAACGTGGGACCCTGGAAGCGGCAGTGTCCGTTGGTGGTGCAGGATGGTGTGGTTTAGCAAGGTGACGTCAGTACATTTCAAACTGTGAAAGTCCACAGAATGAAAGGATTTGTTCCTAATGTTCAAAATCAGAATTTCCTACCAGTTCAGCAAATGCAGGTGCCATGTGCACAATTTGCTCCATTACCGCCAGTGCAGCAGCAGGTTCCCATGTTACCTAGACAGCAAATGCAATTACCTCAAACCCCGATGGAACAGCAATAGGTGATGCTTACTCAGCAGGTCACAGGTCAAAGACAACACAATAGTAAGAACACAGTACACCAGTTTCCGTTTCACAGTGAGGATGAAATAAACAAAGAATGGATGAGTGACAGTTCAGATGAGGGAGCTTGTATGCTTGCCGCCTCCCTAGAAGTAGATCACAGAGGGCCTTTTGTGAAGGGAAAAGTGTTGGGTTACAAGGTTTCATTCTTGGTTGATATGGGAGCCACGTGCCCTATAGTAAGAAGCATAGAAGTCCTGAATTTACCCCTTTCTGGCAGGACAGTCCAAGTTGTAGGTGTGGAGAACAGGCAATTGACAAACCCAATCACAGAGCCGGCGCAGGTTGAAATTGGAAACTATTTGGGAATGCCTAGATTTGTGGTGTGTGATTCAAGTCCCGTATCCTTACTGAGTAGAGATTTGCTATGTAAAACCAAATGTTCTATTAGCTGTTCAGACACAGGGATAGAAGTCCAGACAAATAGTGATGATGAAGAAGAGCAGGCACCTGCAATGATAGTCAACAATGCCTATGAAGAATACCCATTTATTGAATGTTTCCCTATGTTCACTGTGAAAGAATTGCATGCAGATTTACAGGGAACTGTGAAGGAAGAAGTTTGGGATTTGACAGGAAAGGAAGTAGGTCTGATTAAAGGAGTGGAGCCAATTATAATCACTCTGAAACCAAATGCAGTGTTCCCGCAGCTTCCACAGTATAACATGCCACAGGATGTATTGATAAAAGTGGCACAGATAATCAGAGACTTTTTAAAACAGGGAGTTTTAAAAGAGGTGTTGAGCAGCCCATGTAATTCACAGCTAATGGGATTGAAAAAGCCATGTGGGAAAGTACGAGTTTTACAGGACTTGCGGAAAGTGAATGATATGGTGGTTAAATGTTGCCCGATAGTCCCCATCCAGCAGTGATAATGTTTCAGATTCCTTGTGATGCAGAGTGGTTCAGAGTTGTAGATCTGTCAGAAGCTTTCTTTTCCATGCCTCTTCATGAGGATAGTCAGTTTCTTTTTAGTTTCAAATTTCTAGACAGAGTCTACAGCTGGTCTAGGCTTCCACAAGGGTACACGGAGTCACCATCACTATTTAATCAGATCCTGAAAAAGAATCTGGAGTTGTTGGAATTGCCATGCCAATCGACTCTTGTACAATACATTGATGATTTGCTAATCGCATCCAGGACAAGGGACAAGTGTAAGCATGACTCGATTGCCCTGTTGAATCATTTGGGAGAGTTTGGACATAAAGTCTCACCTGTGAAATTACAGTATTGTCAAAAGTCAGTGAAATATTTGGGACATCAGATTGAGAAGGGATTGAAAAGAATTTCCTGGGAAAGGATTACTATGATTTTGCAGAGAAATCCCCCGACTTCTCAGAGAGATGTCAGAATGTTTCTGGGAATGGTGGGGTACTGTAGACAGTGGATTCCAAATTTTGCTGAAATAGCTAAACCCTTGCAGCAGGTGACACATAAGGAAGTTACAGATCCTATTACCCTAGATGAAGCCCAGATGAAAGCATTCACCGAATTGAGAGAGAGTTTGTGCAGAGCTCCAACGTTGGGAATGCCTGATTACACAAAGCCTTTCACATAGTTTTATCATGAGCGTGATGCGTGTTCTTTGTCTTTCTTGACACAGGTCTTTGGAGGTGCTTATCGTCCAGTAGTTTATTTTTCAGTTACCTTAGACCTGGTTGCAGCAGCTTTACCAGGTTGTCTGCGCAGTAGCCGCAGTTGGTCAAAGTCTTTCCCAATGTGAGGGGTAGTCATGGTATACCCTTTGACGGTAATGGTACCACATTCTGTTGAGATTTTACTGACAAGGACAAAAACACAATATTTGATGGGAGCCAGACTGATAAGGTATGAGACGAGCATATTGGGTGCTCTAAATTTAACATTAAAAAGATGTACAGTGCTAAATCCAGCAACATTAATTCCAAGTGATACTGTTGAAGTTGAAAAAGAGGAAGATATTGAACATGATTGTCTTGAGGTAACTGAGCTGTGTACAAAACCAAGGCCTGACATTAGAGAAATGCTTTTAGAGGAAAATGACCAAATTGTCTTTGTCGATGGTTCGTGTCTCAGAGATGGAACAGGCACACCTGATTTGATTGTGTAAGCATCTTTTAAAATTTTAAGAAACAAATGTTTTTAAATTGTTTGTTGGGCATTTTAACCTCTGAAGGTCATTTTTTGGCTTTCACTCTTTTTTTGGGGGGAAATTCTTTTTAAAATATAAGGGACTGGAAAAAACGAATATTTCCTTCTTTGCTGGATTCACATGTATTGGGGGCACATCCTTGTTTCTGTGTGTGTCTCTGGGGGTATAACTTGGTTTTCTACCTCATAGCAACCTCGGGGCCCGTGTTCAGTGGTCCCCGGTTGCTTGTTTTTTTCTCTCCTCCCTACTTCCTGGTTGGGACCGACTAGACCGCCATTTTTGTTAGCGGTCTAGTTGTTTTTAGGCTCCTGAGCCTCGTTCGGCTCCCCCGGCTCATTTAATGCCGGAAGGACGCCGGCCTGGCACCTGATTTGATTGTGTAAGCATCTTTTAAAATTTTAAGAAACAAATGTTTTTAAATTGTTTGTTGGGCATTTTAACCCCTGAAGGTCATTTTTTGGCTTTCACTCTTTTTTTGGGGGGAAATTCTTTTTAAAATATAAGGGACTGGAAAAAACAAATATTTCCTTCTTTGCTGGATTCACATGTATTGGGGGCACATCCTTGTTTCTGTGTGTGTCTCTGGGGGTATAACTTGGTTTTCTACCTCATAGCAACCTCGGGGCCCGTGTTCAGTGGTCCCCGGTTGCTTGTTTTTTTCTCTCCTCCCTACTTCCTGGTTGGGACCGACTAGACCGCCATTTTTGTTAGCGGTCTAGTTGTTTTTAGGCTCCTGAGCCTCGTTCGGCTCCCCCGGATCATTTAATGCCGGAAGGACGCCGGCCGCGCAGCGGGCGCGCCGCTGGCGCGCCGAAGGCGCGCCAAAGGCAAGCCCGTCTGCGCCCTGAAGCGCCCAGAGCCCAGAAATGCTGCTCTTTTTACTACAGACAGGTTAGTCTACTCTCCCTTGCAGCTTTACGCACTCAGAGGGGCAGGATCTGGCCCACCTCTCTCAGTACCCCCTGGGTCCTATGCCTCTTCTTTCTGCCCGGCCTGCCCTAGTTCCTCTAAGGCTGTTTCACCCCCCTTCTCCCCCCCATCCCAAACGAGCAACATATTGCTCCTCAACTGTCGTTCTTTACCAGCGCACTCCCTTCACATATATACCCTCATAGAAGATCTTTCCCCTGACGCCTTGTTTCTTACCGAAACCTGGTTGGGCAATGACTCAGCAGTAGATATCTGCAATTCTCTACCCTCCACCTACTCTATGGCGCATGTAGATCGACTCCATGGAAGAGGTGGTGGTATAGCCATTATCTACAAAAATACCTTTCGGTGTACCACCTTCCCCTCTGATATCCCAGAGTGTGAAAGCTTAATTTTCTCTCTCTATCTCTCCCCCACTTTTACCTTTTCCGGTATGCTTCTCTACCGACCCCCAGGACCTTGCACTCGTTTTTTAGATTCCTTGCCAGAAGTCGCAGCTAGTCTTATCTGTAAATCCCCTAACTTTACTATTCTTGGGGATTTTAACATCCACCTTGATAATGAAAACTGTCCGCACGCCAGGTCTCTACTTGCGTCCCTCTCTGCGCTTGATTTAACTCAACACGTAATAGGACCTACCCATACCAAAGGCCATACGCTGGACCTCCTATTCAGTAATCTCCCTGTTCTTACCACCCTGCCGTCCCAGCCCCTAACCTGGACGGATCTTTGCCTTTTATCTTTCTCTTTCCCTTATAAGGTTACTCCAGATATGCCGTCTACCTCCTTAACCTTTGGTCGCATTTGGTCAAAATTGGCTCTTGGGGAATGGCGCGCTGCTCTCCAGACCTCCTTTGGGGTCAGCAGCCCCTCCACCTCCGCAGATTTATTTAATGAGTGGATCTCCTCCTCTTTGGATAGTATTCTGCCCATCAAATTAAGATCTAACAAGCCCCCCCATAAGGCTAAACCTTGGTTCTCACCTTGTCTGTTAGAATTAAGAAAAAAGTGCAAAAGGTTAGAAAGATCTTGGAGAAAGAATTACAGTCCCACCGAAAGAGAAATATATAGGCAATCTGTCAGACTCTACCACCAAAACATTAAAGCCGCCCAGTCCTCTTACTACGGAATAAGAATAGAAAACTCCTCCTGTTCACAAAAGGAAATTTTTCAGATTTTTAAGGAATTAACCATAACCCCTATGCCCTCTCCTCCCACAGAGCCCTCCACTGAATATAGTAATCTTCTGGCATCTCACTTCAATGACAAAGTCCTCAAGATATACTCTGGGTTCCCTTCTTCTCCTCCCCCAGGTACAGTAGAGTACCAAACGATGGATCCCTCCCTCTCCGGAAGCACATTAACCGCTTTTGTACCTCTCACTGACACCGCTACTACCAACCTTCTTCTTCAAATTAAATCGGGCTCCCCCCTAGACCCCGCCCCTCCTTCCATCCTCTCGCGAGTTTCAGATATTATTGTACCTCCCCTTACAAAAATACTGAATCATTCCCTATCCTTAGGTTTCCTCCCCCCTCTTTTTAAGCATGCCATCATTAAGCCTCTTTTAAAAAAAACGAAATTGAACCCATCTCTGTTAGAGAATTATAGACCCATTGCTCTCCTTCCCATTTCAACAAAAATTCTGGAGAAACATGTTAACCACCAATTAACCAGCTACTTAGAGAGCCATGAACTCCTTCACCCCACTCAAATGGGTTTCAGAGCCCATCATAGCACGGAGTCAGCCCTCCTTACAGTGACGGAGTCAGCCCGGCAACTTCTGGACCAAGGGTCTCATGTAGCCATGATTCTACTTGATCTCAGCGCAGCTTTTGATACGGTGGATCACAACCTTCTCTGCTGTAGGCTCTCTGAATTAGGGATAGGAGGCCTAGCATTGTCCTGGCTGTCCGCTTTCGTCAAAGGTAGATCTTTTCAAGTCCTGGACCGAGCCTACTTCTCTGATATCTTTCCATTGACTTGTGGAGTTCCTCAGGGCTCCTCCCTGAGTCCAACTCTTTTTAATGTTTATCTATCCCCGCTGGCTAAAGTGATCGCTCCCTACAATCTGTCTTTGGTCACCTATGCCGACGATACTCAACTTGTGGTGTCACTATCTAGTTCTGGGGATTCGTCGGCGGCCAACCTTTCGTGTTGTATGAAAGACATTGGAGTTTGGATGATCCAGTCTAAGCTTAAATTTAATGATGGAAAGTCAGAAGTCATTGTACTAGGCAATGCCCCCTCAGCCCCTCCCCTTTCACTATACTCTGAGGCCTTCAACAATCTTCGTCCTCCCAAGGACCAGGTAAAAAGCCTTGGTTTTTGGGTGGATTCTCGCCTGACCATGGATTATCAAGCAAAAAGAGTTTCCTCTACATGCTTTGGCATTTTAAGAGTCCTTAGGAAAATCTTTAATCTTCTTCCCCCTATGGCCAGAAGAATCCTTGTTCAAACTCTGATCCTTTCCCGTCTGGACTATGGGAACTCACTTTTTCTCAGCGCCCCGGCTTATGTCATAAAAAGGCTGCAAACAGTCCAGAACGCAGCTGCCAGGCTTCTTGTCAATCTTCCCAGACATTTATCCGCTAAGCCTGCTTTTTCCATACTTCACTGGCTCCCTATTAAGCAGCGTATTTATTTCAAGACCCTATGCATTGTTCACAGAGCCCTGCAAGATAAGGGTACAATGTTCTTTAGAAAGCGGCTATATCTTTATGTCCCCTCTCAAAGTCTAAGGTCCTCCTCCTCTCGACTTGTGACCATCTTGCGGTCTAAGAGAGCCTGGGGGGCCAACTCCTTCTCCACCAAGGCCGCTCGTCTCTGGAATGATCTTCCCTCTGAACTCCGTCATGAACACTCAGAACTGCTTTTTAGAAAAAAACGTAAGACCATTCTTTTCTGTAGGTAGCTCTCTGAATTCTCCTATTGCTAGCACTGGTCAGGTTAGGTTTAGCGCTGGGATGCCTTCGGGTCACTACGCGCTTTATAAATCCTTTATAAATCCTTAAAACTAAACACTGAGAGCAGGATATGCTGTGTGCACAATTACAGGCACTTTAGAAGCTTCATGGCTTCCAGCTGTGTATTCTGCACAAGTGGCAGAACTAGTAGCTCTCACTAGGGCTTGCTGTCTCTGCAAGTTTAGGAGTCACAATCTACACTGATAATCAATATGGATTTGGAATTGTCCATGATTTTGGCCAGTTATGGTTGCAGCGAGGTTTTATGACCTCAACCGGAACTCCAGTGAGAAATGGCAACCGGATAAAAGAGTTGTTATTCACAATTCAGTTACCTGAAGAAATTGCTGTGGTAAAATGCAGTGCACACCAAAAGACACAGGATTTCGTTTCTTTGGGAAATGGATATGTGGATCAAGTTGCAAGGTTTTGTACATTGAACTGTATATCATTTAAAGACAAGTGGGAACTAATGCCTGAAGAAGAAACAAATTGTGCAAGTTTTGCCTTGAAGATAATTGACACATTAGAGGAAGTGAAAACGTTTCAGGAAAACGCAGACAAAGAAGAGAAAAGCTTATGGTGGACGTTTAAATGTATTCAAAGACCAGATGAGATTTGGGTTTCTGAGGAGGGCTAGATGGTACTGTCAAACAGTTTATTGACTCAGATGGCCAGGTACCATCATGGCCAAGCACATATTGGGAGAGATGCCATGGTTAGATTGTTCAAAGTTGATTGGTTTAATCCAAAGTTCAGGCAAGCAGCAGAGGCAGTATGTCATCGATGTGTAATCTGTCAGCAACTAAATGTGGGAAAAGGGACAGTGGTGAATTTGAGCCACATTGGAAGAGCAGGAGGACCATTCAGCAGAATGCAATTGGATTTCATTGAAATGCCTGCATGTGGAGGATTGAATTATGTGTTGGTGATTGTGTGTGTGTTTAGTCATTGGATTGAAGCATACCCCACACGTAGGAATGATAGTCTCACAGTTGCAAAGCTGTTGCTTAGAGTGCTGATACTACGGTTCGGATTTCCAATCTCTTTAGAATCAGATAGGGGAACTCACTTCAATAATGAAATGTTCAAACTCTTATGTGCAGCATTAAACATTGAGCAGAAACTGCATTGCAGCTACTGTCCAGAAGCATCAGGACATGTAGAACAAATGAATGGTACACTGAATTCAAGAATTGCCAAAATGTGTGCCGCAACAAATCTGAAATGGCCAGATGCATTACCTTTGGTGTTGATGTCAATGCAAAATATACCTGACAGAAAGACAGGACTGTCACCTCATGAGATTCTCATGGGCAGAGCAATGAGATTGCCAGCAATTCCTGCAAATGCTCTTGTCAATATTACAGATGATATGGTGTTGGACAACTACAAAGGACTGGCTGATGTGGTTCAATCTTTCTCTCAGCAGGTGCAGGCTGCTACCCTGCCACCCATCCATGACCCAGTTCGCAATCTAAGAGCTGGAGATTGGGTCATCTTCAAAAAGCATGTTCAAAAGACTTGCCTAGAGCCACGTTGGAAGGGTCCATACCAGGTGGTGTTGAAAACTACGACAGCTGTGAAGTGTGCCGTACCACCTAACTGGATACATGCGAGCTATACTAAGAGAGTGGTGAGGCCGCAAGATCATGAAGAAGTATTGTTGAGAGCACCAACAGCAGCAAAACAAGTGGCACTTCCTGAGCCAGAACCAGAGCAAGTGGAGCCTGAAGATGACCCAGAGCTGGTGGAAGATGGGTCAATTACACCAGTAAGAGACGAAGGTGCAGGAACACAAGAAGGGGAGCAAGAGTCTAACTCAACGGAAACGACTGGAGAACAAAGCACAGGAGGGGTTGTCCCAGAAATACACGGTGCTGAAGATCAAGCAGACCAAGTGCCAGACCAAGAGTGGGAAAGAGTCGAGACGGATCAAAGCCAAATTGATCTGACTCCTCCTGAAACCATTGCAGGTCCATCAAGAGAAAACACCATAGATAAAGGGAAAGAGAAGAGTCCAATCTTAAAAAGATTACTGACGGAAGGAACAAGGAAAGGAGACAATTGGGCTGAATCGCAGATAGTCAAGAAGAAGGAATTGGTTATAAACGAACCAATAGAGGAAGAAGTAGACACTACAAGAAAAGACGAACTAAGTGAAGGAGAACTAGCAGGAGAAAGAACGTTGAAAAGAAAGAGAATAGCAAATCGAAGATACGCAGGTCATGAGTGGGCATTTGCAGCAACAAGTGAATGGCAAAACAAATTTCTGTCCTTTTGCTTTGACAGAGAAGTTCTGAATCAGTATTTTGATGCAACCTGAAGGGAATCAGTAGACTGAGTTGTTGAGCTAATCTGAAGGAGAGTTTAAAGAGAGTCTGTTGAAATAAAGAAACTGAAAAGAGACATTGATAACCTGATATGACATTTGAAACCTGGATGTGACAAGCTGCTAACCGATTTTTGACAAAGGAAAACAAAAACAAAAAAGGTTCCTGTGTGTGAAATCGAACTGCGAGGAAGAAGCCTATTTTTGATTTTTCAATTTTGATTTTTTCTGTTGCACCTTATTTAAGAGTTATTTCTGCTCTCTGATTCTTTATAGTTTATGGCTGAATTAAATAATAGCATTAGAAATACTAGATATTGCAGATATTTGAGTGTTGGAGTGGCAATTATGTGTGGAATAATGTTTATAATAATGATTGTGGGTATGTCTTTTCATGAGATGAAGGAAGCTGCTATTACTCCTGTTCATGATACTACTACACTAACAGCTTTAGAGAGGTTCAAGCTAGATGAAAAATATTTGCATGACTATACCAATGCACGAGGAGAGCTTTTTTCTAATATTTTCTATCGGTTGTTGAGTGAATATGTGTAGACGATGGATGCAAAGAATTGTCTTGTGTGTACGCATATTCCTTCCTCTGTGGAAGAAGGGGTTACGTACCATAGTCTGCCCCAAACCTATGGCATAACATGTAGTTTGCTACTAACCAGATTCTATAACCAAGAGTATATTCAATATTTCTACTCAAACCACGATGTGGTGTTTTCTTTTGTTCCTATTATTAGATATTTGAGCAAAATAGTTAAAGAACATGATGTAGTATTAGTTAGAGGATTCTTTGAGCCAACACTAACCTTTGGAGCTGCTTATGCTCACCGTAATAATCTGACCTGCTTATTAACTCCGTTGGAAAAGAGCTTTACAGGGCACACTGATGATGGAAGGAAGGCATCAAAAGAAAAATTGGAAAAAGGTCTGGAGAAAAGGACTTATAAAAATTATTATGCTTACTCTGCAATTAAAACACAAGGGAGATTAGCTTTAGATGCATTACACGTGGGAAAGCTTTGTATATATAGGCCAAAATCACGCACTGACACATTGTTTGTTGGAACGAGTGAATGTAGGCATGTGTTTTTGTTTCAGAGTAAATGGACTTTTATGCTGAATGGTGCGGACCCTGTGATTCCTGGGATTTATTATATTTGTGGACTTAGGGCCAGATGTACGAAGCCTTTTGCATGTTGCAAACTGCGAAAAACGCAGTTTGCAGCATGCAAAAGGCCGAACGCGATGCTCATCCCCAAATTGCGAGTCAGTACCGACTCGCAATTTGGGGATGCGACTCGCAAATAGGAAGGGGTGTTCCGTTCCTATTTGCGACCGCATCGCCATTCAGAGTTGCTTTGTGACCGCGAATGCGGTCGCAAACCAACTTGCAGTTACCACCAGTGTCACCCCTTCCCCTTTGTGAATGCCGAAAAAAACAAAAACAAATGGTTTCGGTTTAGTTTTCATTTTGCAGCCCGTTTTCCTTTAAGGAAAACGGGCTGCAAAATGAAAAAAAAACACTGCTTTATTTACAAAGCAGTCACAGACATGGAGGTCTGCTGACTACAGCAGGCCACCATCCCCGTGAGTGCAGGGACTCGCTATGAGGTCGCAAACTGAGACCCACCTCATGAATATTGATGAGGTGGGTCTTTGCGACCCCATAGCGAGTCGCAGAAGGTGTCTGAGACACCTTTCTGCATACAATTTTGCGAGTTGCAAATTGCGAGTCGGTCAGACTCGCAATTTGCAAGTCGCAAAATTGTAGTTTCCTACATCTGGCCCTTAATGCTTATTACCGTCTTCCTAGAAGATGGTATGGGACATGCTATTTAGGGATAGTTTTCCCTAAGATTTATCAGATAGACTATTTAAAGAAAATACCAAAAGTGACTGAGTTACATCATGTGTGACAGAGGAGGGAAACCTCTTCTGCAATTGTGGGAGATATTTTTTAGACAATAATTCCTCCCGGTAGGAGTTATTTTGAATGCAAACAAGATAAGAAAATTGTCTACTATTGTGGATAATATGCTGACAAACTTTACAGGGGCAATACTCCTGTTAAATACTGAATTGGCTGCAGATAGAGCTATGATGCTTTAAAATAGGCTTGCTTTAGACATAATTTTAGCAAAAGACGGCAGAGTCTGTAAAATGATTAATGCTAGGCATTGTCGCTCATTCATACCTAAGAACGAAAAAGAGATAAGGATTTGAAAGAATAGAAGGAACCAGCAGTTTGAGAGAAGGTTGGAAATGGATTTGCCTCTGTGGGAAATTGGTTTAGTCAAATTTGGAATGGGGTATTATGGAAAATTGTCCAGGGAATATTAATTGTGATTGTTTCCATATTAGGATTATGGGGCACATGCAAATTATGGCAAAGGGTAAAATTAAGGAGGGGTAAAAATGATGAAGGGAGGGAAGAACCAACTAGTAGACCAATTTATAGGGAGAATTCAAGGAGAAGACAAAATACATCTGAGAAAATTTTGTGAAGTATTGGCAAGAAAGGGTGTGATGACATATTTAGTCATCAGAGGACGGATTGATGGAGCAGATATGTTAATTTAAGAAAGTTCTAATGAGTAATGTGTTTATTTAATTAAGAGAAAAATGCATGAAGGAATTACTAATAAAGAATAATGTGTATCATCGTAAATGTGCCCACAGAGAGTGGTCACCATGTGCATTAACAGGTGGCAATTAATGGGAAAATGTTTACAAAACGTATTATTATATCATAACTGGATGTATAACCTATGTTTTGTGTTAATTCATATTCTTAACTTAGCTGAACTAAAGGCCCTGGTTTCACTGGGCCATGCTTGCTCATAACATGCAGACTCTGAAACGCTTTGCGAGGACAGGTAACCAGAAGAAAGGACCTTGAACTGTTCAGAGTTCTGACGGCTCAGCCAAAACATTCTGCGATGTACCAGCGGACAGGAGATGATGAAGACAATTTGATACAATTGTGTGGAGTGTAGGCTAAATGTACTTTTCCAGGACTTGAACAATAGACGCACTGACTAAAGACCTCTATGCAACAATTTTGTTACCTGAAAAGCTGGATGATGTTCTCATCACAAGCAGGACCAATCAAATTTATGGGACATGATGCCTATGCAGAAATAGAGATTAGGTAAACAAAAACTACAGATTAAAGTCATAACTTCCGACGGACTGACCAATAAGCAATTAGTGGGATGGACTGGAAGACCTTTATAAAAAGTCATGACAAGGGGAGAGAAATCATAACTGCGAGGAGAAAGTTGATGACGTCAGGAGACGCTGCCCGAAGTGCTGATAATTGGGCTTATACTCTGTAAGCCTGATACGTAGCTGACCACTGATGACCTGGGGACGAAGACTGACTCGTTGCTGATCCATCCTGGACAGGTAGCAATGAAATATGACTTACAATTCTGTGCCTTTCTTTCTAGGTGCCAACTGTGCTGTTTCTGAATAGATTTTCTCTCTTTAGATAGATTTTTCCAAATTATTGTTTCATCTAAATTGTTTTCGCATGAAGACCCACATGCTGATGCTAATCTTGGTTAGGTAGGCTGACAGGGGAGACGTTGACAAATGACTGACGGATTGAATTCCTGAATTACTCCATTGATGCTGATATTCATTGACTTATGATTGCATTGTTGCTTATGTTTTGTTTTTGGAGGGTTTGGTGTTTTCTTTGATGAATTAATAATGATTGACTAATAAAGGCTAAATTTATATTTGATTAGAATTCTAATCAATAGGGAATAAAAATTAATAACCTTCTTCATGAGTGGTGGTTATTTCTGATTAATATGGTTTCCCTTTTGGTTCCTTAAGTGTTTGATATTGATCCATTGGTATTGATTATTGGTACAGTAATCACTGCATGATTAGGATACACCATGTGATTCAAAAGGTTCATCGACCTATAGGCGTCCCCTTGTAAGCTTACTGACTAAGGACCGGGTGCGCTAGCATGTGTAGGGTTTAAATGATCACTGAAGTACCTCTTGGTTCACAAATGGCAATATTGTTGGGGGACAAGCCATGAATGTTTCTAAAAACTATCATTTTTAATATGTATCTTTCTATGCAGTGATACAATCTGATGTTCTAAAGTAAACAACTTCAGCAATGCAAATTTTTTTTAATTTTAAATAATTTATTATGTTATTAGTTGCACACTATGTATGCCATGTATGTTTTCATGGCTCAGCTCATGCACAGACTCTTAGATCCAAGGCAGACCCACGATATGGCTCTGGCTCAGCTCACCCTATTGTTTTGCCTTCCCACCCTCCTCTATTTGCAACCTCAGGCTAAGTACATGGGGCCGTCAGCCACTTCATAAATTGATTTGTAAATGAATAGGACTAGAAACAAGGAGCATTGATTTGACAACTCTACCATCAAGACTTCGTGTAACAGAGACGAAAAGTGCTGTGAATGTACATTTAAAATATGTGATTTCAGGTTAGCGACTACACGCTTTTGTTTAGTACGTGACCATATTTATGAGTTTGCGGGGGGCTGTGTGGGACTGACAAAGGCATAGCTTCAGTGGGGGTGGTGGGGTATGACACAACTTAAATGCAATCTTGGTTTGGTAGTTGGGTTTCGAGGCCCTCAATCACGTTTGCTAAGTCTGTGTTGATTTTTCTCATCATTGTCATTTCACTAAGAGGTTTTAACTTGTTCATTTTTTGAGCTGGGAACTTAAATATACATAGTGACCGGAGTATCAAAAAAGTAGTAAATCTGCACTTATAAAAGTACTCCTTGTGGATGTAAATTTACTACTTTTTTTGAATATTTACAATCACTGGCAATAGTACGCTTGGAAAGCTTTGCAAGTCTCATCTTTTCAAGGCATATTACTGGCAATCAAACACCCAAAAGGTGATATGGCGAAGGCTTGCAAATACTCTAACCAGTGGCTACCGCTCAAAGTAGCATTCCAACCCATCATTCTTCACCCACTGTGCCACTTTATACAGAGGCCCACCTAATGCAGATTAGGACTGACACTGTTCCTCCTGGACGTGTCCTTCCCAAATCGTGGTAAAATCACCTCTCCACCCTGCAGCCCACTGTTTTCTTAGTTGTGAAATATGAGATTCACACCCTCCAACTCACTCTCTGGCTAAACTAAGCCCTGGCTGTCAGCAGTATTTTAATTTAATGCACAAAATGTTATTTATTGAAATTCTGCCAGGAGCATTAAAATATACCGGAAATGGTGCGATATAGCTGTGTTATCCAGCATAGTGAAATGACAAACTGAAGTACCTCCAACAGTTTTTACTGTAGACGAATTAAAATACAACCACCACTATTCAGTTTCCATGATCAGCCAATACTGCCGAAAGATTATGTACTGCTTGCAGTAAACTGTTCCACTCTGGTGTTCATGGAAGCTAAATAATGTTTGATTTGACCCTCACTTTTTCGTGCTATGTTTCCACAGGCGTTTCCAGGCACCTATTAATGTATTGGTTCACGCTAAAGGTTTAATGTGTTGTGTAAGCTACAGAAAGAATCAATAACGCCAACTGTAACTGATGCGAGTTCACTTGAGTTCCTACATGTATTGGAAACACGTGAAGAGCACTGCATCGATCGATTGATGCACAGCGTCTCGATGTGTTATACTTCAGCACTAAGCGTGATGTAAAAAGTGTCACTCAATCACAAGGCCAAAGGTCAGGGGCTCTCACAGTAGTGCGGAGTAAAACGACCAGGACTGAGAAGTCACCCATGTCTTTAATGATCGTCAGTGAAACACGAAGCACAAAGTCACCCGGAAATTTAAAACACTCTTTCATTGTGTACCCCACCCCATCCATCTAATTAGATTCATTTTTCACAGACCACGAACATATGAGGAGCTGTGTTTATTTTTCTCACATCTCCACGCACAGCGTTTGTCCAGATTCTTCAACACTTCGTGCTATGTGCAATGGTGCCCTATAGAATCAATGCACCGGCAACAAACCCTGAAACGAAAATGTTTTGTGTGGCTCAGCACCAGTAGCCATGTGCAATCACAGACTTTGGCAAGTGAAGCAACAAACTACCCCTAATGAAAACGCAGTCACACCGAAGGCTGCTGTGTGACGGTGCCTGAAGCATTCATACAACCCTTGTCTATGAAGACAATTTGAGGAGTCCTTTGAACAATGTCACGTACTTTGCAAGCATTGTGGTTTTCAGCATGACACAACCAATCAATACTCTTTAATGCCTAGCTTGAGATGGCCTATCCAATTCGCTAAATGTGCTATTGTAGTTCGTCAGTGAACCTATCCTGGGGAACAGTGACAGCCGGGACATTGCAAGAGCAGCGTGGGGGAAATTAATCACATTGGTCTAAGGGGCCCATCAGGTGAACAATGTCACAATATGTTTCAAATATCAAGCTGACATCAAACAAAGGAACATCCTGGAATGCCTATTGTTGGTATGTGACTGCGATTCAGGATTGGGTAAAACGAGTTCTGTTTTTATCTTTCTACTGGGTGGCCCCTTTAAGCATGGTGGGTTTACAGAAGCTCATATAGATTCTATTTCTTCAGTATAGTTCTTAAATTCACATTTTTCTTATTCAGCATAATTCATTTGTTCAGGGTCACACATTGGCATGTGTTGACATGGTTATAGGATTCAGTTATGAGGATATTCGGTGATCAGTGCTTATGCATCAATCTAAGCGTGGGTGTGTTGAACAAACAGTTTGTAACGTGTGTCTCTGCTATATGGAGTCTATACCTGGGTCATGGGAGCAAAATAAACTTATGGAACATGAATGTTTTTAAAACCTTCCTCACGTTGATAAGGGATGACGACAGATTTAAGATTGCACTTGTTTAACAGTAGACGAAAATCTTAACAAGCACATTTACATATTTCTCAGTTGTCTACAACGACAAGGCACGCCTTAAACAGTAATGGGCAGACTTGGAGTGGAATGGTGATGGGACATCCACTCATGTCTGAAGTAAGGGTAAATCAGAATGCAATTCTGCCAGCGAAATTATATTCACTATATTATTTTTAGGCTGAACAAAGTTTCACTGCTGAATTTGCGTGCAAAATAACGGAGGATTGGAATGTGACCCAAGTAATTACCAGTGGCTAAGATTAACTCAAGCATTCCATTTATTACTTTTTTGTATAACTTAGTGTGTCAACCTAAGTTGGGGTAGGACCAGAGGTGGGTCCAGTTCATATTTTAACAGTGGAGCCAAGCCATACCTGACTGATAAGACATAACAAGGGTGAAACCAGTCCTGGGTTGCTTGTGTTCCAGTTCAGGGAGGACCTGGCCAGGTAGTTCAAGTTTGACTGTTCCCACTAGAGCAGGATCAAGACTGATTTGTATATGGCTAAGTCCAATGTGAGGTGGCATGATGTGCAAAAGAACAATAGATTGGGATGAGGCCCAAGTAATTACCAGTGACTGAGATTAATTCAAGCATTCCTTCCATCACTTTTTTTGTATGGCGTGGAACCCTAAATGGGACAGGTATGCCCAAATGTGGGTCCCATGCACACTGTATGACTGGAAGCAAGCTATACTTGGTTTATGAGCCCACAAGGGTGAACCGATCCTGGGTTGCTTGCGTTCCAGTTAAGGGAGGACCTGGACTGGCATTTCGGGCTGGACTGTTACTATTGGAGCAGGATCAAGACTGAGTTGCATATAGCTGAGTCCAAACTAAGGTGGCATGTTGTGCAAAATATCAATAGATTGGAATGGGGCTCCGAGTGATTACCAGTGGCTGAGATTAATTCATGCATTCCACCAATCACTGATTTGTATACTTATTGTGTCACCTTAAGTGTGATGGTTCTGCCCAGACATGGGGCCTGGGCACACTGTGTCTCTGGAAGCAAGCTATACATGATGAGACTTAACTTTGGGGGAACTTGTCCTGGGTTGCTTGTGTTTTGGTTCAGAGAGGATCTGTCCTGGCAGTTCAGGCTAGACTGTTCCATTGAGGCAGCGTCAAGACTGATTTCCATATGACTGGGTCCACACTGAGGTGACATAGTATGCAATGAATTGGGATGCAGGTCCGAATTATTACGGCTGAGAATATCCCAAGCGTTCCATCCATCATTTTTTGTATATTTCATTGTACATTACAAGCACAT
The DNA here is from genome assembly GCF_031143425.1 of Pleurodeles waltl. Classification (NCBI taxonomy): domain Eukaryota; kingdom Metazoa; phylum Chordata; class Amphibia; order Caudata; family Salamandridae; genus Pleurodeles; species Pleurodeles waltl. The sequence continues at coordinate 929,794,630 of NC_090442.1, read as the reverse complement.
TTCTGACATTAGTTTAGATAGAGTACTAAGAAAAGAAGCACAAACTACAACAGAAAGATTCTTGTAGGTAAGGAAATGCATAAGCAATAAAATAGATTGATTGTACAAATTGATGGAATTTGCAAAGTTCACACAGTTGTGGAAATTGATCTTTTGTGAGTCCTTTGACAATAGTTTACACACAGACAGAATTGTGGTCATACTGGAAGATCTGATTGAAAACAATGTGAAAAAAGCTAACATCAAACTGAGTCCCAATGATATATCATACCTGTGAAAACTCAATATGCAATCTGACAAGACTGCTTTATAAAACTAATAGTACTGAAACTGCTTTGGAAAGTTAATTTGAAAAATGAATTCAAAGTTATATTAAACCAAAACAAAGGTATTTAATTTTTTAAAGAAATTCATTTACAAGCCAAACACAGGCCATTCCTCATCATTTTAAGGATACATGCAATGATAACATTATTAAATATGCCCCTACTGTTAGAACCATAATCTTAATCATATCAGTATCATAGAATTCCAACGCCATGTCAGTAGGATGATCTTAAATTAATACATAATGCTGCGTACCACACAGTGTTAACCATAGGCTCTTTATATGATATGAACTGAACAAAGAGCCACATTTGTATTCTGCCACCCTGTAGTTATAAATAAGGAATAGTTTCCACCTAATGCATGAATCAAAAACTCAATGAGCACTCTACAGCATAGGTGAGAATGTAAGTGCCACATGTTCATGTCCTCTCTGAATTTACTGCTAACTAGGCCCATCCACTCTCTGGATCACTGCAATTGGAGAGTGCCCTACTGGATTCCTCATCCATGTCCTCTGCTTAAAACAAATTCAAAATGAGCACGGGGCTGCTCCAGCCCTAGATTTCGGGATGAAAATGATGTGCAAATTTGACACTGTCTCCTCAATAATACTCAGTAACACTAAAAGATAAATGGTAGCGTTGGTTATACGCCAGCAGCTCTGGGAGATTCCACAACTAGAACAGGAGCGCCAACGACCGCAAATTATTTCCGACACCTATACCAGTATAGGATGAGATAGTTTGGGAGTGAAGCCAAAAAGGTCTGAAATTCAGAGTACCACCCCTAAGAAAGGTACCATACAAGCACAAGAGGGTTTTAAAAAATGCTGTGATAAACAAAATAAAGACAGAAGAAGTCAGAGAGCAGACTCTCCACATTCAGAGAACTCCAAAAGGAGATATCATTTCAGAAATAGAGACACTTTAAAAGCTCCTGACAGGTATACTTATTCACGTCCCTCAGACTCCTTTCAAGAAACATCGGATAGACATAGTGAGAGAGTGGGCCTGTCAGAGGAACGTCCTGACTACATGAAACAGAATAAAGGCTTACAGCGGTCTTCAAACAAGAAAGAAGAAAAATCCCCACAACAAAAGCCACAATTTGAAAAGAAAAAGTTGGCAGCATTTCCAATTAAACATGCCAGAAAACTTGAGAGCATTGCTGAAGAACAAGAAGTGGGCAGTGACCCTGCTGGACAGCGTGGCAAAAGTCATGATATGTCGCCAGAGTCTGAAAGATCATCTGGATGCAACAGCAACTAATTAATTTCTTGCAGTCGAGATTGCGGATGGGAGCGTTTTCCCACCTCATAGGGTTTATGATTTAATTATCTAGTTAGAGGGAGACATACAGCACACTATTAGTGTAATTTTGGGGGATGAACTTAGCTGTAATGTCCTATTGGCAGGAAGAGACTGGCCACTTGAACACGTTCGTAAGCTCCACATTGAGAAGATGTTGTTTTGCCTTCTTTCTCAGATATTGTTCCAGAAGTGATAAAACAACCCTACCCTGTTGTGGGGCTATACCGCAGTCACGTAGGGTGTGATAAAGATTCCCCCTACCCTGCAATACCTATTAGGTCTACATCCTAGCCTCACCTCAATATCCTGTTAACCTGGAGGCTAAAGCTTCAGTGAGCGAGATCCTCACTCAGCTCAAGTACCAGACAGTAACAGAGACCTGTGTCCCTGCAATAAATAACCCCCTATTCTTCATTGCAAAACTAGACATTCAGATAGAATAGTCTTAGATTACAGACACTTAAACAATTACACATGCACATATGCAATACAAAATGCACACAGCAGCGCAGTAATTAACAACATAGTGCATAAAAAATACAAAACAACCTTGGACATAGCCATTTTTTTTCCTGCTAAAATTTAGCACATGAAAGTAGGGACCTGAGTGCATTCTCATTTTGCTCACAAAAAGCACCTATCATTTGCCCCGGGGCTGTAGGATCAGCCAGGTTTGTTTTCTGCCTGTTTAATATCAATATTGCATGATATTGATCCCGGGGCACTGTCCTATGTGAATGACTTCTCTCTCATAGATGACGATCTCAACATTCATCTTGCTAGGGTCGATTGGATCATTCTAGGATTCGCAGCCCTTGTCTACACATTTAATTTTAGGTAAACAAAAATAGCCTGCCTCTGTGTATTGTTTCTGGGAGATTAGCTATCCAATGAAGGCAAGAGGCTGGCCCTGCACTTTTTAGAAAAATGTGCTCAAATGCAACCACCAAACACAATCAAGAAACAGCAGTCTTTAATTGGTTTCTTTAATGTTGGCAGAACTTACATTCCAGATTATGCCAATGCATCAAACAACTCTGTGATTTATTTTGTCCAGATTTCTCAAGCAGACACTGGCCAGTTGAACATACGCGCATCCTCAGAGGATTGCGGCAAGATATGCTAGAAGCAAAACACTTACACACACATGATAGCAAAACAAATTGGTCATCAGAATATTTGCTGATGACATTGGGTTCATCTATGTCACCTTTAATGAGGGCGACATGGTGTCCATAGCATATCATTCACATGTATTATCCAATGCAGAACAAAGTTTTTCACTCACAGAAAAAACTCTGACTCCCGTACCTATGGCTGACCTCAGGGAGATGTCACTTGCCCAAGGGAAACGCATTATTGTCGTTGCCCAGGTGCCGACCTTACAGACTGTCACCAAAGTAAGTGTTCCTAATGCAAAAGCATTACACCCACTTTCGATTCAGTGGGCAACTTCCCTGACTGCCACTGATGTTGACTACATCTCAGACCCAAAACTTCAAGCACAAGAATTTTTCCAATATGAACAGGAGTACCCGTGCCTCTTAACATCTTACCACTTGACAGATATCAAACTGTCATTTACACTGATGGTTCAGCACAACCAGCTATAGGTTCAAAACATCAATACTCAGCCACTTGCACAGCGCTGAGCGGAGTGATGACAAATTGTGTATTCCACCCTTAGAATACCTACACGCAGACATGGAGGGCTGTAAAGCCCAGTTAGCTCCAGAACAGTTCACATTAATTGTCTGTGATTCGTACTTTTGTGTCTAGACCTACAATGATTATTTTGATGTTTGGCGGCTGAATGGGTTCAGAGACTCAAAAGGGAACACCATAAAACACAGGACTCTGTGAGGAATGTGGCTGATCTTAAGGATAAGCTACCAGATGCTCATGTAGTACATATATTGGGCCTCAATGTTTAGGAGTACACATTATTGGAAACACCTTGGCTGATGAAGCAACCAAATCCCCAATAGCTATGGCTTCTGTTGCTGCAGAGACACGTCCCAACACAAGATTGGCTAATGAACTTCTGGCTGTTGTGAAAGCTTCAGCTGAAGGCAACACTCTTCCTAAAGCATACCATACAAAATATTCCTATCATATCAATGCACAGAATGTCACCTTTGCGACATTCCCTGGGATTGGAGATTGGGTGGTCCCCAACCAGGACCAGAGATTACATCCGATTAAAGTAGCACATGAGTGTGTTGCATCTGCTCATGCTAGTGTCAAGGCCACAAAATGACTCTTACAGAAACGCTTCTGGTGGCCAGGTCTATATAAACACACCAAGCAATATGCCCTTTGCTACAACATTTGCCAGCAAATAAAGGGCTCATACATCAAGCGCCCACCACAGACATCACTCTGAGTGTCCAACAGACCACTACAATGTGTATACCTGGACCATTGTGGTCCCTTACAACCTCATGGTGCATACAAATGCATCTTAGTCACTGTAGATTCTTGTTTTAGATTCCTAAGAGGTATGGCCACAGTGGTTGGCTATCACTCAAACTATTGTAAAAGATTTGCTGGTTTTTATCTGTACATATGTGGCTGCAGCATTCCACTCGGACCAGGGCCCTGTGTTTGCCTCTAGGGCATTCAGGGACACCATGAGGACAATGGGTGTGGAAATCCATTACTCTTCTCCATATCATGCCAAGGGTAATTCTATTGAGGAGAGGAGGAATCGCAACCAAAAGCAGTCCTTAACAGCTAGAGTATTAGGTTCAGGCCGCAGTTGGCTTCATCATCTATATAGGATTCACAGAGCACTGAATAATCTGTCAAGACGGTCCTTGGGAGGACGTACTCCTTATGAGGTACTCTTTGGGATACCTATGCATGTTCCAGATCTAGATGACCTTGGTATGATGGCCGCAGACACACCTTTCGGCATAAATGAACCTCTCACTGTCTTACAGGATCTTCAGCAATTCTGTGATGATAATTCGTTCACCAGTGCTAACAACTTCTGCAGGCTGAGTTTCTAAAGTTGGGGATCTGGTTCATTAGAAGATTGATGTGAAGAAGGAATTCAGCCCATCCCACAGAGCACCGGTTCAAGTCCTGGGACCACAAGGCACCGGAACTGTCATACTACCACCTCTGCCAGGTTCCGAAGGAAACAGATTTCTCTCCATCGACAACATCAAATTGCATTGTATGGCCAATTCTGAACAGTAGACCCAGAGGTCCTCTAGGTAGTCCCAGGTTCCCTCTCACTGCCCAACAGGATACACCTCTTCGCAGAAGAAATAACAACACTTCTGGATGTACCAGCATGTAAAACAATGCTACAAATGCCTCCTTGAGCATGGGGAGAGTGGAAAATGAGCTTCTGCTGATTTCTGTTACCACTTCGCCGACAAGAACTGTCCAAGATGTTTCTGTCTTCTACTCCAATTCAACGCAAACTGACGACATCGTCTACAATGACCCTCCATGAGAAGTGGATCAATCCATCAGTAATGCACCAGTTCCGTGTTCATAGAGACTGCTTCTGGTTTTTTCATCGATCCAAATGACTTTTCTTCACATTTACCTGCAACTAAAACAGTTTCAAAGGCTGTACATATGGCTTAAACATAACTATTAAGTTTATCCTTGGTATTACCTGTGGATATCTCTGACATTGCTTGCCTTTCTGCTATGGATTGGTTTTGTGACTGTTTTCTGTCTCTTGATAAATGGTCATTGTCTTCCTGAACGCTCCTTTGTCGAGCCAGTTGATGAAGTTTAACACCATATCTTTCCTCACATAAGGTCCGAAGAGACTTGTCCCTGTAACATTTCGGCGGTACCAATTCCAGATGAGATTGTTTGGGATAAAGTTCCATTTGATATTTTTGGGCCTACTGAGTTTATTCAAATTCCATATGTATTAAACATTTCAATGACTGATGCAGTTACACCTGGTGTTGTTTCTGATTACTGGGATTTTGAAACAGTTGACTCAATGCTTGCTGAGCTGCAGGATTACACTGTATTTGAAAGTGATGATGCGTACATAAACACAGCGAATTATGGGAAAATTTTATGTTATAATCGTTGGGGACATTACTATCTTCACTGAGCAACTAGACATAGATTAGTATTTAATTACTCACAGTGGGAACATTGTTCAACTCCACCTGTGGGGAGACCTAAAACATATGCAGACAAATTTGCATACTATTCTGGGCATGACACTACAAATGCAGACTAATATTACTTCAAATTATCACAATCCAAAATATTGAAAATTGTGCTAACTGACACCAACTTAATCTATATAGATTCCTTTGTTTCCCGACTTGCTGTAGAAGGTTATGAATACTGGAAGAACAGTATTGATTTGAAAAGTGTATGGGGAAAACAAGATTGGCAAATTCGGGGTAGGGAAGCGTAGTTCAGAGCATGGCTTATTCCTGTTATGATGATATTTTTGAATGACACAATTCAACAAACATCCTGCCTAGGGTTAGCAAAAATACATGAAATGAATGCGCCCAGTAACCCCACACCAGCCAAATTCACAAATTGGCAATCATTTCTAAATATCACCAAGGAGAAACTAAATGCTTTGGTTCAGGATGGTACCTATAATTCCATACTTTCAAGCCCTGGCAGTTTGTTATTATGGCCAACAGACACAAATGGGTGTCAGACGCGTTATGGTAATTCCTCAGGTGATTTTAAGATTAGCCGGCCCGACCCTCACTATGTCTCGTGTTAACACTCGGGTATGGTTACCACAGACAGTGTGGTTAAACTGTGCTGACAATGGTTACGCACTAATATCTTAGCAGCAGTTAAAGAGCATCTTAGTTTCCTATCAGAGGAAGTAGACTTGAACGATTTCTTGCTAGGTCCAAGAAAGCCACAATGATTCCTGCATGCCATATACAATGAAATAGGGAAGATTTCCCAAATTGAAGCAGCTGCACTTTTAAGGCAGATAGATAAAGAAAATATGGAAAAGGCTTTAGCTATTGTCGATAATGGCATGAATACTCTGCCCAACAAAATATACACACTTAATAACATTGTGTCTTCTGCAATTGATATCATTCAGAATGACATGTCCCTCTTACAACATGGGCAAAGTCAGCTGCATTCCATCTTGCAGTTGGACATTGCAGATTCTGAAAAATGGCTGCATCCCATGGAAATACATTAGGAGTAGTGACTTGTTTGCTGATTTTAAGTTGTCCAGGGAACAACAGATAATGGCTAAAAAAGAAGCATCTTACACCATGCTTAACATTGGATATTAGAAAATCTGCCTTTCACAGTAGCAGAAAGTCCTTCAACATTATGGCTTGTACTTGACATTATAAATCTGCCAATTTCCACCTTTCGTTTCACAAAATGTTTGAAACATTTTGCTGTGGTCAGATATGAGCGGCTAGATGATATCTGTATTAAAGAAGAGTGGGCGTTGGCTTTCGAGTTCAAATGTCTGAGTGACGAAATAGAGGTCTTTCTGAGCAGAAGCGAATGTGAGACTACTGTAAGTCATTCCATTATCTGCAAGTAGGTGACATTTCACTGCTTTTGCATGTGGAGGTCAAGAACTTGGCATGCTTCTAAAGGGTACTCCTGTCCCTTTGATTCAGCCAGCATTTCAAATACTTTTGACTGCAAGTTATGTGGTCCTGAAGGAGGAGAGCTGTTGCTGGATGAGACCAGGAATTGCCTATGCAATTTCAGTATCTCAAACTGTAACGTTTTGTGAACCTGTTCTATTTCCCCCACACGAGAGATAACAGTAGCAGAAATGTGGCCTCACATTGATACTACTAATGTACAATATGACAAGCTGAGCAGACTATAGGTGCTACTTTTCCAGAAACAAGTGGTGTTAACATCGGCCAGAGAGACGTATGCTCTCCAGATAGCAAGATCATCAGCCAAGATACAATCCCTATTAAATACCAACTTCCCCAAGCACTTTGGAGAGGTGGTTTCCAGAATATTCTATGTTTCAAGCACTGCGAGGATTGTACACTTCTTTAAGGTTATTAGGTCTGGATGTGTTTCCATCTTCCAGACTGTCTTTGGAGTTATTCCATCAGCTATTCACCCTTGTCAAGTGTGTTTACTGGCGTTCCTGTGACTTTGGGATACTGCTGCTGCTATTCTTACTATGCAGTGGTTGTGCCTTCTCAGCTAAGCAGAGTGATGGAGCTACAACCATAAGCCCAGCTGTGCCGTGATCGCATGGTACAGTTCTTTGGTTCTCCGTTGCTGGAGGAATTGGAGCATGATTGGTCATTGTCATTCTGACCAGTCCTATAGTGCATGCAACCTGTCTTTTATTGCACCTGATGCCTCTTTGAGTGTCTACCATTGGTGTGTCTTGCTGTTCCGCCAGTGCCTTCTTTGGAGAAGGAACTGCTGAAGTTCCCGAGGAGGGTTCATTCATGTTCGTGCCCCATGAGAATGAGGCTCATTCACAAGGCCACCTATGTGCCACCTCTTGTGAACTATTTTGCTCCAACAGGCGCTATGATGATGGTGCCTACGGGGGGATCATGTGCGTGAGGCTTATGCGCATTTCTGCTCCATGGATCTGTCTGCCAATCCAGTCATTGATCTGACATCTGATGATGTGGAGCCCTTCCTGGATGCGATCCCATTCAATGACTTTGGAGACATTCTTCATGATCATGACTATTGTTACATTTTTTGACCATTGGTCTTATTCCAAAGTTAAAGGTTCATGCCAAATTGCCTTAATAATTAGATTCACATTTGGCCTGTTGTGCTTTTCATGGCCGACATTTTATCTCTTCTTATGTTTTTAGGCTACTTTTTAATAAGGTTTTAGTATGATTTTAGCCCACAGCATTTTAGCTTGGAATCATGCTCCCTCTTTAGCATATTGACATCCTTGGTTCGGCAATGGGGAGGGTGTGATGACTCTCTATTAGTTTTTATTGGGAAGCAGGAAATTAGCTTAGCCCTTTGATTTTCAGGCCTGTGCCCCTGCCACCTAGTGACTGTTAACCTACTCAGCTTGCTCTGTCTTAGCCCATTAATTTTATTATTTATTTTAAGATGGCTGCTATTATTTACAGTTAGAGAAATGTTTTGATTTGCGTTATCAGTGCCACTCTGTGAAGGCGTCACTATCAGCATGATAATCAAGAGATGCATGCAGGTATTCACATCATGCCCCTTTTCCACTTACGTGTGACAGGATCATAATGTACTTTTTGTGGTAATTGTTTACATAGTTGCTGCACCAAGCCTGCCCCTTATCCATTGTTTGGGAACATACCTGCATCAGGGAATCTACATGATCTGTATAAATACATCTCAAACAGACCAGGTTATCAGAGGCATTCCTACCAGACGCCATCTAAGCCATCTATGCTGCCTGTCACCTCACTATAGAAATCAGCTTTGTGTCACCACGGAGTCTGACCTAGACCTCATTCCAAGGTAACTAGGGTTGGGGTGTGCTTCCTATGGACATGGTTCTCGCAGATTAGGTTCAGCACACTTAGCTCTAATTAGGTTAGGGATTAGGTTCTCTATGCTAGGGATTTTACACTTCATGCTTATTGCAAGATGGTGGGGGTCTTTGTATTCACAACTCTCATCTTCACAATCATGCTTTTTTTATTGTTTGTTATCCTAATCACTGCAGCTCATACATTTTATTGTAGATTGCAGTCTATTGAAAACTCTCCTGCATCTCTTACTTTACCTGTGTATGAATGAGACTTGTTGCTAACATGAGAAAAGGGTAACTTCCATTCCACCACGACTCCCCTGAGATGTCGCACTCTAGAGTTCATGCATAAGGCTGTCAGAAATCACCTTTCACTGTTTGGGTTTTTCGTGAGTTATTGCTTGTGAGCCAGGAGGGTTGGGCTGACAGTTGGGACTTGTTGTATGAGTGACTCAGTCACCGACAAAGAAAAGTGCTGCCATCCCTAAACCAGCAGTCTCGCCCAAGAGTGAGAGTCCAACTTTGACAGAACCATTTATGCAACTTGATCCCCAAATGAGAGATATGCTTCAAAATAGAATCTAAGTTTGCACACAACTCTTTAAGTTGAGGGCACAAACCCTTTATAACTGCCCATTTGTCACCCTGTAGTTTGGTGATATTATTTACAAGTGATCATAAGCTCTGGTTTTGCTAGATTAAACTTCAAAAAAATTTGGGATATCCTGTGGTTTACTACCATAAGGAAATATGGAATACTATCATATAGTACACACTGCACAGTGTCTTGAGGCTTTGATTGCTGACATTTAAATAGTAGCTAGGTATCATCAGCGCACATATAGAACTACACACCCTGATGAAATAGAAGTGCAACTAATGGGGCCTTAAAAGCATTAAAGAGAAGGTGGTGGGATGAGACCCTTGAGGCACATCGCAGGAGAAATACATAGCCTCAGAGATAAATGGAGGCAAAAAGATGTTTTATGTCTGAGGTGATAAAAAGGATCTAATCCACTGAAGTAAGTGTGAGCTGCATCTAATCCCTTTTAATCTCAGCAGCTGAATAGTGTGGTCAAAGGTATTAAAGGCTGCTGACATGTCCAATAAGACCAGGGCAATAGTGTCACCTTTGTCAATGTCACACATGCTATGTTCCCTCTAGGCTGCGCATTTGTTCGCATGCACAGCCTTGTTGTTGTGACTCTGTCTGGGAGCACACACACACCACTCCCAAGGCAAAATTCATAACAAAAGAAAGACGTGAAACCCCCCCCCCCCTTCATTTTTGGTTGTATGGCAGGCGGCGCCCCAGGTGGCTGATCACAACCATTAAAGACAAAGGGGCTGCTGTTTTAATATAAGATTAGAGTTTCATGAGGCCGACACCAGGCATTATGATTGTATTTCACACCCACTGAGAGGGTGAGGATGTGGCTTTAGGGCTTTGAAACTGGGAAACAGGTTCCAGTAATGGTGGTCTTGTAAAGTGTTCCAATACCCTCAGGTTGAATTTCCGCTATGAACTGCAAAAAAAAAAAAAGAAACCTTCAGTTCAAAGAATGGGCAAATACGTTTTCACCGAGCCACCCTTTTGATCATCCACACATATGGGGGCACATTCAAATAAGTGAGTCTAGGCTGTGCACTATATAAAACATCTCTTGTGTTTGATTTAATAGTCTATAAAGTTGCTTCATCTATAATTAGAATATGGTCCACATATAGGCCATACGTGATCCCTGACTAACGTTTTAGCATTATTATCAGAGTGAGGACAGGAGCGTTTCTCAGTTCATGTGTAAAAACTCTCACTTTTATTTAATATTTTTTAAGTCAGAGATATAATCTGATATACAAAGGTTTTTGTTTTTTGAATTTTGAAGACACCTTACCATACTCTAACATGATATTTGCTGTAGGACTGACATGCCTGTTGGACCTGTCAGCTCTTGGCATGGTTACCCCTGTCTTTTTGGCTTCTGACCTCCTGATTTGATCTTGTGTTGAACTTCGTTTTTGCTGGTTTTACAGCTCTGGGCACCTTACCATTGCTGACCAGTGCTAAAATGCAAGTGCTCCCTGTGTAAATTGTGTTGATAATTGGGTTCTCCATGATTGGCATATTTGATTTACTAGAAGCCCCTAGAAAAAGGGCACTATGTGTGCCCAGAGCCTGCAAATCAAATGCTCCCATAGGTCAAAATATATTTTAAGTGTAATTTTCCATTGGAAGCAGATAGAGATACATAGTTTTGGGTCTATGAACTCACAATTTGAAAATACATCTTTTGGTTGAGTTGGTTTTCAGATTTTAAGTTAGATTGTAAGTTTGAAAATGCCACTTTCATAAAGTGGAAATTTTCTTGCTTAACCATTCTGTGCCTCTGCCTGCCTGTGGAATACACGTCTGGTTCAGGATGACAGTTGGGCTGTTTGTGAAGTCACTTTAGACACTCTAGACAGTCACACAAAGGAAGCTTAGTTGTGCCCTGCATATCCTGAGCTAGATTGTTGGGAAGAGCTGACACTTACACCTGAATGAGGCTGTGCCTGTCCTCACACAAAGCAATCTCCAAACCCCTGGAGTGTGTCTGGGACTAGGGCAAGGAAAGTCAAGGTTGTGTCCACTACAAAGAATTTCCTTATAAGATTTTCTACTTCTGAACTGAACCTCTGAGACCACAACTTCTGGACTGTGGACATTCTGCCAGGAAGAAGGAGGAACTGCTTCTCTGCCTGTTGAGATGTTGTGTTGGCCTGTTGCTTGCTGCTTCTGTCCTGGGAGTGAAATGACTGGACTTTGCTTTCTCCATCCTGCTTTCTAAGGTTCTCCAAGGGCTTGAACTGAGCTTGCCTCCTGTTAAGAAGTCTCAGGGACATCAAAGACTTCATCTGCCAGTGCCTGGATTCTTATGCTGAGAGTCCTGACTTGCCAAGTGGTGCCAAATCTAGTCCCTGGACCCTTGGAAGTGAAAACAGGTGTCCTAAGGAAGAAAATCCATGCATCGGAATGCTGAGGCTGAAAATTGATGCATTACCTGGCATGCGACAGAAGAATCGGCGCAGCTCCTGCTTTGCGGCTGAAGAATTGACACAGCACCTGCCTTGCAGTGGAAGAATCAATGCTGCACCTGTAGGATCGACTCAGTGCCTGTTCCACTGCGGCTCTATTATCCCTGTGGATCTGGATTTTCCCTCCAACTGTCCGTGGATGTAATCTTCGCATTGACCCCACACTGCAGTAAGGAACCAAGGCTGTGTGATGAGAAAGAGAGGACCAAAGCATCACCTCCCCTGCGAGTACAGAACTGATGCATCGTCTCTGCTGCGAGGAGAGAATTGATGCATCACCTCTCTTGCCACTAAGGAACCAGCACATCACCTACACTGCACAGTAAAGAACTGAAGCATTGTTTTGCTTTTCCGATGCATCACCTACCTTGCAGCCTGCATTGTCATTGTTTTTGACGCATCCCAGGTACTGTATGTTAAAAGGATGCAATCGTTGATTCCTATGGATTAAGGCTCATTTAAACCTTTAAAAAGTGACATCTTGACTTGTGTATGTTGGATTTGTTGTTGTTTTGGTCTCGGCTATTTTTCTAAACTGGTGTGGAGTACTTTTGTGGTGTTTTCACTATGTTACTGTGTGTGGACACATACTTTATACATTGCCTCTGAGATAAGCCTGCATTCATACTTGGAGCGCGCCCAGCGCCACAGCCCCTGGGCCTCTGACTCCCCACTACTAGGATACCAGCACCCTCTACGCCCTCAACCCCGAACGCCACACTACCTGCCACCTTGTGACACTGAATTACAGCAAGGGCCCCTTCTCATGCCAAAACTGCCACTGCACCTTCTCCCACCACTGCACTCCAGCACCTCCCACCGCTCAACAGACAAACACCGGACCCAACCGCCTCAGCTGTTTTCTGCTCCCCACCTGCTTCCTCCACAAACACACTGTAGAAATCTGGGACCTACTCGACACCATCTCACCCAGAAACCTGGCTGAACCCCAGCTCAGCCCCAGACATCACTACCGCCATTCCCGATAGCTACAAGATTACTTGCAAGGACTGCACCAACCATACAGGGGAGGCATCGCCGTCCTACAGAAAAGCACCCTCTGCCTGACCACCCACTTGGACGACCAAACGACCAACATGGAACACCTCCAGTTTCAGGTAAAGACCAAGCCGAACACCAGCCACCTGTGGCACTCTCATGTACAGACCTCCTTCATTGCCCCCCATGCTCTTGCCTCCACTGACTACATCCTACTCAGTCACCTCAATTTTCACCTGGACAACCCCATCGACCAAAACACTGCATTCCTACTAGAGAACCTCACAACCATCGAACTCAAACAACTATTTCCCTCTTCAACTCAACCAGCAAGACACACGCTCGACCCCATCTTCTCCGCCAGCAACAACATCCCCTTCAGCCACACCTCCGAGCTTCTCTGGACAGGTCACTACTGCGTCCACTTCTCCTTCACAAAAACCCACTGTACACCACCATGCCCACCGCCTCCCCATAGCAGCGGGAACAACGTCACCGAAGAACAACTCACCACCTCCCTCAGCAAGAACCCACAGCCGACATCCATGGACACCAACGCTTCTGCACACAACCTCCACCGATGGATCTCCGACTGCATTGACACACTGGCTCCCCTCAAGAAAGCCCCTGGCAAGCAACACCCCAAGAAAGCATGCAGGTTCACTCCTGCACTTCAAGAGTCTAGGCACACCTGCAGATGGCTCGAAAAGAGATGGAGGAACAGCAAGACCCCTGAAGCCCACGCAGCCTTCAAAACCACCATCATCGCACACCACTACCTCATCAAAACAATGAAGAAAATGGCCCTTCAAGTAAGGATCAACACGAAAGCCCACAACACCACAGAACTCTTCGTATTGGTCATGGAATTTGCCAAACCCAAGACAGAGACAACAGACATCCCACCCTCCCAACAGGTTGAGCACCTTCCACCGAAGGATCAAGCAGCTCTACGACAGCTTCAACACACAAAACCCTTCCTCCCCCACCACCACTGCATCCAAGGATGCCGCACCCCACCAGATCCTGCTCAACCGGACCCCACTCACAACAGACAACATCCTTAAGATCATGACTAGCATCCACTCTTGGTCCCCCTCAGACCTCTTCCCATCCCTCTTCTTTCACAGAGGCACCATCACCATCTCCCCGAGCTCTGCCACACCATCAACTGCTCCACCAAGACTGCCGCCTTCCATGAAGACTGCAAACATGCCAAGATTAACCCCCTGCTTAAAAAGCCCTCTACCGACCCAGTGGACCTCAAGAACTTGAGACCCATCTCCCTGCTCCCCTACCCTGCCAAAATCACAGAGAAGGCCATTAACGCCCAGCTCTCAAATTGCATCGAAGCCAACCACACCCTGGACCTCTCCTAATCTGGCTTCCGAAGCAACCACAGCACAGAGACACTCCTCCTCACCACTACATGACATCTCCTACCTCCTCAACTGAGACAGAACAGCAGCCCTCATCCTCCTGGATCTCTCGGCTGCCTTTGACACCGTCCCCCATGGTACCCTATGCTCAAGACTCCACAATGCCAATGTTCATGACAAAGGTCTAAAATGGATCCACTCCTTCCTCACAGGCCAAAAGCAGAGAGTCAGACTGCCTCCATTCCTTTCAGAACCCACAGAGATCAGCTGCGGAGTACCCCAAGGCTCCTCTCTGAGCCCCACCCTCGTCAACATCTACCTGGCCTTGCTCACAGCAATTGTCCGGAACCACAGACTTAACATTGTCTCCTATGCTGACGACACCCAGCTGATCCTCTCCCTCACCAACAAACCCACACTTGCCAGGAGCAGCTTCCACAATGGGGTGAAGGTCATCACCACCTTTATGAGGGACAGCTATCTCATGCTCAACTCAGACAAGACTCAAGTCCTCCTCCTGGGCTCCACCCCATCTGCTTTGGATGAGTCCTGGTGGCTCACCGTGCTGGGTATCCCCCACACCCACGCATGAAACCTCAGCATCATACTGGACTCCTCGCTCACCATTAAAGTGTAAAAACATAGAAAGGAGAGGAAAAAGTGAGGGGAAAAAAAAGGAAGGAAAGGATGATAAAACCACCAAAAGGGGATACTTAGAGAAAGAGGTGACAAACAAGGAAATCAGAGACAAGGAGAGGAACAAGATGAGTGAAAGAGAAACATAGTCATGATATAGATTTGAAAGCGAAAGGGTGGAATGAGAAGAGGATAGGGGGATAGAGGGAATTTGTGAGAGAGATTGTTGTGAAGCAGAAATAGAGAAAGAAAGTGGGGAGGGTACAGAGGAGCAAGGAGAGAAGAAAAAACAAAAAATTAAGGAAGGGCAAAAGAAGAAGTGAGCCAGATTGAGTGGAAATGGATAGTGGTAAAAAAAGGTGCGAGGAGGAGATAAGAGTGACTTGGAGATGGTTTGGAGTGGCTTGGAGATAGCAAATAGATTTCAATGATTGCAGTGGCACACATGTCCAGGGGTGCAAGGAGCCCACTGTGCCTCTGTAATGGATGTTTTTTAAAACCAACTCAGAGGTGAGAGGGTCAATTTGTTTCTGGTTGGCATCAAGGTCGATGACAATCTGACTATATTACTGATTTTGGTTGTTTGCACTCTGCATGGGCTTGCATATTAAGTTGGTGTTTGTCCTCAGTGCACACAGCCTTAGCTGCAGTGCATGGAGCACCTTAATTGCCACACATAAAGGAAAAAAAATAGAGGGAACATTGGTCACATCTAAGAATATCTAAAACAGAAAGAACCACCAATTCAGTGTTGTTCCGGGTGCAAAATTCCACTTGAAGGGGATGAAATAATTTGTTAGCTTCCACAAAGGCCTGTAGTTAATCTAACACCAGTTTCTCTAGTACCTTAGACTGAAATTGGACAAGGGAAATCAGTCTTAAACAGCGAGGATCTAATAGTGATAGAAGGGGCTTTTAAATAGTAGTTTTAACATAGCTCCCTTTCATTCCACGGGAACTGTAGCCTCTTGCAGTGAGAGATCAATTAGAGTGGTGATTTATTTTATAAGAGCCTGTGCAACCTGCTCCATAATATAGGCTATGCAAAGGTCAGCAGGAGAGTCCGAGAGGCTTGGTAATATTAACAACCACCAAAAATTCCTCTTGTGATATTTCACCCACCGAACATCTGTCACCACCATTCCCTGAAGGGCAATTTGTATGCCTGTAGATAGTTCTTGTTTAGTACCGTTATTTATTTGTTCTCCTACAATTTTCCTGACGTCAGTCATCTTCTAAATAAAAAATCTGAAAACGGGTGCCTATGATTTTGGAAGGAAACTACTCCTTCCTTGGCGATCTGTGGATTAAGAGCTTTTATACTACCCAAAGAGGTCCCATTGGTATTTATTGCTTTCTCTATCTTGTATGAGAAAAAGTAATGTATGATCTCTCTAATTTCCAGCAATAAGTGGCCCATTTTTGGATATAAGCTTTCCTGACTTCTGGACAGTCACTAGCTTGCTACCAGCATTCATTCTGTCGCTGTCTAATACTCAGTTTTAAAGTTTGAAATTTGGAAGAAAACCCGTTTTTTGGATATTCCTAACTAGCCGTGATTTCTTAACTAGTATGAGCTGGATCTCTTCCAGCATTTGTTCAGCACTTGTAATAAGGCAGACACAATATCTGTCGCATTCATGATGGAATCCTTGTCCGTCATAGTCTAAATCATGCCATTGGTCATATGAATCAGTGCTTAATTAGTGCCCACAGTTGCAGACAGGGCCTACTGGCTCCCATTTTAGAGAATGGCACTATGGGCAGTATTTATACAGCCCTAGTGTCACAGGACCTTCACGTTTTGAGATGCTCCTGTGGTGCTAAACACAGTGCGGTATTTACAAGGTGGCGTTAAGCCACTTTTTGTGGCTTAATGCCACCCTGTAAATATGGCCCCTTCCCACGCAGCACTGTGTGTAGAAGGGGCGTGCACTCAGTGTTGCTGTGGGCATGCTATAGCAGCACCCATTGCATTTTGGCGCTGCCTCAGATTTATGAAATCATGTACACCTGAGGCAGCACCAAAATCTAATGCCACCCCCAGGGATGGCGTTAGCAGGGCACAACAAGGAGGAATACTTTTATTCCTCCTTGTTTTTTGCTTTTTCTATGCGTGCTGCTTTCTGCTGTATGCATAGAAAAATCAAAATGCCAGAAATTATTGTTTAAGTCTGGGAAGGTGACCCTTCCTGCACATAAACAATCATTTCAACATGATGCTTTGGGACTTCTGCGTGTGCTGCATTGTGCAGCACACACGGAAGTGCCAAAACGCCATTAGTAATTGTTTATGTGCAGGAAGGGACACAAACAATCACACCCCTCAACACAGACATCCTTGCACGATGGTGAAAGGATGACTGCGTTGGCAGCTCAATTTAAAAACCAGCGCAGGGGGAATCGCAAGGGTGCGCCGTATTCAGTTAAATATGGCACATCCCTGTGTTTTTAAAGTGACGCAGCGCTGGCAATTTTGGTGCAGCATCGAGCTGCGCCACTTTTCAATAAATCTGGCCCTATGTTTCCTCATCGGGCTTTCACCCAGAGCAAAAGAGGAAAAACATACAAAGGGAAAAGAAAAAGAAACAAACAAAAAAAAAAATTCATTACAAAGGCAGAAAGCAGAAACCTGCAGTAGTGAGATAAAGGGACAGGGAGTGTCTAGTGACTGTGGGGTGGAGTCTGGACTACGGTACACAGGTATCCAGAAGGCTGGCACTCAATTGCAGCAGCCGCAGGCTTCTGAGCAAAATTTTGGACTCTGCCACTTTTACAAATTAAGCACTGGCATACATGTTCTGCTGTATTTATCTGAAGTTTTACATAGCGTGATCATTACCCAGTATGTTATCAGCAGCTTTGCTGAGACCATTGTAGGGCTGCATGCAAATAGTTTACGTAAGGACAGTAAAACGTTTACACGTACTCATTTTAAAAGTAGGCGTGATAAATTAATGTTTGCATAGTTTAAGAACTGAAAATTTAAACCCACAAAATTCCCTGTTATTTCCTCATTGATTTTATATTTCAGGTCATTATTTCTATATTGCCGTCCTGTGTTCAGATGTGTATAAAGTTTTCCTTAAGAAGTGAGGCAGTCAGTGTTTTTTAACTGCATCGCTTGTCACAAGAATCCTTTCGCTTAGCACAGTGGTAATGCAGAAGTATTGTTTTAGTACTGAATTTCCATGCATTTTTCCATGTGTTTTAATTTAATTTGGCATCAATTCCATATAAAAATTAGATTCAAACTGCATTGATATCTCAATGAGTAAGATGAAGGCATAACCAGAACATGAGTAGCATTACTAAAAGTAGTTTTTTCTGTTTTAATGATACAGAGCACAAACCATCCCCCATGAAGAGCACCTTATTGACCACCTCTTAGCAGTTAGGACTGGTACCAAATGGATACAGTCAGCATTACAGAGTAATGCCAAAGATAAAAAACAAAACATTTTGAAGATCGTAAGACAATATAATGTTTGTTTAAATTGATTCTCGCAAACTGCAAAGACTACGTTTTCGTGCGGCAGTACGTCTGACAGACTATCAGGGTTACAAGGGTGAATTAGTCGCTGGAGCATAATGTTGTTCTCTTTTAAAGTTAACTTTACTCAGTGTCAGCAGCACAGTAACAATTAAAGTAAATGCATAGCAGAAAAAAATCCAGACAATATGTCTACACAAGAATAAAGGTAAACAACCCAGCGAAGTGTCTGCTAAGAAAATGAGTAGCTTGTACATCTAATGTAGTGCTGCATTTATTCTAAAGTGCAGATTTAATGACCCAAATAATATTTAGTTTGTGTCTCTCTCGCTAGGCTCTCTGCGTCTGTCTCTGAGTGCCTCTGCCTTCCTCTCTCTCTGTTTTTAGGTCTGGTGTTTGCCAAGAACTTTTGGTTTTACTAAGATAATATGTATAAAATGCTTACTTAAAGAGGCTTTCAGCCATCACTCTTCACCCACTGGATTGTTTTTGTGTCTTCCTATTGTTCTTCCACCCGCTACCGCATAAAGCATGGGGCAGCCCACTTAACTCTTTGGTTAAGGTTACTTTGAGTAATTGCATTTTGCTCATTCACAAGGTGCACATCCGCACACAAGGCACCAGTGTTGCCTAATGTGATAATAGGACCTGTTTCAAGTGAACATACGGCAAATTCCTTTTGAAGTGGACTGCTGCTATTTCACAGCATAACTATATTTGAGTTCCTGGACTCGGTTTCACAATGGTTCTTTGATAAACGTTTCCTAGAAGGAAACCCTCACTTCATGGTTTTCAGTTTGTGGCAAACGTGTAACAGTTTTATTTAAATATAGGTGGGTGTAGTGTGGGTTTTAGTATTCAATATTTCATACTGTGAAACCTCTGGCCTCCTTTCTTTCCTATTTTTCTTTGTCTTTCTTTCCTTCTTTCATCTTAGCCTTCTTTTTCCTTCTTTCTTTTTTGCCTTCTTTCCACGTTTTGTTCCTTCTTCCATTTTCTTTTGCCTTTCTCATACTTCTTTCTTTTTTCTTCTTTTTGTTTCCTTTCTTCCTTTATTCACTCAATTTTTCTTTCTTTTTCTTTCTTTCTTTCTTTCTTTCTTTCTTTCTTTCTTTCTTTCTTTCTTTCTTTCTTTCTTTCTTTCTTTCTTTTTTCTTTCTTTTCCTTTCTCCCTCCCTCCCTTGCTTCCTTCCTTTCTTTTTTGCCTTCTTTCTCAAAGGTGGGCTCGCAGCCACTGCCAGACCCATGGCTTTTTGAGGTCTGTGTTAGCCAAAATCTTTTGATTTTGCTAAAAGTATGTTTAACATAGTTACATATGCAGGTTTTCAGCCAGACGTCATCCATTAGTCTATGATACTGTCATTCACATTTTACTTCCACCCATTCCAGCACACATCAAGGGGCAATGTTAGCCCACTACAGCCGTTGACTGACTTCACTATGAGTTACAGCAAGCTGCACTTTCACAAGGAGCACATCCGCACATTAGGTAGTTTGCTTCAGTGCCAGATGTACCACAGTAATCTGGACTTTTAAAGACCAGAAAAACACTTTTGCATTTAGCCATTGTTTTTTGTTAGATTTACTGATGGCCAGCAGCTTTTTTTAAATGCATTATTTTTGTCTAAGCTGCCTTGCATGTTTGTGATAAGTTAGACAGTGTATTACCTTCTCTATATACTAAAGATATCAGGAAATTAGGAAAAGGCTCTGCACAGGGTCACTGGAGTACACATCACCATGTGTGGTCGTGTGAGCCTCCATAGCAGAAGTGCCATAGGAACAATGTCTGTCAATGGCAGGTTTCCATTGCCTCCTGCAGTAAAAAGTAACACGTCTAATTGGTCAAGCATGTCATTAGCCTGGCAGATACTGTTTATAATGAATCTTGCCTTTGGTCTGCTTTTCATTTCATCATTGCCCTTCTCTGATACTACACTCAGTACCGTCTCAAAGGAAATTGTCTAACCCTCACCTGAAGTTATATTCCCTCTCAATTCACTTTTACACACTCTAGAAACATGCACTTTCTTTCCACATTTCATACAATCCTTGTTCAGCGCAATGCAATTTTAAAATCCACACTATGATAAAAGTGCACACATCTATTGCAAGGTTTATATGAAAAGAATCCCTTTCCCATCATGGTTTCACCCTTTGAAACAGTTCATTTTTCACTACCAAGCCCCCATCTCTTGTTCACAATGTAAACGTTTTCCAATATTCCTTCACTTTCAGTTGCACTAGCTTTGGTGGAGTACAGGTCTATTAATGATTAGATACTGCTAAAAACTTGGGATGCTACTGCTTAAGCCATGATAATGGGAGTTTATAAATGAGGACTAGTGCAGTGCCAGAACCAGTTGCTAGTGCAGTTTGAGATTTTGAAAATGGAAAGTCAGTAAGGAGGACAGTGCCATGAGCCTAGCAATCCTGTTGCAAATGCTGAAGGAACATTTGCAAAGGGTAATTCAGACATTTGCCAATGTCAATCAAGAAGCAGCTGTTTCGGTCAGCAGCGTAATTCTTCAGCTGAACACAAATAAAAGGCTTCAAAAAGATATTGGCCCTCATTACGACATTGGCGGCAAATCCCGCTTACCTCCCCGGTGACTGCTGCCAACATACCATTGCAGAGGCAAACATCCATTCACCATATTATGACACACACACTAAACCGACAGAATACTGCCACAAACACATATCCGCCAGACCAAAGGTAAGTGGTAAAGTGTTTTGTACAAACACCCATACCGTCATGCCAACAAAACAAAGCCCTCCACATTATGACCCACGAATCACCATGGCCGACCACTGGTGGTACACACCAGCGCAGTCAGAATGGCCACCCAAATACAAAACAACACAACATTGGCCAAAACTAAAACCACACACCTGACACTGATACACACACCGCCCCCACCTGCAGCACTATAAAACTCACACCCACATTACACACAACCCTTTACGAACACAAAAAATAGCCAAGAGACATCCTTACAAATCACAGCAACAACTACACAACTACACACACCACAAACACCCATCCATAGGTCACGCACCCCATGCTCCACCACATTATACAACACCCACTGCACAACACACACCACACAACACCCATGTCCCCACAAACGCACCCCTGTTTCACAGATGAGGAGTTGCGGGTCATGGTGGAGGAAATAGTCAGGGTAGGGCCACAGCTGTTTGAAACACAGGTATAGCAATTCTCCATTGCAAGGAAGATGGACCTATGGTGGATAATCGTGGAGAGGGTGAACGCCGTGGTACAGCATTCAAGAACAAGGGATGACATCAGGAAGAGGAAGAACCACTTACGGGGGAAGGTACATTCCATGGCAGCAAGGCCCCCGTTCGCCATCCAGAGAACTGGCGGTGGACCCCACCTCCTCCCCCACAGCTGACAGCATGGGAGGAGCAAGTCTTGGCAATACTGCATCCATAAGGACTCACTGGAGTAGCCGGAAGACTGGAAACTGGTGAGTCAAAATGTACTACCTACCCCCCCCACATACCTGCATGCCACCACTACTTCTCACCCTGACACTCATCACTCCACTCCATCCCACACACTGCACCACCACAACTGACTAACCTCAATGCCAAGCCCTGCATGCCATACCCATTGCATGAACAACCCCCCCAGCCCTGCATGTACACCCACCACCAATGCATGCACAGTATGGAAAACTAACAATCCCACAAACAAAGGTGGCAGGGCAATAGCAACGATAATAGGGAATCTAGGGATGTAGAAAATGTCACAGACATGTAGCATAACTACACCACTTACATCCCCACAGGTGCCCCAGCCAATCTCAGCGGCGAGAAGGTGCCATGGCTACCCAGACCCCCAACAGAAGATTCCCCAGTAATGACAGGAACTCTGGACTTCTGGATCTGGATGAACTACCTGGCCCGTCAGGAACCACGGGTCAGTCGGCAACCCCAACACACACCCACTCCACCACAGAGCCTCCCCCCTCAGTATCCAACACCACTGCAGCCACCCAAAGTCCCCAGACCTCTCTCCCCAGGACAAGTCAATCAGCAGTGTGCCCACCTGTACAGGGACCCCAGTCCACACCTCACAGCCAAGACAATCAGGGTCCTGGGGTCAGTGGCATTGGGCACACCATTCAGGGGACACAGGCACAGGGAGCCAGGGATGGTCGAAGGACAGCTGTGCACCAGGGGGAGGACAGGCCCAGGGAACCAACTGGCCAGGAAGCACTCACCAATGTCCTGGGGGCTTACCAACAATCCCAGGACAAGATGGGTCAGATTCTAAACATCATGCAGGAGAACCAGCGGCTGCAGGAGGTACACCATCAGGAGATCAGGAAAGAGTTGCAGGCCCGCAACACCACCATGGTCTCCATAGCAGGGGTGCTGGCTGATATGGCCAATATCATGAGGGACTACACAGCACACCAGTGGGCCCCTTCCACTAGCCATTCAACTGAACAGCCCTCCACATTTGCTGCAGATAGTGGACAGGAGGCCCTGCCATAGGACCCACAGGCCACTAGCACCCCTCCCCCTGCAGAAGGTGAACCACCACGCAAACATTCCCTGTGACCCAGACAGATGCCAGAGACACTTGCCAAGACCACTGCCAGGAAATTAGACCCTCCTGAATGCCCCCCTTGTGTTCCACTATGTCACCTTGTCCACATTGTACTGCCATTGCTCCCCTTCCTATGGCCCCTTGCACACTGGACCTGTGCTGAAAACAGACTGGACCCATACCCTTGACTTTCCTCTACCACCACCCCATTCCATTGCACTATTCTTCCTATATTTTTCACTTCAATAAACACCCTTGAACACAACTTGAGTTATGTGACGAAAATATGCAATAATATCAACAGTTACATCTCGTGCAATTGTCCTGAACTATGTTATTGCATACAAATAATGGCCTGAAGTTGTCTGTAGTCATCCCATCAGTACACAGTTGTAATAACACCAACATCTGCAAAATGAGAAGGCATAGGTGACAGTCAGTTGAGATGCAAAGGAAGTGACTGCCATCATGCTACAGCCACACTGAAAAGATAAATAATCAAAGAAATGGTCAGTTCCACTGTCTTACCTGTGTGTCAGTGGAAGTACTGCCCTGTTACTGATGTCCTGTTGTCCACATCCTCATCCTCTGCCTCCTCATCCTCACTGTCCTCAGGGTCCACTGCTGCCACAGGAGCATTTTTGCCCTCCTCCACCTGCAGATAGGGCACATGTTGCCTGAGGGCCAGGTTGTGCAATATGCAGCATACAACTATCTGGCAGACCTTCTCAGGGGAGTAGCACAGGGATACCTGTGAGATGGAGGCATCTAAACCTGGCCTTCAGGAGGCCAAAGGTTCGTTCAATTATCTGCCTGGTTCGCCCATGAGCATCATTATACCGATTCTTAGCCTCTGTCGTGGCATTCCTCACAGGGGTCAAGAGCCAGGACAGGTTTAGGTGGCCAGAGTCACCTGCAAGAAATAAGGTACAAATATTAGCCTTGCACAATGGTATGGGGGACGACTCCTGAAGGCATGCACTGACATGCATTGGTTGGGGACTCAGGCTCACCTATTAGCCACACCCTGTGCGTCTGTAGTTGTACCATCACATTTGGGATGCTGCTATTCCTCAAAACAAAGGCATCATGCACCGACCCAGGAAACTTGGCAGTGACGTGGGAGATGTATTGGTCAGCCAAGCACACCATTTGCACATTGAGTGAGTGGAAACTCTTTTGATTTGTGTACTCCTGGTCATTGCGCTCGGGGGTACAAATGCAATATGTGTTCTGTCAATGGCCCTAATAATATTTGGAATATGTTGCATTGCATAGACTCCAGCCTTCACAATGGCCAAATCTTCCATTTGGAGGAAAGCAAAGTAACTTCACATGTGTTTGAGTAAGGCAGATAAAACCCTTGCCAGCACTATTGAGATCATTGGCTGTGACATTCCTGCTGCCAAGCTCACTGTTACTTGGAAAGAACCAGTCACCAGGAAATGGAGCACAGATAAAACTTGCACTAGTGGGATGACAGTTAGCTGATATCAGATCAGGCTCCAATTGAGTACATAGCTCTGTGATTGTGGCCCTGTCCAGTCTATAGGAGAGTATTATGTGCCTGTCTTCCAGTGAAGCCATGTCCACAAGGGGTCTGTACACATGGCCTTGCCTCCTCCTCCTATTCCTTCACAGTGGTAGGTTCCTAAAGGACACAAGAGTGAGAAGGGTGTCACAAACTGGACAATGGAACCTCCACCTCAGTGTAACTGAGCAGGTATGCAATTGGACAATGTAAATGGCAATGTGTGTGCAATTGAAAGCAAATGACGCAGTTTCCAATTTCAGATTGTTGACCACCACCATAAAATTGCGACCACCTGTTCTGTATGTAGGACAGGTGGAAGTGATGTAACTCTGCCGGCGTTGGGCGTCATGGCAGAAGGCGGTCTTTCATTGGCTTACATTGGGCTCTATGGAGTACAGTGTCCAATGAGGATCACCGGCGGTGGTGACAGTGTGCAATGCCACGGACGCGACCACCATTTTCTGTCTACAACCTCACTTGATTCCCGATTTTTCACAGGACAACACCTCCACTGCATGCGCTGCTGTGACCTATGTCTATAAGCTACCATGGCCTGTGTGACAGGGGAGAGGGCTCCTGCCTTCACTTCAGAGGAGTTGGAGCGCCTGGTGGATGGGCAACTGTATGGGCCTCCACACCAACAGGTGAATACACCATGAGGACGATGCATGCGACAAGGTTGCATGGAGATGTGTGTGCTGGCAGTGTGTCATTTGGGTGGGGGTATGTCTGGTGGTAGTGTACATGCAGGGCTCCGGGTAATGTGTGTGCCAATTGAGGGGAAATGGTATCTGTAGGCGACATGTGTGACTGGCTGGATTGTATGGTTAATGGTGTCCTCCTGTCTGTGTTACCTCTGATGGTCAACGGCCATCAGAAGAAGGGATTCTGGCGTGCCATCGCCAAGGATGTGTGGACCCTGGGGATCTATAGCATGCACAGCACCCACTGCTGGAAAATGTGGGAGGACCTGAGATATTGGGCCTGAAAGACTGTGGAGTCCCAGCTGGGGATGGCCTCCCAACGAGGGAGGGATGCCAGTCGGAACCTGATACCCCTGAAGGCCCGCATACTGGTGGTGGCCTACCCAGAGCTGGATGGGAACTTGAGGGCAGCACATCAGCCACAAGGGGATGAGTACAGTGTGTGTAACAACCGTCTTTGTTGCCTGGCATAGGATCCTGGTAGTGGGTTTCAGTTAGTGGGTGCCCCTTAATGCCAGCTCAGACATTGCTGCGTGGTCCAGCTCAGGTAAATGGGTGTATGGCAAAATCATGTTAACTAGCTAGGTTGCATTCCATGTCAGACAGGGCTTAGTGGGTCCCAGGAGGGGTGCAGATGGCAGTGGTTGGCTCTCATCTTGCTGTGGTACCTAGCCAATGGAATGCCAGTGGGGTGCATAGTGCTCAATCTTGATCCCTGTGTGTGATGGTAATGTCTATGCCATCTGTGGTGTTGGTGCTGTAATTGATCCAGTTCTCCCTTTCTCTCCCACGCTATTTTCTTCTGTCATCTTGTCCATGTGCGCATTAGCATCATCTGGCAGAGAAGCAGGGGCACTGGACACTGAGGGATCTGCATCCCACAGGATCCAGGAGGCAGAGTCCACTGACGCAGAGGGGACCGGTGGGACGGAGGGTGAGGGGAGAACAACGGCAGAGACAGGAGACTCTGATTCCTCCTCTGATGGAAGATCCCTGATGGTGGCGGACACCTCTAGAACCACCCCACTTACAGGTACAGCCACCACCCCTGTACCAGCACCGCCTTCCCAGTAGCTCCCACTGAGTTGCCCATTCCCGCTCACACAGGAGAGTGGGCATCTCTTCGCCCCAGGTACCTCAGGCCCTGCCCCAGTGAGCCCTGCTGCCCTCAGTGAGGAGGCTATTGACCTCCTGAGATCATCTCTGTAGGGCAGTCAACCATAGTGAATGCCATTCAGGGGCTGGCATCCCAGATGCAGCAATGCAATGCCAACCTGGAGAGCATCCACGGTGGGTTGGTGGCCCTGCAGAGATCGTTTCAGGCTCTGACCTCCTCTATGATGGCAGCCAGGGTCCCTGTTCCTACCGTCCCCCCTCCAACTACCACTTCCCAATCTCAGTCTCCTCAACCCAGACCCATCCCATGCACACATACAGACAAGCATGCACACAAGAAAATCACACAAGAGTGGCACAGACAAACACAGGCAGCACACTTCAGGCCACAAGCACTCACACAAACAACAGACAGTTGCACACACAACAACATCCACTGCCTCCACTGTTTCCCCCTCCTCCTCTTCCCTCATAGTCACATCCGCACTCACACCTGCATACACTGCATCAACAGCCACCACCACCATCACCACATCATGCAGCACACACACCTCACTTGTAGACACCTCCAAAACATCCATCCACATGTCCTGTTTGTCCTCTACCACCCTGTCTGCCCCCCTCCTAAGAGACACAAACTCTCACACTCAGACACCCAACAGCCATCCACCTTACACACGCAGCCAAGTCCAACAGATGTACACCTCCGACAACCACAGCCTCTAACTCCACTCCATCCCTCCTCCCACATCCCACCCCAACATCCCTAAGAAGCTTTTCCTTGCCCAACTTGACCTCTTCCCTCCCCTTCCATCTCGTCCTGCCTGTAAGAGCAGGGTCACAACATCCCAGACCAGCACCTCAGCCAAACAGTCTGCTACTGCTCCCACCAAAAAAACAGCTGCTGGCACAAAAGGACCCCTGAGTGTGATGGCAGCCACTCCTAGTAAGAGCACATCTCTGCCTCAGAAAGGGAGGACTAGGGTGGCCAAAACCAAAGGACAGAGGACGGGGACAGTGGAGGCACCTTCTAGTCCTGTATGCAAGGGCACAAGTCACATGTCAAAGGCCAAGGGGGGCCATTACACAAGGGGACACATGGATCCCCCTCCACCACCATAGAGTGCCAAGGATCCCCCTTCACCACCAAAGAGCGCCAAGGATCCCCCTCCACCATAAAAGAGAGACAAGGATACCCCTCAACCACCAAAGAAAGCCAGGGTTCCCACCCCACCACAAAAGAAAGGCAATGTTCACAATCCACCACCAAAGAAAGGCAAGGGCCACCCCCCCCCCACCAGCAGAAGGCAAAGAGCCATCACCTCCAGCAGAGGCAGCCACGGAGACACCTCTACTAGCAGAGGGCAGGGAGCCCTCACCTCCAGCAAAGGCAGCCAAGGAGACACCTCCACCAGCAGAGGGCAAGGAGCCCTCTCCTCCAGCAGAGGCCATGTAGGCCACCTTCTAGGGACTGTTGGGGAAGAAGCCCCCTCCAGAACCAATGTGCATGATACCCACGTCAGATAGTGTGGCCTTGCACTCCTCACCAGAGACAATTGGGCAAGGAGCCCCCTCCAGAACCAATGGGCATGTTACCCACTTCAGATAGTGTGGCCTTGCACTCCTCACCAGAGACAATTGGGCAAGGAGCCCCCTCCAGAACCAATGGGCATGTTACCCACTTCAGAGACTGTGGCCTTACACTCCCCACCAGAGGCAATTGGGCAAAGATCCCCCTCCAGAACCAGTGGGCATGTTACCCACTTCAGCTGAGATGCCCCCCACACCTCCTTTCCTCTGAGAAGCCTGCCCATTTCCAACATGATGACCCCTGAACAGTGGAATCCGGAAATTGTCAGGAGTCAATTTGGGCCTTGGACTGTGCCCTGTGGTCATGTGACCCTTTTGTACTTTGGACTGGCCATTGGCCCAATCTGGACATTGACGCCTGCATTTACATTTGATTTAACATTATGGTGGCTGTTGGCAGCAAATTACAGTGTTCGTTCACTCTAATTGACGTCCTTGTTTTAATTTAACGTGGGTCCTGTGACATTCGTTTTACTCTCCAGCTGGATCTGTGTATGGTGTGTGTGAATGGTGTGTGTTGTGCTTGTGTGTGTCACACTCCTTTTCCTCCTCCCTCCATTGTGTGCTAGGCAGCTGTGCTCACCGACGTCGTCAGCGTTGGTGTTCCAGGATGGCCATGGCGTGGTTGAGCATCAGGAAGACTTGAAGTTCTGGTTCCATGGCAGTGGCGGAATCCTCTGTGTCCCTGTTGGTGAGTCTTTCTTTGTCCGTGCAGGGTTTCTGTCAGGCTATTGATGGCGTTGGTACCGCCCCGGAAATCCTGGCAGTTTACTATGTCATAATATGGTTGTTGGTACCTTGGCTTCCGCTTGGCTGTTGATGGCTACAGCCATGGTCAGTGGAGTTAACACCCTGGCGGTTGGTGTGGTACATTGGCTGTCTATGGGAGGTATCACCGCCATAGTCATAATTTGGCAGTAATTGCCGCCAGCCTGTTGGCAGTATTACCGCCACTTTAACAGTCACTGCCAATGTCATAATGACCACCATTGTGTTCTCAGAAGAATACATCTGTGCCACAAGATTGGCTCCATGGTACAAAAAAAAGTGCTTCCCACTTTCATTCCTTGGGAACAGTGGATGTCTCTCTTTACAAGTATTGAAACACTAGGAAAGCAGATGATTTTAAACTATGAACAATTTCAAGGAACATAAGTGCTGCCTTGAACCTCTGGAGAGTGATGTTGGCCCAGAATTAAGAAGCATGTCACAAGTGCAAAAACAGGGCACACGAGTACTCATCACCTATTGCTACTAAAAATATAATACAAACAGCTTCACTTTCATCATCAGCAATGAACTGTGTTATGGGTATAGCTGGTCTTAAATAAAGAGCACAAGGGCAAGCAATGCAAAAACAAAAAGCGTCAACAACAACATGATTGCTCTTGTTTCAAAATAATCTTTATTTAAATAATCCAATGGACACAATTCAGCCAGCCAATGTCTTTCATTCCTAAAGCCTTTATGAAGGCTATATACCCCCAAATTAAAAATCAATATTATAACTTTAACAAATATTAAAACCATTCCTTTATGATTAAGACCATATATTACCATGGGAAAGTCTGTGTGATACAGTATGGTACATGTTACAACCTCTATACCAATGTTTGTTACACCTTCTAATAGATGACAGAATAGGTTGAATTACAAAAGCCTATTTAGGTCTTAGTTCATAAGGATACGTAACAGGAATTGTATTCTAAACGCTCACTACAATAAACGGTCAATGTTAGATGGCTCAAATAGAACCTATTAAACATGATGTTCTCTGTGAAAACGGTAATGTATACAGTTTGTTAGAGTCATGGCTAACTTATATACTTCATTCATTAGTTAGTCAGTGTACTTTTATACATTTCATGTATTAGTTCAGTTCTTAATTAGGTTTTCAGGTTAGTTAATCCCTTTTGATTAACTACATTCCAAATGATACACACCATCAGGTTAACTCGCCGGTGTCTTCTTTTATGCTGACAATATTTTTTTTAGCTAGTGATAAATCTGTAATACATATTGATAATACTGAGTGTTAAGCTGCATTTCATCCAACAGTTATGATTTGAAAAGTTTATAGTTAGAAAGGACAAAATTGAAACTTTTTAAATTAATAAATGTGTCCTTCCAAGTTAAGATTTTATAAAGTAAGTCAAATCAGTAAGCTTAAAAGTGTTTTCATAGTGAAATCCAAGTTAATATCACATGCCTTTTGTGTAGGTCCTTTATATTTCTTTATTTAGTATTGGCCCCCACTCATCAGTCTACATTTTTTACTAGAAAAACAATATTGTCATTTTAATTTAAATTGGTAGTGTGCATCTTACATATAAAATTAAAGCCTCCTTGAGGTTGGATTATACATTACAATGCCACAGATGAATAAAGTTCTTGCCATGTTAATCCCTGGTGTATCTCCTACTGACTACACTTTAGATTTTAAGAATTGGATGCACTGTATTGGCTGGCAGAATTTTATCAATTGGGCTACTGAAATAATAAAGATTCTTTTGAAACAGAAGCAATCATGTTGATAATATCTCTTTCCAATTTCAGACCTCAGTCATTGAAGGGTGAACTATCAATTGTACTTTAATGTGGAGTATTACAAATACTGTATATTGAAGTGCTTCTTCCACCTGTATAATGTTCAAGGATTTATTTGGCAAGAAATGTGCTCTAGACGCTAAACCCCAGTGATATAGCACCTAAGCTCTAGAATGACTGTGGCACTGTAGAGGTAGTGTGATGATTCTGTGCATCAGCTGTCATTTGTTAATCATTGCCAACAACCATATTTAACAGGATGGTACAGGACTATTTGGATGACCCAACAGAGATCTACCTCAGTCAAGACCGATTGAACTATTGATATAGGAGAATGAAATAGTAACGACAACTCAGCAAGCTGGCAGTGAAGTATCTGGCCTTTCCTGTAGCCACTGAATCTTTGGAGCATGTTTGTGGTACAACTGGGGCAGGTGTCAACATCTGAAGGACCTGTTGCACTCCTCCAAACATGGTGAGACTGACAATGATTAAAATGAGCAAACATTTCATACCCAAAAGGTTTAAGGCTCCAGAAGACACAACCATGGACAAATTCAGGTTCTTGACATCACTAGTGTGGTGAGAAATAATTCTTCAGATAAACCACATAAATGTGAGGGTGAACTCTTCTTTCAAGACTAAAAAAATCAATAACACAACCGAAAACCTGGAAAAGCACTTTTTAAATTTGGTGTTCAGCTAATGTAAATAAATGTAAATGGACAAGTTTGTGCTAAAAAGTAATGGGTGGCACTGCCATTTGGCCTGGTGAATGAGCGGTGTCGAGTGGTGACAAATGAGGAAAACTAATAGAAACTTGGGGTCAGATTTACTACAAAGTGGCACAGCCGGTGCTGTGCTACAATTTGCAGTACTGCATCACTTTAGAAATGCTGGGATATGCCATATTTACTAAAATACGGGGCACCCTTGTGTTTCCCCTGCGCCGGCACTAAATATAGCTACCAGCACCAATGCAGGCATCCTTGCACCATAGTGCAAGGTTGTCTGCATTGAAGGTAATGATTCTGTATGTGCAGGAAGGTGTCCCTTCCGGCACATAAAGAACTTGCAATGTCAATTTGGCATTTCTATGTGTGCAGAATGCAGCACACATAGAAGTAGCAAATCGTCAGTTTTGAATTATTGTTTATGTGCAGGAAGGGACACCTTCCTGCATATAAACAATCATTCATGGTCTTTTGCTCTTTCTATGTGTGCTGCAGCATGCAGCACGCATGGAAAAAGCAAAAACAAGGAGGAATAAAAGTATTCCTCCTTGTTGTGATAAGGGGTGGCATAGTTTTTAGCACTGCCACAGATTTACAACTTTTTGTGAATCTGGGGCAGCTTCGAAAGCAATGCGTGTTGCAGTGGAACACCCAGAGAAACATCCATTGCACACCACTCTGACACAGAAAACTGTGTCGGAGGGGCCCATATTTGCAAGGCGCACTGCACATCACCACTGGAGCTTCACAAAAAGTGACACTCCGGTGGTGCAAGGGCCTTGTAAATCTGGCCCTTTGAGTCAACCATAAGCTTTGTATTGAGCAATCATTGGAATTCAAGTCAGCATGGAGACTGTTTCCTGAAAAATAAAAAAGAGATCTTCCTCCCATGCCTAACCCTACATTCCCTTCCTGAGCTGAAATTTAAAATGTAAAGGACTGCACTGCAGAACTTATGTAGATTGCTGCAATGAGGAAAAAGAGAAGCCTAGATAGGTAGATGAACACTACACTTTGACTAGATAACCTGCATCAATGAATGCCAAATGATGATTTATAAGATGGATTTGATTGTGTAAAACTTGCTATTTCATGCTTTGGTGATCATTTGATTCAGTGTAAACCCTTCAAGTTTTACTTCATTGGCATTTTGGATTTTTTTTTCTTATTCAACAGGTCTGTCTCTAATTTGGAAGAACAAATAAAATCTGCAAGTCTCAACACCAACATGCGGAAGCAGGAACAAAGCGTATCTACTTCTATGCAAAAACATGTTTGAGTTGTTATTCACAATAATGCAGAGTAGTTGCCCAAGTGACAAGCCCTAAGTGTTTGTCAACTTGTGGTCAACATGAATCATGATGATAATAGGAACAAGTAAACGTTTTTATTGTGTGGGTGATCAATGATTAAAATTTCACCCCTGCTCCCAAGAAAGACAATGACAGAAGAATGCATTTGGACCATTTGTGTACAGTCTGACTTTTTAAAACATTTTATAAACATTTTTGAATCATGTGTATCGTAGCCGTTTTGTACTTTAGCCAAGTTAACAATACCCAACTTGGGAGTCTGTTGGTTCCAAAAGACTGAGGAGGGTATCTAAATTCAAATTTTCTTATCATGATAAATGTGCCATGGACATGCTGAATGCTGTGTTTGTCAGTTTTAATTAATTCCCCCCCTCATCCATCCAATCATCAAATATAGATGCCCTAAAGCTCTTCCTTCAAGTTGTGAACTCTATTATGCTCTTATCTATTTCCAGCATCAACAGATCTCACTCTTGACAGGGAGATGTGCTGCACGCATCCTGCCAATTTGCCACAACATCCCCGTTAATCAGACCAGAAAGGACTTCCTAGTGCACAGTATATTTGAAACAATGGAAGGTCAAGGAGGTGCAGTGTGCATTTTATCATTCACAATCTATGCCCTGCAAGGAATCAATCTATCTTATCACTCTACCAAAGCTAACCTCCTTCTGTGACTTAAATGTTCATTGTGCTTACTTTAGTAAATGTCTCCCACTGTACACCGTGCTGTTCAATTTATGCTGGTCTTTGTCTAGGAATTTCAACTCACTCTGTTTTTCCTTCTTGTTTCATGTTGCAGAATGAAAATCCTTCTATGCTGTTTTAACTGCTACATTTAGAATAAGAAGAACTTTGTTTTTCGTGTGAATTTTTCTCTGTTTGAGTCTATTATGGCCACCTTAAGATACTCTGTTTCCAGAAAAAAACAACAGCCTGTGGGGAGGTACCAGACAATGCATTTCACCTCAAGTAAAAATAACTGGAAGGAGTTAGTCGTTTGGTTTATGGTTGCATAGGACTTTAAAGTAAAATTATTTATATAAATCACCTCCCTCATTCAATTGGTTGTTGAAGTATTCTTCCTTTGTGGTAAGTGGTGACTTTGGAGATTAGGACAGTGCACAGATATACTACTTACAGATGGAAGGAAGGGAACTATCAGGTGACATCATGTCATGATGGAGGAAGGCAAAGGTAATGTATTGTCAGTTTTTTAATTCTTATCGTGGAAGGGTGGACTTAAGGTATGTGTTGGCTAACTTGGAGGTAATGGAGCTCAAGTCAGGAAGAGGCTAGCTTGGAGGCTCATGTCAAGCAGAAACTGGCAAGTTGACTCGAGAGAGGATGATGGAGGAGGACAATTGGACAATTTATTTGTGCTGGGCAGGGTTGGGGCTCAACGTCTATTCTGGCAGTAGCAAACCGAGAACCCTGGGTTGTAGGATGCCATACTAAAAAGGTACAATAATTGGACAAACTAACCACAAGGATAATAAGTAACCATAATAATTAATAAACTGTAAACATCTATGGTTGGCAAATATGCATATATATATATATATATATATACATATATATATATATATATATATGGTTTTTTAAACACCTACCCTCACCACTCACAACAGAATCCACCCTCATCTTGCACTACAGGCCTTCACCCTCCCTAAACCATCAAACTCATCCTAATAACAAACATCCATTGTCCAGCTTCCCTATCTTTGCCACTCACAGCAGGCATCTCTTCCCTAAACCATAAAAAAAAACATTCCAATAAAAACTACCACACCTGCACCTCCTCACTGCTAACACCTGTCCCACCGCTTTGCTAAACTAACAAATATCCTAGTAAAAATTACCACTTCCCCACATGTCCCTTCCTCACCACCCACAAGAGGCCTAACCCCTTCCTAGGACAATGCCTTGCAAGCTCACTGTTAGACCTGGCATCATTGGTGTGGTTTACACCATAATTCGTTTTCCTTCAACCCTCCTGTTAGCTGACTTCATTTTTGCTGGCTTTAGGAGGTCCCTAGTAAAGTGACACTACCTGTGCCCAAGTCCTGTGAATTAAATTCTACTAGTGAGCCTGCAGCACTTTTTGTATCACCCATATAACTACCACTTCCAACATGTCTCAGGCCTGCCACTGCAGCCAATGCGTGTGCAGTTTTAAACTGCTATTTCAACCTTGAAAAAATAATCATTTTACGAAGTCTGGCTAGTTCTCTATGGTCACTGGAATCTTTTGAGACTCTGTGCCCCTGGTGTTGTTTTAACAGATAATTAAAATACTACGTGCACTACGTGGCATTAACTAAGCCACATGCATAATTTTAAATTTTGTTTTTTTACTAAAATGAGTGGAAACTGTGAAGTAAATGAATTCATGAAGTGATGCTTTCACCAATTACTTAACGCTAAAACTCTCACTAGATCAGCAACTACACTGACACAAGGGTCCAGGGGCATGGAAGACCCACTGCTTCCCACAAAAGTCTAGGTTTACTGAAAATTAAGGCATTTTACTTGCTTGTATGTAGGCCTCCTGACACTTGCATTCCTCTGTCCAAGAACCGCTTTCATTATTAAAAGAAATCCTAAATAACATATTTATACCACACCTAAACTGCACCATTAACCATCAATTATTTATGATGATTATCAATGCATAAGCATTGGCAAATACAAATTCTCTGGTTTGACTTTTGAGCCCCGAGGAAACATTTATATAGCCTGCAGCAGCACAAAGACAATACAACATCGCTTGATTTCTTTTGATACAATGCATCTTTGAGATAGCAAATGTAATGTGTGATGACTCAGTGTTCTGTTGAATGTAAAATAGTCCATAATACTTTGCAATGCAAGCTCTCCAAAGGAGCTAAAATGATACACCAAACAGCCAACAGCATAAAGTGAGAGATATACACCTCTGGGAGAAGCCAAAGCCCACTTATATATTTACATTACGTGAGAACTTTTTTATGCAGATGGCTGCGATTCGAAGCCAGACCAAAAACTGATGTGTCCAGCTGTTGATCATTTCAAAAACGTTCTGTTCCAGGTGGTCTACTCAAATGTCAGGTCTGGGGCAAAATAGGCGGGCATCAGTTAGTGAATATCGCAACAGAACAGTTCTCACAAAGTGGTTGTATGCCAGCATATATTACTCAGAATATTTGTGTAACATAAAAATCATGTCCTATATGTTTACAAAACCAAATTGCCCCATTGACTGTAGATTTTCCGTTATTAATTCCAATGGAACAATATTTCCATAAACGGTATTTAGGACACAAAATCGATGTCGGACAGTATTCTGACTGGGATGTTTCTGATGAGCTGCCTCTATTCTCCTACACCTAAAAGTGTGGGTTCTCCGCTGCACAAATAGAAAATAGAGGGACACAAAGGTATACTGCAGAAAACGTTAATATTTCAAGAAAGTGTTTTTTTTGCTAAATTCATCCTGTTAAGCGCAACAACAAACGCGATATCCATAATTAAAATATTTATACAATTATCTGGTAAAGCAGAGCAGCTGTTAAACAGCGATTTTGGCTGACGCAATACTAGAGGGTTAAGAGCACTGTCTTCCCAGCAGGAGGCAGCTCTCTGAGTGACTGTAATTTTAAGTAAGGATTAGTATATGTAAGGGAACCTGAATTTGCAGGTAATCCCGGTGCCAGGAAAGCTGCAAATGAAATGATAAAGTTTACTTTGTCAAGGCGCTTGTATTTGTACATGATATTAATGATCTTTCCACTCTCACAGAACGCAGGCTGAAAACGCTTAAAGGTCAAACGTTTCTGAAACGTGGACTCTTATTTTGGCAGAACTGTGTACTGTAGTTGTACCTGTGAGAATGGCAGGTTCCCAAGAATTCAGACCTGCGATGTCTGATCATTTTGTAAAATAGGGTGTTGGCTGTTTTGGTTTACTTATGGCTTCGAAGGCGATTACTGTACCATGAGCTAGGCTGCGCTCAAAATTGGTAAGAAAATCCATGGTAGACATTCATTAAACACACCGATCATACCACATGGAGATGATATGTAATGGCATATGTGCTATGTTTTGCTCTGTCATGTTAAATGGTATACTATAAAATGCTGTTGTGTTGTTCTAAACTGTATTATACTTCAGTAGGTTATTCCTGGGATAGAAAAGTTCTTTGCATGGTGATGGAAGTGCCCCATGTGCCCCACCTGTAAAGATGTTTGGATCTCTAATGCTGATTTTCGTTGTCATGGGTGAACAAGGATCATTTGTGTGTGCCACGACATAGGCTTGTGACATGAACTTTGCTCTTTTTGGACCAGGAGGGATACCCAAAGTGCTACCCTCATAGTGGTGAAAGGCTACAGCCTTTGCCAGGAGTTAAGCAGCTCAAGTTCAGTGGAGCAGGATACTGTATATTGACCACTAGACAGGAACAGGTCTTTCACATGTGTCATTGAAGTGAGGCCTACAAGCTAACCCATTTAAAGTTCCACTGCTGTGTGCTACATTGCATAGTACTGCACAGTATGTGTGGGGCAGGATGTGTATGATAGATGCATGTTGTGCACATACGTGTGTCTGTGCCTGGAACAATACATGAAATATGTAGTGCTTGTATCCTATATGCATGTGCTGGGTGTATGTGTGCTTGTGACTGATACAATACTTAATGGATGTAGGGCCATATGTACGAACACTTTTTCCCATAGACATAGAATGGGGAAAAACCTTTGCTACATCTGGCCCGTAGTGCTGTGTAGTGTGTGTTTGTGCTATTTGCATGTGATGGTGTCATGTGTGCCTGTGAGTTGCATAATACAGGGAAGACACTAGGTTCAATTTGGGAGACCCAGGGCTGAATGGAGCAACATGAGGAAGGAGGTAGAGGAATCCCCCAGACAGATGTGTGTATTGCTGCATTTTGCTGGGTTGGGTACACAGGAGGAAGGCAGCAGCAGGCTCTCCCGTACACTTGAAAGGGTGCTCTTTGAATTAGAGAGAGGTCACTGGGAAGAGGCCTGGGCACATCGTAGGACGGAGATGGGGCTGACAAGAGAACCATGAAAGGGCAGGGATGATGCTCTGGGGTATCCTTTTGATAACATATCACTGCAACAGTCATCCAGGTGTGAACATCTGGTCACTCCCATGGCCTATGTTGTGGGACTATCAGATTTACAGTCATGCCTGCTGTGAAAGACAACTTTCTGAAGAAAAAGAGAACAGGCAAGAGGGAACTTCAAAAGGAAGCAAACACAACATAAACTTCAAAGATGTGGACTCTGAATCACATTTGGTTTCTGGAAATAGACTATAAGAAGCAGAGCTTGAGACTCCAAACATTGTCAACTTTCAAGTAGTTAGTTATACTGTTTGAGGAGGTGAAGCGCTTCCTGTAACCGGGACTGGGTACGAAGGCCTTCTAGTCTCCCAATTAGGTGAGAGGACATAACCCAGGGAATCCAAGAGCACTTGCCCTGCAGGCTTTAGTAGCATTCCCTTACTGCTCGCCGTGACCATTATGCCCTGTAAGGGAGAAGAGAGCATTGGGGGAAAGATGTATAGTTGGAAAATCCCAGCAAATAGATCCCCAAAGCAAAGCATGAGGAGCTGTTGCACCACTGGTAGGGTCATTGCCCGTGTGCATAAAAGGTTGGCGACCCCCATATACCAGAGCAAGGCCTCCATGGAGTGAGACATTACCTCTGCTGCACGTAACAGATCATCACCCTTGTGCAGTGTTAAGTCGGCAACACCGTATTCCAGGTGGAGCTTCTGTGAAGATTGCTACTATGCCATTTGGGCCATAGCCCAGGTGCAGTATTAAGTCAGCGGCCATGTATGTCAGGTGGGGCCACTAGGAAGACCGCTACTGACGGGGCTTGAGCCCATGCACAGTGGGAACAGTGGCTTTGTAAGGCAACGGGGCCCCCTGGACCAAGCTGGAAGTGTGGTCTGGTCAAGACAGTCAATGTAGGAACACGACCACAGTGGTGACCCTAGCAGGCCTGAGTTGTGGCTGATGACCAGTACCAGAATTGTTGCACCCCCTCTCTTACATGTGAGCAGAACCGAATAACTTACCCAGCAACAGAGAAGCATAGAGAACCAGCCAGCCGATGCAGTTGCAGGTCCACATGTGAGTGATTTGAGAAGAATCAAGAGCAGATCTCCCCAGCCACATGTAAAAGAATTACTGGAGACAGCCATTGCAGCTTCATCGCCCGCAGAGGGAGAACGCCCAGAGAATCTGGTCACTCTGATCCTGAGGGTGTGGGTGATTTTGATTTTGGGCCAGACAACCTCTGGGAACTTGCTTACCAGATTTCGCTTTGGTGCTGGAACACTTTTGACTTTAAGAATCAGAGTGGGATTCTTGAGACTCAGACTACTAATGGGACTTAACCTGAATGAGAAAGAACCACTACTGCAAGCTTGAGGAAATTGGGAGTCAGGGTCCTGCCTATAAAACACTAGAGCTCTGACCTCAGGGCACTGTGTGTGTATTATTTGTTAATGGTGTATTGTACTTTTAGATTGTAAATAAATACTCCTTTTATCATAAAAGAAAGTATGTGACTGGCAATCTTTTATTGTTGCTGTGCATATTTTGAGCTGTGAACCTGTGTTCACCCCACTCTTTCTCCCTCCCCCTGAGAAGCCTTTGACTGGTCAACCAGCGCTATCACTGAAAGTCAAGTGCAGATGGGGTACTTGGCTCAGTTGCTCAGGACCCATAGTTGGTCAGGCCCTGGGACATCAGGAGTAAAAGGCCTCAACCCCCACGGTTGGGCCCAGTAACCCCTGCTTGCCATGTGGCTCTCTGAAAGGGTTTTTGACAGTTATGTTATGCACATCATATTGCACTATATTATATTTTTTTTTTTTACTAGTCTATGTTATGCCATACTATACTATACTATATTGTTATAGGCTATGTTTTGTTATTTTCATCTTAATCGTTATGGCAGAGCATGGTATGGTATGGTATGGTAGGTTACTGTATGATATGGTTCCTTTATATGGCATTTTATGGAGAAATCCAAAGCTTGCAATGCTCAGCCTGGAGCCTTCATATACGTTATAAGCATTTCCATAATTCAATTCTCAAACAATGTATTGTCAAATTCATAAATTTTAAACCTCAAGGTTTCCGCTTTTATAGTATTTGATTGTTTGACATTACCATTTACATTTAGCATATTTTTCATATTTTTTTTTGTTAAACACATAGCTCTACATTGCCCCTTGTTTATATCCACTGATATTTTTCTACTTGCGGGGATTCTTCCCTGTCCTATAACGCTAAGTGAGTTCACAGAAGGCTAAATAAAATACATTTTTTCTGTTTTTGTTCCAAATTAGAAACAGGGACACATAAGAGTTTTCTTCTTTTTGTGTAAAAATCAGTAAAAATATAAAACTGAAAGCCTTATTCATAAGTGTAATAATTAGAACAAAAACATAAAAAGGAAATCACAAGTGTTGCCCCTGTAATTTATTGTCAAAAGTGACTTGCGCTATTTTTTTTCTAGGTCAGCACAAAAGCTCTCTTGGCGGGATGGAGACAACGCACAGCCTTGCACTGTTCCGTTTCTCATCAATTGTAACAACACTCCCAATTATTCAGGGAGTGAGAGAGTACAGTCAAGGTTCATTTCCCCAAGCTACCATACGACCGCCCTTTGACCTTGGGCCTGTTCTATTTGACCCTTTCCTTAAAAATGAAAGGCTGATTCAGTTGCCTTGCCAATTTAATCTAAATCTTTTTCCTGCGATAGCTAACTTGGTTGCCAATTAGCACCAATAACAAACAATAAGGCTGGTGGATTTTTTTCGTGGCCGACATTTCTTTCCCTGCGGGATTAGCACGGCTACCATCGCATTTCTCACATAATGTTTATTGGCTGACAGTAGGTAATGACTTTCAGCCCAGCACACATTTGAACTCCTGACCTGTAGGCGAGAGGCTATATTGCACTATTACAGAGTCAAGCTTACAGGAGAGGCCTGCGAGTAACAAGGTTAACTGTTTGAACAGAGTGCTGCTGACAATATTTAATGTTGAGTGGTGCAATCTTAACGTGCATCCCTCTTACTCTAACTAAAAAGTGCTCTTCTGCAAAAATATATTTTATTCACTATATAATGGAGCAAACAAATCATCAGTTTTTATCTGTTGTCGTGGTATCAATATAGACAACTTTAACTGTAAGAGACAACATTGTAACCAAACCTTTAACATATAAATAGAAAGGAATGCGGGTCTGCCATTGAATTTTATGGCTTTTTTCGTCTATTTCAATTTCTTGCTCCTGTTTCGATAATGTTTGTCTGCCCCTGAAGGATTTAGGTATCAGCATGTTTTCAGATTAGTTGTGTTTTTCCTTCCACTGCTGACATTTAGAAGCTATTTTTCTATTTGCAGGTGTCCGTGTGATTAGAGTTTTATCCATCAATGGGAGATCATGTTTGTTTTCTTCCTCAATGTCTCGCTCCACAACTGTGCCTACAAAGTCATCCTAAGCATCTAAACACACAGGCCCTCATTATGACATTCCGCTGCCCGCCAATGCCATACCGCCATCAGGCCGCCTGTGTGGCCTGAACCCCGCCGGCCCTATCATGGTTACAGGGCCTTAACATTGCAGCCAGCTCCTAATGGAGCCAGCTGCAATGTGGCAGTGCAGCGGGTGCAGCAGCACCCGTCACGCATTCCATTGCCCGTAATTTGGGCAGTGAAATGCACAATGGGGATGTGCATGGGGCCTACAACTGCCGGGAATGCCATGCTGCAGGCTGGCGGCAGCCTGGCGGTGTTGGCGATTGGACAGTGGTTGCTCCACCATGGTCATATTGTGGCAGACGGACCACCAAGACCGCGGCGGTCTGACTGCCACGTGAAGATCACCAGGGTCATAATGACCCCCACAGTGTCTATACATCCCTAAGCATACTCCCTTGGTCTCCTTTCTAATCTTGTTTCATTGAGCATTGCTGGGGTACATTCTTTTTCTCTCTCCTGCCCCTCGTCTTTCTTTCCCACTACTCCTCTGCTGATCCCCTGCCTACAACCCTCCACCTACCCTTGACATCAACCGCTATTGGCTTTGCCAATGCTTGTGGATTTGTGGAACAAGCAGTGCCATTGCCCATAGTAGTGAGCAAGATTCTTGTAATGTTATTTTTTATACCTCCAAGATCACCCTCATGGTGCACGTGGATGCAATATGACAGCCATCTTTGAAATACACAAAATTGCGTTTCAAAATGGGTGAACACTTCTATTGTCATTACCATTGCACGCACTGAATTTCTACAAGCATTGGCAAAACCATTACTGTTAGGAAACAAGCACTGGTAAAGGAGGACCATTAGCTTTGCCATGGCTTCCTAGATCCTTGTTGGGATCCTGTAAGGCTAGACTTGAAACAAAAATCTGACAGACAAATTTATGCAAACTAGCCCCACACTGCATGAGGCCACAACTTGAATGGTGCCATGAGGGCATGGTCCGGTCACACAGCCCATACTGCTCTGAAAGAGTGGTAGAATGGCCAGTCTGGCCTTGCTCATTTGGGTTCTCTTCTCCGGTCCCCAATGGCAGACCATTGCTCCATGATTATCAATGTCTCTTTGATGTCACACTTCACACTGCCTTCCACTCAATCTTTATTCCTGCTGCAGAGTAGTGCTTCTTGATTCTGGACTTCACTCTAATAAACCTTGCAGGGACTCTCTTAGGTCATCTCCATTTTGCAGTACTGTACTTTCCTCTAAAGGTACAGTTTACAGAACCTCACACTTTGTTTCCCTTACCACAGTGCAGTGCAGTGCAATGTGTCTTGATTCTTTTAGTTCTCTTCTTGCTTCAGCTGGATGTTCTGTGATCCTCTGCTCTTTAATGTTGATGCTTTCTGATTTTATGGTTCTCTCTGATGTACCCCTCTTGTCCCCTCTTCCCTGCTTCATTCAGTTCACTCTAATTTGTTCTGCTTCTCAATAACTTTGCACTTCAAACAGCCTCCCTCTGTGATCTTCCAGTACCATGCTGTAGTGTACGGCTCGATGATTCTTCACTCTCTGTGCACTCTGTACATCTTAGCCTCGGTGGTCTTCTACCTTATGCACTAACATCTCAAAGGCAATTGTTCTGCTCCTCCATCAGCTGACCTGGCTTGTTATTTAGGCGTGTGTGTGACTGCAGCATCTGACAACTTATGACTCTCTTTCCTGTTACACTATGTTTCAATTGTATTTAAGAGAAACCCTACAAAGTTTCTGATTATGTAATTGAGATTTGGCTTACAATTAGAATTACTGCTGAGGGTCAGAGCTGGGCTATGATGGTGGTGCCGCAGTATCCATGCCACAATTAGCAATGACCAATCTTTTCAGTACTCAACCTTCAAATTCTGGCATGCAGCTGGTATCACCATTTTTACATGGTCGCCTTTGGCCCTTTCAAGAGCTGCAGATGTTTAGGACCTGAGCCTGTCTGTGAGGTTTTTTGCACCCACCTCCAAATGCCACAAATGGCAGACAAGAACTGCATTTATTACTCTAGGCCCAAATTTTGTGCTCCTCTTAGTTTCCCTCCTGTGCCTCACAACATACTTTTGTCACTCACATGCCTCTTTGTTTCATATTTTTGTTCTCTGTCAATTCTTTGTTAGGAATGTCCAATAGTTTGCAAATAGATATATATTAGGTCTCTAGACATGCATGCTTCTCTTTCTCATCCCC
Organism: Pleurodeles waltl; assembly: GCF_031143425.1. Classification (NCBI taxonomy): domain Eukaryota; kingdom Metazoa; phylum Chordata; class Amphibia; order Caudata; family Salamandridae; genus Pleurodeles; species Pleurodeles waltl. The sequence goes on along the minus strand of NC_090442.1, from coordinate 929,751,062 downwards.
TTATTGTTTGTATTTGCACAAGTGCAGCAGCTCCACAGTCAGCTATAATCAACTAGCTTCTTTTGAGCATATCAGGTAGGAACAGGAACACTAGGCACAAGGGACCTTCATTGTTAACATTACATGCTGGTGAGGGTTGCTATGTGGTAGATGGAACAGCTTGGGTTTGTCATACAGCTAGAAATGAAGGCGCTAATTTAATCAATGAAATACAGTGAGCATAAGTAATCGCTGGTTTAACAATGAATCTAGTGTCAAAAAGTTCGACTTTTGAACAAGCAGTAAACATAAATGAATAAAAAATAATTTTCGCTATAACTGTTGTTGGACCTGGCCCTTTTTACAGGGACTCTCCCAGATTTTTACCTTCTGTTGCTGAACCCATTACTGTTGGCAATAGACTCTCAGCACTTTTTTCATGATAACCAGTGGTAAAGTGCTTGTGCTTTCTCTCTAAAAGCATGGTAAAATTGGCATCTACCTGATTGGTACATTTATTTACTTGCAAGCCCCTAGTAAAAAGTACTCCATGTACCCGGGATCTCTGAATTAAATGCTACTAGCAGGCCTGCAGCACGCATTATGGCACCCGCTAACGGAGCCTTTTAAAACATTTCTCAGAACTGCTGCTGCAGTTTGTAGTACAGTTGTAGATTGGCATTTCAACCTAGTGTGGGAGCCCCAATAATCACCTGAACCCCAATATTGATCATTCCAAACTTTTGACCAACATAATTCAGGTCTGGAATCTGTAGTGGATCTAGAAATTAGAAACTACACTCCTCATCAGGAAAAACATAATTTAGAAGAGTTAAACTGAATAAAATATTAGACACATAAATGATTCCATTATAGATTAAAAAAACAGCAAAAGAAAATATATTACTGAGTAGTCAAAAATGCGATACCGAGGAAGGATGCGTGGATTGCCATGCCCAAAAAGAAATGCAGATAGATGCAAAATCACAAAATCCTAGTTAGGTACTTTCTAAGTGAAAATTCATAGGGCCAGATTTATCAAAGTGTTGCACGGCCTTGCATCATACACGGTAATGCAAGAGCAATGCAACACTAAAGTCAGATTTACCAAGCCACGCAAGGCCATCTTGCATGGCCCAGGAGTGCTTGGTCAGTCTGGAGTAACTCAAGGTAGCTTTGCGTTACTTAGCTTCAAGAGGTGTCACATGGATAGTACATGGGGGTTCCCATGCAACCACCTATGCTTTTTTGAGACAATACTCTATCTACTAACAAGAGTAGACCGGGTTTGTGTAGAAAATTAATGCCACTGCAAAGCAGGTGTTAAAAGAAGAAATGTTTTCATTTCTCTCTCCTTTTCTGACTCTGCATGTGTGGTGCACTGTATAGCACACTTTAAATTAGAAAACTTTAAAAGTTATCTAGGCATAGTATTTTGTACTGGAAAGGAACTCTTCCAGTACAAAACCTGCTAGACTCAAACACACATCCTTGCACTATGACACAAAGGTGTGTTTGTGTGGTGCTCAGCAGCAAAATACAATGCTGGCTTGATGGAAAGAAGTGGAGACAGCCATATCTCTGTAGTTATGGTGCTCTCCCTCCTTTTACTCTTTCTTATGCGATGCAGTACAGAATATTTGGCTTCTGCACTGTGCTGCGCAAGAAGTTAGTAAATCTGGCCTGAGATTTAAAATGCTCATGTAGAGCTCCACCTATAAATTATGTAATTGTACAGTGACATCTCCAAAGAAGCAGATCTTGGAGCCTAATACTTTGCAAAGTACTTTTTCATAATATAAAATACCACCAGAATGTGGTATGTTTAAATTAAACATCTCTAACTAATTTTATGTTGGCCATTCTCCACATTCATAAATCCATAGGTATCACTTACTTTTTGGTGTACTTTAAGTCCTGATTTTTATATATAGAGGGATTCTTTTTGCTTAAAAACGTAGAAAAACAAAAAAATACTATAACTTAAAATAATTCATCTCACACAGATAACCACTATAAAAGCAACTTAATCATGTGCAACCAAACAATTTAAGAGCACTGATTTCATCTCAGTGAAGATCTAAATGTATGTTAAAATCCTGGAAACGATTGCTCTACCAACATTGTCCCTTGGTCAGGTACTGATACATAAAGTTAGCAGGCAAAACACAAAACTAACAAATGTATAAATCCACTCTATCTGTGAATGTCTTTCTCATGCACCAAATGTAGTCGACTGTGGTACCAGTATTGACCTCCAATCTTAATCAATTCTCTCATTCCTCCTCGAAAGTCAGGGTTTCACTATCATGATATCTACAATCAAGCAGCGGCTAACAGCAGGTGCACAAACAGAAAACCAGGGACGAAATAGTGAAGAAAACAGTAGCAAAGGCCTCATGGCTTTAGAAAATCTTGACACATCCCATAGGAAACTCATCAGAGAGGTCAAGGCATCAACTATACCATTTTGATCATGAAATTTAACATAGCGCTAAGTAGTAGTTATAGGGTGTTAGGATACCATGAACTGGCTAACCACGTTAGGGATGACCACATTGCTTTCACTGGCCACGACCTTCATCGCTGACTTTATTTTCTCAATCTGTGTGGTTAGCATTCACATTTAATTTGGTTCACTTGGGTTTTTTAAATAAACATTGTGAAGTAAATCCAAATGTGTATGTGCTATTTAGTATGTTACTTAAATACAAAAGAGGGTTTGGAGTTCCACTTTGTCCCTAAACTCATCTAGTGGAAGTGATCATTACCAGAAAACACTTCCTGCACAGAACTGCTCAGTGGGTCATATATGTGGTGTAGTCCACGTCAACATCCACCAATACATTGACAGTATAGAATCTGTGGGAGTTGTAACAGCCTTCAATGTCAACTTCTACAGTGTGAAAACAACAAAATCTGTCAGGAAATCAACTCTTTATGTTCTGCAAAGTGAATGCTATCTTCCCAATGGGAAATCAGAAATGTTATGCATGTATTAGCTCAGTCACCTCTTGATAAGGGTAATGACCTGATCACCAGTGTCCCAGAATCCCACTTTATTACCAGATATTAAGGCCATCCTTTATGTTGTGTCCAGTTTTATCAAAGATCTATGGATGATCATCAGCATCACATGTAACACACAAGGCACCTGACTGGCATCTTCTGTTGCCACAAATCACCTTTAAAATTCTCTATATTGTATTGAAGGCATTAAGCTCTAACATGTCACCATTACTTGCAAGGAAGGTCAGCACAGCCAGTGGCATTCATAGCAAACACAGCATCAACATCACCAGGCTACAGATCGTGCTATGGATGGAAGAAGGGCAAAAGGACAGACATTCTCCTTCTATGAACCAATGATCTGAAACTCTGCTCCCACCAAAACCTAGTATGTTAGATTGCAAGGCTGTCCACTGTTCGAAGTGCTAGTTTTGGGTCCTTTCCCCCATCAGTACTAGCACAATAAATTCGGCAAAAAAGAAACAAAACAACAACAGTAGCAGCATGGTTTTAATATTTCAGTGGCTATCCTCCATTCACCATGTGATATTGTGCGAATCACATTGTAGACATATTGCTGTGAGGTCACCGTGCAGCTCTTCCCTTCCTACACTGCTGGTTGATATGACACAGTCTGTATCTCCTTGTACTTCCACACATTTCTTCCTAAAAGAATCTGAAAATAAGATCTGTGTGTGAGCGAGAGTTATTCTGTTCTCTGGAAATGTGCTCACCTTACTCATCAGAACTAGCTATGGTCCCATGTGTTTCCATACAGGAAATGTACAACTACTACCTCTTGCCAGTGCCTGATGTCACTCAATGACTGCAGTGCACTTCTGGTTTTTTGCCTGTTTTGCTGCTTCAGTGCTTTTCTCCTAATGACTTGGATTACCTTTGTCTGTACATTATTCAGGAAATACAACCTCTCATTGTTTGCTAGAATGAGCATTTAATCTTTTATGACATCTGGCATCTTTGTTCCTTGAACATGCTTATCAGGTTACCCCTGTGTGGACACTTGAGGCTTGTGAGCAGTGTCTTTCGTACTGGTGGCTGTGTTGTCATTGGTACAGACTGAGGTGGTGGGTGCCAGATATGTTGTTCTAGTAGCCGCCCTATCTATCTCTTCCATTATGGGTGCTCTAAAAGCTGCTTTTCTTCTGTCATGCACTCATCTGCATCCAACCGCAGTGCTGATGCTGTCCTCTGATCCCACCTGTGGCAGCAAATGAAATAAGTAATGCCAACGTTCATTCATCAAGGTCTCAAAGGGGAAGGAGGTTAGGATAAAACAAGAAAAAGACTTGCTTCACTGGGTCTGCTCTGCTGCCTTGCAGCACTGTACAGGAGGATCAGTGCTCCATGGACCTTTGTGTGTAGATGCAGTGCGGAGCACTAGAAACAACAAAAATAATAGTTTACTAACAGCTCTTACCATATGGTGTTTAAACAGTTATTTACAACAAGAGCACTTACAGGCGTCATCCTAAATAAGGCTTCAGAGCAGATACAAATTCAAAGGAATATTAGACTTTTCTGTCACTCCTCTGAATGTCCACCACAACAGGGTTTCATTCAAAACTCGAAAGTCATGATATATGCTCAAAGTCTTTTTGAGTTCTTAATACAAAAACATATCAAGAAAATCACAAGATCTTCAGTTCAGAGTAAAATATAGTTCAGAGCGCTAAGACTTTCAAAACGTAGGGACTCATAATGTTTATTTTCCAAGAATGTGTTTTTCTCTTTGAAGGAACTCAGCCTTAGGCAATTCTCAAAACTTAACTAAGGATTAGTGTGCATTAACCTGAGGATCAAGTACTAAGCCTAGTCTAGATTCTTCAACTTGAATCCAGAGGAAGGCAAAAGGCTGAGGAGCAAGAAGCCACAAGAGAAGGTAGAATCGCAGCTCTGGACGTAAAGACACTGAAGACATTGATGGAGTCAAGATCACAGGAAGGTTTGGAAGACTAGAGGTCTGGAGGTTCTGGGCAACTTAGAAGGTGAGTGCAGGGAAAATGCTTGTGCAGAACTGGAACAAAGCCAAGCTCCGACTCAGGTTCACATGGGATAATTATAGCCAATGGGAAGACTGTTCCAGAAGGGCATGAGGCTAACACGGAAAAGGCTGGAAAGTTCTAATGAAAACCTGGGAGAAAACGTGTTAACCTAACATATGTGACCTTGGCTGATGGCAGGTGCAAGTGACGGTTGGAATAAATTAACCAAACTTCCGGAACCAAGAGAATTAGCCATTAGTTTCAATTGGTCATGCCAGTTGGTGCCAATAACAAAAGCAAGTGGAAAAATACCCCTAAATGGTTACATGCAATAGGTAATTGCAGACAGAGCTAATAAACTAGGGGCCATGTTTATACTTTTTGACGCAAAACTGCGCTAATGCAGTTTTGCGTCAAAAAAATTAGCGCCGGCTAACGCCATTCTGAAGCGCCATGCGGGTGCCGTATTTATTCAATGACGTTAGCCGGCGTTAGACGGCGGCGCTGCCTGGTGTGCGTGAAAAAAAATGACGTACACCAGGCAGCGCCGGCGTAGGGGAATATGGAGCTTGGGCGCCAAAAAATGGGGCAAGTCAGGCTGAGGCAAATTTTTCGCCTCAACCTGATTTGCGCCATTTTTTTCGACTCCCAACCCCCATTGAAATGACTCCTGTCTTAGCAAAGACAGGAGTCATGCCCCCTTGCCCAATGGCCATGCCCAGGGGACTTTTGTCCCCTGGGCATGGTCATTGGGCATAGTGGCATGTAGGGGGGCACAAATCAGGCCCCCCTATGCCACAATTTTTTTTACAAAAAATACTTACCTGAACTTACATTAAGTTCCCTGGGATGGGTCCCTCCATCCTTGGGTGTCCTCCTGGGGTGGGCAAGGGTGGCAGGGGGTGTCCCTGGGGGCATGGGAGGGCACCTCTGGGCTCCTTCCGAGCCCACAGGTCCCTTAACGCCTGCCTTGTCCAGGCGCTAAAAAACGGCGCAAAAGCGGCTGGACGGCATTTTTTTTGACCCGCCCACTCCCGGGCGTGAATTTTGCCCGGGAGTGTAAATACGGCACACATGCCTCAGAGTCAATTTTTTAGATGGGAACGCCTACCTTGCATATCTTTAACGCAAAGTAGGTGTCCACGCTAAAAAATGACGCAAACTCCATGGACTTTGGCGCTAGACGCGTCTAACGCCAAAGTATAAATATGGAGTTAGTTTTGCGTCGGAATTGCGTCAAAAAAAACGACGCAATTCCGGCGCAAACAGAGTCTAAATATGCCCCTAGGAATCCTGTGACACTCTTATGAGAGTGTATCCAGGGGGAGCAACAGTACAGCAGGTTCAAAGGGATGAAGAGCTCTGGGAGGGAAACAATGGTTTGCAGGAAGCCAGGAGGTGCTGCAGGGGAAAAACAACATGAGCCTTATGAGCAAAACCCACAGAACATGGGGCACAAGAGGTGTTCATGTATGCCTTTCAGTATGTGCTTTTCTTACCAGACCATTACCTATGTGATTTTCGACCATCATAAAAAACTTTTTCATTAAGTATTTATCATGTCCTAAGCAATTCATGTATGTCTTTTCTTTGCAAGTCTTGTACATCAGTTCATATTCCAAGATTACAAATATACATTGAGTACCTCAACCAAATGATCAACGGTGTCATTCTCTGATGTTTTCTAAACTGAATTTTAATTTCGTATGGGGGTGCAAGTGTTCTTTGTTTTCTGAGTCATTTAGTTTAGGCAGGTCATATAGATAGGAGTGAGTAGGTGATGGTCATCATCTGTGGTATGGTATATAATTGAGTGAATGAAGGTTTTATTTTCAGAACTCATCCCACCTATCAAATGCACATGTGAATTGGTATCCTTGGAGGATGTTATCCCCTGAACTGGGTCTCACTAGCGGGGTCAATTATATGGTGTGCACGGGTACAATTGCGAACATGGGGTCTGATTCATAAAGAGCCTCTACACTCGTGGTGGAGGCCCCACAGTCATGGGGAAGTCTCCACGTTTGTGGTGGAATCACTGCAGTGAGAATTCTCATTGTGCTGGTGGAGATTCTGTTCTGAGTGTGAAGATTTTCCCATGACTGCAGCATCTGCCACAAGTGTGGAGACCCTTTCTGAATCAGGCCCATGGTCTTTAATTGGAAAGGACATCCTATACTTGTACCACTCTTCCTACAGCATGGTGCTCTGCTACTTTGCAGGTAGGCAGCTGTTGGATGAGGAGCAAATTGACAATTGTATCCTCTGTTCTCAATTGATCTTGGTGGAGCTACTTGCAGTACCAATGTGAGTCAAGATTGCCTCACATATTCACGATCTGATGTTTATTTCTGGGTGCCATAATGCCAAGTCACTCGTGATGTAGTTATCAGCAAAATCTCCAGATTGATCTACAATTTAATCCCAGGCCTTTAGTAAGGTAGTATAGTAATAAATGTACCTGTGCCTGTCTCTTGCCATGCAGAGTGGGATTCCAGCCTGGCCCCTTCCCTGCTTAAAATGAACATCCACAACTTTCTCCGTGAACAAGGCATATTACTGTGATGCTGTCAGTATTTGGTAGAGTGCCTGTAGGGATGTGTCCCCCTTTGAGATATTCATGGAGGTAAAAATAAACATATATATTTATGCCTTAAACCCTGTACTTTAAATCTCAAGGTCTGTCTCCACTAGTATTTCACATCTATTGTGTAATTCTCATCTGTGCATTTTTGTGTTAATAACATTGTTGTCAATTTTCATTTTAAGGTCTAACATAGTAAAGAGCTCTTTCTATGTACAGATGCACAAGAGTAGGCTTTGGATCAACCCTGTTACCAATTAGCTTGTTTGGGCCACTCCTTTCCACAAATGATTAATTGACGTGTTCTTTAAGCTTTGTGTCAGTCAACTGCATCTTGTGGATGGTTATATTCTGCCATTTAAAGTTTCCATTCGGGATTATAAAAGAAAGGAATTGGTCTTTGGTAGAGCAACTAATAAGCTCCTTCATGGATTCACTGATGCCGTCACTGTTCCTCTTCTGCCTTGCACAGGAACCATAGGTGGACACAACACATGCCTTGCAATTAGATCACTGATGATTTAATTATTAAAACAGAGGACTTACATTTACCCTGGCACTGTTAACTCTGTGGAAAGAGAAGTGAGGTGGGAGTATTAGGAGGACACTATAAAGGAGAAATTGATACGACAGAGGAAAATATTGAAAGAAAACTAAATGGCGAAAAAATAAAAGAAGGATAAGAAGGGACTGAAAAGGAAATGGAGGTAGGGACAAACAAATGGGATAAAGAAGAGAAATAGAAATTCGAATTTACTCCAGCCAAAATACTCCACTTCGATGCAAGTTAAAGGGAAAACGAAATTTTCCAATTTTTTTCTTAATCTCCCTTCTTTCTCTTCCCAAATGTAGGCTTGTATGTCCACTGTCCACAGCTAGACCTACTATTCTGCACCAGAAGTGAAAACCTTCACCAGTTTCAAATTGTTTTCTTTTCATTTTGGGACTACAAGGGCTGGGGTGACAGAGGGCAAAATGCGATCTCATCTGCAGTTCACAAGTAAGCAGTCAAATAGGAATGATGCGAGTTTAATATGAGAGTTTTATTACATCAAAAGCGGCATACATGTTAACCATATTTGATCAATAACAGAAAACACATCAGTTCGAACAAATACAATGAAGCAATTATTCGCGTTCCTAAAATGGTATTTTCACATGAGAAGCAGGTGACCAAAACAGACCTCGTTACTTTGCTGTTGATTTTCTTGGGTACAATTTTGCTTTCTACCTCGATTATGCATACTGTTCGGTTGGTCCTCTGTAGGCAAATTTCCAAAAACCCAAATGTTGTTACTAGCTATCTCAATTTAGCACGTCTTCAAACAAAACTTCTTCCCCATTATTTTGATTGGATGAGTTGTATCCTTCTTTTTCTGAGATTGTTTCATTTGTATTTTAGCACTTCACGGGAGAGCACTGCTTTCCTCGTTCTCTCCCATATCCACTCACTTCCTGCTGCTTCCCACCCACTACCACCCACTCGTCAATTTCTCTCCCACACCTTTCTCTCCCACTCCCTCTTTGTTCACTTATTTTTTGCTTGCTCTTGTGAAGGGCCAGTAGCTGGATGTGGATGTTGCCAATAGGCTGCTTGCTTCTTTTGTCATCTGTGTGCTTCTTTATACATGTGTGGTATCCTCATACACACTTCGGGCCAGATTTAAGAAAAGTGGCACTTCACCCAGTGCAGCACCACTTTTCGTACGCCCCTTATCGCCCCACTAACCACCATGTGGGCGCCGTATCTAAGAAATGGCACATCATGGCATTCGATAGGGAACTACATCTAAATTTTTTACACTAGTTTGGATCTTTGCAGAATTAGCTTCAAAATGTTTACGCTTATCCTGCAAAGCCCATTGAGGCCCACTGTAAACAATGGTGTGCCTCCTTTTAACGCATGCTTTCAGGAGTCGTTAAAAGTGCAAAAATCAAATGACGCAAAAAAACTCATAGATTTCTTTGCACCATTTTTTCAGTCCCCTCCAAACAAGGGAACACCCCCTTTGCATACATTATGCCTGGCACAGGCATAATTTAGCGCAAAAGGTCACAAAGTGGTGTAATGCATGCATTGCTCCACTTTGTAAATTTGGTGCAGTGATTTTGGCCTTGTTGGGCCACGTTAGCATAAAGCAATGACACTAATGTGGTGCAAGGAGACACTAGGGGCTCTCAAATCTGCCCCTTCATTTCTTAATTTGTCTAAAATAGATTGTACTCCACCTTGGAATAACAGACTAATGATACACTATAACACAACAATTATTACAAGAATGCCATCATGCTTGAGCATGTCTGCACCTGTACCTGAAGTCACCAGTGAATAATATTTGTTATGCAATAAAAGAACCAAGATAGTTATGATTGAATGCAGGGATGGACATTTGGGATTTTTTTTTCAACCAATAAAAAAATCCTTCCAAGATGGCCATAACGATGCATATATACATATGTGTGTGCATGCTCAGAAGCCGTTTTGAAATGTTTTTTTCCCTATAGGTTATTAAAATGTATTCCAGAATGGCCACTGTGTGTACACAAACATGCAAATATGCATGCGTGCCAAAGCTCGCATACCAGCCATCCAGATATGTACTGTGGAAATCGATTTTCGCCTACCCCGTCCATTTCCAGGGTGGGGGTAGCTCACTGTGTAGTTTGGGAATATATACAATGTCTTGCATATGTTAAGTTCCCAAATTTACTAGAAAAACCTCCCTCTGGACTGGCCGCCACTCACGGAATAAATGTGTCTTTGAAAGAGTATTCGTTTCTTCCTTTCTGTCTCTATTTAGCATGTCTGAGCAGAAAGAATCACAGACAATGTCTTCCATGTTTACACGGTAGAAGGTGTTCCCTTGCAAACATTTGCGTATACTCACAGGTGCTCCAGAAAGAAACGTGCTAAATGTATACATGCCATACCTACCACCTAATTTACTTAACTGCATCCCCTGCGATTCAAAAGGTTTGTTTTTGGAATAACCGAAGACTAGTTTTAACAAACCATCTCCAGTCTAGACATGACCATGAGATTCTGTGCCACAACTAGCAGAGTCAGCAGTGTGCGGCTGTGCATTTCCTTTCGCGTTCACGTTGTGGATGTGGCAGGCATAGCTATTCCCATACGCCTACAATAGTCTTGCTAGTTGACAAACAATACAGCGCAATGCAGGCTACAATTACCTAAAACACAATTTTAGAGCATGCAAGCACGCGCGTGCGACTGCATTTATGTCGCAAAGCATGATGGCGACAACTGGAATTAATTGAGGCATGGTTTCCTTCATTTGCATATTGTAGAACCCTTTTATGAACATGATGCATTAAAATAATCTGGAAATCTACACAAAAGGAATATTGGTTATAGTTTCTTTTTCTTCATAAAAGCCATGCATCATTAATTAGTCACACCACCTAATCAGTCAGTGGCATCTGCTGTGGAGGAGCTTATCGCTTCGGCGTTGGGTGGTGTGTGGGGGTTCGGGGCTTTTCTAAAGTAATGCGAGCATCAACGTGCCACCTTGTGATTCATTGTATTGCCGGCATCAAAGCTATGCTGTCTGCTGCATCCAGATGGGCTAGGGAAACATCTCCGCTTTAATTGGTGCTTAGCAATAACTGTGGGTTTGAGTTTAGGGGGCGAGGAGTACACGTAGGACGAGGCACGAAAGAATTTGATTTATAATTAGTTTACGCCTCCTACAGTTAGAGAAACTTTGGATTTGGAAAGATTGAGGTTGGGGAAAATTGCTAGCATGATGCCTATTTATAAGAAGCCAAGGCTGGTTTCTATTAAAATTGAGGCCACTTCTCCATTAGGAGAGCTCCAAAACATTAGAGCTAGGGATTTGCTGGACTGAAATAATCCCGATGAATATGAGTACATTTCATGCTTTGTAACATTGCAAAGTTTGTAGATTTGCAGAGAAAGATTTTACATATCCTTTCTGGATTTCTTTGTTTTGTTTAGACTGAAAACTATCTCACTATGCTAAGAAAAGTATCTCGTAATGTAAGAGAAATCTAAACCTTCACTTGTGTTGGCGCGTCTGACCTTAATAAGTAAACTTACAAAGGGATGCAAATACCTCGATGAACCATTTGACTCGCATTTAAGATGCTCTCACCATATATCCAGTACAAGCAGATCAATAATCAATAACAAATCAAAAACATTAATAATCAATAAGAATCAATAGCATTAGTAATCAATTGGAGTCAGTAAATTTCATGTGTGTGTGAATAATCATACCTTTAATTAAAAGTTTGAATATTTATTTCCCTCTATTAACAATGCTAATGTCACGTAAAATAATCTCAAAATCAAATGATAAACATAAAGAAACAACACTGGCTGACTGAAGCGACGAAAGAAACGCAATCTAATCAAGGCTTGAGCTACTACACTTTCTAAAGTTACAGAGCAAGGTAGTAACAATAATAACAGCGCAAATGATATTACATATATTTAGATTCAGCAATGGAAAGACATCACAAGTTTCTCCGTATAGCGAACTTTCATTAGTGAGGATCCTACCAACACCAGATTGGAATTAGCATGTTGGGCTTCATGCAAAACAATTTAGTCAACACAAATTTGGAAAACATCTAACAATGGCTCTATCAAATAGCGTAGTTGGTACCTAGAAAGGAAATCAAATAGACATGGCTAACAGTTTCATAGTCAATGTACTTATCCTCAGTTTGGATCAGCAAGCTGTGACAGTCTTCGTCCTCAGGATATCGGTCTTGTCAGCAAGGCATCAGGATTCAGCATCAAAGTTCAGAAAAAGCAAGGTCTTTAAGCATTGAAGTTAAGCACGTCTGAAGACGCTCATTAAAGTAATAGCCTCTCGGCAAGAAAGGAAATGGGCAAAAGCACAATGGCAAATGCTCGAATGGCAATGTCAAATGGCAAACAGCAAAAGGCAGCTTCTTCTCAATGCAGTCTGACTAAGTTAGATTTCCTAAAAATACTTCCCAAGTCCCAATTGGTCAAGGGATCGCATGTTCATTCTTTGTCCAATAAAACTAAAACTTCAGATCTAGATTTCTACTAGTACACGGTTCACATGTCGATGATTGGCTGCTTCGTAATGTCCTCATTACCTGGCTCGTCAGGTAACAATATTGTTGCAGCTTATATTCCAGTCAGTATGGTCATTGTTCTCTCCTGAGAAAGTCAGTCTTACACACATTAAATTTACAATGTTACGTTTAACAAGAACAGCATCTTCTAGGAAGCAGTTCTCATGAGAAATATTTTCAGCTACGAGCACATTAGGTCAGCACAGTGGAAAATCACTATTCAATTTGGTAAGCTGACATTTTATTAAACGCCTAAGAAATACAGCTTGACCTGAGGCCGTGAAACTAGGCCAAGACCTCGGCTAAGTTAAGGCTTCAATTAATAAAGCTAAGGCATAATGCAAAACCCTTAATATGACACATTACTGCATTAATCAAACAAAAGCTCAACATTTTCTATTAATAAACTATTAATAAGTACACCTAGTGAACATTGGCAGCCACTCACGTGGTCACACTTTCAAATGAGTGCATTATTTTCTCTAGATTAATACATTTTCTACGCAGATCCATTACTCAAAATACATAAATATTCATTAATATTTTTATTAAAACACCTGCGCTAGCACTCGTGTACAGGAAATGGGAAGGAAAGAAGGAAATATTTGCAACCTTCACTAGTGAATTGCGAAAAGTGCAGATGTTCATTGATGAAAAAAATGTACGGGGTTATATCATATACAAAGGCACACCACTCAACAGTCTTTTCTTATCTGATTTCAAGATCAGAATCTCTGCTGCACCTGCAGCTCCTGAAGCAGCAACCTACTACAATTGGACACCAAGTTATACAAGAAGAAGAAAATCAGGCAGTAATCTCTCCCTGGCAACACATGTGAGCCCAAAGCAAGATCTCAATCCAGTTTCTGCAAACATGCTACTTTTTCTCTTCCAACATCACATCAAGACAAGTCTCTGCACAACATCTTCAAGCAAACTAATAACTCCCCAGTGACCACCCTTATCCACTTCCAAACTCTTTAATTTCCTTTTCACATGTACCTCCACCTCTGGCTAATGTCATGTCTCTTGAGCCCCAACACCTCAATTTTTGTACACCATTCTGTGTTCTTTGTAGATTTATAACTCCCATACATGCATGTATACAGTAATGGTGTACCTTTCAAGTGGTCAAAGTGCAGAAGGAAGGGAAAAATACATTATTCTATGCGAGTTTGGTAATATTCAGCATACTCACAGGAATTTATCTCAACTCCCATTCTTGAAACAAAAACTGTTCATTCTGTATGTAAGCAAAGCCAATATTAGCTTCTCTCTGACATGCACAAAATATCAACAGTAGAAAATACTCAGAGGTGTAATTTCATGGGGGGGTTCGGGGTTTTACACCCCACTAATAAATGTATTTTCTGGTAAATAGTTGGGTGTAGGTGCTTTCAGTCAGGTTTGGTGTTGTGTCTGTCAGATTTCGCCAGAAGTTTTAACATGCATACAGACAAAAAAGCATTCACACACTGTTTTGAAAGTCTTAAAAATGTTGGCTAGTTTACAAAATATAGTTTTTTCTTCACTTAGTACCCTACGAATCTGCATTCCTCTTCCTTCCCACTGCCCCTTAAGCCCCTCTCTTGCATCCTACTTGTCATATAATTTATGCTAACGTTATATGCCAGCGTGATTGTTAGGAAATCTGAAGCTCACCCCCCAATCTTACTGACCAAGCTACGACCCTGTAAATACCAGGTAGGTCCAAAGAAGAGGGGTGGCTCCTCCATAATGGCGGAGGAGCGTCACCCGCATGGTCAGTCAGGCAGTGACACATAAAATGATAATAAAATAATTTTATTATCATTTTATTTGTCACTGTCTGACAGCACTTCTAGGTTTGGACCAGGCCATAAGGAGGAGGAGGGGTGGGCACTGTAAAATGCGCATGTTGGTTTGGCTGGCCAATCCAGGCGCTGCTGTCATGCTTGCTTTAGCAAGAGAGCAGCGTCTGGAATGGGAACCTGTGCCCCAGTGACTGCCGGGAGGACGAGGATCGACTGAGGTGGCCGGGAGCGGCAGGCAGGTGAGTTTTTTTTATTATTACTTTTACCCCCACTCCCTCCTCCCCTGACAATAAACCAAAACCACTTGCCCCACCACCCCTGATCGGTGGCAGCTGCCACTGAGGAAGCAATATATCATACTATGTTCCTTTAAAAGAAACGAAAATAAAATAGTAGTTTCCACGTTCCTACACTTGAACCCTGCTAATCACAGACAGACACGCAGACAAACTTTTGATACCGATTAGTATGGAAGAAGAAAGAACATACGTCGGACATAAATTGCAAAACAATCAGAAACGCAGCCCTTTAAGTTCTCTGTAGCGTGTACGGACATTTTGAGTGTACATTCGGTAAAACGTTTAATCTTGGGAAATATTTCAGTGTTGTGCACTCATAGTAAACCCTCGAAAAAGAACCAGTGACATTCTTGGCAACTGTACGTATAGTAAGGGGTGAGCAAAATTTGTGAAGATGATTCTCTTGTGACATTTTATTCAGAATGTGCCAACTGTTTGAAAAACACGCCAGAGGATGCACAGGAAGTTACAGCCAAATGCACATACACTCCTCAAACAATGAGACAGATAGATAGATAGATAGATAGATAGATAGATTACATACTATGTTTCTTTAATATTAATTCTATTTGGAATCTTCTTTTTGCCAACAGAGCCCGACCTGCTGAAAGGAATACACATTCATTTGTTTTCTTTGATAAAGCACGAATCGGGCCATGTGGGCGTTTGTCTGCTGTTCAGCATATCAGGATACAAATGTAAAAATAGTACACGAGTTAAAATCATTCTGGCATTAGCAGAAACATTTTGCCTTCCAATTTCTGCCCACCTACTTCTCTGCCTAGAGAGAAATATTGAAAAACGTTGTCAAGATATTGTGCTTTGCACACGCATGCTGTTCACTCGAGAAGAGTGATATATGTTCATTATGCAATCACAGTTTAATTAGAGTGCAAATTATCTATTAATTGAGTGAAACTTTCAATGTTGATACTCACTAGGAATGTCCCACTATACTCTAGAAAGATCCCTGGTTTGTGACATCACTGTACTAAGTATAGTTGTATTTATATTATGAAGTTATTTTCGAGTGCCTACACAGGGAAGAGAAAAACTGCTATGAACAGGTATTCATAATTTGACTCTAAACTGGGTTCTTTTGTATCTCAGGTTTTCATGGGCAATTTAGTTGCCTGCTTGAGTGTTTATGACCACACCCCATAAAACCAGAAAAATGTTGCTCTTTATTTTGTTCTCAGTTCTTGTACCGGATCATAGCCACTACCAGGTAAGCCAAGAGGGACACTAGAGACATCCCTGGTCAACTGAGTGTCCAAGAACTAGTTTCCAGGCTTTATTGACGGTGGAAACGTCAAACCGTGCAGCCCCTAAATAGGCACTGCAGGATTAGTGCTCCTGTAGTCAGTCCAACCATTGATCATTATCTCAGTGGCCCAGTCTACTCATTCAGAACAGCCAACAAAGATGTCTGAGTAGGTAAAATAAATTTTTATTCAGGGACAAGATAGAAGTAGGGGTGTGTCAAATCGGTTGACTTGCAAGTGTAGGAAAGTCACTCATTTTGGCATGGTTACCCCCACTTTTTGCCTATTTACTAGTGGCTTTACACTATCTCTACTGGGATTCTGCTAACCAGGACCCCAGTAATCACCTCCAAATTTGGTTGTTTTGGTACCCTTTACACCCCACATTTGGCACACTGGTGTACCCCTGTAAGTCCCTAGTATACACCAGGGGTCCCCCATGGGCTGCAGCATGCATTATGCTACCCATGGGAACCCATGCAAACTATCTCTGCAGGCCTGCCATTGCAGCCTGTGTGAAAACGGTGCATGCACCCTTTCACTACTAGTTCCTGCACCAAGTCACTGTACATCACCCCTATGGTAGGCCCTCCTAGCCCAGAGGACAGGGTGCAGGCTCCTGTGTGAGGGCACCCTGTATGAGCAGAGGTGCCCCTACAAACTCCAGTTCCAATGTAGTGGACTTTGTAAGTGCAGTGAAGCCATTTACCCATGTACTGGCCACAGGTCACTACATGTAGTCCAGATACATAATGGTGACTCAGAATCTAGCCACGTTTGGTATCAAACATGTCGGAATCGTACCCCAATACTAATGCCAGTATTAGTGGCATGATTTCATGTACTCTTCTTAAAGGACACCACAGTATTGCTCCTACCAGTCTTTCAGGATTTGCGGGCAGGCCTCGCTGCTGCAGCCCCTCAGCAAGGTTTCTGCCAGCCAGCTGTTTGATCAGCTCAGGCATGGGAAGGTAGAACAAAGGACTTCCTGTGGGAGAGGGCGGCAACCTCTCCCTTGGAAATAGGTGGCACATGGTTGGGGAGGGGTAGCCTCCACAAGCCACCAGTTTGTTTTGACGGGCACATTTGGTGCCCTCCTTGCATAAACCAGTTTGCACCAGTCCAGGGTGATCGATAGTCCCTGCTCTGGCACAAAATCAGACAAAGGAAAAGGGAGTGACCACTCCCCTGTCCATCACCACCCCAGGGGTAGTGCCCAGAGCTCCTCCAGGTGGCTACTTGGTTCTGCCATCCTGAAAACAAGATCTGCAGAGGTCCCTGGGAGAACCTCAGTGGCCATGTCAGGGAGGAAAAATTAGTGAACCCCTCTGATAGGTGGTCGCCGTGTGAAGTGACCAAACATGTTTTTTGTGGCTATTTAGGGACTCCCTTGTGGGTGGGTCCCCAGATTCAGCGTGCAAGACTCCCACAGGACTCCTCTGTAATCGACTCCTTCTGCTCCTGGCCACCGGAACCACAACTGAACAGTTCAGGAACCAACAAGACTGTAACTCCCAAGATGACCTTGTCTTGCAACATTATTTCCCTGGCTCCTTCCCAGCAACTGCATTATTTCCATGGCTCTGCATCCTTTGGGGTCAGGAAGACTTCAGCTGCACCAAGAAGCAAAAAGGAATCTTGCTTGGAGTGAAGGAGTCACTCACCTGCATCTGCTGGCACCTAAGAAAACGATGTATGGTTGCGTGGCTCTACCCTCCTCTGGAACTGTGCAGATCCTGCAATACAGGTGGTGGTCCAGAGAGGGCTCTTTGGTCCTATCTGCCCTCTGTTCATTTTGGGAGACAGTGAGCCTTTGCATTTCCTTGCAGGACAGTGCCCCTGTGCACCACGGCTCTTAAGGCAAACAAGGCTTGTTGACTCCTGCTCTAAGGGATCTCCAGGTTCCAAGAATACCCGGCCTCCAGCACTTCATCCTTAGAGGGACAATCTCTCCTCTGCTGCTTCAGTGACGTGGGACTTTTCTCCAGGTGTGCTGACTGGGCCTCACTGCATCTTACTGCGCCCGCTGCCAGTGGGTTGCCTGTGGGGGCTGCAACTGTTTCTGCTGACTCTCCCAACTGCTGAGGGTCAGTCAAGACTTCCTTTCAATGGTCGAGTCCCCTGGACCTTGCTGGTCCTCTTCAAACCTGCAACTCTACTTTTGCTGCAACTTGCATTTGCTTGTTGGTGATTCTCCTGACTACTGAGCGACTGTGACCTGGTGACCGACGTGGGCATCACCTAATGATTTTGATGACTTCTCTGCAGCTCCTAGACCCCACAGTTGATCATCATCTTCCCTTATCGACCCAGATCTTCATGCACAGAAGGGTGGGTAGTGGCTCCTGCCCCATCTGGAAACTCCAATGTGGACTGGACTCTGTACCCTTCTTTTGCAGGTCCTCTTCTTCCAGAATGCACTTTTGGATTCCTCTGGTCTGGTCCTGTTCTTGCAAAGTTCCTTTTTTAAGTCTTCTTGTTAGTACTTGGGAAGACCAGGTACTTACCTCTGCTCTCCTGGTCGCTGGGGTTCACTTAGGTACTCACCTCTTGGGGTCTCGAGTTTTCCCAGCTCCCCTCTAACTACTCCATATCCTTGGGTGGGGGACTTCACTTTGTATTTCACTATTTTAGTATAAGGTTTGGTCCTCCCCAGGGCCCTATCTATTTTCTACAATTTCTTGCCAATGTTTGTTGTTTCTTATGCTTATTCCTAAATATTACTGTACATATATATTGTGTGTACTTACCTCCAGTTGGGGGACTGCCTATAAGTAATCTAGTTCAGTGTTGCTGTAATAAAGTACCTTTATTTTAGCAACACTGCGTGGTTCCTTTCAGGTGTGATAAATTACTGTGTGACTGGTGTGGTGCTGCAAGTGCTTTACACTCCTCCTAGGTAATTCTTGGCTGCTCATCCACAGCTACCTCTAGAGAGCCCTGGCTTCCTAGACACTGTCTTCATTCACTAATACGGGTTGCGTGGACCTGGTATAAGGTGCCAATACCATTGGTGTCCACCACACACCAGGCCAGCTTCCTATAGCGAGTTTGAATATATATATATATATATATATATATATATATATATATATATATATATATATACTTTTAGACATTGCAAGTTTCACATATTGTGAAGCTTTAAAAGAATGAGCACATCTTTAGCCCTTTGCAGCACTAGTGGAAAGCCATTTCTAAGCTTTCAAAGCTTTCAGGCCCATCAGGGCAATGGAAGGACTTCTGTTCCTCAGCAGCTATCCACCCTCTCAAGCTCAAAGTCCCAAGCCTTTGATAAAATCCCCAGCTCAAATCCTGAACTGCCTTATTCTTCTTCCTTTCAGTGAGCTCTGCAACTACAAATTGCTCCTGCAGGATACCCATCCTTTCTTAGTGGGACATTGTTTGGCAGAAATCATCACTGCTGGTTTTGGAAGAGACTGAAGTTGGACAAATTCCTGAAACTTAGCTCCTACGCCTTCACAAAAGTGGTATCACTCTCCATTGAGAGTGCAGGGAAGTTCTATTTATACACTGGTAGAGCCTCAGCTTTCTCTGACAACGCAAATTGTTGACCTGATGTACGACTTACACTATTCAGGGCAGGGTGACTGTCACTAAATTTCCTTGCATACAACCATCATCCCAGACATAGTGGTGTCGGTCAGGAAAAATGCACAATGATACCCAAGTATAAGGAGAAAGCGCTCAGCATATCAGGAACATTTTCTATGTTCTATTTTGAAAGCAAGCAGTGTTTTTGGATTTTTTTTTTCCAGGAAAAAAATACTTAGCTGAGTTAGCACTTCGAACATGGCACCTGCTCAGAAAAGGATCAGTACCTTCAGTGTAGCTACAGCAGCAGTCGATCCACTTTAAATATGGGAGGCTGTCCTCCACTAGCAGAGATGTTTTAAGGCATGGGCAAAGTGGGCTCTGGCACAGGGCCCCAGACTTTCATGAGGCCCCTTATTGATCAAGCTCTGTTCCTCAAAGAGGCTTGCCCTGATGACCTTGAATGATTCTTAAACACATTTGGGCATATTTACTAAAATTGACGCAGTGCAGCTGCTGCGCCAAAATTGATAGCTCTGCGCTGCGTCTCTTCTAAAATGCAGGGATGCTCCATATTTAAAGGACTACTGCGTATCCCTGTGTTTCTCTTTGCAACGGCTCTAAATTGTCTGCCGAGCTCCAACACTGCCACCCTTGCACCATGGTGCAAGGATGGCTGCTTTGCAGTGTCAATTGTTTTTGTGCTGGAAGGAGTACCTTCCTGCACAAAGACAATCTTTAATGGTGATTTGCTTCTTTTATGTGGGCTGCAGTATGCAGCACGCATATCAAGAGCAAAAAACAAGGAGAAATTAAAGCATTTCTCCACACTGCGCCATGCTAACGCCACCGGTGGTGTTAGATTTTGGCACCGCCTCAGGTTTACGAAATGTCATAAATCTGGGGCAGCATCAAAATGCAATGGGTGTTGCTGTGGTATGCCCAAAGCTGCACCCATTGAGTGCTCCTCACACGCAAAGTGCAGTGTGTTAAGGGGCCATATTTGCAAGGAGGTGTTAATCCACTAAAAGCTTAATGCTGGCTTGGAAATACAGCTTAAAGTACACACCACCAGAGCATCACAAAAAGTGATGCTCCGGTGGCCCAAGGGGCTTGTAAATATGCCCCATTGTTTTAAATCCAATTTTCCTTTAATTTATTTTTATTGTGAGTAATAATGTGTGAGAGTTTATTACTGACATTTTGCAGGGAAATTTTGGGTTTATGTTTTATGCAACATCCATAAAAAAAGGTTTCTTTTAGACCAAAACAGGGATATGAGAAAAATAAGGGTGACACAGAGATTATTTGCAGTAATATTAATGAGCTTCTGTCATGTTACAATATTGAAAACATGCTTTCCTGTCCCTAAAAAGTAGATGTAAACACATTCAGAATTTGGATGTGTGTGCCTATGCACTGTCAGTGACCTGGCAAAAGAGGGCATGAAAGAGCTGAAATTGAATCAGAGATTCAAAGTTGTTTGGCCCAGGGTGCCCAAAATCTTTAAGATATCCCTGTCCACCAGCGGAAAATACCCTCCACTGACCTGTCCAGCAGAGTTATTCTAAAGTTAAAGTTTAACAGTAGAGCACAGTATATGGTCAAAGATGAAGAAAGTAAAACAGAGACTTAAGGGGTACCTGGCTTCTGAAAGGAGGAGCTGACTGTAGCATACCCTGAAACCATGACTATGGTTGCGATCCATATACGTATTATCAGAATATCTTCTGATCCTTCTGAAGTTCTTAATCATGCCTGGCTGGTTCCTTAAACAATCAGCACAGATATCTATTTGCCTCTGTCATTGTAAAATATTCTTTGATAACAATATAAGTTTCATCTTTACCCTCTCCAGCTTGACCCATGAAGGATAAACTCCAAAGGGATAATCCATTAGTCATTTCCACAGTGGACTTTCTTTTCAGAATCTGCTAGTGGAAATACTCACCTCGCAGTAGGTGATATAGGACTTTAAGAGTAACACAATAAATCTGGTGCTTAAACCCCACAGGGGTTTTCTTCAAGGAAGTGGCAGAAATGCAAGTATATAACCCGCCTATTCTGCAGAATAAGGTAAGATCTTAAATGCAACATTACAAAGAACATGTTTCATTGAACGGATCTGATTTCCATGAAAATCAGGGAGTTGAGCAACCGTCCCCAAATAAGCAGTAAACCTTGCAAGCTACATATTCATACATCAAGGGGAAATCCTCATTTTTGGCTTTTAGCATCAACAAATGGAGGAGATCATTACTTGTGTGACCACATTTTAGAAAAAGTCATGAAGCAGTAACTTTACCAGGACAAATAGCACGAACAAAGGAATCACCTTTACTGTCTAGTGAACATCTTTTAGCATCTTAACGCATTATTCATACAGGCACGGCTGTCCCCATAGAAGAAGGCAAAATTGACCCCTGTTTGTGCTACCTCATATTAAGTGCCCTTTTAAAAGGGCCCGAGTCTATCTGATCATATGTAATTTGTTACTGAAAATAAGCACTTCCTTAAAGGGTAATCCTCTTACGTGTAGGTTCTGAGTAAAACTATAATTTGTCTCTAAAGCTATCTGTGAAGTGAGGCATGGAATCCTCTCCGTTAATTCAGCCACCCCAGTCACACACTACATGCATCTTATCATGCTGTCAGTCTGCAGACACCAGCAGTATGCTGCCTTGCATCCATCTTGCCAAATCATTTATAGTATTTTAACTTTGGAGGATTCCTTTCAACTAAGTGATTCACGGGCACAGGCGGAAGACATTTTTCTATACAGATTTTTATTGTTAAACATCCGTGACTAACTACAGGGTTTATTTATTATTATTCCAACTAGTTTTGATCAATCATTCTCATTTATATCTAGTTATAATCGTGCTTACGTCATCTGCTGCATTCTTGACATTGTTTAAGATGCATTTCTGTGCACATTTCAATTCGAGTTTGAAAAGAAATTGGAGGTTTTTGGGCGAGGTAGCCTTGTCCATTTTGGCATTGATTGGAAGAGTTTTGATCTCCGAGGCAATTAAATAGGTATAAATTTAGGATCATCAAGGTCAGAAGGCCACATAGCAAATTGACAGGACAGTCAGCCATACACAAAATGCTATGCTCCGTCAAAACCTCCAAATATTTGTCTCCAGTTAAAAGTTAATTCAAGATGAAACTGCCTCCAATTGTCACATCAAACTCTGCTTAGCTCATGTCACTTAACAAGTGCAGTTTCAAGCACAAATTAGCTTCGAGTGCTAACTCCTGTAAGATACATGGGGCCCTGATTTTAAGTTTGACAGATATAGGGGGTCATTCTGACCCTGGCGGTCATGGACCTTCAGGGCCAACGACCGCGGAAGCACCGCCAACAGGCTGGCGGTGCTTCTGGGGCCATTCTGACTGCGGCGGTAAAGCTGCGGTCAGAAAAGGGAAACCGGGGGTTTCCCGCCGGTTTCCCGCTGCCCCAGGGAATCCTCCACAGCGGCGCTGCAAGCAGCGCCGCCATGGGGATTCCGACCCCCTTCCCGCCATCCTGTTTCTGGCGGTTTTCACCGCCAGAAACAGGATGGCGGGAACGGGTGTCGTGGGGGCCCTGGGGGGCCCTGCAGTGCCCATGCCACTGGCATGGGCACTGCAGGTGCCCCCTAACAGGGCCCCATTAGGATTTTCAGTGTCTGCTTGGCAGACACTGAAAAGCGCGACGGGTGCAACTGCACCCGTCGCACACCAGCAACTCCGCCGGCTCCATTCGGAGCCGGCTTCCTCGTTGCTGGGGCTTTCCCGCTGGGCGGGCGGGCGGCCTTTTGGCGGTCGCCCGCCAGCCCAGCGGGAAAGTCAGAATGACCGCCGCGGTCTTTTGACCGCGGTACGGTCTTCTGGCGGTTCCCGCCAGGCGGGCGGCTTCCGCCGCCCGCGGGGGTCAGAATGACCCCCATAGTGTCTGTTGGTATTGGCCACTCCACCCACCAGATTTAGAGATGACCTTCAGCTCTGTGGTCATCTCTGTACATTGAAAGGAACTGCAGCAATGACAGTTCCTTTCAATTCACTAAAGGTTTGGTGTATGGCCATTATAAGGTTCGATGACCAAAAACACCACACTCCTGACATCTTTTTTGTTTTTCAAAAACTAATTCTGATTGAGGGACTGTGTTTTTAAAAAACAAAAAACGAATGACCCCCACAGGGTGTGGGCCTCATTATTGGTTTTTTTTCCTGTCTCCCACTGCCAGGTTTTTCCTGGCACTGACAGACAGGAAGAAAAAGCCATTACAAAGTCAACCTTCGTTAGACTTTTCATCCTTGGCGTGGTCTCCCTTAACCTTTTACCTCTGTTCTCCAGGTTGTTGATGTGTGCTGGACTCTGATTTTGCTGTTTTTGTTACTCTGGGCACTTTACCACGGCTAACCAGTGCTAAAGTACAAGTGCTCCTTTACAAAATGTGTATGTAATTGGTTTATCCATGATTGGCATATTTGATTTACTTGTAAGTCCCTAGTAAAGTGCACTAGAGGTGCCAGGGCCTGTAAATCAAATGCTACTAGTGGGCCTGCAGCAATGGTTGTGCCACCCACACAGGTAGCTCTGTAATCATGTCTCAGACCTGCCACTGCAGTGATTGTGTGTGCAGTTTTAACTGTAAATTCGACTTGGCAAGTGTACCCACTTGTCAGGCCTAGACCTTCCCTTTTCTTACATGTCAGACACCCGTAAGATAGGCCCTAGCTAGCCCCAAGGGCAGGGTTCAGTGTATGGTTAAGGCAGAACATATAGTAATGTGTTTTATATGTCCTGACAGTAAAATATTGCTAAATTCGTTTTTCACTGTTGCAAGGCCTGTCCCTCTCATAGGTTAACATGGGGAACTACCTTTAAACCTGATTCAATTGTAGATTCCCTTTGAGAGCAGATGGACATGTGGAGTTTGGGGTCTCTGAGCTCACAATTTAAAATTACATCTTTTAGTAAAGTTGATTTTAAGATTGTGTGTTTGAAATGCCACTTTTAGAAAGTGAGCATTTTCTTGCTTATACCATTTCTGTGACTCTACCTGTTTGTGGATTCCCTGTCTGGGTCAGTTTGACAGTTGGGCTAGTTGCACCTCACACTAGACAGTGACACAAAGGGAGCTGGGGTGTAGCCTGCATATCCCGATGAGCCATCTGTGCTAGGAGGGAGCTGAGGAGTGGTCACTCACACCTGAAAGGGCTGTGCCTGCCCTCACACAATGCAGTCTCCAACCCCCTGGTGAGTGTCTGAGGCCTGGCCTGGGCAAGGCAGGATTTCACATTCAAAAGAAACTTTACTTTGAAGTAGGCCTACTTCAAAGGAGAAATTGGGTATAAGAAGGGCACCCAAAACCACAGACTTCAGAAACACTTCTGAAAACAAGAGGAACCTCTGCCTGGAGAAGAGCTGAAAAGCTGAGGAAGAAGAGCTACCCTGCCTGTGACTGTGCTTTGTGGAGCTATCCTGCAGTTGATTCGTCTGCCAGAGTAAGAGGGCAAAGACTGGACTTTGTGTGCCTTCCATCTTGAGAAGAACTCTCCAATGGCTTGATTTAGAGCTTGCCTCCTGGTGTTTGAAGTCTCAGGGACAGCAAAGTCTTCTCTCTGCCAGCACCTGGAGTCTCTGGAGAGATTCCTACTCTGCCCTGTGGTGCCCATCCAGTTCCTGGGACCCTGAAAATAGAAGCTGGCAGCCCAAGAGGAGGAAATCCACACACAGAGCACCGTGAGGGGAAAAGATCAACGCAACTCCGATCTGCGGCTGAAGAAAGGACGCGCCGCCGACTCTGTGCCTGAAAATCGACACTCGCCTGAAACACGCCCGAAGAATCAATGCACAGAGCTGGAGAAACGATGTGCAGCATCACTGACAGAATCTGGGAGATCACAACCCGTGCTTCGTGGTTTTTGGATCATCGTGCGGCTGGATTTCCGACGCAAGTACCGCTGGGCGTGCAAAAACAACGCAAGGCTTGCCTGGATCCGAGAGTACTGACCGGATCGACCCATCGGTCTCCTACGGAGAGAAGTAACGATGCGCCCCGATCCGGCGAAAGGAGAAACGACGCAAGGTCCCACTCGTGAGTGGAATCAATGCATTGCAAGCCCTTGTTGACGCACACACTCGCCCGAGCAGGGTTATTTTTGACGCACCCAAGGTATATTTTCACGCTAACAGTGTTTTTGTGTGTTTTAAAATACATAAAGACTTTTTTTGCTTTTTAATTGATAACTTGGCTTGTGTATTGTGTATTTTTGTCGTTTTGGTCTTGTTTTGTTTAGATAAATATTTTCTATTTTTCTAAACTGGTGTTGTGTCATTTTGTAGTGTTTTCATTAAGTTACTGTGTGTGTTGGTACAAATACTTTACACCTAGCACCGTGAAGGTAAGCCTACTGCTCTGCCAAGCTACCAAGGGGTTAAGCAGGGGTTCGCTGAGGGTGATTCTCTTTTACCCTGACTAGGGTAAGGGTCCTTGCTTGAACAGGGGGCAACCTGACTGTAAACCAAAGACCCCATTTCTAACAACCTTAAATAGGGCAGAGGCTGCAATGCCCTTCCTCTGATGACTGTTTGCTCCGTCAACGGAATTTTGAAGATCTGTCTGTCACTAAATGAGGCAAGCGGACCAAAGGTTTTGGCGGGCAGTGTGCTCCACCACATCTGCAGTGGAGTTCCATGTCCACTAAATTCTAAATCTGAAATCTGGCCCTTACAATCTTCACTGAGGAACAAAACAAATAGGAAAAACCCACAAATAAACTATAGCCATGAATGACTAAAGCAAAAGAGTGAGATTGACTAAAGCAAATGTATCTTTATCTGCAAGGTCACCCAAGATTCTGTGCCATTTTTGGACCCTATTTTTGGTGGCTTTAGAACTCAATACACTTTACCATTGTTTAACAGTAGCAAAGTGTCAGTCCTTCCACCCCAAGATACGTTATGTACTTTGGAACTCCTTATTTGGCCTTTTTAACCTCCTTATATGTCCCTTTTAAATGGTGTTTAAGTGTACAGATGACATGGAAAGTTAAATGTCATATGTGGGCAGCAGTGTGCATTTACAGTATATGCTCTGGCTAGACTCCAGTTTAAATGCACTGCAGTGACACATTTCTGGTAAAATGCCTTTGCAATGTAGGAAAAGCCTATATTTATATATTCATCAGTCACTGCTAGAATTGTCTTGTAGACCCACAGGCCAAGTTGTTAGTTTGTAAAAAATAGGGCACACTACATATTGAATTGAATGTGCCCTCACAGTTAAAAAAAAACAAAAGCAGTTTCACTTTGTAGACCTGAACTGAGCTTTCCCTAATAACCCTAAGTGAGATTAAACTTTTTATTTTCCACCTCTGCTTTGTAAAGGACTAGAAAAATGCTTCAAATTTATATCCTGTTTAGTTTTTAAGATCTTAATTAAAGCTAACATCAGATTTGTGATAACTTAAGTAGCAGGATAGCTTTATAAAAATGTACTTTAAAATGCCTGAACCAGAGCTGGCTTGAAACCAATTCTGCCATCTGTCATACTTCCTGAGCTGTAATACACATTCTCATAGGCCAATGGATGCTAATTGATAACCATCTAGCAGGGATTAGCTATATGGGAGTGGACAGGATTAGTTGGAAGACCAAAAGGCAGCTTTAGCACTACCTCTTTTGACTTCGCAATGGCAATGTGGGCTTCTTGTATTGTTCCCAGGACCATCTGAGACATTAGTTTTGGCCCTGTCAGGTAGGGGAGCAGCCAAGAAATTGCAGAAAGGCATGCCTGGCGGCAACTGCATCCCGCCATCTTGAATTATGGGCTCCTGGTTAATTTTATAGTAAGACAAAGAGCAAGCGTTGCAAAAAAAGGTGGGAGACTAGTTACTCCACTTACTGGCTGGTTGGCAGGCTCAATCTGACAACACCACCTCCTCAGAATGTTTATGAACATGGGAAGGCTCCATCTGAAGAAGGTAAACATGCTGGAAGAAGAATCCTGATTGCTAACTGCTAGCCTCTGCTGGAAAAAGTAGACTCACACAAAGAATCAAGAATGAGGGGGCACTATCACTTATTTTTGGGGACCGATGCTTATTTCTCAGCTTTAGACATTTCTCAAGACCAACAGATGGAAAAACAAACAAAATGAAATGACTGAGAAAGAGAAATACGGAAAATCCATTGCCAAGGGAGAAAGCAAACTCCTGTAAGAGTGAGATAAAAGAGCAGGGAGTGCCTGGCAGTGAATTAAAGAGGCCTGAGGTAGATGCGCTACTCTGCACCCTTCCTATTCATGCTCTGACATTTTATAGCACCAGCCGTGAGTATCTGAGTAGCACTTTGGGCACCGGCACTTATTATTTTACAAATAAAGCACTGCTTAAAAGATCCCTGAATCTTACTGACACCCAGGCACTAGAACTGTTTTCCATGGGTCAAGTGATCTGCTTCAGAGACACAAAAAGAATGAGTCCTGAGCCCAAGATGGCCAAGCTGACTAGATCCTGCAGGATACTTGGCTGGAGAGTGATTTGGGGTCCAAAAGCCTGCACTGAAGAATTAGGGCTTGTAGGACTAACCGTACGAAGTTTTCCCAATATATGGAGACCAAGGGCTTGATTAAGAATGCAACAGAAAGGGTAATCCATCACAATAGTGACAGAGAACTCTTTCTGTCATACTGAAGGTTTGCCCCACCCTCATTTAGAAACAGGTGGACTTCCATTATGGCAGTGGCAGAGGCTACTCTGTTTCCACTGCTAACATACACCTCTGGCAGCCCTGTGGAGTGAGGTACGTTGGAGATTTTGCCATTTGTCTGCCCACCCTATTTAGAGTGACCAAACCAATGGCAAGTATTTACTTTCACTATCCAAAATGTTGTGGTAAGTGCAATTAAAAACATTTAGATGATACCCATGCCTTGGACAAAAGCTCCCAATGTGAGGGGGTCATTGTTTTCTTTTTCTTTTTAAATAGAAAATCCCACTTTGGCATGTTTTTTTAAAGAATTAAAAAGAAATTGAAAGTGTGCTGAATGGCTCCATTAGGTTGATGAATCCGTAGAACTCACTTTCAGAAAACTATTTTATACAAGAAATATTAAAATGAAAGGTTGTGATAGAATTTTTCCACTAAACTTCTTTTAGGTGAACATTTTCAAGGAGGTAATGTTCACCTACCAAAAATGTTACAAATCACTTTAAAAAAATCACCAACTTAGTCATATTCATTCACTTAAATATGTTAACACGAGGTAGGCAAATTTTGACAAATTTGGGAGTTTAAGGCCCATATTTATACTTTTTTAGCGCCGCATTTGCATCATTTTTTGACGCACAAACGGCACAAACTTACAAAATACAGTTGTATTTTGTAAGTTTGCGCCGATTTTGCATCAAACAATGATGCAAATGCGCCGCTAAAAAAGTATAAATATGGGCCCAAGGGCCTGATTTATACTTTTTTAGCCTTGCATTTCCGTCATTTTTTAATGCGGCGCTAAAAAAGTATAAATCGGGCCCTTAGAGGCAGATTAGCATTACTATAGTGCATCAGCATGCAGCACTCAAATGAGACACTGCAGAACACTGCAGAGCCATAGTTATGAAATGAGGCCTGCAGCTGCCCTCTTCTCCTGTACTGATGCTCTTTAATGTTGCCCAGTACCGTGCACACACCTTTGAAACATACTGCAAAGATGTGTGAGTATTGTCCGGCATAGGTTTTGTACTGGAAGGGAACCCTTTCACTGCAAAATCCCATGTCTAGACATTTTTCAAAGCATTTCACATATTGGATGAGTGATGTACAATGAAGCACACATGCAATGTGTGAAACATACGGAGGAATAAAAACAATTTTCCTTATTTCCACCGGCCTGAAGGAGGCTTTTTTTAAAGTCATAGCCCAGTCTAACATTTATAGTAGAGAGGATATGGAGTGAAAAAACATGAGGGGTTGCCCTGGAATGTTCATGCACCGCCCATGGAATATTTCTTTACACAAAGTAGTGCAAAGCGCTAATTGTGCTACACAAAGGGAACGCTTGCCAAAAAATGTTTTGCTCTGGAAAGTCAATGCTATATCAGTACGTAGCACCACTTTCCGTCACTTTGCATGACTTTGCTGCAGTGCAAACAATTTGATAAGTCTACCCAAAATATATAAGCGCTAAAGAGTGAAATGAAATCGGCAAGAAACCTGCAAAAGGCTTCTAGAAAACTCTGAATTAACCGATAGCTTAAAAATATCAGCATCTACAGACTTCAGATTCCGGAGAGCAGCTCAGTTTATATGATCGGTTTCTGAGAGAGGCCTTGAGCAAATCTTTAAAAATAGTCCTGCTAATAAAACTCTGCTCAGTGCACAGTAGCACAGACCCAAGCAAGCCTTCAGCAAAGTTATACCAGCTGAATCTCAACTACAGTAACCGATGCGCATAAAATACGAATTCGCCTCATGGCTAAGAAACGGAAGCAGGACGTTTGCTTCTCCAGCTAAAATACTCGCTTTAAACAAATGACACAAATTGAGTGCCAATTCTTTACAATGGACTTTCTTAATATGGATGCACTTGGCATTTTACTCTTTTGCATCGCTCTGCGTTTAGTAACATTGATTATCGAATGATAATCTTTCCAAGTGTGCAGCAGGGCTGCCTTGTCTTTTCTTTCTGTATTATTACACACGTCATTGCTTTGGATGTTCATCGCCTGGCTCAGTTGGTTAAAGACATCACTAGAGAATAAGTGCATTTTTATATTTTAACATAGTGGTTATGAGCTGGCAGTGTTCCATGGAGATGCTCTCTTTCCTGTTTCGAAATGTTGGCATTGTTGGTGATGAAGCAGAAAATGAAGGTCTTGATTTATTAACGCATAAACGTAGTGTGAAACAATCATGTGTGATATTAACCGAACTAATAAAGATTGTACGGGAACAAAATGTGCCCTCAGAGTAGTTTGCCATCATTTATACGCGTGCTTTATATAACGTGGTGTATTAGAATTGCACTAATCCGACATAATCATAAACGTGTGCTACGATTTGCTTATTTGAAATGCCTTAGCTTAGCATTACTTTAGCGGAGGCTTTGGCCTAGTTGCCTGGTCTCACGGTTTAGATATTCGTATTTTTTCCACTGTGCTATTAAACGTGTAGTTCTGCTTGAAGCTGTATTTTTCCACAGAGACTGTTCACATGCTTATCTTAAAG
Source organism: Pleurodeles waltl (assembly GCF_031143425.1). NCBI lineage: Eukaryota > Metazoa > Chordata > Amphibia > Caudata > Salamandridae > Pleurodeles > Pleurodeles waltl. Next base: position 929,720,257 of record NC_090442.1, on the reverse strand, counting down.
TTAGTGCCAGCCTGGCATATTTTCTCTTTAATTCAAGGTCGACTTGCAGGTGCGGACAATGGAGGCTCTGAGAGTAAGCTAATCGAGAGACAATGTTGCAAATTACGTACCCATCTCCAAGGATAATGTATGCTTAAGTAAAAGCTTGAGAATTGTCGTTTTTGATTGGTCAATTTGAAGCTAACCTATGAACCCACCAATGGAGACCCTACTGGACTTGAACTGTTGTCTATAAAACCCAGGTGCACGAGAGGAAAGCTCTCTCTATCTTCGGACATCCCGCCATTTTGACTTCGTAGCTACTATGACCCATTTTGCTGCGACGCCATTTTGAGAGACTTTGATGCTTTCTCTAATCGAGAGAAAGAGACCTTAATGATTCTTGCCCTAGAGACTTTAACTTTGATTTGCCCCTTTGCATGAAGTAGTAATCTTATCTTGCCGCCGTGAGGCAATTGCCCCGTTCACCCCTGCCCCTTTGTCCCGGCCCTATGCTGATCGAGAAACGATACCTGTGAGACGAAGAATTCATTGATTGCTGATCGGAATTGGTAATTATGAAAGGAAATTGTAAAATTGCATTGTGTTTCTTTTAGGTAACCAACTGCTGACTTTGATAAGGACCCTAGCTAGGAGTTTTCCAAATTGATGTTGCCAAATTGTTTTTGCATGAAGTCCCACATGCTGATGCTAATTTGAGGTTAGACGAGGATTCCATATGTCGCACGATGCAATTTGAGATCTTGTTATGCTGACTAAATGTATGCAATTAGCCCATTACAGATTATCGTATTAGTGCTTTGCATTGCCATTATCGAATGCCTTGTGATTCAAATGCTACATAGATTACACTTGTTTCGACGATATGGACAGCTATTAATGTTCATTTATGTTTATCATTTGGTGTTGAGACACATCTATATCGTGCTAGCTTTGTTAATATAGGGAAATAAATTCACTAACTTTGCAATAAACTGGTGTGGTTATTCCTGGCTGAAAGGTCAGGGTTCGCCGAAATGTATTCTGGACTAATTGTTAAGTGTTATGTTGTTCAAGGTGTTGCTTATGTTCGTTATTGATTATCGATATAAGGTGATTGATCGATTAAGAGTACAGAGAGTTCCCACTTAGTCAAAAGATTCATCGACCTAAAGAGCGTCCGAACGCAGGTAAATTGTTACCACGTTCCGCTCTATCAGTAGATGGTAGCAGAGGACGGTTTCGTCTTTTGGGACCCTGTACCATTAGAGTACATGGTGTCGAATTAACGGTTACGCATTTTGAGGCCTCATTCGAGAAGTTGAATTAGATTTTTCTTGGATGAAAATAATTGACAAGATGATGATGGGCTAGGTCCACCGCGACTTTCCCGGGATCTCGGAGCTTGCGAATGGAGAGAAAGGAGATGTGGAAACAGCGTTGGCGGTACTAGCGATGGTATGAGTGAAGTTAGGGTTTTGCGCTTGCACAGCTTATTGCCGCAGAGTGTGTGAAAAGGTTGTGAGGATTTTTCTTTAAGGATAGCGGAGGCGCGACTCCGAGTGTAGAAGTAGAGAAGTCGTCGAACTTCATAGAGTTAGCGGAGGTGCGGCTCCGAGTGTGAGAGTAGGGAAGTCGTCGAACTTCATGTGCGTCTGGCGCTTTGTGCATAAAAAGGTCCACGTGGTTGTTGTTGTTGAGACGGGCCCTGCGAGGTCAAGAGACTCTGGAGTATGTTGATCCATGTTGTGGTCTGGGCGGTTTAGTAGGTTGATCGGGCGTGGTCAACGAGTGGGCACGTGTGTTAGGGAGTGATAGGAACTTCGACTTCGGGCTTTGACAAGATTCTAAGTGCAGTAGAACAGATCATTGACAAGTTGAGAGTAGGTCTGCGGGTCAGATTTGCTTGCGAATGTGGGGACTGAGAAAGACCGAATAGCGGCCGAGGCTGGTGAAAGAGATCGAATAGTGGCCGAGGTTAGTGAAAAGTCCCTAAGGTCCTGAAGCGATTGTGTTACCCTTCCTGTAGTAAACCGACAGATCTGTTTTAGTTTTTGGTAGCTCGCGATACATGCAAAAAGTTGTTACGGGAGGAACTGAGTGAAGGAGGATTAGCCGCGAGGCTTTGTCAGCTGCAGTGTGTGTGAGTGTGACGTCACTAAGAGCCGCGCTGGGATAGGTTGGTTGGAAAGAAGGGTCGCGCACGGATTGGACGCAGTCCGTGGCACTCGATTGGAAAGGGGAAAGGCAGGTGAAGAGTATTCCGGGAATTAAAGTCACCTATTGATTACAAATTTTGTGGAATAAAAGTGACCTATTGATTATAAACTTTGTGAATTAAAAGACGAGAAAATGAAATTCCTTAAAGCATTCAGGAGTGCGATGAAGGGGGAGTCTTACATTAAAGCGAGCGTAGGAGAGGAGACGCCGCCCGAGGGCACACCAGCTTACATTGTAATGGAGGAAAAAGGGGTAGCTCCGTGTCTTTGGCTAAAGCAATGGCACAAGTGGACAGAGAAACATGGGAGCGTAGCATTCCCGATACATGGGACATTCAATATAAGGGTCCTAGAGAATTTGAGATTCACGATGTATGACATGAAGGTGCCTCCAAGGCCAGCACAGTTTGAGGCCCTAGCAATCTGGGAACTCATGGCTAGACAGCAACAGAAAAACAAGTTGAAACAAGGATGAGGAAGGTAGAAAAGACACTAGCGGATGCTAGGTGGGATAATGCGCAGAAGGTGTGGAGGTCAGATGTATTGCAGGGAATAAAATTGTTCCCCGCAATTACTAAGGATGAAGAAGAGACAGGTAAGAAAGCTACCTGTAAGACAGACAGGAAGTGTTCCAAGGACAGAGAGGACGAGGAAAAGTTGAGAAGAGAAGAGGAGTTAGAGGATGAGGAGTTGATAATGCAATTGCTGAACGACCGTCCACCACCTTATGCAGAGAATGGACAAGGTCCAAGTACCAGTTCTGCCCCTCCGGCATCGGTACAGAACAGTGAAACGCAGAGTCCAGGAGCACCATCGGGATCTAAGGACCCGAGTTTACTGCTCACCCCACAGATACCGCAGGTCAGGAGAATGTATCCAGATGTGCCCGTGTTGAAACCAGCAGAACATTATCAGCCGCAGATGCCAGGGCACTACAGCAGTGACAACAATGGAGGGATGATTCTAGATCCAACCGTAAGGGGCGTACAGAATGGTTACAACCCAACAATGGCACAAGCTGAATCAACTCAGTTTATGATGCCTCAAAGGCAGATGCAGGGAGGGAACGCTCATGCTCAAATGGCGGGGAGTCAGATGGGCATGCCGGCAATGATGGCTCATAATATGGGGATGAACATGCCTCAGAATATGGGAAATGGACAGAATCCAGATGCAATATCACTGCCCATTACCGTAGGTCCAGTGGTACCTTTGTATAGTCAGCCTAGCTTAGGTATGAGCAGTCAGGGACCAATGCTGCAGAATGGGGCGGAAAGAAGGTGCATAGAAAACACTCCAGGGATAACTCCGATAGCGACTCAGCCAACTGGGTCTGGGTCCTTGATGGAGTTTAGTCCCGTATGCGCTCAGTCAACACTGGTGAGGTCGAGCCCCCCACTGATAATACCATTAACATCGAACACTGAAAAGTTGCCGCAACCATCGATGGCAGTCGATGTGAATGCTACACTGATGGGGGTAAATGCGCAACAGCTGACACAATGGTTCAACAGTCTAAATTCCACACAAAGTTCAGACAGTGGGAAAGGAGACGATTACTTGAGCAGGATGAGGCTGAACATGGAAGCACAAGAATTGGTGGAAGGGAATATGGGTGTGAACAGGTTAGAGTCCTACACGGAAGAGGAGTTGAGGTATCTATGTCCAAAGATCACGAAAGAAGTAAACAAGGTGCATAAAAGTTTACAGGAAGTAGCAGACAGGAACGGGATTGACATAGGCAAGACGAAACACTTGAGCAGGAGCTATAGGTTGGATTTTGGGACCACAGATTTTGAACACATGAGATCAGCAGGCATGAAGGCACACCTTAGAGAATTGTTGCAGAGTGCCCAAGTGTGGAGGTGCTTAGACAAGTGGGAAAGCAGATGGGTAAAAAGGAAGGATAAGAGGAGGGACAGTGTTACAGAGCATAATGAGAAAAGACCGCAGAGCAGCGAAACAGTAACTATGTTACCAATGAGGGAGACAGCAGGGGGAAAATTAGTACATGTACCATGGCACAGGAGCGATATTCAGTCTTTTACGAATGATTTTCCCAAACTGAGAGAGAAGCCGATTGAATGGTATCAACAGACTGATAGGTTTGTGAAGCTTGCAAAATGTCTCTGGGAAGACCTGAACACTCTATTCGAGATTGTGGTTCCGGCAGATTTGTGGGAGGATTGCAAAAGAGCTGTAGGTTGGCCGACAAGTGAACCAGAGAGAGACAGAGAGACGGGTGCACCATCACCTATGGTGATGAGCTTGTACTATAAGGTGATTGAGCATTTGAAGACGAAGGTTGCCGCGAAAAATGTGGATTGGCAGAAAATTGATCGAACTGCCCAAGAGGCTAAAGAATCGATTCATAGTTACTATGAGAGGTTGTTGAAGGCGTTCAAGAATTACAGTGGCGAAAGATATGCTTCATTTTGTGTTCAGATTTGTGGAAGGGCTGAGACCAGAGATAAGTCAGATGATAAAATCGCATTTGATCTGCTGGCAGTCGAAACCGATTGATGAAGTCTTGACTTATGCGAAATACTGTAGCGATGAAATTGAGGTGAAACAGAAAAAGCTGAAAGAGAAGGTGATGATGATGCAGCTTAAGGCGGCTCAGACAGGCTTGCAAGGTCTGCAAGGACTGCAAGGGTTGCCAGGGATGCAAGGGTTCCAACAGCAGGTACCGCAACCGCAGCCGCAGTTGCAGGGAAACATGGCGTTTCAGCAACAGCAGCCGCAGTTGCAAGGAAACATGGCATTTCAGCCACAGGCCAGAGGCAGAGGTAGAGGAGGTTTTGTGAATAATGGTCTGGATTTGAACAGTGTTGTGACAGGTGTGCAGGCAATGAAGAAAGTGATGCCGTGTCACGCGTGCGGAAACGTAGGTCATTGGAAACGCGAGTGTCCGATGGTGGTGCAGGAAGGTGCAGGTGCAGGTGTAGGTGTTGGTCAGCAAAACAATGATGTCAATGCATTTCAGACAATGAGAGGTCCGAAAATGAGAGGTCCAAACCCAAATTTTCAGACCATAAACCAATTGCAGGGATTACAACCTATGCAGCCGCAGCAGATGCAGATGCCCCGTGTGCAGATGACGCAGATGCAGCCGATGCAACAGCAGTTACCTTTGGTACCTAATCAGCAAATGCAAATACCTTTGGCACCAATGAGTCAGCAGCAAGTGATGGTTCCTCCACAGGTAACGGGTCAGGTAATGAGTACGAACGGCACAGTACAACAGTTCCCATTACACAGTGAGAGTGGAATAAACAACGTATGGGAGAGTGAAAGTTCAGGAGAAGAAGGAGACTGTGTGCTTGCGGCATCCCTAGAAGTTGATCAAAGGGGTCCGTACGTAGAGGGAAGAGTAATGGGTCATCGTGTTTCATTCTTGGTTGACACGGGAGCCACACGTTCAACTGTTAAGAGCAGTGAAGTACCAAATTTGCCACTCTCAGGGAGGACAGTTCAAGTGGTGGGAGTAGCAAACAGACATCTGACGAACCCAATAACAGATCCGGTACCAGTCAACATTGGTAACTATCAAGGGGTACATCAGTTTGTGGTGTGTGACTCAAGCCCGATAGCACTGTTAGGAAGAGACCTATTGTGTAAATTGGGTTGCTCGATCATGTGTTCAAACGAAGGAATAACAATAGAGACGAGCAATGATGGGGAAGACGAGGACAGTGTAGAGGGGGTTGAGATAGAAACAGTCGACGAAGAGTATCCTCTGATTTGTCTCTTACCGATGATAACCGAAGAAGATATCCCAGCAGAATTAAGGGAGACAGTCGGAAAGGAAGTGTGGGACATGACAGGGAAAGAGGTGGGATTGATGAAAGGAGTGGAACCAGTGAAAGTGATGGTGAAGCCCAATGCGATCTTTCCCCAGACCCCACAATACCACATGCCACAAGATACCCTCATGAAAGTTGCCAAACTTATTGACGAATTCGTGAAGCAGGGAGTACTGAAAGAAGTGTTAAGCAGCCCATGTAATTCACCGATAATGGGATTAATAAAGCCAAGTGGGAAAGTCCGACTTGTGCAGGATTTGAGGAAAATAAATGACATCATAATAAAGTGCTGCCCTGTCGTACCGAATCCAGCTGTGATAATGTTCCAGATTCCTTGCGAAGCTGAGTGGTTCTCAGTCATCGATTTGTCACAAGCATTCTTTTCTGTGCCTCTTCATGAGGACAGCCAATTCCTCTTTTGTTTCAAATTCCTAGACAGAGTATACAGTTGGTGTCGAATTCCTCAAGGGTTCTCTGAGTCACCGTCGATATTCAATCAGGTTCTAAAGAAAGACTTGGAAGAGTTAGAGTTGCCATTCGAGTCAACCTTAGTACAGTATATTGACGACTTACTGGTTGCATCAAAGACAGAAAGTGGCTGCACAGCCGATACCATTGCTCTGTTGAACCATTTGGGAGGGAATGGACACAAGGTGTCTCCTTCCAAACTGCAGTTCTGTCAGAGGAAAGTGAAATACTTGGGTCACCAGATAGAGAAAGGGTCACGGAGAATAATGAAGGAAAGAATTACAAGTGTACTTCAAATGAGTCCACCAAAGACAAGGAAGGAGGTGAGAAAGTTTTTGGGAATGGTGGGATACTGTCGCCAGTGGATTCCCAACTTCTCGTCTCTAGCAAAGCCTTTACTGAAATTGACCCAGAAGGATGCCCTGGATCAGATCGAACTGAAAGGGGATGAGATGGATGCTTTTGTTGAATTAAAGGAATGCATGTGTAGGGCTCCAGCTTTAGGTATGCCTGATTACACGAAGCCTTTCACATTGTTTTGCCATGAACGTGATGCATGTTCTCTGTCTGTCTTGACTCAAGCCCATGGTGGCGTAAACAGACCAGTAGCGTATTTTTCAGCTACTTTGGATCCGGTTGCAGCAGCACTCCCAGGGTGTTTGCGCGCCGTAGCAGAAGTTGGTATCAGCCTCACTCAGAGTGAAGGAATAGTGATGGGACACCCAGTAACAGTCATGGTCCCTCACTCAGTTGAGATACTTTTGACCCGCTCCCGAACGCAGCACATGACTGGAGCAAGACTCACAAGGTATGAAACGACTATTCTGGGCTCACCGAATGTGCAGCTGAAAAGGTGCACCACGTTGAATCCAGCTACCTTGCTTCCTGGAGAAAATGCTGAAATTGAGAACGCTGAAGACGTCGAGCATGACTGCCTTCAGGTGACTGAATTTTGCACAAAACCCCGACCAGACATCAAGGATACAAAACTTGATGAAAATGACCAAATTCTTTTTGTTGATGGTTCATGTCTAAGAGATGGGATGGGAATTTTGAAAGCAGGATATGCTGTATGTACTGTGACAGGGGTTTTGGAAGCGGGATGGCTCCAAGGAGTCTATTCTGCACAAGTAGCAGAACTTGTAGCCCTTACTAGAGCATGTCAATTGTCTGCATTGATGAAAGTCACCATTTACACTGATAGTCAATATGGGTTTGGGATTGTGCATGACTTTGGACAACTATGGTCACAGAGAGGTTTCCTGACTTCTTCAGGATCCCCAGTGAAAAATGGGGAGAGAATAAGGGAATTGTTACATGCCATTCAAGTGCCAGCCGAAGTTGCAGTGGTAAAGTGCAGTGCTCACACGAAAGGACAGGACTATGTGTCTCTGGGAAATGCATATGCAGATCAAGTCGCAAGATTTTGTGCCTTGAACTGTATATTGCTAAGGGATGATTGGAACACAATAAGTGAACCAGAACTCGAACCAGCTGAAGCATTTGCCTTGAAGGTCGTAGACACCATAGAGGAACTAAAAGCACTACAGAATAATGTCAGGGAGGATGAAAGAGATTCCTGGATTAAATCACAATGTATAAAGAGACAAGACGAGCTATGGGTTTCACATGAGGGAAAATTTGTTTTGCCAAATAGTCTCTTATCACAGCTTGCGCGGTTCTATCATGGGCAAGCTCACCTAGGGAGGGATGCCATGATAAGACTGTTCAAAACTGATTGGTTTAACCCCAGATTTCGTCAAGCTGCAGAAGCAGTTTGCCATCGATGTGTCACTTGCCAGCAGATGAACCCAGGAAAGGGAACAGTTGTGAACGCGAGTCACATTGGTAGGGCAAGCGGTCCTTTTAGTCGTATGCAGATGGACTTCATTGAGATGCCTGTGCATGGAGGTTTAAGATATGTGTTGGTGATTGTGTGCATTTTTAGTCATTGGATTGAGGCATACCCCACACGTAGAAACGACAGCCTTACAGTTGCCAAGCTATTATTGAGGGAGTTAATACCACGTTTCGGATTCCCGATCTCTTTAGAATCAGATAGGGGAAGTCACTTCAATAACGAGGTGATGAAGTTACTTTGCGAAGCACTGAACATTGAGCAAAAGCTGCACTGTAGCTATCGCCCTGAGGCATCAGGACTGGTGGAGCAGATGAATGGTACGCTGAAGTCGAGAATGGCAAAAATATGTGCATCAACAAATTTGAAATGGCCTGACGCATTGCCCTTAGTGCTAATGTCAATGAGAAACACTCCGGATAGAAAAACTGGATTGTCTCCACACGAAATTCTCATGGGCAGGGCTATGAGACTTCCTGCAGTTCCCGCAAACATGCTTTTGAATATTACAGATGATATGGTGTTAGACTACTGCAAAGGTCTGGCTGACGTGGTTCGCTCTTTCTCTCACCAGGTGGAAGCGACCACCTTGCCACCGATCCAAGGTCCAGGACACGCACTGAAAGCAGGTGACTGGGTCGTGATAAAGAAGCACGTGAGGAAGTCGTGTCTGGAACCCCGTTGGAAAGGCCCTTTCCAAGTGATCCTGACGACAACTACCGCTGTGAAGTGTGCGGGGGTTCCCAACTGGATTCACGCCAGTCATACAAAGAAGGTGTTGTGTCCCACAGATGAGGAAGTTGAAGCGCTGAAAGTGCCAGTGCCTGATAAAACGGTGCCGAGTGCTGAGACAGAACAAAAGCGAACTGAAAGCGAACAAGCAACAGCAGGAGAAAAGGAGATATTATTGGAGAACGAAGAGTCCGACTCACTTGGGGAAGACCAAGGAGAAAGTTCAGACAGCGACAACGAAGCTGCAGGTGACAAAGAGCCTGAAGCAGCGGAAGGTAGCAAAAAAGCCTGAAGCAGCTGAAGGTGACAAGGAACCTGAAGCAGCTGAAAGTGATACAGAGCCTGAAGAAAGTAACGGTGACGAAGGGCTTGAAGAGAGTGAGAAGGCAGGAGAGCCTGAGCAGAAGGGGGCTTTCCCAGAAACAGACGATACAGAAAAAGAAAAGGAAAACGTGACTGATTCCCCTGAAGGTGGGGACAAAGAAGAGCAGAACGAAAGAGTTCAAACCTCTACAGAAAAGGGTGCAGGTCCATCAAATGGACACGGTGCAAAAAGAAGACTAAGTATCTCACCGATAAAAGAAAAGGGTAAAGAAGGTTTGAACGAAGGAGGAAGGCCGAAAGTGAAAGAGAAAAGAAAGGAAGTGACTGTCGTGGAACAATCGTCAAGTGAGGAAAAAGACTTGGCGAAGGAGGAGAGTGCCAGCGAAGCAGAATCGAAGAGAGAAGCAAAATTGAAAAGGAAAAGGATACCAAACAGGAGGTATTCCGGTCCTGAATGGGCATATGCAGTAAACGATGATTGGACTGATGAGTTTGTATCTCTAAGCATCGAGAACGAAGAAGAAGAAGAGATACCAATAGAAAAGAAAAGTTTCATAGACTCTGTTGATTGAAACGGTAGTAAATGGTATTGCTTGCTGCAATATAACGTGAGACAAACAACCAGCTGAGACATTGCTATACCGAATTGAGACAAATGCTGCTAACCGATAAGTGACTGGCCTTTTGAAGAAAACGGTGTGAACATTGTGCTCGTTCAGCTTTGTAACTGAATTGCTAAGTAGTTTCATTTATAAGTGCTTCTAGCTCTCTGATTCTATACAGATCATGCCTAGGTACGCTATGCAGAATAATAGAAAGAAATATTGTAAATATGTGTGTATAGGCTTGGTGATTACATGTGTACTAATAATAATGGCAATTGTGTTTGGAATGCATGGAAAGGGTGAGAATGAGACTATTGCTGCTTCTACTATTGTTCCTGTTACTGTCACTGAACTAACACCATTGAAAAGACTAGCAATGGATGAGAGGCTCTTGCATGATAAGAAAGAGCTTTCGTATAACGTTTTCTATCGCTTATTAACAGAGTATGTTGAGACTATGGATGCGAAAGATTGTTATGTGTGTACCCAGATACCAACATCAGTAAAGGAAGGGGTGACTTATCACCACATGCCTCTTACATATGGGATTACATGTAGTATAGTAATGTCTAGGTTTTATGGTCAAGCTAACATACAGTATTTTTACTCGAATTATGATGTTACCTTTGCTTATGTTCCTATAATAGCGCAGCTAAGCGAGACTGCAAAATATTGGGATTACAAAATTATGAGGGACTTTTTCGAGCCAATGCAACCTTTTGAAACGGCTCATGCTCATAGGGAGAACCTTACTTGCTCCGTCTCTGCTGTAGAAATAAGCTTTTTAGATCGCACAGATGATAGAAGGGCTCAAATGAAAGCGAAATTAGAAAAGGAGCTATACAAGAGGACTTCAGTAGATAATTATGATTTTGCTGCTATAAAGACACAAGGGAAAATTGCTTTAGATGCTTGGCATGTAGGGAAATTTTGTATATATCGAGGTGAATCTTACTATGATAATATTTTTGTAGGAGCGAGTGAATGCAAACATACGTTTATTTTTAAGGCCAAATGGACATTAATGATGGACGGACTTGACCCTGTCATTCCAGGGGTGTATTACATTTGTGGGCATAATGCCTATTATCGTCTTCCAAAGGGATGGTGGGGAAGATGTTATTTGGGTATAGTGTTTCCAAAGGTTTATCAACTGGATGACATATCGATGATTGAAAAGACACCTGGATCCCATCGTATCCAGAAAAGAGAGACCGCAGCTGCTGTGGTAGGTGACATATTTGGAGCCATGATTCCTTCATTGGGAGTTGTGCTGAATTCCATCAAAATAAGAAAGTTGTCTACTATAGTGGATAACATGTTGACAAAGTTTTCAGGTGCTATAATCCTGATGGATGCTGAACTTGCAGCGGAAAGAGCTATGACTCTTCAAAATAGGCTTGCTTTAGACATTCTTTTAGCAAAGGATGGAGGCGTTTGCAAAATGATTGGTGCACGTCACTGCTGCACCTATATACCTGATAATAGTGTGAAAATTAAAACTATGCTTGCTAATCTAACAAAAGAAAGTGCAGATTTGAAAGAACTGAAAGAACCAGGAGTGTGGGAAAAGGTTGGAAAGGGATTTGCTTCAGTGGGACATTGGATTGGGGGAATTTGGAATGGAATATTATTGGAAATAATAGAAGGAATATTAATAGTGATAATTTGTGTATTTGGAATTTGGGGAATAAAAAGGGGAATAATAATGATTATGGAAAGAATTAAAAGAAGAAAGGAGGAGAAAATTATGAAAAGAATGGCAGAAGAATATAAAGCGCAAACTAGGGGAACTAAAAGGAAAAGGGAGCTGACAGAATTTTAATGGGATAAAATTTGTGGGCTAAATTTGTGTGATGACAAGTAGTCATCAGAGGAGGGATTGATGAAGCAGAAAATGAAGGTCTTGATTTATTAACGCATAAACGTAGTGTGAAACAATCATGTGTGATATTAACCGAACTAATAAAGATTGTACGGGAACAAAATGTGCCCTCAGGGTAGTTTGCCATCATTTATACGCGTGCTTTATATAACGTGGTGTATTAGAATTGCACTAATCCGACATAATCATAAACGTGTGCTACGATTTGCTTATTTGAAATGCCTTAGCTTAGCATTACTTTAGCGGAGGCTTTGGCCTAGTTGCCTGGTCTCACGGTTTAGATATTCGTATTTTTTCCACTGTGCTATTAAACGTGTAGTTCTGCTTGAAGCTGTATTTTTCCACAGAGACTGTTCACATGCTTATCTTAAAGTTAGTGCCAGCCTGGCATATTTTCTCTTTAATTCAAGGTCGACTTGCAGGTGCGGACAATGGAGGCTCTGAGAGTAAGCTAATCGAGAGACAATGTTGCAAATTACGTACCCATCTCCAAGGATAATGTATGCTTAAGTAAAAGCTTGAGAATTGTCGTTTTTGATTGGTCAATTTGAAGCTAACCTATGAACCCACCAATGGAGACCCTACTGGACTTGAACTGTTGTCTATAAAACCCAGGTGCACGAGAGGAAAGCTCTCTCTATCTTCGGACATCCCGCCATTTTGACTTCGTAGCTACTATGACCCATTTTGCTGCGACGCCATTTTGAGAGACTTTGATGCTTTCTCTAATCGAGAGAAAGAGACCTTAATGATTCTTGCCCTAGAGACTTTAACTTTGATTTGCCCCTTTGCATGAAGTAGTAATCTTATCTTGCCGCCGTGAGGCAATTGCCCCGTTCACCCCTGCCCCTTTGTCCCGGCCCTATGCTGATCGAGAAACGATACCTGTGAGACGAAGAATTCATTGATTGCTGATCGGAATTGGTAATTATGAAAGGAAATTGTAAAATTGCATTGTGTTTCTTTTAGGTAACCAACTGCTGACTTTGATAAGGACCCTAGCTAGGAGTTTTCCAAATTGATGTTGCCAAATTGTTTTTGCATGAAGTCCCACATGCTGATGCTAATTTGAGGTTAGACGAGGATTCCATATGTCGCACGATGCAATTTGAGATCTTGTTATGCTGACTAAATGTATGCAATTAGCCCATTACAGATTATCGTATTAGTGCTTTGCATTGCCATTATCGAATGCCTTGTGATTCAAATGCTACATAGATTACACTTGTTTCGACGATATGGACAGCTATTAATGTTCATTTATGTTTATCATTTGGTGTTGAGACACATCTATATCGTGCTAGCTTTGTTAATATAGGGAAATAAATTCACTAACTTTGCAATAAACTGGTGTGGTTATTCCTGGCTGAAAGGTCAGGGTTCGCCGAAATGTATTCTGGACTAATTGTTAAGTGTTATGTTGTTCAAGGTGTTGCTTATGTTCGTTATTGATTATCGATATAAGGTGATTGATCGATTAAGAGTACAGAGAGTTCCCACTTAGTCAAAAGATTCATCGACCTAAAGAGCGTCCGAACGCAGGTAAATTGTTACCACGTTCCGCTCTATCATTGGCAAGTGCGTATGAAGGTGTCTGGTGACACACGAAACACAGCACAAACTCAGCTGTCTTATTTTCTATGATTCATAAAACAGACACCCAAAAAAGTTAGTGACAGATTTAGCGCTCCCCAACCCTACCATGTATGCGCCATATATAATATATGGAGCATCATCGCGGTAGTTAGGGAACTAGCTGCATCATCTTTTACGCTAGTTCGGCGCTTTGCTGGATTAGTGTAAAAAATGTTGACGCTAATCCTGCAAAGCCCATTGAGGCCCTTGTAATCAACAGGAGCCTCCTTTTAACGCCTGCTCTGAGTAGGTATTAAAACTGCCCAAAAAAATGATGCAAAGAAATCTCTTAGATTTCTTTTCACCATTTTTTCGCCCCCCTCTAATGGGGAAAGCCCCCTTTGCATATATTATGCCTGGTGCCGGTATAATGTAGTGCAAAGTGTTACAAAGTGGTGCAATGCATGATTTGCGCCACTGTGTAAATTTTGCATAGTGATTTTGGCCTCGTTGGGCCACATTAGTGTAAAGAAAATGATGCTAATATGGCACAAGGGGGCACTAGGGGCTCTTAAATCTGTCCCTTAGTGTTTGATCTCTGAATTTAACCTTTGATCAAATGATTTAATGTATTTATTGAAACCTGTATCAGTCCTCATTACTTACCTCATTCCTCACTGCCTGCTGAGGCCACTTCCTCCCCTACCCTGCTTACTGCTTGAGGTAATGCCCCTCCAAGGCAGCCTCAATATATTTATGCATATGAATCTCCATCTCACAACTCCTCCACTCATATCTCAGTGAGGAGCAAATAAAAAGAATCCATACCCACTCCACTTTCTGTTTTTGTTTCAAAAACATTTTTTTGATTTTTGTTTTAACCATACAACTCCCACAGTAGGTACATTGCAAATAGTAGGTGATGTAAAATTACAGCAAGACATTACAGAATGGCTACAAGTTTGCCATGACAGAGTATATAGAAACATTATTTCAGTCTGATCCCGCAAAACAGACCCCAGGTAGTCCAACATCCCAGCATTAATTCAAAGCCGTCTCTTTGGGAGAATAACTCCCAATCCATTGACCAGGCTTTGGTGGGCATGGTTTTTATGTGATACCTCTAAAATCGGGCCATCCCTTTCAAATTGTGTGATGTTTCTGTGGCACGTTCACGCTAGGTATATCAGGAGCTCTAGTCCCATGCAATGATCCTTGCACGTGCCCCATTTGGTGGCAGACGGGGCTTTTGTGGCCTTCCAAGCCTGTGCTATGTCCCTTTCAGCAAGTATTAAGCCCTCTGAAATTTGTTCACTTCGATACTGTGACTGTGTCCCTGGAGATTTCCCAGCCCAGAATCTAAGCTAAGATTCACAGCACCTGGTTCCGAAAGGTGAAAAGTGCAGGGCAGTCCAAAATGTGTGTAGTAGATCTCGGCAGGGTTGTTGCATCATAAGCAAATGCTCGTGGGGATCAGTCCCATTTTGAACATCCGAGCCAGGGTGAGAAAAGTATAGTGCATCAATTTAGGTTTGATCAAATTAAACTGGGATGTGATTGCCACCTCCCCAGTAGCAGCCATTGCCTCAATCCAGTCATCATCCTCCAACGGGCCCAAGCACTGTTCCCACATCTCCATCCCCCCAGCCATTGAGTATGGCATGTTGTAGAGAAGCATACAATTTATGTCTGATAATTTATGTTTTTTGATGTTAGTAAAGAGGATTTTTGCCTCTACTGGTGAATATTCAGGAATGTCTTTGACGGATTGTATGTAGCGCATGAGGCCATGAGGTGCTGGAGGTATCGAAGAACTGGGCATAGTTTGATTGAAAGTCCTGAAATGTCTTCAGCGACTCATCGTAAATGGGGTCTCTAGGTGCAGAAATACCTATAGGGTTCCAAGCAGAAAAGCCACAAAGTGTTGTGACCTGTGGGAAGTGATTCCCCCTTCAAAATGGGGTCTCTAAAGTGAATTTAACTGCCCATCACAAGGATTTAAGCACAGACGCCCATACTTTCAGCACTACTCTCGTGGCGGTAGATAAACGGCTCAGGCAGTTACTTCCCTGTAGCAAGTGTGCAAGGTTACTGCGGCCCTTGATCCACCCCTCGGTCACGCATGCCAGATCATCAAACCCCTCAAACCACCAGTTGTTTAGAACAAGGAGATGGGCGACGTAGTAATATAGAAGTATCCCTGAGGTAGCTAGTCTTAGTGGGGCAGCAACACTTGTGAAAGAAAATCTGTGGGAGCCGCCCACCCCACAGCAAAGTTCAAATTAAGGCACTAACTCCAGTAAAGAAGGTATGTCCTACCAGCAAAGGGTAGTTCTGGAGTTGATAGAGGAGCCTCGGAAGGGAGACCATTTTGAAGATGGCCGAACAACCCAGTAGGGACTGCGAAAGAGCTATCCAAAATTTAGGCCCTCATTACAACCCTGGCAGTCGGTGTTAAAGCAGCGGTAATACAGCCAACAGGCCGGCGAAAAAAAAAATGGAATCCCGACCATGGCGGAAACTGCCAACATAGACAGCCACTTTAACACTCCGACCGTCACGGCGGTAGAAACAAACAACACAACGGTCACCGCCAACAGACAGGCGGAGGACAAAGTACCGCCCACTGTATTACAACACACCTATCCGCCACCTTTTCCGGGGCAGAACCAACGCTATCAAAAGCACGGCGGAAACAGTACACAGAAGGGAAACCACTCACCTCTTGACACCCAGCGAGGAACCAGGACGCCATGGAGTCCGAGTTGCAGGTCCTGCCCGTGCTGGTCTTCCTCCTTCTGTATCAGGAGCAGGACAGACACCGTCGACGACCACGGTGAGTACTGCACCTACAACACAGGGGAGGAGGGAGGGGGAGGGGGAAGTGAACACACACACGCAACACGCAATACCCCTACCCCCACCCTCACCTACAACACCATACACACAAATACATGCAGCAACATTACATATACACCCCTCACCCCCTAGAAGAATGCAAGGACAAAAGGGAATGATTGTAACAAGTGTAATCAAGAAAAATCAGATAGGCCAAATTCCAAAATCAGTATATACAAATATGCACACCAACTACACAAGTCCGGATAGTGTTCCAATCATTGTCCTTGACCCAGTGGTCCCTAAACGCATGGGTGAAGCCCACACAAGATACCTGACTCAAAACGGAGGGAACAACTCAGGGGCATCAGATCGAAATTAAACAGCACTTCAGGGGGAAGGGGAGGGGGGGCACCTCAGCCGGATGAACGCACAACGCCACTGCTGCACGAGGGGGCTCCATGCCCATTGCTGTATCCTGGGGAGTGCAAAGCCACAGTCTCTCAAGTCTTTCCAGCGGGTGGTTTGCCCATTGCTTTATCCTGGGGAGTGCAAAGCCACAGGCCCTCAAGTCTTTCCAGTGGGTGGTTTGCCCACTGCTTTACCCTGGGGAGTGGAAAGCCACAGTCTCTCAAGTCTTTCCAGTGGTTGGTTTGTCCACTGCTTTTTCCTGGGGAGTGCAAAGCCACTGTCTCTCAAGTCTTACTAGTGGGTGGTTTGCCCACTGCTTAATCCTGGGGAGTGCAAAGTCACAGTCTCTCAAGTGGATAACAGTCTCCACTGGTTCTGGAGGCGGCTTTGTGCCCAGAGTGCTTCATCCTGCCAAGGACTGAGGTAGTGGATCTATCTCTCCACTGGTTCTGGAAGGGGCTTTGTGCCCAGAGTGCTTCATCCTGCCAAGGACTGAGGTAGTGGATGTATCTCTCCACTCGTTCTGGAAGGGGGCTTGGTGCCCAGAATGCTTCATCCTGCCAAGGACTGAGGTAGTGGATGTATCTCTCCACTGGTTCTGGAGGGGGCTTGGTGCCCAGAGTGCTTCACATGCAGTGTGGCTGGTCCCATTACCTCATATGGGTGTGTGTGCCACAAGATTGCCTAGGAACAGGTAGCATGTTACGCCATGGAGGCAGAGACATACCCCACCCTGCTGCGGCTTCGTCTGCCACCTGCAGGTGCAAACAGTGATGAGAGTCATGCCTCATGGAAGCTGGGCAGGGTCCAGGAAGTCTCCTCCAGCCTCGGACGGCTGCCCACTGAGGATGGTAGCCATGTCAGATGTGTTGGCACTGTCTGAGCACGTTGCGGGGCTGGTGGCGGTGCTTGTGGCGGTGTCTGTGGTGGATGTGCTGGCGGTGGTGCATGTGTCAGCACCTGTTGAGGGACACATCAGGATGTCTCCTGCAGCCTCGGATGGCTGCCCACTGGGGAAGATGCTGGGGACTGTTGCTGAGGCTGCAGACGTGCAGGTGGCAATGCAGGTGGCAGTGCAGGTGGCGGTGCTGGTGACGGTGCAGGTGGTAGTGCAGGTGGCGGTGTCCGCCGCCGTACAGGTTGGTGTATTGGTTGACAGAAGGGGTGACTCTAGTCCCTCAGTCGGAGCCACCGTGCCCTGTCCTGACCTGCTATTTGGCTTGTGTCCCTTCCCCACCTTTGATGTTGCCGCAGGTGTCTTGCCACTGTCCCCTTTTGGTTTGGAGGAGCCCTTGGTGGCTGGTAGGTGCGGCTTCTCCCTCTGGGATGTGGGCACCTTCTTCACCTTGGCAGGTGGCGGAATGTTCTTGGCCTCGCTAGGTGGCACACTGGCAGCCCTGATGGGTGGCGCACTCGATGACCCCGCAGTTGCTGGCACCACTGTGCCTGTGGATTTGGTGGCTGAGGTGCTGGGCTGGGACCTGGAAAGCCTGGCCCTAGGGGAAGGACGGGGGGGTGGGTGAGGTGTAGGGAAGAGGTCAATGTTAGCCAGGAAAAGTTTTTTAGACACATTGGGACGGGAAGATGGAGGGGGTTTGGGAGTGGAGGAAGAGGTAATGGTTGTAGGAGGTGTACGTTTGCTGAATTTGGGTTAAGGTGCATGGGCCGGAGGCTGTTGTGAGGTGGATGGATGTTGGGTGGGTGTGTGCCTGCGTTTGTGTACTTTGGGAGGAGGGCTCACAGACACACTGGGAGAGGACACTGGGGATTTGTGAATGGCAGTGGGGGTGGTGATTGCACGTGAGCGGTGTGTGGTGATGGGCATGCTAGTGATGGAGGTAGTGGCTGAGGATGTAGTGCATGCAGGTGTGAGTGGAGATGAGACAGGGAAGGAGGACGTGGAGGAGGGGGACACAGTGGAGGCAGTGGATGTTGATGTGTCTGCTTAGGGATGGTGCTTGTGTGAGTGCTTGTGGGATGTGTGGTACTTATCTTTGCCATGTCCACTCTTGTGTGTTGATGAGTGTGCATGCTGGTCTGATGGTGTGCTTGGGATAGGCTGAGGTGCAGGGGATTGGGTCTGGGTGGAGGAAGTTGGAGGGGGGAGGCTGGACACAGTGACAATGGCTGCCATCAGTGCTGAGGCCAGAGCCTGAAATGCTCTCTGTTGGGCCACCTGCCCAGAATGAATGCCCTCCAGGTATGCATTTGTTTGTTGCAAATGCCTCTCAACACCCTGGATGTCATTCAAAATGGTAGATTGCCCAACAGTGAGGGATCTCAGGAGGTCAATAGCCTCCTCACTGAGGGCAGCAGGGCTGACTGGGGCAGGGCCTGAGGTGCCTGGGGAGAAGGAGATGCCAACCCTCCTGGGTGAGCAGGCACGGGACACACGCTGAGGGGCTGCTGGGAGGACGGTACTGGTAGGGGGGTGGCGGCTGTACCTGTTGAAGCGGTGGGCACAGAGGTGCCTGCCACCGCAAGGGAGCTCCCATCAGAGGAGGAGTCGCTGTCGCTGGTGTATGCTCCTGTCCCCATCGTAGAGCTCCCCTCCCCCTCCATACCACTGGTGGCTTCAGACTCCATTGCTTCACCCTCCAGGGCCATGTGGGATGCAGCTCCCTCCTGCTCCGGTGCCACTGCTCCTCCGCCAGATGATGCTAATGCATGCAAGAACAGGGAGACAAAACAAAAAGGGGGGAAAGACAGAAGAAACACATGTTCAGTGCATGCAACACCACTACCGTTGGCAGACACAACACACAGGGAGCAGCCCTATACACTAAGCCATGCACTAACAGTTCTTAGCAAATTCACATGCCCATGGGGGACGAGGCCTAAGCCCAATTGCTGCACACCTGGAAGCCACAGGAGCCTGGCTAGGTGTAGATGGCTATTACCAGTAGTGGGGTTGGGGTGCCACAGAGCCTGCCTAACAAGGGACCTAGCCTACCAAGTTTTCCCTGTCCTAGGGGAACCCACAGTCCACTTCCCCCACCCAGACATCTCGTGAAGCGCACCGAGTCAGCTGAATCCGAGTCAGCTGAATTCACTTGTGAGGGACCTACTCACCTCATCATCTCCTGACGTCGCATTTCTCACCGAAACCTGGTTGAACTCGGCCTCGGAACCAGACATAGCCATAGCCATACCTGAAGGCTACAAGATCACGAGAAGAGACCACACCAACAAACCAGGAGGAGGAATCGCCAAAGTCCACAAGAGCACCATCAGAGCCTCTACCTGCACCCACAACAACCTCAACTCCGCCGAGCACCTCCATTTCAAAATCCACGTCAACGCCAACACCACCCTCAGAGGAACTCTGGTCTGCAGAACTCCGGGCCCCCGACCTCACTTCTGCGTCGCCATCGCCGACATCATCAGTGCCCAAGCCCTTGTCTCAACTGACTACATCCTCCTCGGCGACCTGAACTTTCACTTAGAAAACAACAATGATATCAACACCACCAACCTACTCGACAACCTTGCCAACCTCGGCTTTAAACAACTCGTCACATCGCCCACCCACACCGTAGGACACACACTCGACCCCATCTTCTCAGCCAGCAACCACGTCTCCTTCAGCCATGCCACCGAACTCCACTGGACCGACCATCGCTGCATTAAGTTTCTCCTTGCAGAAGCCGGTCACTCACCACCACACCTCTCAACCCCCCCGCCACCACTGGAACAAAATTCCGACAGAACAGCTGATCTCCACCCTCACCCAGGCACCTCCTCCTAGGACCCGGGACCCCAACTCAGCCGCCACCAACCTGCATCAATGGATAGACGACTACGCCAACACCCTTTCGCCACTCAAACAACCCTCAGACATCCACCACGGAACCAAGGCCAGCTAGTTCACCCCCGACCTACAGGCCTCCAAACGGGAATGCCGAAAAATGGAGAAGACCTGGTGCCTTGAACCTACCGAATCCAACCACATCGCCCTCAAGGCTGCCATCCGCAAACATCACCAGCAGATCCGCACCACCAAAAAAACCTAGTACAAAATCTGGATAGACACCAACGCTCACAACAACAAAGAGCTCTTTGGCATCATCAAAGAGCTCTCCTACTCCTACAAACCCCCACCATAACAGGAGCTCTGCAACTCCCTCACCACTTATTTCCGTCGAAAGATCAAAGACATCCACAACAGCTTCAACCCCCAGACCCTCCAGCCAACCATAGACAGCCACAACCCCAATGCACCAAGCGACAACAACCTCCTATGCACCTGGACCCACGTCAACAATGAAGACACCATCAACATCATGGCCTCCATCCACTCCGGCTCCCTCTCGGACCCTTGCCCACACCAGATCTTCAATAAAGTCAGCGACATCATCGCCCCCCACCTCTGCGCCATCATCTACAGCTCCCCTCGAGACAGCCATCTTCCCGGAGAGCTGGAAAAACGCCAATATCAACGCCCTGCTGAAGAAACCCAAGGCGGACCCACATGACCCCAAGAACAACAGGCCCATCTCCCTCCTCCCCTTCCCAGCAAAGGTTATTGAGAAAATTGTGAACAGCCAACTAACCCGCTTCCTGGAAGACAACAAAGCGCTCAATACCTCCCAATCAGGATTCCGCAAAAACCACAGCACTGAGAACGCACTCATCGCTGCTACAGATGACATCAGGACCAGGCTCGAGGAAGGCGAAACCGCAGCGCTCATCCTCCTGGACCTCTCCGCAGCCTTCGACACCGTTTGTCACCACACTCTTCGAACACACCTCCACAACACCGGGATCCGCGGCAAGGCCCTCGACTGGATCTCTTCATTCCTCTCCGGCAGAACCCAGAGAGTCTGCTTTCTGCCTTACCTGTTCGAATCCTCCAAGACCATCTGTGGAGTCCCCCAGGGATCCTCCCTCAGCCCAACGCTTTTCAACATTTACATGGCCCCTCTCGCCAACATCGCACAAACTCACCACATCAACATAGTTTCCTATGCAGACGACACCCAGCTGATCATCTCCCTCATGAAAGACCCTACAACCGCTAAAACAACCTCCACAATGGACTTCACGCCATCGCCAACTGTATAGAATCAAGCCGCCTCAAGTTAAACACTGACAAAACAGAGATCCTCATCTTTGGCAGCAACCCCTCCACCTGGAACAATTCCTGGTGGCCTACCTCCCTAGGAGCCACACCCACACCCACAACTCAAGCACGAAACCTGGGAATCATCCTGGACTCAGCACACAGCATGACTCAGGAGGTCAACACAATCTTCTCTTCCTGCTACAACACCCTTTGCATGCGCCGCAAGATTTTCAAATGGATTCCCGTAGAAACCAGAAAAACAGTCACCCAAGCCCTGAGCAGCAGCCGACTCGACTATGGAAACGCACTATAAGCAGGAACTATGGCCAAACTACAAACAAAAGTGCAACGTATCCAAAATGCTTCCGCCCGCCTTATCTTAGACGTCCCACGCCGCAATGACTTCTCTGCCCACTTCAGAGAACTACACTGGCTAGTCGTATTGAAGAGTAACACCTTCAAACTCCTCACCCACACACACAAAGCCCTCCACAGCACAGGTCTGGCCTACCTCAACGACAGACTCACCTTCCATACTCCCACCCGGCTTCTCCGCTCCCCCAGCCTCGCCCTCGCCTCCGTCCCCCACACTCACCGCACCAGCGTCGGAGGAAGATCCTTCTCTCACCTCGCCGCCAAGACCTGGAACTCCTTACCGCTCCACCTACGCCAGACCCAGGACCTCCCAACATTCAGGAAACGCCTCAAGACATGGCTATTTGATCAGTAGCTCCCCCCCAGTGCCTTGAGACCCTGACAGGTGAGTAGCGTGCTTTATAAATTACTTGATTGATTGATTAATTGATTGTGACTTCTGTGATGCCCTCAAGTGTCCATCCAACTCCGGATAGGCCACCGCCAGGATCCGGTACATCAGGGGGGTCATGGTGCGACGGGCACCCCTTCCACGTTGGGAGGCAATCCCCAGCTGGGCCTCTGCTGTCTTCTTGCTCCAGCGGTGCGGGTCCACCCATCTTTTCCGGCAGTGGGTGCTCCATCTATGGTAGAAACCCAGGGTCCGGACGTCCTTGGTGATGGCACGCCAAATACCCTTCTTCTGGTGGGCGCTGACCTAGAGGAAAAGTTAAGTTAGAATGGATGTTTCTATCCTGTACATTTCACCTCACGCATTGCCAAACACCTCCAACCCTGGCCCAGACATACATACACACACAATCCTGACATGTTGGCCCGTCCTCCTCCCCACCCTCTTCCATCCACGACACTCCATACAATCATGTGCCATCCACCATGCTCACAGTGTACTCACCTGTTTGTCTGGAGGACCGTACAGTTGCGTGTACTGGGGGAGGACCCCATCCACCAGTTTCTCCAACTCCTCCGAAGTGAAGGCAGGGGCCCTTTCACCAGACACTGTAGCCATCGTCGCTTCCAGACACAGGTCACAGCAGCACTTGCAGTGTAGGTCCTCTCCTGTTGAAGGTCAGGTATCAAGTGAGGGAACAGTTAGAAAATGGCACCCACGTCCGCGGCGGTGCGTACCGTCACCACCGGTGTACATCATCATTGGCTCCTGGGACACTTAGGGCCCAATGTTAACCAATGCTGAATTGCGCCGCGTTCTTCCACTGCCTACCGCGACGGTGTACTACGCCAGCGCAGTTACCTCATTTCCCCTTGTCCCACCTTACAGGTCAGGCAGCCGCCATTTCAGGGGGCCACATGCAGGGGAAAAAACTGCATCACACCTATTTAGGCCTGGAATACGGACAGATAATGGCACATTGCGAATTTCCAACATTTTAGCAAAGAACACATTGTGATACCTAAGTGTTGGATGACCCTCTGCTCACTGTTCTCATCCATAGGGCACGTCTGCTGGGGCAGGTGATGAGATGGTGGCATCCTCCGGTGTCCAGACCCCGGGTAGACCTGTCGACAATGGAAGAGAGACACATCATTATCACTTACAGACTTGATCGTGCAACAATCTTGGAACTGTGTGCCCAGTTGGAGCCAGACCTGATGTCAGCTATCCGCCAACCCACAGGAATCCCCCCTCTTTTGCAGGTTCTGTCTGTACTCCATTTCCTGGCCAGTGGGTCTTTTCAAACAAGAGTGGCCATGGCATCAGGGATGTCCCAGCCAATGTTCTCTAACGTGTTGTCCAGAGTGTTGTCTGCCCTGCTGAAACACATGCACAGCTACAGGAAGATTTGCCCACAGTGAAAGGTGACTTCTATGCCCTGGGACATATTCCCAACATCATTGGTGCCATTGATGGTACACATGTGGCATTTGTCCCCTGCCCCCGCAGGAATGAACAGGTGTACAGAAACCAGAAAAGCTACCATTCAATGAATGTGCAGATGGTGTATTTGGCAGACCAGTACCTCTCCCATGTGAAGGCCAAGTATCCTGGCTCTGTGCATGACGCTTACTTTTTGAGGAATAGCAGCATCCCTTATGTGATGGGGCAACTCCAGAGGCACCGTGTGTGGCTAATAGGTGAGCCCAAGGTCCCAACACAGTTGACATAGGTGTCTGGGTATGGGGTTGTCCCTAAGGGTTAGTGTCCGTCTAACAGTTGTCCCTCGACATTTGCAGGTGACTCTAGTTACCCCAACCTGTCATGGCTACTGACCTCAGTGAGGAATCCCAGGATAAAAGGGCAGAGGAACGCTACAATGAGGCACATGGGCAAACTAGGAGTATTATAGAATGCACCTTCGGCCTTCTGAAGGCCAGATTCCCGTGCCTCCATCTTACAGGTGGCTCCCTATACTACTCACCGAAGAAGGTTGGGCCAGATGGTGGTCTTGTGGCAGCTGTGGAGCCTCTGGACAGTGAAGAAGAGGAGGCAGAAGAAGAAGATGTAGACAACCGAAACAACATCATCATGCAATACTTCCAGTGAGACACAGGTAAGAAGATGTAACTGCTTCCCACATCTCATACTATTGTTGGAGCTAGCATAAGTCTGCCATTTTCACTCAGTGTATTGACCCTGACTTGTTACTTTGCCTTTCCATTTCACAGATCTGGGTCCCACTTTGTGCCCTCTGCTATCTCTACTGCTTGCCTACAGCTGTGTTACATTGGTATGTGAACATGTACATTGACATTGCTATATTCCAGAGGTTTTGCAATTACACATTTGTGAAAGCACAGACTGACTCCAGATAGTTTTGTGATTCAAGGGTGTTTATTTCTGTGCAAATAAGTGGAGGGTGGTGTGAAATGGGTTGGGGTGATGGTGGAAGAATGTCCATGGCAGAGTCCAGTCTATTTCTTTTCCAGGTGCATTGTCCAATGGCGCATAGGAAGTGGAGCAATGGCAGTTTAAGCTGGGCAGGGTGTCAAAGTGGGACAGATGGGTGACATTCAGGGGGGTCTTATTTCCTGGCGGGGTCTTGGCAATGTTCTCTGTCTTGTTCCTGGATCTCAGGGACCATTTGCGGGCTGGTTCTCCTTCTGCAGGGGGCGGGGTGCTGCTGGCCTGTTGTTCCTGTGGCGGTGCCTCTTGTCCACTAGCGCCGGCAGAGGTGGAGGGCTGTTCTTTGTCTAGGCTGGTGTCAGGGGCCTGTTGGTATGCCAGTGTGTCCCTCCTGGTGTTGACAAGGTCTGCCAGCACCTCTGCAAAGGTGACCAGGGTGGTGTTGATTGTCTTCAAGTCCTCCCTGATCCCCAGGTAGTGTTCCTCCTGCAGCCGCTGGGTCTCCTAAACTTGGCCAGTACCGTGCCCATGGTCTCCTGGGAATGGTGGTAGACTCCCAAGATGTTGGAGAGTGCCTCATGGAGAGTGGGTTCCCTGGGCCTGTCCTCCGCCTGTCGCAGAGTAGTCCTCCCAGCTTCCCTGTTATCCTGTGCCTCTGTCCCCTGAACCGTGTGCCCACTGCCACTGCCCCCAGGTCCCTGATCGTCCTGTGTTTGTGGGGTTGCCTGGGTTCCCTGCAGTGCTGGACACACTGCTGATTGACGTGTCCTGGGGACAGAGGGATGGGCCCACTGGGTGGGTGATGTGGCTGTGTTTCCTGAGGGGGGCGGTTCAGTGGTGGTTTGTGACTGTGTCAGGGGAACCAACTGTCCCGAGGTCCCAGATGGGCCGGGCTGGTCATCTTGATCCAGGCGTGCAGCGCTGCTGTCATCACTGTGGGCCTCTTCTGTGGGGGGACTAGATATGTCTGTCACCTCCTGTCCGTTGACTTTGGGTATGGGTCCTATTGGGGTGTGAATGCATAATCTTAGTATCTGTGTGTGCTATTTTGTGCAATGGGTGAGTTAACCTCTACTCCTGTGCTTGCATTATTGCCATGGCTTTTGTGTGATTGGTGATTTTGGTGCATGAGTGAGTCTCTCTACTGGACATGCTTTGGTGATGGGTGTCCATGCATTGGTGTTACATGCAGGGCTTGGTTTTGGGAAGTGTGGGTTGTGGTAATGGGGTATCTGTGGGGTGTTGGGGTGATGGGTGTGAGGGTGAGGGTGGGAGTATGTGATGGCATACAGGTAGGGTGGAGGATATAGTAGTAAAGCTTTGCCTTACCAGAGTCCAGTCCTCCTGCTATTCCTGCGAGGTCCTCAGGATGCAGTATTGCCAAGACTTGCTCCTCCCATGTTGTTAGTTGTGGGGGAGTAGGTGGGGGTACCTTCCCCTGTAGGTCGTTCCACCTCTTTCTGATGTCATCCCGTGTTCTTGAATGCTGTCCCACTGCGTTGACCCAGTCGACGATTCTCCGCCATAGCTCCATCTACCTAGCAATGGATGTCTCCTGCACCTTTGATCCGAATAGCTGTGGCTCTACTCGGATGATTTCCTCCACCATGATCCTGAGCTCCTCCTCAGAAAACCTGGGGTGTCCTTGAGGTGCCATGATGTGGTGTGGGTGATGTGTGAGGTGCTGTCTGTTGTGATGTGTGAGAGGATGTGTTGTGTGTTGTTTGAGGTGCGTGGATGTTGTATAAGTGATGGTGTTGTGTGTCTGTGGATGCTGGTGTTGTGTTAGCTAATCTCTCTCTCTGGCCGTCTTTCAAAATTTTGGTTGTAAGGGTTTGTGGGTGATGTGGGTGTGTTTTATATTGGATTGGGTGTGTGGGTGTGGTGTGTGTATGTGTATCAGTTGTGTGTATTTGGAATTGTCCAATGTAGTTGTGTTTTGTACATGTGTGTGTATTTTGAGCGCGGCGGTGTGTACCGCCAATGGATTACCGTGGTTGAATGACCGCTGCATTGATTCGTGAGTCGTGATAGTGTGGGTGTATTCTTGTTGGCGTGACGGTGTGGGTTTTGGTATTGCCAGTTTATCACTGACCTTTGGTGTGGCGGACTTGTGTGGGTGTCTGTATTGTGGCGGATTCCGAGCTGTGAGTCATAATACCTGTAGCGGAATTCTGCCACCGCAATGGTATGTTGGCGGTCTTCAGCACGGCGGAAAGCGGGATTTACCGCCAGGGTTGTACTGAGGGCCTTAATGTCTTTAGCGAGACCATCCAGTTGGGTTTGCAAATTAGACTGGTACACACAGAGGCAGTCTGAGGTTATAAAGACATGCAGATATTTGAAGCCCTTCAGAAGCCCCTGATGCTCTGGCACCCAGGGCATGAGCGGTGGACAGGGAGCTATAGGATAGATTGACGTTTTGGCATTGTTCATGCGCAGGCCAGAATAAGACCCAAATATCTGAAGGCTTTAAAGAGCTTGAGGCCCTGACTCTTCCAGATCATCTAAGAACATTAGGACATCGTCCACATAGGGCTCACTCCTGTGGACCATTGAAATACATGGAATAAAGCACTGACAAACACATAGGCCACTAAGGGCTCAATAGCCATTACAAACAACAAGCGGGGGCAACCCTGGTGAGTGCCCCTCTTTATGTTGATCCACTCGGAAACTGTTCCCCAACTTGTACTCTCACCATGAGGCAGCGGCTGGTTAGTTAGTGAGATCCAGACCAGGGCTGCAAACTCCATTGAGGTCCCCTCTAGGATCCATGGAGCAACAGGGGCAGGGATGTGCATTCTGATTATAGAAATGAAGGAATCCCGCAGTGCCCTTCACCACCACATAGTGGTCTAAACTGTTATGCCACACTTTGGAAACCACCAGGGTCATGTGCTTGCGCTCTAGGATGGCCATGTCCTTTGAGCCTCTGTGGAATCCTGAGTGATAGATCTGCAAGGAGACCTGCTGGGCCATAAATAGACAGTTATTACCCATGAGGTGGGTTTCTTGGAGCAGGAGGATGTCGAGACCAAAGCAATATTCCACTCTGAGTATCGCTCCATGATTGATTTTGTCAAGCAAACCATTTACGTTCCATAAGAGGACTGATAAACTACTTTAGGACCTATGCTCTCACATCCTGTATTCGTGTTCTGGTCTGTTAGGCATAGTGCTGTGTAATTGATATTTTCAGTGGTAACATCTCAAGTTTCAAGCTTGTCTCAATTGCGTGTAATACTGACTGTGGCTTCAAACAAGGGAACTCCTTCCCACTTCCCCCCACCCATAAAACCCTCCCCATATTTTGTGAACTAGAAGTACCTATTGTGATGCAATTAGGGAATGGAGCCAACTAGACTGCCTGAGAATCTCCCCTCTTGAGCAAACCCCCACTCCAACAACCTGAAGTGATCTGACCTTTCAACGAGCAAAGACAAACCCACTAAGTAAAGAAAACGTAAGTGGTGGGGTAATAACATAAGGAGACGTATGTTGCTATCATGTGCTGTTATGAGTGTTTAATAAGGTACCTACCAGCAAAGCGTGATATCCCATATGCCTCTAACTCAGTAGGTGCAGTGAGTGTAGTCGAGCCCTTGGTCAATGTAGAAGCACCATGTTGCTGAGGGCGTCTCTCAGACCAAAAAGATTGTGCTCTCTGCTCTTGGTTATGTGGTTGTCATCTACGGGTGGTACGTCCCTCAACTGGAGGACCACTAGAACCCCTCCTCACTATGCACCCATGAAGGGAAGTCCCCCATTGCAAATGTTAGAGCTCTCCTTTATCCAGTTCCAAACTGCTTCTGGAATATCAGAGAAGAAGATTTTGTCCTGGATTATGATTTTCAGATGGGCTGGAAAGAAGAGCATAAAGGTGATGCCTATGGCCTTGAGTTTCTGTTTTGCCTCTTGAAAGGATCGGCACTGCTGCTGAACCTTTAGGCTATAGTCAGGAAAGATCATCACTGGGGAGGACTGGCATGACAATGAACCTGCATTGCGTGCGGCTCAAAGGACGGCATTGCAGTCCTCATAGTTGAGAACTCAGGTAATGGAAGGGGCCGATGTGCTTGCTCAACAATAAAGCATTTCAAAACATTCGCTGAGGGCACTCAACTTTTCAACTAGACTGAAATGAATGAGGTGAGCATGTTCCATCTGAGCCTGCAGGGATACCCAGAATGGGCATGTTGTTGCATCTTGACCTGCTGTCTGCGTCCTCCAATCAGGCCTCCAACTGCCCAACCATATGATGCAGAGTGACGAGGTGAGTTTCATGCAACTTTGACAATGACCTCAGTTTCAGAGACCCTGCCCTCCACCTCTGTGACCCTGTGTATTGTGTTCTGCAAGTCTTACCGGATCAGGGGAAGATCCACTTTTAGCTCCCCCATTTTACCCTCCAAAGTGTCCTTGAGGTCTTTAATTGCTTGCAGAATGGAGGAAATCTGCAGCCCCTCAGTATGTGTGTACGTTGCCCCCAGCCACACCAGCGTCCTCCAGTGGAAGCACCTGCTTGGCAAATTTATCTATTTTCTGCTGCGATGCAGAGCTATTTGGTTTGTCCTTTGCGGTATCCTGTGTGGATTAAGGGGGTAAATCACACTGGAAGGAGGCTGTAGAGAAGGGAGAGACTCAGTCTGTCAGGGTGTCCACCACCATCTGGTCAACAAGTAAGTAGAGCTAGCATCTCTGGCGTGCGACCTGGAGCAGAAGGCCACATCACACCTCCAGTGGTCCTGTCACTGTGGTATCAGCTAGCGGGTGTCTTGATGTAAAGATGATGTTGCGTGCCCACCACAGCTTCCGAGCAGGCATAGGTTGCTCGTGTCTCTGCATTAGCAGCCCCCCATCTTAATCAACATATGCCATGCGGCTCGAATGTGCCACCGAATGTGGCCGGCTAAGCAGGGCTATGCAGCCGCCACCACTCTGAGGGTCCTCACAAAGCACCCCTGCCTCAGGTTAACCTTCAGAGTGACCACAGCCCCAAGAAACCCAGGTAAGGGAGGAGAGTCACATGTCCTGGGCAAGCACACTAGGCTGGGCCACAAAAATAGAGGCGGCAAAAGACAAAGTGGGGACAGGGGCCAGTGTGCAGCAGTCACAAAGCCAGAGGGCCTCCCAAATGGACAAAGCAGCACAAGGGCCAGGTCCACTAGCCCATCTCCTCGATCCCCCACAGATTTCAAGCAGCTCAGCAGCCATGCATCACCCTCGCACTCATCCAGCCCACTCTGTGGCTCCCAAGTATGAGGTGAAGCGAGGGGGGTCACTTTCAAGTGCACTCATCACAGTTCCATTGGTGCTGTGGAGAAGAGTCCTTTTTACAGGCCCTCTCTCAGGCCCCGCTTGACCAACGTAGCTGTCCCTCATCCCCCAAACAGGTCCAACTGCCTTTCACCTCATCAGTTCATGGCTAGTTTCATTCCAGGCTCCACTGGACCCACAACCTCAGGGCTGATTGGCTGCTATCCAGAGCTCTGGCTGGGGCAGGATAATATCACAGTGCTGCTGTGCACAGAGAGTCCAGGGTTTAGGACACAACTCATGGAGTGTCAGGCGGCCATAGAGCCACTGCCTCATGTAATTAAGGATTGGGTCCCGCCGGAAGTGAGGAATCTCTCCAGACCTGGGGTCCAGGTAAGATCACCATAGCAGAGGTTACCACATGCAAAGGGGCCAATGCCCAACTGCTGGGAAGCCCATTTGGGCTCCTCTCCACTCACTTGTTGGCCCTCCCAGACTCCACCTTCCGGGAGCAAATTGTGATGGCAAGGAGCATCCGACAAGCAGGCTCCAGTTAAATGCTGCCAATATGTGCTCTACCCAGGTGGTTTGACCTAGGGAAATGGCAGCTGAGTTTGAGTGATCAGCGTAGGGTGGTGGGGGTCATCTAAAGAGCAACGGCCATGTTTGATGCTGAGGCCACTCCCTTCCACTTTCTGTTTTTTGACTAACTCTATGGAAAAAGGTTTTTATAGGTTGAGCTGCGCAGGCTCCACCTCACTTCTTCATTGCTGGAAATAGAATGTGTTCCATAGGAATGGAGTTTGCAACCACTGGATCCTCCCAGTAGGCTGTTGGCAGCTCCACCTGCTGCATACAGGTAAGCCCATTTCTTAGTTGATCTGTGGGATGCGGGTGTTCACTCCCCTTTAAGTGTGCCTTGTTAGGATGCTACAAGTGACATCTGTCATTGCTGTGTAGGGGAATGGGTCTTCTCACTCTCCTCACTATCTGCTTAGGCCACTTTCTCTGGCATAGCAGGACTCTATGTAATTGCTGTGTTCCTCTCTCTCTCCTGCCTCTAAGAATGAAAGTTGTAGATGGTGCTAACAGTGGTGAGAAACCTTTCTGTCTCATGTAGGTCTTTACTCTCAAACTCAGAGGCATATTTATGATCCCTTTGCACTGGTAGAGCATCACTTTTTGTGGTGCTCCGGAAGTGGAAACTACAAAATCATATCTATGAGGCCATGCAAAGCCACTTTGCACGGCTTTCAATGGCTTCATAGATATGGAGTAAGGAAAGGCAGTGCAAATCACTGCATTGTCCTACTCTGCACTTAGCAGACATTCCATGGGCGTTGTGATGGGTGTTACCACGTAACGCCAATTGATTTTACCATTTCCCCAGATTTACAAGACCATGTAAACCTGGGGATGATCCAAAACCTTAAGCGCCTGAGATGAGGCGTGTCTTCCTCTTTCCATGTGTGCTTCATTCTGCAGCACATATAGAAAGAGGAAAATGCCTCTCAAGATTGTTTTTGTGCAGGAAGGTGCCCCTTCCTGCGCAAACACAATCCTGGCGACAACACAAGATCCCTTGTACCATGGTGTAAATGTGACTGCGATGGCACTAGGCTGCAGAAACATTATACGGGACAAGAGGAAAGAGCAGGAATGCAGTGTATTACATAAATATGGTGCACTCCTGCCATTTCACTCTGGCAGCAGAGAAAGGTGACTTGTTACTCTGACCTACATCAAATCCAATAATACAACCATGTATATTTGAGTAGCAGTTGCAAGTAGGGAGTGGTGTAACCCTTAAATTGCAAGCAAGGTAAAAGGGGAACATTGATAGGATGATTTGCAACTAAAACACTTTGATGACGCACAGTAGCAGTAGCAGACGTCAGATAGCCCACTTTTCCACTGTGCCTACTGAAGAGGAGGTAATTTCTTTATTTCCATCCCCAATGCCCTCTCTATATGTGTATAGTAAAGATCAGGAAAGATTACTTTTCGAGGGATGTACTAAAGTCTCTTTCTCTTCAACAAATATCCAGAAAAGCCTGAGCACTGTAAGTGTTCGTCATTCGTCACTTGATCTAAAAGTGCAATGCCATCAATTATACAGAGATTAACATTGCTGTGAAAAACACTTGGATATGATAGGGTAACTATCTTTTAATGGATTTTAGCAAATGTACTTCATTTAAGCAAACACTATACAATACGGACAAGAAACAGATGTAGATGTAACATTTGGTGGATGCGGGACACCATCCAAAAAGCAGTAGATGTTGCTTCTTCCATATTAGGGGGCATATTTATGAGCCCCTTGCACCGCCGGTGCATCATGTTTTGTGATGCAACGGTGATGTAAATGTTCAAATCATATCTATGAAGCCACGCAAAACCACTTTGCGTGGTTTTGAATGGCTTCCTAGATATGGAGTTGGGCAAGGCTGCGCAAATCACTGTGTTGCCTTTTTCTGCACCAGGGAGGCATTCCATGGGCATTGAGGTGGGTGTTCCAACGCAACACCCATTGATTTTGATGCATGGCCAGATTTACAAGACCTTATAAACCTGAGGATGCACCAAAACCTTACACTTCCCCACGGGAGGTGCAACAAGGAGAAATATCTTTATTTGTCCTTGTTTTGTCCTCTTTCTATATATCCATTCAGCACACAAAAAGGGTCCCAGGATTTTTTATGTGTAGGAAGGTGCCACTTCCTTCACAAAATCAATCCTGCCTGCAACATAGGGACCCTTGCTCAATGGTGCAAGGGTGCCTACATTGACTCTAGGCTTCCAAAATGGCATCAGTGCAGGAGGAAAGGATAGGAATACATTGTATGCCAAAGATTCGGTGCATTCCTTCCCTTTCCCTTTGATGTAGGTCAGTGCAGCAAAATAACTTTCTCCGCTGCCCTGCGCCAAAAGCCCATAAATATGGGCTTTAGAGTTTATAAATGTCTATGCCATCTGAATTGGAGAGACATGATATCCAATACTCTGGCAGATATTCTGCTCTTATCAATTACCAAATCAGGTTCTGAGCTTTAAAGGAGTTTCTTATAAAATGTTAGTAACATTCACTTAAAGGCCCTGCAGGGTAAAAAGTGAGTTAACACTGGTCTGTTACTCCTCAGAGAACCAGTGCTTCTTTGGCGGGCAACGATTTATTTGAAGAGAAGCAATATTTAGGTCCCCTCTAGAGGACAAGGAGGACTAGTGTGGAGCTCTTGGCTCTGTGAACAAACTACCATTTTCATTCTGACAGTTTATACAGAACAAAACGACTTCTGCAATGAAATCCACGTGGACGCAGGTAAATGGTTTTAGTAATTTGGGGCCAGATGTAGCAAAGCGTTTGCGACTTGCAAACGGCGAAAAACGCCGTTTGCAAGTCGCAAAAGCCTCACCGGAATGCAGAAATGTATTTTGCGAGTCGGATCCGACTCGCAAAATGCATTTCTGACTCGCTAATAGGAAGGGGTGTTCCCTTCCTATTAGCCACTCGCAATGCTATGTATATTCATTTGCGACCGCGATTGCGGTCGCAAATGAAGGCGCAGTTACCATCCACTTGAAGTGGATGGTAACCCAGGCGCAAACGGGAAGGGGTCCCCATGGGACCCCTTCCCCTTTGTGTCTGGCACAAAAACTAATTTTTCAGAGCAGGCAGTGGTCCAATGGACCACTACCTGCCCTGAAAAATACCAAAACAAAAGGTTTCGGTTTTATTTTCAAAGTGCAGCTCGTTTTCCTTTAAGGAAAACGGGTTGCACTTTGAAAAAAAAAAACTGCTTTATTTAAAAGCAGTCACGGACATGGTGGTCTGCTGTTCACAGCAGGCCACCATCCCCGTGAGTGCCCTGACTCTCTATGGGGTCGCAAATTGCGACCCACCTCATTAATATTAATGAGGTGGGTCTTTGCGACCCCATAGCGAGTTGCAGACGGTGTCTGAGACACCGTTCTGCATAGCAAATTGCGAGTTGCAATTTGCGAGTCGGAAGGACTCGCAAATTGCAACTCGCAATTTGCCACCTACCTACATCTGGCCCTTGATTGCCTCAACTTTTATACTTTGGATGCACCTTCAGGGAGATAGTTTCTCTGCTGTATCAGGCTACGAGAAGTGTGTCTGGAAAAAGATATAAAATTTGTAGTAGAGGTATGAGATAGAATGGGACTTTGCTTCCGTATGCTTCATGAAACTTGTGACAAACATCGCAAACATCATGAACTTCCAGAGATGATCATAGTTTGAAATGTTTTTTTTTTTTAAAGAATAAAATACCATTGTAAAATAATTAAATAACAATTTTCATTTTAGCAAATGTTGTGTGGTTTTTAAAATCTTGTTTATAAATTTAGAACATAGGATGCAAAGATCCACAAAGATATTCTTTTTGGGCCAGATGTAGCAAAGGGTTTGCGCCTCGCAAACGGCGAAAAACGCCGTTTGCGAGGCGCAAAAGCCTCTCTGCTATGCAGAAATGCATTTTGCAAGTCGGATCCGACTCGCAAAATGCATTTCCGACTCGCAAATAGGAAGGGGTGTTCCCTTCCTATTTGCGACTCGCAATGCTATGCAATTTCATTTGCGCCCGCGAAAGCGGTCGCAAATGAAATCGCTGTTACCATCCACTTGAAGTGGATGGTAACCCATTCGCAAACGGGAAGGGGTCCCCATGGGACCCCTTCCCCTTTGTGAATGATCACAAAAACAATTTTTCAGAGCAGGTAGTGGTCCTATGGACCACTGCCTGCTCTGAAAAATACCGAAACAAAAGGTTTCGGGTTTTTTTCTAAGTGCAGCTCGTTTTCCTTTAAGGAAAACGGGCTGCAGATAGAAAAAAAAAAAACTGCTTTATTAAAAAGCAGTCACGGACATGGTGGTCTGCTGTCTCCAGCAGGCCACCATCACCGTGAGTGCCCATACTCGCAATGGGGTCGCAAAGTGCGACCCACCTCATAAATATTTATGAGGTGGGTCTTTGCGACCCCATTGCGAGTTGCAGAAGGTGTCTGAGACACCTTTCTGCATAGCAAATTGCGACTTGCAATTTGCGAGTCGCACGGACTCGCAAATTGCAAGTCGCAATTTGCTTTTTTCCTACATCTGGCCCTTTATTCTTTATTCTTTATTTGGTTATTAAAACATAACCATAAATGAGCAAAACATCTGAACACTTATAAAGGACAGTTAGGTTACCAAAAATACAGAAAAACAGGATCACGAATACAATAATAATTTGAATATTCACGGAATGACGTCAGCCTATTGCACATGTAACAAAACTACCCACTGCAAGGTAGACTGTAAGGTCTACTACCATACGGAGAAAAAAAAAGCTGGTCTACACTGTAGAAATCCCTGATTTTTTAAAATAGGCAGTAAGAATCTTCGCCTAAAATATTTTTCAGATCAAATTGGCCCGACAGGAAACAGGGATTACACTTAATAGTGCCCAACAGGAACCTGGTTACAAGTGACCTTTACCAAACATTATTGATCTGAGAAGGCTCTGCACCTTTGCAAGTCTTATCCAGGACTAAATCTCGCACATATGGTTTCTCCAGTTCCTTTGCTTCCCTGTTAGCCATGGCTATTTTTTTAAACTCACTCTTGGCCCAACCTAGCTCTCTTTGGTTCACTAGTTGTGGGGAAGTAGATAACTCCGGTCGTCCCAGACTAATAGTGATGTTTCTAATATAATTCAACCATGGTTTATTCAGACCCAAATCATAAGACGAGCAATCCGAAATTATTTCCCTGTTGAGAACTGTTGCTTGTTCAAACAGATTGATATCCAAAGAAGTAAGTGTGCAAGCCTTTTATGATCTTCAACATAATCAATGCCCCATTGCTCACGTAGTGCAAAACATTGGCTGCTGGGCCTAACTCCCGCCAAGGGTGGGATTTAGCCTATGCGTCAGCATCCTCCAAAGTTTCCCTGAATTAATAAATTCAGCTAAAATTGTCATATCAACATTCAGGTGGGATGCTGGACCCCAACTCCTCCGTCGCCCCGGTTGAGAAGCTACCGCTATTCGCAATGCTCCAAACCATCCTAATGTTTCTAGTCCGACATGGCTGTACAAGGCTATGCCACATCTCTTTCTTGGCCTCCAGTTTACAATTTTTAACTGCTAGCTTGTATTCTAGTCTTGATTTTTTTCACCCTTATCCCATCTCTGGGGTTACTGCTCAGCTCCTTTCACAACATCCTATTGGTGGCTTTACATGTGCTATCAAACCACCCAGGGAGGCTATTTCTTGATGGTCTGCGAGTGCCATTAATTATATCTCTCACTGAGGTGTTCATTATATCCATAGGAGCCATAACCTCAGGTGGTGGGGGGAAGGAGATTTACAGACAATAAAACATCCATGATCAAGCTAAGGTTGCTTATAACCAGGGATAGGAGTACAGCGGAAATCAAATGCTATCTCTATGGGGTTATAGTCACTGTGCTCCATTTCCTTTATCCCACCCCTAAGTATAAACTGACTCTGAATTCTAGAAACAAAAACATAATCAATGACTGTACCTGAACCCCAGTCTTTAAAGTTAGGGGTCTGCCTAGAAAGGCTTCCCAACAGCTTAGCTTTATTTATCAGTCCAGAGCTGAGGAGGGCCTCTAAGATATGTCCTTCCCCTATAATCTGCACCCTGTCCTTCTATGGAGCTAAAATCTTTCATTTCAAAGGAATTTCGGAGAGTATTTTTTACACCAATTTTTGAATGGAAGTCTCCTGCTATAATAACACAAACATAATTAGAAATAGCTTCAATACTCTGTTTCAAAATTGATATGGCGAAAAATAAAACATGGATTTGGCATCCGACTAGCCACACTGCATTATAGAAATTTACTACGAGAATATTAAACTTATTTGTGAAAATGACCCACACAATCAAAATACCCTTGTGGTTACATTCAATTAGATAGGCCCGATATGTTGTGGCAATATGAATAGGTGTCACCGACCCCCCCCTCCTTTAGCCCTATGGCCAGTATCCTGTGCAGCTGGAACAGAAAAGCTCAAGAACCCATCCCATGCAGCCTCCCCCTGTGACCTTGTCACCTGCATCATCACAATGTCAAATTTAGAAATATACTCCACCCAGTCCCCGCCCTTTAATTTAGTTTCGTAATGAGCAATATTCCAGCAAATAATCGCAATCTGAGTTTCCAAGCTAGTGCAATAGTCTGAGGGGGAGAGCCTCCCTCCCCCTTGTCAGGACGGGAATAGGTCTGCTGGTTACCACAGAATTGTTGATGGTTGGCTGTCCATCATAGTTGTCTAAGCCAGAGAGTGCAAAGAAACTGTTGCTTTGCTTTATGGGTGGCTGTTCAGTGAATCCCTTGCCCAATCTTGATTCCTGATCAGAGGTTTGCCCAATGGTTGGAGATGTTTGATAAAGACAACACAAAGGTACCAAACTAATCATATCAGACATTAACTCATACTGCCTGCAGGAAAAATCAAGCGATGTGCCAACCTGAGATACTAACAGCTAATTGTGACCCAGTCCCCCTTCCACTGCTTGGCTGATGGACAAACCCACCCAATCATCCTCACAAGCAAAATATCATTAGGTTCAGAAGGAAATCAGAGTTCATGCCCAGCCAGAAGCTGACCTTATTAGGTTGAGCATAGCAGCACCCAAGCGCTGCTTTTCCAACATGTTGGTATGTATCTGGGCTTTTAACCACACCCACTGCACGGACATCACTATCACTCGTTCATGGGTTTGCCTTTCAAAAATCCTTTGTTATTATTGGTAAATGCTTTATGTTTGTCCTTTTTTGGGCCGTTTTTGTCACCTCCTTGGCCATCAACCCTGTTACATGGATATTTGCACATTTGTCATGACTTTGACTGCAAGCGAACTTCTTTTTCGTTTTGTGTCTCTCCCTCACGCTCACGGCGGCTGTGGCACTTTGAATCAGCTTGCTTATGTCAACTGTTTTACTTTTTATTTTCAGTTTCTGTGGCAAGAAATGTCAGTTAGGAATTTACAACCCTAATAGGCTTATCTTGAGCAAATGCGAGACCCATTGCATTGCAAATGCTTGTTTTTCAATTGTGCGTGGATTCTCCTGCCTCAAGCCGCAGCGAAGGCACATTTGTTAGGACTGCAACATAAGGCCAACATTCCAGTGAGAGATTAAGTTGAGAGTGGGCACTTGGTTGGTCCTCTTCAGATCTGGACCCAATGGACATTTTGCAAGCCTCTATTAAGATCTAACCCTCTAATAATCGCTTTCTGTTACAGACTGGAGTTACCTTCTTGGGATACACAAATAGTAGGCCCAGGTGGAGTGACAAAAACCACAGGTTTAAATTAATTACCCCAAGAAGCTGACCCTGCTTTATGATGGTCCACTATCTTTGATGAATTACCAGAGGAGGATGCCATGCCTGCAGGATTGGACCTACATACTTGGCAGTCCTCAATCTTAGAAACTAGCTCAGAAACTTTCAGTTTCAAGGAATTCAGCTTTTCTTTCAGGGGGCTAGACATGAGTCAACCAAAACCTTAAACTTCTCCAAAAATGTGTCCAAAAGGTGGGTATGACAACTATCGTCATGTACCGACATGAGCTTACAGGAGGGCTCAACTGGGGCCTCATTGATATTCCCTGGTTTTACTGCATCCTTATCTATGATACCACACTCAGAGTCAAGTTAGTATTGGGGCATGGGGCAGACGTATGATGCCAATCACAAAGCTCAAAGTAGAGCCAAGTCAATTTCCTTAGCCAACACCCCTACCTCTCTAGCCTGAAAAGAATTCAGGGTTGTAATGAGATGCTCCCTCTCTGGGCCCACCTGCTCCTTACCTCCTTGAGACTTGCTCCTCCCCATCCTAGAGATCTGGAGAAACTGGCATACTGCAGCACACATAGAAAGAGGAAAAATCTTCCATGTTTTTTTTTGTTGTGCA
This sequence comes from Pleurodeles waltl, assembly GCF_031143425.1. Classification (NCBI taxonomy): domain Eukaryota; kingdom Metazoa; phylum Chordata; class Amphibia; order Caudata; family Salamandridae; genus Pleurodeles; species Pleurodeles waltl. The sequence continues at coordinate 929,681,095 of NC_090442.1, read as the reverse complement.
GGATGGTGCCCCTTCCTGCACAGAAATAATCTTGTCTGCAATGCAGGCATCCTTGCACCATGGCTTGAAGTTGCCTACCTCAATGCTAGGCAGCCCATTGTGTGCCAGTACAGGAAGAGAGGACAGAAATGTGAAGTATCATGTAGACAAGCCACATTTCTGTCCTCTTCTTGTGGCAAATGGCAGTGCAGGAAGGTCACTTCTCTGAACCACTGGGGCTTGTAAAAACCCTCTTAGTGTGTTATTTTTTTAAAACAGACCAACTTTATAGACAAACTGTAAAATGTGTCTTGTAAAAATGATATATACTCGACCATGTCAGGTTGATATTTATGACGAGCTGCACAAGATCAAATAATAGTTTATGAGACGTTGGTAGCACTCCTGTTCCATCAAATTCACAGTTTCCCACTATGTGTCTGTTGGTGGAGTCTCAGATGTTGGAAGCTGATGGCCAGAAGAAGCCTTTGTCCTAATGACCCATCGAACACAGAATTATCAGACCATACTGGAAGTTGCTTTGCCCTATTCAGTGCGGGGTGACCATCAGTACATTTCCCTGCTTGGAAGCGCCAGGCATGGCGGTCCCAGGCAGGGAATTTTCATAGTGGCTCCCATATATCGTGACAGAGGGCATGAGCTGCAATTGGGCAGAGGGAGTCCGGCCTCTCAAACTCTAAATCTACACTATGTTTTCTGCGTATCAGGGTCCTTAATTTTTTGGGACCTTGTTATTGACAAAGCAAAATGTTTGAAGCGCGAGCATCTCAGACATGGCACCCACAATGATAAGTTTCCCTATTCAATGTAGCAGCTGAGTGGGTTGCTCCAGTGATGGAAGCTAGAACTAGTGGAAAATCTTTAAATACAACAGGTGGTCCTTTGACAGGGTAAGCTTGAAGGGTCACCTTTTATACTCTCATTTAGCCCCTGAGTCCCTTGGAATACAAGTCTTTCATGAACATAAGCAAGGTCAGATCCTTCAAAATACCAAATATGTTTGCCGTCTGGGCTTTCTCAGTGCTCTCTATGGTTAGATAATTTGAATCCTAAATAAGATACTGAATGAAAATTAAAAAGCAAGCATTATTTAACTAATAATGACATAAATGTATATTATTTAGTTTAATTTAACAATTTTAATAGTGATACCAATTTGTATTATTATTATTAACGGGTTGGTAGGTACCATTTAAATCATATCATATTAATCGCATTAAATCATATCAAAACTCCATTTGCCTGCCTACTGTTTTAATGTTTAATAATCCACATTCAAAGCTAAAATGTATGTATATTATCTTTAATCATTGTAGTTTGCTTTCATGATGAATACATCATCTAATTTTGTTTTCAACGTAATACAACAAGCTGCAGTCAAGCTTTCCTTGAGAACATGCTCAGGAGAATCACAGAAATTATTGGTACAAGAACTCCTGTTTCTTCAGCAAAATAAAAAATATACAATAGATACAACATTAGTATATACATATTTTTCAGGAAAAAAAAACACAAGGAACACTTTACCTCTTCTGAATCAAAGACATGAGTAAATGTATTTTTGGTTTCAACAGGCTTATTGTTACTTGAGAGACCTATATACTTTGTATAAGGAATTACATACTGCAGTTGATGAATGATCTCATTTAAAACAAGTTTAATTTAAACTTTATCACAAATAGAGGCTAGACCCAATGGTCACTGCCATTTGCAGAATATTGGTAGTTCAGGGAATCACACTGGGCAATCCTCTGTAGTTTGTTGTATGACTTCAGTTTGCTTAAACGTTTGTCATGTTATGTTACGTTAGATAATGTTACGTTATGCAATTTTATGCATATGGGGCTTCCCAGTGCTAAAACAGCAGAGTACAGAAAAAAAACAGGCATCAGAGAACTAGAAAAGTCAAGTTGTCAGTAGTTTCTTGAACCTCGCAAAAGTCGAGTACCATGGCAGCATAGGGGGAGGAGTTTTCTATAGCCTGGGTCCCAGGAAAGCGAAAGAGCATGCCCTTGTGTGGCTAATTTAAAATGAGGGATCAGGCCATATTTTGACTGCATGATCGCAAAGATTTTTCCGAAAAGTAAGAATGGGCAAGCCATTCTATGGATGCAGGCCAAGACCTCATTATAGCTTTATGCATATAGCATAGAGCTTTGGTCTTTGTTTGTCTATCAGAAGGCCTTGGAGCTTCCAGAGATGCAAGGAAACTAACTCTAACTTTGGGATGTGCATAGCAATTGAGCTGCCACATTCTGGATGATCTGCAGCCTAATTTAAATGAGAGATAAGCAAAGCCAAGGGAAATAACCATAAGAGTTTCCTTAAGCACCTGAATAAACCAAAGCAGCCAGCAGCCATTTTGTTAATTTGGAAGTATGTAGACAACTTTTTGTCAAGCCAGAATCCTAGATCTTTGACTACTTGATTCAGAGTAGGGAGTGCCCAAGAGCTTTAGCACATCATTGTGTCTCCCAGAAATTGGGTGTATTTCTCACAACTAATACCTCAGTCTTGGAAACATTGACTTTCAGACAGTTTTTTCCATCCAGTATGCAACCTCAGCCAGACACCAACAAACAGACTCTAACAGTTAGATGACGTGATAACATCCAGTGAACACAGCAAGACAATGATCTGTGCGTCATCAGCATGATGAAGTAAAGCCATTATATCCTCTCGCATGGCAGACATAGACATTGAGCAATATGGGGTTCAAGGAAGAATCTTGAGGAGCCCCATAAGGTAAACTAGCTTAACTGAGGGCACATAAAGTTTTGAAACAACTTGAGAAGAGTGATTTTGCAGAAATGAGTGTCCTGAATACTGCTGTCACCAAATCTCATCAGGGCCACAGGATGAGATGCAATCTCAAGACATACAGCCTCAAATGCTACACTCAGATTCAGAAGAATAAGGGCTGCTGTACCCCCATTATCTAAAATAAAGCTAAGGTTCTCTTTTACCCCTAAGAGCACAGACTTAGTTCCATGACCTAGAGTGGAATAACAAAACTTTACCCCCCCCCCCCTGCAAAGTACATTGAGGACCCCACTGACCTATTCGGGAGCTCTCGGACAGGGGTCCACCCTCCATGCACAGTTTACTAAAGCTTAGAGGACCCCTCACACTGCACGGGACACAGAGGTATTGTTACACCAGTGATGACCCTGGTAAAATCCTGATTGTGATGGGTAAAGATGGTAATGCATTACAAGATGTTCGGACAATTGGTGATTGATATGTTTTTCCAGAATCTTCGTGCTTATAGGCAGAGGAGAAATGGGATGGAAGTTAGCAGGCTTGTATCCATACAGGTCAAGTTTCTTTAGCAGAGGTACTATCATGGCATGCTTCCAGGCCAAGGGAACCATGCCCTCTATCATTGAGAAATGAAGCAGCTTCCCCAGAAGGGGTGCCAGAACTGGGATAGCCCTTTTTAAACATTTCCTAGTAGTAAAAGGTCGAAATGAGAACCAGATTTATCAGTTTCTAAAAATGACCAGAAAATGAGTTTTATCAATAGGATTAAAAACTAATTAATGCAGTTCAGAATTTAGTCTCTGTCCATTAACCAACTCCTCCTCCTTAAAGCTAATAAAGCGGCATGTATGAGGCACGTTTTCTAAAGAAGAGTTCAGACAGTTTGTTGCATGTTCTCTGTGAAGGAGAATGAGGAGAGGTGTTGATAGGATCAACAAGAGATTTCACTATTTGAAAAAGTTCTCCTGAAGAGTTTTGAGACTTATCGATCTTATCAGCACCAAAAGCTGCTTATGATAATCCCTAGAACTGATTTTAAGCTTGGCTTTATCATCCTGATTATAATGCATCCACTAGATATACTCGAGGCATCTACAGTTTTTCTTCAGAGGTAGAAAAGAATCACTGAACCAAAGGGCAGGAAGCCACACTTTGTGCATGGTGGCAGGAGTCACTGTCATCAAAGTGTTAATGTAGTGCAAAAGATAAACAAAATTGGTGGTTGATGCTAAATGTTCGCACATCCGCATTCAAATGTATGACTCAGTAGTTCAAGTTCAACACAATTGTTGGGGCTGCCAACCTGGTACAAACAGCCAACCACCACGGGTGTCGGCACACTGATCAGAACACCAACCAGAGCTGAAGCAAAGTCAAAGAATGCCAGGGTACACCAAAAGTAGTCCGAGAAGTAATTCCAAAGTGGAGAAAAAATTTCAGAGTTCATACACTGTATAGTGGTTGATGGAGGTTTATTCCTTGTAGACAAAGTATAGTCTGTGAACAGCCGACACGTGTTTCGTCACATGGACTTTTTCAGGGCAAAGATACGGATGTGGTTGATATTTGGAGAGGAAATTGGAATGTTCCGATAACCAAAATGGTGTGCCTGGCATTCTTTGAAAGTGTTAATGTAGAATCGATCCACTTGTCAATTGCACTAATATTGTTGTCTTGCAGGCCATCTAAATCAAGGATACTATTCTGAAGATAAGTACAAAAGGTTGTAAAGGTGTATAGAGGACCTTAAAAAATGTCTTCCTTCCTCAAAAACAGACAATGACATAGGAATGGCCGGATGATCTGACCATGTCAAAGGGATGGGAGAATCTACAACAGGGAAAGAAAAGTTAGTAAATATAGATCAAGTATATATCCAGCAATTTGAGTACAGTCGTGAAATAATTGTTGCATATCCAAGGCATGAAAATCACCTGTAAGGAAAGACACCTAACAACAGTTTAGATCATCAAAATTAATAAGATCTCCCAGTATGATAAAATGTGCTCATTTGAGTATTAAAGGGATAAAACCTCAGATAACAGAGAGCACCACCTACCCGCCAAACCTGGGGGGCGATAAATCCAGGAACAAGATAAAGTGAAGCTCTTAGATCGATGTAATGAGAAGACCAAGCCTTCACAGTGAATAGGAGTCAGAACAACGCATGTGGAACCATGCATGCCTAAACAACGCGGTCGGAACAATGACTGCGTTGTTACCATGAATGCCTTCACCACAAATGCCTTAATAACGATTTTTCATTGTAAAGGCATTCCTGGTAAAGGCATGCATGACCAGCATTTGTGGTTCCAGCATGTGACTCCCCCCACCGCAACCCCCGCCCCTAACACAATTGTACCCCAATCCCCCACCCCTAAAACTTGAACTACCCCGACCCCCCACCCTGCCCCCTAAGACTACCACAACCCCCACCCCCTAAAACCTAAACTACCTGACCCCGCTCGACCCTCCCACCCCACCCCTAAAACTACCACAACCCCTAAAACCTAAACTACCCCGACCCCCCTACCCTCGCCCCTAAAAAATAAAAATACCCTGACCCCCCCCACCCCCACCCTGCCCCTAAACCTAAACTACCCAACCCCCACCGCCAAAAACTAAAAATACCCCAACCCCCACACCTAAACTACCACAACCTCCACCCCCAAAACCTAAACTACCCTGACCTCCCTCCCCACCCCTAAAACTACAGCGACCCCCACCCCTAAAAACTAAAAATACCCCAACCCACCTCCCTGCCCCTAAAAACTAAAAATGCCCTGACCCCCACCCCACCCATAAACCCAACCCACCCGACCCCACCCTCAAAAACTAAAAATGTCCAAACCCTCCTCCCATGCCCCTAAACATAAACCACCTGACCCCCACCCTGCCCCTAAAATTGAAAATACCCCGACCCCCCACCCTCATCCCACCCCTAAAACTAAAAATACTCCAACCCCCACCCCTAAAACTAAAAATGCCCCAACCCCTCCACCCCCACCCCTAAACCTAAAACATCCCAAACACCACCCCCAAAAACTAAAAATACCCCAACACCCCACCCTGCCACTATAACTAAAATTACCCCAACCCCCCACTCAACCCCTAAAACTAAAATTACTCTCACCCCCCAAAAACTAACAATGCCTGTCTCACCCACCCCGCCCCTAAAACAGCCCCAGCGCCACTTACCTGATAACATCCTCCGACGAAGCCGAATCCCTTCTTCTGTGCCTTAACCACACATGTGCGTTGTTCAGCACATGTGTGGTTAAAGCACCGAACAAGGAAATCGTATTTAATGAAAGCGTTGTTCCGCTTTGGTTGTCTACGACTTCGTTGTTCAGGAGTCGTGGTTCACAGTTAACAACATCAAGTTTCTCTATCCAAAAATCATACTTGGCCTCAAAAATAATTGCAATACCTCAGCCCTTTTTCCCCAACAATCATGTTTGACCAATTTATAGTTATCAGAGAAGGGCATTTCAACATCAGGAGTGAAGTGTTCACTCTACCAAGTCTCTTAAGAAAGAAGGCACCAAGCTTATAATCAACTAAAAAGTTAAAAACCACTGGGTAGTGCTTTGTGTGTGAGTGACAACTCAAACTGAGCAGATGATATTTATTTGTCCAAGAAATGCCCTCGCAAGTGAGATCACTGGTCTCTATAGAAGAATAGGCTAGCCTCGTTGTAAAACAAGAATCAGACTTTCTGGCCCCTGGGCCCATTCGGGTGCAGACATGCGCAACCAAAAAACCCAGTGAACTAGGCAGGACAATGCCTAAAATCACAGTGCAAGTGAAAAGGCAATAAAAGATTAGGCTTGCAGTTTCCCACTGTTAAAACCAAATTCAGATCAACAGTATCACCAGAAATTAGTAAAATTATTGTCTCAAAGTGTCAGATGTCTATGCTGTAAGTGAGCATGTCCTCACGTCCAACAGCAATGAGTCCTTAATTCACCCTTGTTGCCTTCTCCACCTATGTCCAGGCAGTTAGCACTCAGTACCATATTGTCACAGCTATGGAGCCATACTGAGCATGTCAAGGGTATCACAGGGTTCAAGAGAAGGGAAAGAGATGAATCAGTGGGTGATGATGAGAAGTAGACATGCAGAAATGCAGAGAGAAAGGATACACAATCAAAAGGGCTCTTACCAGGGCTAAGAAACTGGGGTGATCCTTACAAAAATAACAGCAGTATGAGGGAGTAAGTGTTTGGATGTCATGTTCTGTGATAGTTTATATATTTGTTGACACCTCAATAAACGCTTACAGTATCAGGGCCACATTGGACTTAAACTACTATTTGCTTTCAACTACTGTGCAAAAACAGAATCTTAAGGCTCCACTAAAGTTTGACCACGAGTACCCTCTTCCATTGAGAATTACAGCAAAAAGTAAAATTAATACTGAAGCCACAGGCAGCCTCTAAAAAGATGTCACAGCATTCAGACCCACAGACATAGGTCGTCATTACAAGTTAAGGACTACATTCTGATCCCTGTGCAAACAAGAGTTTGCAAAGGAACTCGACATTATGGGGGTTATTACAACTTTGGAGGAGGTGTTAATCCGTCCCAAAAGTGACGATAAAGTGACGGGTATACCACCAGCTGTATTACGAGTCCATTATATCCTATGGAACTCGTAATACGGCTGGTGGTATATCCGTCACATTTGGGACGGATTAACACCTCCTCCAAAGTTGTAATAACCCCCTATGTGTTGTTTGATAATGATCACAGCCTCTCAATGTTCCCTCATAAATTATGGCAGGTCTGGAAAAGGCAAAACATGACATAGATATATTATAATGTTGCATGCTATGCACTATTTTCTTATAGAAACCACAGAATATGCAGTGTTTACAACATGTGTGAATGCCCCTTCAAGTGTAAATAATATTTACTATTGGATGTAATTACCTCACCCTACTGCAAACTACTTATAATGTGGGCCTAAGCAGAGAAATATTCATAAAGACCAATCAGGAGGACATAAATAAAGGCACCCTGACTTGACCAGACTCTTGCCACATGGATCTTCAAATCTCATTGCACCCATGCCTAAGCAGCAGAGGCAGACATGTGGTATTTAGACTTCGTGCTATTCAAACAGTAACCATGCAACATAACTATTATAGGGTTTGTGAGAAAACAGAGCTGATTGCAGAGGCCCCTAACTTTTTGCCCCTGTTTTTCACTTTTTGCTGGTGTTTTCCTGCTGACACAGAGAGTTCCCTGGGTACTGCTAACCAATCCCAGGGCCTGTGCTCAGTATAACATTGGTATGCAAATTAGGCTAATTAAAATTGGCTATGTTAACCTACCTATAAGTCCCTAGTATATGGAAGGGCATGTAGGTTTAGGGATCCCAGCATAGATAGTACAGCCATATGTGCACTGCTGCGGTGTCCAGTGTCATTTTAAAGGCAGGCTTGCCTTGCTGGCTGCTTTTAAATTAAAATAACATGCAAATTCGATTTGGGAATTAAAAGTACTTCCAACGTGTTAAACTACCTTATTTTTACATATAGGTCATCTCTAAGGTGTGTCCTATGTGCTCCTAGGGCTGGGTGCCATATACCAATAAGCAGGGACCTTATAAAATAGTTTTATAAGCCCTTGGTGAGGTAAAACAGCCAAATTAGTTTTCTTCCTCATTGTAGTGAATGGCATCCATAGGCTAGAATGAGGAGACTTTGTTTTAATTTATAAAGTCCCCTTAAGTGTCACATACCTCCAGTTTGGTATCAAATTAATTGCTATAATAAATCCCACGCCTTTTAATTGTTGGATTTAAAGTAACTTGTTCAGGTAAAGAGTTTTAAACTCTACCCAAAAAGTTGCCAACTTCAGCCCTGTAGTGCTTTGCTCTGATTGGTCAGCCTCTGGTAGCCTAGCCAGGCTGCCTTGATCAGGTGTGAAGTAGCCTGGGCTGAACACAAAAGAGATGTTCCTGGGGGAGGAGAACTTCCCTCAGCAGATGGAGAGGCAGGAAGGGGTGACGGCTGCCAAAATGGTCCTCAAAGGCAGGAAGGACATTTGGAGAAACCCAGCACCTCCATCACATCCTGCAAACCCAGACAATTGAGTGACCCCCCGATTAGATTAGGGGAGGGAAGGAGAAGGGTGTGTTTATGGTTTTTTGCCAAACCAGTGGGTGGGCTCAGCCAGATGTAACCTCCAAAAATCATTTTCAGCCATGATGGATTTTTGGGGAATGTGGCTCCCTGGGATTGATTTTGCCACACTTCACAGGAAGAGGTCATCACAGGGAGAAGGACCTTGCACCTGATTGGAGTACCAGGACCCCCTGTTTTTCAACCAAAAGCAAGGATAGAACTGGCAGACCTGCACCCCCACCTCACATCCCTACCAGATTCCCACATGGAAGAATTACAGGAGAAAAAGGACTGCCCTGCTGGACTCCGTTACCTGCACCTGGACACTGCACTCTGGAGGACTGCACCAACTGCACACTTGAGCTCCACCACAAGAAGGGCTTTGGCTGGCTTCAACTGGTTCAAGGAGCGACTCCCTGTCTGCTACGTGTGAAAAATTGCTAACTAGAGTCCCCTGCACCAGCTCCTGAAGAAACTGACCAGCTGACCACTATCCAGTGGCTGTTTTGGAGTTTGCACCAGGTGCATTTTGGGAGTTGTGGTCTGCACCCTCAAGGAGCATCTCAGAGCTTCTGGAACCTTGGGGTGAGATGTGGACCTCAAAAGAACCTTACAAGAACATTTGGGAGAAGATCCAGAAGTTTGGAGAAGTTTGGAAAACTTTTTGTAAAAAGCTCAATAAAGGGACCGACCTGCCACGGTAACTCTAGTCGGCTTGCCTAAACCATGACCCGGCCTGACTTGCAGGTTCATCCTGGTGAAGAAAATCTCAGAAAAAGTGACTAAGTCCAAACGTGGAAAGTTGACTGGGATCTCCCAGGCAGTGTGTCCGAAGAGGGCTCCAGGGATGTTGGATCAAGATTCAGGTTTGCCCTGGTTAAAGAATTTTCATCTAAAAAAAACGACTAAGAAAATCTTCAAGAAAACGATTAAGTCCGAAGCTAAACTGTTGACCGAGGCCTCCTGCAGGCTGTAACCGAGCAGGACTCCATGGTGGTCAGCCTCAAACTTTGACTTTGCCCCGGTCGAAGTGTGACCAGATGACCAGATTGGTGCTATTTGTTTCTAAGCGCTAAAACACATTAATTTCTTTAAAAATTGATATTTCCAGTTCCCCTTATCCGATTTCAATCGTGTTGGTGTCATTTTAAAGATAAAAATATAATCTATTCTAATAAATTGGTGTTTAATTTATATTCTGTTTTGTGTTTCACTTATTTACTGTTTTGTGATTTTTAAGTGCTTTACACATATGACTCCTAAGTTAAGCCTTATTGATCGTTGCCAAGCTACCAATGGTTGAGCTGGGTTTAATTTATTGAGACCTAACTGGACCAAAGTGGAGGTTAGTGGCCTCTTGCTAAGTGTAGGTACTTACCTGCCCTTACCAATAATCAATTTTCCAACAGGGCTATTCTATCTTTTGATAATTATTGAATAACAGAAAGGTTCAGAGAAATGTTTGAGGACAGTTCAATGAAATCACTATAAGTAGGGCCTCCAGGTTATCTCTCACAATTACATGACATTGCTCTATTGTTTCTCCAGCATACCAATAAATGTACAATTTAAAAATAATTAGATAACATCTTTAAGGAAAGATTCAACAAAAAAAGTTTGTCAGATAGTTTTTAATTGTCTTAAATCCAAAGAACAGCCTACCTTATAAACTCTTCCCTTCACTCCCTCAACAGCACATTGAAATATAAATACCCACCAGAAGGGTCAATCAAAAACTGACAACACATCCACTTCTCCAAAGATATCCTTCAAGAAAGTAGAAGAGGGAACTGGAAAATTTCGACAAACCCCTCTTCAAAATAGTACCTACACAATAGGTGTGACAATTCAATGAAAAGATTGATTCCATGAGGAGGGTGTTACACAGGCTGTGATGCTCTTTTTGTTCCTATTATTTTGTTTTTTGTGTGTCTTGTGACCAGAAAAGTGATCAAAGTAACAACAACAGAAACTACAAAATGTAGAAAATTGGTAAACTAAGAGGCAGAGGACTACATCTCTGCCAAGTCTGATTCAGACAGTGCAAAAAGACAAGGATAGTTGATGCCAGAGGATCAAAGTGACAGTGAAAGAAGTTAAGCAAACAAACTAAATGAAATGTACTGAATAAGATCTCTTTTTAAACAATGTGAAAACAAGGAAGATTTTTTGAAGTAGATAAAAAGTAATATCACCAAAGAGCAACCAGCACGAGACATGCCAACAGTGCCTGAGGGTCATAACAATGTTCTGATAGGAAAGACCAAAACAATCAGAGACAGAGACTGAAAATTAAACAACTAAAACTACTGCACAGAGAACACACAACCTTTTAAATCTGCATTAAAATGCAAAGGATCCTCTGCCAGAGGCAAATATGAGAACACTGTTATCGGTGAACCTATCCTATACACAACATATGCCCCAACAGAAAGATAAAAATATAAAGGCCTCCCTTAGAGATGAGCAGCTAAGTTAGAAGTGGGCACTAATGTGGGGGCATGGTCTCAGCGCCCATCAAGATGGAGACCCTGTGAAAAGCTCAGTCCGAAGCAAGAGTCTTTTTTATTCATAAAACTTCCCAGAAGCTGAAAAAATTAAAGCAGAATGCACACTTCATTACCCGTAGCCCTGGTGAGTCAAATGAGCTAAATCCTCACCAAGAGAAATACTTCTTCTCTGGGAAATGGATCACAGGAGGTTTTTTCACCTGAAACACCATTGTGCCTGCCATTTTGTAGGTGACTAGCATGCTCCAATCTCCTCACAAAAGCGTTTATGGATATTCAGCACCTCATAACTTAACAACTTCAGCAATGTATTTCTGACAGCATTTTTTCAGGTGATCTATTCTTCCTCATATCCTGCTGGTAACTGCAATTACTCAAGAATGAAGACTTAATTCTATTATAATCTATTACTCAAGAAAATCCACTTTTCTCTGACAGCAAGCAGCTTTGTTATTGTATTCTCCTTAAGACATTCTCACTGCGGTAATACCAACAGCCTGTTGGTGGTATTACTGCCACTTTATCACTGAGCGCCAGGGTTGGAATGAGGGCCTAAGTGTCTACTACTGTGCAAGCGTATTGACCCCAGCGACTAGTCAGTAGTGGCCCGATGTAATCAATTTGCCATATCTGTCCCAGCAACTTCCCTCTCCCCAACTGACCTCTGACTGTTTGCGGGACAGGTCTCTGTTGTGTGTGATGACAAATAAGACATTGCATGGTCACGGTTTTCATTAAGTCTAGGGGAATGTGTATCCCTCTAATCTCTGCCCACCTCTAAGTGGCTTTCTTTCCCAGATGTCCATATTTTGGTGTGCCCACTTAGCCATCCCCACCAAGTCAGAATCTGGTGTTTCCACTTTTGTCTCTGAGATTTTCTCTTTATTGTCTACAAGGGAATTGAACCAGAGTTCTAGAGAGTCGGTGGGACAGTGGGCATCTACATGATACACAGTAACAAAACTTTGCTCTAGCATTTCCCAAATTTCTTGCCATAACTCTTTTCCCCACACCTTCTTTGAATGTATTTGCCAGTTATGTGCATGCCATGTGGGAAGCCAGGTGGCTAACCCATTGACAGTAGACCAAGAATCAGTATAAATATGACAAGTCCCAGGTAATTTTTGTTCGCACAGTTCTGCAAATTGAATACTCTTCCCTTTTTCCTGTAGTAGATAACAACTTCTTGGTGACTGGGTTCTATGACACTACTTTTCAATTTCTTTTGGCCCCCACATACTTTGCTGAACCATTGGTAAAACCATGCATGCTTCCTATCCTCAGGGGACAAGGATTCAAATACCTCACCCCATCTCACTGATGACTTTTTTATCTATGGCACCTCCTGCACCCTCTCATCATCCTGAACAGGGGCTTGTGACACCTGTTCATGTAAAGCTGCTGGTCCTGTCCTGTATGTACCATTTCCTACGTATGATACTAGCTTCTTGTGCATGTTCTATGCAGTGAGTTGTAAGGGGACTGCATTATTGGAATCTCAGGTCTCAGAATCACATTATGACCTAGGGTCATATGCTCAGTATCCACTAGAGCCCAGTAACAAGCAAGTAACTGTTTCTCAAAGGGAGTATATCGCTCTCCAGCATCAGGTAATGTTTTAGTCCAGAAACACAGGGGCACCTGCATTCTTCCCTGTTTTTGACACATGCTCCAATTTTCATGTTGCCCCTGAACGGTTACATGCAACTCATTGTCTCCATCCTGTGCTGGCCATAAGTCTAAAGCCTGTTGAATCACCTCCTTTGCCAAGTCAAATGCACATTGCTGCTGTTCACCCCATTCAAACTCATGTTTTTTTTCGTGTCACTTTGTACAAAAGGGCCAAAATTTGGCTCAAGTGAGGGATATGCTGTATCCAAAAAACAAACAATCCAATGAATTGCTGAGTCTCTTGCTTAGTGCGGGGAGTTGCAAATTTAAAGATTTTTTCTTTTGCCTGCGGTAACACCTTTCTATGTCACTGATTCCGATGAATTCCTAGAAACTTCACATTTTGAGAGGGCCCCTGTGTTTTATCTGAATTTATCATCCACCCTTTCCTCTGCAAGAGTTCCACAACCCAGTCCAACTGAGTCTGCACCTGATCTAGTGTCTCTCCCTGAATCATCACATCATCAATGTAATGGGTCCATTGAACCCTTAGTATGACAGATACTTAATCCCGGTGTTCTGCCACCACATGGTGACGGATGGTGTGGGAGTTGTAACATCCAGAATTGTCTGCCACCACGAGAGAAAGCAAATTGTTCCTGATTCTCAGGGGCCAATGGTATATAAGGGAAAGCATTAGCAATATCAATGGTTGCATACCAGGTCCCTTTATGTTTCTGTATTCTATCAAGAAAAGTGATGGTGTCGGGGACTGCAGCAGTCTAAGGAGGTGTACATTTATTCAACTCGCAGTAATCAATTGTCATTCTATCGCGCCCATCAGGTTGGCCTACGGGCCACAGAGGATTATTCAATTCACTAGTGACTGGGGCTACCACACCAGCCTCAATCAACTCCTGTATAGTCTCACTTATTTCCTCATTCCCTCCTGGGATTCAGTATTGCTTCAAACGAACCAACAGGTTGCTGGAGGCACCTTCACTGGGGCTATCTTCAAATGACCCACTCTCGTTGCTGCCACTGAAATGTATCTCTTTGATCCAAATTGATTACAACCATCATCCAAAGACAATGTCATCCCCTTTAGAATGTTAATTCTCAGTATATATTCTAGGAGGTGCACAATCAGAACAATATATTCTCTTTTTGGTGCTCTTCCTATTTTCATCTGAACAATAATCTGCATGGCAAGGATTCGTTTTCCACCCAACCCTGTGATGGTGTAGTGCTGACCGGTAATCTTTTTTGAATTTCCATAAATTTAAGAGGCCTCCGCTCCGGTGTTGACTAATTCTTGGACCCTTTGAACATTTTTGTGCTTCTAGTGTATTTCTAAATCAACATGGGGCCTGTCATCTTTACAATTCCATTCCTGTACTGGAGCTTAATCTGATTTAAACCTGTCAACTTTTGCCTAAGTCAGGTCTTAATATATGTTTTCAAATCTGCAAGTAGATTCCTCTCCTTTCCTGTTCTCAGCAGTTAACCACTCACTGTCCAAATCTTCCTCCTCTTTCCCTTGGGAAGAAACATTTCTTTCCCTTTCTTTTCTGTCCTCCTGTGTTTGTGTCTAGACTGATTCACTTGTTTATTACCTTGCTTGTTTATTTTCCTGCTGCCTTCTTTTCTGTCCATTCCTCTCTTGCGGTATATCTTCCACAAACTTTTAGTATCTATCCCATCAATCTGCTCTTTATTTACTCCATCCTTCAGTAATGCCATAAACATGTCTCTCCTAGATACTCTGTTATTATTCCTGCAACCCTCAGACCTCGAGGATCTCTCAAGTTTATTTCAGTCTCCAAGCTCTCCTAACACGCGAACTGCCTCTAGCACATCTTTCATTGCCTGCCCTATCCAAAGAATTAAGAGAGTCATTATTACTTTCATATAAGCTGGAAGAGCAAGGTGAATGTTTTATTCCGCACTGATACAGAAAGTTGTCCGTCTAACAGATGGTGAGCATCACCAAAGAAAATAGCAGTTTTCATTCCCTCCTCCTTAATTCGCTGCATTGCATCTCACAAGGTGTGCCAGGGCTTGTCATTTTGTGGCCAATCTGATTTTATAGGATACTTATGGTTGCACCCCATGACTGCTAGCTGCAGCAGGGTGATCTGTTGGTTACCCTGATAACCCCTGAACTGCTGCTGTATTATAGGGTCAGTGCTAAGAGTACAAAACTTAGCAGCGTCTCCTATCTAATATTACTCCAGAGGTTCCTGTGTCAAATAATTGCACCATCCATGTAAGTAATGTTTCCCCAGATCTCTGCTTGAATCTGTCTATAATATAATTAACTTCTTGCTAGGTGTAATCTTCTAGGGAGAGCATCTCAATTCCTGCCAGATTTTTAGGAGTGCCCTGTATTTTGTGTCTAAATATTGGCTGTGCGCGAACCACTTTTGGCTCGTCTGGCTTAATCTGGCCTCCACCTTTTTAACTTCTTTATCACTGGAATTAGAAAAATCAGTAGATTCCCAGATATTTGAGTCCCAGTTTTCTGGGACTCCGTCTAAACCTACCTTAGCAATAGCTAAATGAACTTTCTTTTGATTGATTTTACCCCTACATTTCCAATACCTGTATTGAGCGACTCTGACTGCTGCCATTTCAGCGACAGACTGATAAGTATCTGCCTTATCTTGCAATAACTTATTTTGACAAGATAGTATGGTTACGTTATTTTTAGCTTCAACTAGCTGCCTCTCAAATTGCTGATTTTCATGTTCCAACTGCCTACATTTTTTATGCATTTTCTATCGGTAGAGAACAAATAGATAGATCACATAGTTCAAGAGGTACTTTCTGTAAACACAGTAAAACATTTTTTGGCTCAGGATTGCTAAGACATCCGTCCCAGCTCTTGTATAAACCAACACCAGAAGACCATTTGTTTGCAAGAGCATTATAAGGTTCTTTCTCCCACCTGGGAATCTCACGTGAAACCTGGGAAACTGCCTGGGAAACCACTTTTGGCTTCTTGACAAACACTTTTCACTTTTAAATCTTGTACTTTTCAACCTTCCACTCTTAAGTCTTACACTTTTCAACCTTCCACTCTTGTACTGCTGACTATGTCAATTTGTTCTGCTTTTCTTCAGACCGAGAGAGAACGAAGTGAAAGGAATGCAAAGAATGCAGGAATCTTAGTCTGAGTAATGAAATTATTAAGGCACTTACTAGGTTACACAAAGATAATAACGTGAGCACTGAATGTAAATGCAGCAAGACATGTGCAACTCTTAAAATAATCACAGCAGTGGAATAATAATAATCAAATACAATGCAATGCATCAGCAATGAATATAATGTATATGTAGTGACTATGCATCCATGCATGGACACAGCAAAGCTAGATATTAAGAATTAAAATTGTATCACCATGGGCCTTGAATCCAACATTATCCTTTGTATGCCAACTTCAAGTTGTGACACCCGTGATAATTGTGACGAAAGACAACATCCCTGATAGGATTACTCTCTGAGCAATGCGTCCATCCTCAGCGATGAATTCCTTCTCTCACAGTTGTCAAGCTTCCCCACCTTATATACTTTGAACAAACTTAAGAGAAAGGTTCTAGAAACCCCCCTCCCTTTGAGGAGGTTGTGAAATTCAAGTGCTGACCGTACCAGGTCAATGTTGAAAAAACATGACAGAGACTGGCCAGATCTCACAGTGTATTTCCAAGACCGAGCCGTACCCTGCACTACCATAAACATTCTCAGCCTGGTACATACTTATCTGTATTCCTTCCCCATGTAATGTTCCCTTTCCCTGGTGAGAACTAGCGAAAAACCTGTTAACAGGCTGTGCGCGATAAAATACTTGCACCACCAATGTGACAGCATTTGAAGCTAAGCTTGGCACAAAATGGAGTCAGTGGTCAAGATGGAGTCGGCGGTTAAATACAGATAGCATTACAGTAGGCTACAGGAAACAACATACGTAATTGTCCCAGAAAAAAACTTTCCATTTTCTACAACAAAAGCACAACTTTACCTCAAATTGCCATATTTATTTTTAGTATGTGCATGTTTGTTCCACAAAAATTAGCTTGTCATTTTTAAATCTACTAATGTGCACAACTGCCTCAAAAGGAGATACTAGGCCTAATTTAGCCATATTATTACCATTGTGTTCTGGAGATTAGTATCGTAATGTCAAAGATGTCTAGAGTGTGGAAAGCAAAACCACAATTTTTTCTGGGGTGGACACCATAGTGCCAAGGATTTGCTCCTCATGCACGGATTGATCATCACGATTTTGTCCACAGTGGCACCATTAGAAAAAGTAACCCATCAAAATGCCATTAAAGGCTATATGTGTTCCAAGGCTCTACACCAGAATGCCAAGGATGTTCACAGCATGCCATGTGTTGCCATAATTAAAAAGTTAAACCAAGGGTGTCTTCCAATTTATAAGCTGAAGTCATCATTGTGGCAGGGTAGGCAACTATTGTGCCAAGGATCCTCAAATTATATCAGAGGTAGCATCCTTGTGTCAGGAAGTGTCACCATTGTGAACTAGTGGATTCAGATGGGAGGGATTGCCATCAGGGAGGTCCTCCACACAAGGCATGTGTACAGCTATATCTACATCCACATACATACTACCCAATAAGTTACATGCCCATTGTCAGACTTTTACTCTCGGCCTTTGGGCTGCTTAGCTCAGTTCAACCCTGACACCTACAATATCAAACTGGAAAAGATCTGGCTACCACTGGCATTTTTTGTTCCTGACCTTGTACTCATACATACTGCGATAGACAGCAGAGTATTCTACAAGCTGGATAATCACTATCTGACTTTGGTGCATTGAGAGTGGTTCTGTTTCAACAATATGTGAGAGGCTATAAGGTCCTGCTAATCTCAAGGACAGAATTCAACAGACAGGCCTCTCCCTGGTTTTGAAGCATGAACACTTCCTTTTGGTATTCAGCTATAGAAGGCACATGAAGCCCAAGATTGTCCCTTTTAAGGAGTTGCTCATCTTGGAAGAAAAAGCTTTAGGCACAAAAACATGACAGTAGCTTAGACGCTGAAGTCAATCCATGCAAAGGATTGATTACAAAACCCAGGGTAGAGGCAAGGTAGACTCAGGAATAACTGAGATGAAAGAAATAAGGCAGGAACACTCAGGCCCATATTTATACTCTGTTGTGCCGGATTTGCGTAATTTTTTTTACGCAAAGTCGGTGCAAAGCTAACACTATTATTTATACTTTGACGCTAGACCCATCTAAAGTCAAAATATCCCAGTGCGCGTCATTTTCTGGATGCGTGACACCGCCTTATGTTAATGACATGCAAGGTAGGCACTCCCATCCAAAAAATGACTTAAACACCTGTGCACCATATCTATCCAATCGCGCAAAAATGCTGCACGGCTGGGAGGCGGAGCTGGAAAATGGCGCACATCCCGATTTGCGTCAAAATCTAACGCCTGGGTCACGGCAGGTGTTAAAATGGGGCAAACACACCAGTACTTAAGGAAAACCCACAGAAGCATCATCAGAGCTCAAAAAGGAAGACATGGAGGTGCTATTCATCCAGGATGCACAAAGACGCAGAGCACAGGAGCAACAGCAGCAGCTTCCACCACACCAACAGGGACACCAAAGGCAATGCCGAAGGCAAAAGAGGATATTCCGGACTCGGACAACCCTTCATTGCCTCAGGGAACATGTCATCATCCAAAGGTACAGACTAAACTTGAAAGGCATACAGCAGCTGCTGTGCCAAATTGAGCCACAGTTGGCACCCAGCATGCAGACACCACGCATCGTTCCACCAGAGACCAAGCTGCTAGCTGTCCTGCACATGTTGGCAAGTGGCTCTTTTCAAACCACTTGTGTCCTGGTTGCCGGGATCTCACTGCTCTCATCCTCTGCCTTCGTTCCCAAGTTACTGGATGCCATCATCTCCCTCATACCCCGCCACATCAGCTTCCCCAACACACAGCAGAAGCAGCAGGAGACCAAACAGGGCTTTCTATCAAATCAATGGCTTCCCACACGTGCTTGGTGCCATTGACTGCACACATGTACGGATTGTGCCACCTGCTGCAACCGAGCATCTACACCGCAACAGGAAGCACACACACTCCATCAATGTGCAGGCCATTGTGGATCACCGGGGATTGATCACCTACATTGTGGCAAAGTATCCTGGGAGTGTACATGATTCATTCATCTTCCGCCACAGCACCATCAATCAACACTTCCAGGATGGACGGTATGTAAATGGCCTACTTGTTGGTAAGTACAGAAACCTAGTTATATGCACACTGCACAGCAACCCTGTAGGACACACAACACATACACCATACATTGGCACGTGGCCAGGAAGACACTGAGGTTGTGACACTGCTGGTCATGTTTGATATCCTGACCCAATGGGATACACACCTATGGACAAATGACAGATGCAAATAACAACAGATGCCACTCCAGAGACACAAGGGACCGATTTAAAACCACACAGTGACAATGACATGGCCTTATCTGGCAGTACAACGTGGAAGATGACTCTTCCAATATCACATCTATAACACTCAATCGCACACCCTTCCAAGCAATATGTACTGTATAAGGGGTGTGTAATGTGTTTTGCTGCAGGACAAAACACCATGACACATATAGCTTGATGATGCTGACTCTAATGAAGGTGACATGGAATCATTGAGGCAGTACTAACATCTCACATCTCTCCTGGGGTGACACTGCCCTCTAGCAATAAGGAAGTGGCCTGTGCTATGAACACATATTGATGTGACAATAATGCAAAGTGCACACTTCTACACATAAGGATTGAGACAATTCCCTATATACATAACAGATGTACAGGCACCCTCACAACCAAGTTAGCCAGCTTACTTGGAGCAGGTTCAGTATTGTAAGTACACGTTTGCACATGAGGCAACTCGTTGGGGGGCCAAAAATAGGTTTGCCTAGAACTTGTCACACATGGGATATTTGTGCATTGTCAATTGTGAAAACTTCAGTGCTGCCAACTTATGGAGATGTGTTGTACATTGTCACCTAGCCAAATCAAAGGGCCTCGCTGTTGTTTATCACATGCTATTACATATGCTGAATTGGATGGGGTGTTCATGCATATAGTTCAACCATGTTACCACCACAGCGGAATCAATTGTGTGTGTGGAAGTATCATATCACCTCCAGTGAAGGCACATGGACACTTCTTTCACATGACATAATTCATGGGAGATACGCAATGAACTGCAAGTTTACAAATATACCGCTGATATCAGGTCAATCAGTCAAACACCAGTTTTAATAATTAAACAACCCAATGCAGAAAGAACATCCTAGAAGCCTAGGATCCCACACAATAACACAAACATAGATGAGTCACAGACGACACAACATAACAACTGCCATGCAAAGTGATAATCAAGGTGCAAGCAACATCCAAATATTGACATTCATTTTCTCTTTCAGCTGATCAGGGTTACGGAATCCAGCCATGGATCATGACCCCATTTGCCAACCCAAGCACAGCATCAGAGCGTGCCTATAATGAGGCACATTGGAGGACACGCACCATAGTAGAGAGGACTTTTGGCACCCTGAAGTCCAGATTCCGGTGCCTCGACATCAGCGGAGGCAGCCTCCTAAATTCACCTGAAATGGTCTGCAAGATCATTTTGACCTGTGCCATCCTGCACAGCATTTGTGTAAGGAGGAACATTCCCCTGTATGAACCAGACCCACAAATGTCTGAAGAGGAGGATGCTGTTGGTGAAAATGAGGGGGACCATCCAACACTGCAGCAGGATTGCGTCAGAGACAACACGTTGTACAAAACTTCTTCTAACTATAGTCACCATCACCACTTTGTTATCATATGTCATTAAACACCGACCTTCATCACTCAATCATGCTCTGGGTAATTTTTATGCATCACATGATCCCTAGGAATCATATTCAGAGTTTAGCCTCATGGAGTACTGCAGAAATACTGATTAGGATACTGAAAAAAACACATCACATTTGATGGGTATGAATGTACAGCCAACATCACACACAGTGTAAATGACATGTATCCCGCCTATTTCACATGTGAAGGGCTATATCAGAGGACCACAGCTATGACACACATACATGTTGCCAACATGGTCCATTGCAGCACATGACACACAACTAAGACACCATCAATCATAAGGAAAAAACGTGTCTCATACTTGAGGCTCTGGATGTGTTCTGGCATTGTTAACAGGAATGTATGACCAGACCTTTGACAGCAGTTAGTGTGACATCAGCTATCTTTGCAAGGAGCATCTGTGACAAGTCCATCTAAGCAGAAAATGGATAGCACAAGTGCCCCAGATATGACAAGCATTGCTCACAAGACATGCCCTACGGAGTCCATCCCAGGTAATAAGTCCTGCCAGTGCCATGTTTTCAGTCTCTGCCCACCCTTCTCTAGGGGGTAACTGGACTATCTGTACCCTGAGAATCTTCATTTACACACACCCAGACTCCTGTGTGCCTCCCTCTTCAGTATGGCATGCCATAGTCATAGTTCATCAGTCTGCATGGACTTCAGGTCTGATAAGGCACTGCCTGGTAGTCGGTAGGACCTGTAATCAGCTGTCCATTGCTTCCCATGTGAATGGTCCAGTTGGTCCTTTGAACTTGATTCTCAAATCCAGGACTTGTGAGAGACTGAAGCTGCACACACCTGTGAGCACTTCCATGCAGACCAGCCAATTGAACCTGCCCTGCCATTGCTGCTGCCCTGAACTGCTTAGAAGCTGCCATTTTCTGAATCTCCTTGTTGTGCATGGGTGTACAAATCACTTGTGTAACAGAGCCCTTGGGGGATTGTTTAACATTGCAGAACACAGCACAAAAACAGTTTTTAGTTCCCACAGTGTTGTTCCAGCTTTTCCCAGTCAGAGTCTGCTCACTGTGTATTTACCATGTTCATTTTAGTTCCTGACAGAGCCTGCATCCTGTTAGCCTGACTGGTTCCTGTCTATGCATTAACCATAGAGGTTCCCTGTGGCTACATTTGTCTCATAGTTGCTTTCCATGCCCTCTCTTTCCTCCTGGGGTATTGTGTCTGGTAGGTCTACGATGAATCCTCAGTTATATAGTATAGTTTAATCAGTTTCCTTATCGTATTCTGTTCTGGGACATGTATTCAAATTGCCTAATCCAGCCCCCATCCTTTGTCTGGTTTTGCATGTATTCATTAGTGCCAAACGGTGACAGTGTGCTATGGCTGTATGCATGGATTCAGTCTGGTGCCTCCAGCACAACAAACAAGGTTCGCCAATGTGTATGTAAGGACAAAACATGTTTGTGCCCTGACGGTCCACACACAGATTCACTTCTGCCACCACCTTTTTATGGTGCTTGCGTGTTGACTAGCTGTGAGATTAATGAGCACAGAGGCACTGATGTTCCCTGTTGCAGTGGGAATTTTAGAGGCCACGCAGTCTACAAATGTTGTGATGAAAGCTGCCTGTTTTCTGTTACTGATCCATAAAGTTTTTAAGCACACCAAGGTTGCCCTGTCGTCAGCCTTATTAGAGTTCTGCAGTGCCATAGAAGGACTATCCCCATGTGTGTTGTTAGTTGTTGTTTGGGTTTTGTTCAAATCTGCTTTTAAGGATACTCTGTAAATTCAGGGAATGGCTCAACAGACTCATGACTAGACCTGCACGTAACTGTGACAACATGGAGGCCAATACTGAAACAGGGTACACATGGCCACACACTTGAACTGGACACCTTAGTGCACTGAACCACTGGAAATATGTGAACACATGAAACATAGGTCATTTACATGACTCAAACTGTGGTGTACCATAACTTTTTTGGAGTGGATTGGGGACTCTGTGTCACAAACACTGTACCTACCTGGCATGTTCAAATGATGGACTCATGGGTAGTATACACACAAGTGACCATGAAGTTGTATCCAACATTCTATTACATATGATGGCTTACATTTGTAACATTGCTTTTATCAACCGTCCTCCATCTATCCTGTGTATAGTTTGTCATGGGAGATGTTTTGTCCCCAAAGTCAGGGAATTTCACACAGCATAAGACACAACAGATATGACAAACACATATCATGACTGATGTACCTCAATGAACGGCATCTGATGGTTATCCACAATAACAACACATGTACACAAGCACATTATGCAAAACACGTCTTGTAACGTTCACACAGAGGCCCAACAACAATTGAAATAGCCAATTCACAGACATAAACACACAGGCCATGATTGAATTATTTAAGTTGCATAGCCTTGCTATCCTCTATTGATGCCCCACCTGCTCAAACTAGAGAATACCAATTTTAATTCCAAATGTTTGGGTTGCTGTTGCATCAGTTAAGAGTGCTAATCCAGCACAACAATGTGAGTATGATGGTTCGCAGTAGTGTAGTCTGCCACGTGTGCCCAAACACTAGAACACACACAGCAGGCCCTAACAGCCTATCTTTGTAGGCTATGATTGAATTATTTAAGTTGCGTAGCCTTGCTATCCCCTATTGATGCACCGCCTGCACAAACTAGGGAATACCAATTTTAATTCCAAATGTTTGGGTTGCTGTTGCGTCAGTTAAGAGTGCTAATCCGGCACAACAACGTGAGTATGATGGTCCACAGTAGTGTAGTCTGCCACATGTGCCCAAACACTAGAACACATACAGCAGGCCCTAACAGCCTATTTTTGTATAGTTATAGCCTTCATGTATGTTAAATATGTGAAAAATGACACAAACACAGTTAAAGACAGATATTTTAATGTAAAAAAAGACGCATATGCGTCAAAATATGCCACATATGCGTTAAAAAATGGCGCTCACAGCCATTATACATTCATTGGTCCCTAGCGTTAATTCCAACACTGCACCCCATGAAATTGGTTATCCATGAAAAATAAATTGATCCTTGAATGCAGGGGAATTTTTTAGCATATGCATCAAGAAATATTGACGCAAAGCCCGTAAGCGTCATAAAATTACACGCTGTGTAGAGAGTTGTGTCTTCCAAAATTGTGCTTTTGTCTCCTATGTTCCATTTCAATTGTCATCTGTTGTGTTTGTAATTGTCTCCGTAAATCAATGTAAGTGTGTTTTTGTCATTTTTTGTGTCTAATTTTGTATTTGTACTGTTGGGAGAGTGTGGTGGGTATTGTTAGTTGGGGTATTGTTGGGCTGTTTGTAGGTTCTTTAAGTTTCATTTTCATACCTCCTTTCCCTGTATTTCACTCTTTTCCCTTTCCTATCCCTATTATTTTTCATTTGGCTGGTGTGCCACTTCCTCCCCCTGATGTTAGAGGCTGGTGGCAGGGTGATACAGGGGTATGACACTGAGGCGAGGAGGCTCAGCTGGTCCAAGGTGCTGTTCCACTTAAAGAGAATGTTCAACAGCCAGCGCAATGACCAACAACTCAAACATTGCTGGACCACCTGGGTGTGGTGATTGGTGGCCCTGTTGGTGAGTACAAATCAGACTAATGTGTACAGTAAAATACTCTGTAGTGACAGTAGCTGATTTGGTTGAACATACAGTGGCCCTGATTTACACAATATTTTCTACGCATTACCGTCATTTGTTGGCACAAAAGCTGCACAAACTTACAAAAGACAACTTGATCATGTAAGTTATTGCTGCTTTGACGTCAATAGATGATGGTAATGCGGCACAAACAAATGTATTATTCATTCCCTGTGGGTGTACCCGGAATGAGATGTATTTCACATGCTAATGCAAGGAATGAATCTAGGGCCAGATGTAGCAAAGAGACTGCGCCTCGCAAATAGCGAAAATCGCCGTTTGCGAGGCGCAAATGCCTCTTTGCTATGCAGAAATGCATTTTGCGAGTCGGATCCGACTCACAAAATGCATTTCCGACTCACAAATAGGAAGGGGTGTTCCCTTCCTATTTGCGACTCGCAATGCAATTCAATTTCATTTGCGACCGCGAAAGCGGTCCCGAATGGAATCGCAGTTACCATCCACTTGAAGTGGATGGTAACCCAGTCGCAAACGGGAAGGGGTCCCCATGGGACCCCTTCCCCTTTGTGACTGGATAAAAAAAATTTTTTTCAGAGCAGGCAGTGGTCCAATGGACCATTACCTACCCTGAAAAAATCAGAAACTAAAGGTTTCGTTTTTTTTTTCAAAGTGCAGCTCGTTTTCCTTTAAGGAAAACAGGCTGCACTTTGAAAAAAAAAACGGCTTTATTAAAAAGCAGTCACGGACATCGTGGTCTGCTGACTCCAGCAGGCTACCATCCCCGTGAGTGCCCATATTCGCAATGGGGTCGCAAACTGCGACCCATCTCATTAATATTAATAATGAGGTGGATCTTTGCGACCCCATTGCGAGTTGCAGAAGGTGTCTGAGACACCTTTCTGCATACCAAATTGCGACTTGCAATTTGCGAGTTGCAGGGACTCGCAAATTGCAAGTCGCAATTTGGATTTTTCCTACATCTGGCCCGTAGTCCCCAATTATTTTGAATACATGTCTGAACGGTATTCATGGCCATACGTACAAGATCTTCCTAACCTCTAGTAATATCATAGGCTGATATTCTGGGTCTTTGTTAATTGTTCCTGTGTGTTTTATTTTGCCTTGGGCACAATTGCTGGTACAGAGCTGATGCATGTGCCATCTGTGTCACTTTATACCCAAGCAATTTCCATAAGTTAATGGGTCATCATGGGATCCCTGAACTTTGTGAATGCATGGTCACAAATTATTTTTTGCATGATGTTGTGCAAGGGACCCCTGACTGCTTCCATGATACATTTAAAGTGACAAAATAGTTTGCTAGTTTACGTTTGGTACACCCCTGCTGATCTAGTGCAGCATATGTACAATTGTTAACTTCTCAGTATGAAGGCCATCACAGACTTGGGTGTATGCTAAGATCAGCAGACCAGCATTCCTGTGACTGCTGCCATTCCCAAGGTGCATACAAATTGAGACCTACCTCATCAAGATTGCCACAGTAGGACAATAGCTAAACAATGTTTCAATTAGGGGACAGCGTCAGTTTGTTGTATAACCACTGATCACCCAACTTGACAAGTGTAAGATGATGAATGTGGCTAACTGTGATCTACAATACCTGATATAGGTACACAGGACCCTGAGTAACACATTTCAGGTGCAATGACTATACCTGTGCCCATGCATTCTGTCATGGATGATCCAATTAGACACTGTCAGCATATATTTCTTTGTTGTTTTGATTTAGAGAAATGGCCAATCCATGTTTAGTGTAACATTGTCATCAACTAACACACAGGATCCCTGCCATCATGGTGTCATAGGGGTCATACACCGCTCTGGGTACACTGCCAATGTGGCATATGCAACCTACATACAACACAGGCACACATATAATGGACCATAGAAAGCATGAATTGAATGAACTGAACTCAACCCACATGAGCATCACACAGTAACTCATTGTCCCTTGATGCACAAGCCACAATACCTGAGTGACTGGTATTGCAGTGCACCAGGAATGTGGCTTTGCATGTCTCTCATAACAACAAATGAAGAAATGGAGTACCCTCTAGAAATAATTCTGCACAAAACTGAGTAATCATGTTTGGCACCACATGATTGTTAGGGCCAGTGCATGTGTGCATATGTGTGTCTATCACTCACTGGAGTGACAGGGTCAATACATGTTTGCAGTAGTATGTCTGTTGGGGTGTGTACATGCCTGAGGTGCTGCTCTATCATGTAAAATTCACACACAATGATTTGTTGTTCCATGTTTTGTACAGTGAGCAGACACTGAGCACATTTCACCCTTCCAAGTTTGACAGGTGGACCAACCCCCTACACAATTTGAGAAGTGGCTCGATTTGCAGACCCAGACATATCCAGTAAGTGTTGATATGTTAGTTCTGTGTTGTGTTTGCAGCTGTTGTGTGATTGACTCCTGTGTGGTGGACTCATTGCAAGGTATGATGTGCTGGCACATGATCTGATATGTGACTTGCCTGGAGTTTGACATTTTGTTCCATGTTTGAGTTGGACAATCAATGGCGGAGAGTCATATTTTGGGATTCTAGTGCTGCGCTATAGGAATGGGCAGTTGAACAGGGTGACATTTGTGGCTACATTTATGCCAATGATAAATTTAGAGGTGGCCATTTTCATGATTTAGTCAGCAAATCATACCCTGATTCACACAGACCAGTGATGCTGAAGTATTACCCACAGACTTGAGCCTCCCTGTTAACTAATGTACATGTAGGACTGTATGTTTGACTTCCTAGCAGCATCTCGCTCCACATGTCGTGTGTCAGATATACAACCATGCGCGGTCCAGGTCCCGCCCGAAACTCCGCTGCGCGGCTCGGCGGCACTTTCTGCGCACCACTTGTCATCCCCTCTTGCTCCAAAGGTGGCCATCAACATCATCTGCCCTGTGGCAAAGCTCATAGAGCTGCAGGTTCAGGTAATCGGTGGACAAGATGCACTTATCAGTGCTATTCCATGAAGGGACTACAATTCCCATGTTTTTAGAGGCAGCAGCCATCTTGGGGTGTGGCAGGCCTTTAATGCACAGCCACACCCAAGCACGTTGCTCACTATTTTGAAGACTTCGATGCAGCCAGACCTTGTGGGAGTTTCTCTGGAGAAGGGCAGAGTTCCTGAATGGCAGAGTGTCATCCAACCGAAGTATCCTTGTTTCCATGGTGCATTCAAAAACAAGTAGGTTGTACTCGTAGCGGTAAGGCCTTGCTGAATCCAAGTTTGAAGGAAGTTGTTACTTCCAAAAGGTAAAGCTCCCCTTAGCATAATGAGCAAAGCGTTTCAGGCCACACTGGTAAAGCGCCCTGGGCACGACATTTAAAGCTCTTCAGTTCACAGGAGTAAAGCGCACTTGGCATGGTATTCAAAGTGCTTCAGTTCACAGGAGTAAAGCTCACTTGGCATGGTATTCAAAGTGCTTCAGTTCACAGGAGTAAAGCTCACTTGGCATGGTATTCAAAGTGCTTCAGTTCACAGGAGTAAATCGCACTTGGCATGGTCGTCTTTGTCTATTCCATAAGGGTCTCAACTCTTGCATCCACGGTGACGCCCTTGTCTGTTCCATAAGGGTCTCAACACTCGCATCCAAGGAGACTCCTTTGTCTATTCCATAAGGTTCTCAACTCTTGCACCCACGGAGACGCCTTTGTCTATTCCATAAAGGTCTCAACTCTTGCATCCACGGAGACGCCTTTGTTTATTCCATAAGGATCTCAACACTTGCATCCACGGAGATGCCTTTGTCTATTCCTTAAGAGTCCCAACACGTGCATTCACAGAAACACCTTTGTCTAAGTGTATAATTGAACGTTAATGCTCTTATGAACAAGTATATACATACATGCTTAATCATTTTTCCTTGTCAGATCTCTCTCCCTGCTGTTCCCTACCCTAATTCCCTTCCCCCCAACTGGCTTCACCATAACTCTGTGCTATAATAGCTTTCTGAGTTGGTGACCCCGGAAGGTGGGCCTTCTGTTTGCTGGCATGCAGATCCCAAGGAAAGGACACTGTGACATTGTGCTACATTTATGGGGCACTTGAGTAGAATGTCATAGGTATGCATGCAGCTCAAGCCCAGATGGGTGCTTGCATCTATGTGCTTGTTTTTAGAAAGGTATCAGTGAGATCGAATGATGTTGATAGTTGTCCGCAATTAGGAACATAAATGTGTATGTGATTGTCCAATGTTTGAGTCAATCCTAGTTGGTAGACCTCCTTACCTGTGGTGGACTGACTAAATCCATGGACAGCTGTCCAAAGCTTCCTGGCTGTCCTTAATGTTTGAAAGTATGTGTTGCATGTCCATGACCTCCTGAGGCACAGGGTAGTGGTTATGAAATATGTGTACATTGGTGTGAGAATCCCAGTGTACAAGACAGACATGTAATTCCAACATTCATTTGTTCCAATTTAGGATGCCCCTCATGATTAGCAACTGCATACCGTCCAGGAAATTCCATTTACAAATCACAGATCTTGTGGGCCTTGATTGTCATCCAGAAGATAGTCTTTAGTTGGCCTGTCACATGTGGATTACTTGCAGCATTTGTTATGTGACTAATGGCAGTACAATGATGTACATATCATTTAAGTAGGTACACACCTTTTTGAGCATTGCTGTGCTTTTGGTTGGTGGTAGATTTGTAGTCTGCATTGGCCTCTCATTCCTAAGGGACATTCTATGATCTGTACTGTCATTTGGACTGTTTAAGCTAATTTTGAGGAAGTGTTAAAATATCATCTGTAGATGTATCACACAAAGATGTCACTAATGTTTGGCTTTCTCTATTTTTACAGCTGCAAACATGAATGCTCATGAGATCAGGGAATTCCAGAGGCAGGTGATGCGTTACCACCACATACTAGATGTGGAGTCTGGGTTCCGCAATATGGCACAGCGTTGTCGCCATGAGAGAGCCACAGGGGTCTGGAGGGCATTTGCCCAAGGGGGGCCATCCTTGCCCACAACAGCCACCACCAGCACAACCGCTTAGACCACAGTCGCACAAAGGATGACAGCCACTGTTGCAGGCCAGTCAAACTCTTCAGCTCCAGGCCCACAGACAGCAGCTCCTGCACCTCCCCTTCCAAGCATGGCATGGGCACCAGCAGTACCATCCACTAGTGGCACACAGACAACCCCAGCTGCAGTGATAGACAATGCCGAATTCCAAGCAATGAGATGTGACATGCAACGGATGTTGGGCAGGATGGACAGGCTGCAGCAGGATGTGTCCCGCAATAGCAGGAGACTGCGGGGTATAAAGAAGGTCCTGTGGAGGGAAGCTTTGTGGCTTTTGGACCCTCAGCCATGATTCCCTCCCTCCTCTTTCCTGGTTCTTATATTTAGTGGGTTTATGGGGCTTTAGTTAGGTTAGAGTAGGCTGTTAGTTTAGTTAGTATAAGTGGGTTGGGGTGGAGGGGGTTATATTATTACATGTGTTTGTTTGTGGGTGGGTGATGATGTTGGGTTTTATGTGTATAAAATAAAATATACATATATATATATATATATATATATATATATATATATATATATATATATATATATATTTTTTTTTTTTTAAATACCAAAAAAAAAAATATTTGTTTAGGATAAGATAGTATGTGTTTCGGTTAGTATATGCTGGCCTACATGTGTCCCGTCATATAAAGGGGGTGGGGGGTTGATGTTTCGAGTGTTTAGTTAAATTTGATAGGCAAGTTTAGATTAGGGTAGTTAGGGCCAGTTGTGGGTATTGTGTAGTTAGGATAGGTTAGGTTAGTTAAGGTGTTTCTCCTAGTTTTATTATCCTTTTTTACTGGTAAATAAATATTTAGGTACTCCTTCACAGTATGTGTCATATGCTTGGGGATCAGGGCCTTGGCATGGGTGAACAGTGTCAATTTAGTATTTGCAATTGTGCATCAGAATTCCATTATTGACATGGTTACAATTCCTATTGTGCAGTCACATTGGCAGCTACACCAAAGCTACTTCTCAATGCATCTGCCATCTATTGCACCCACCACTCAAGGTTACTATGGTTCTCAATGTGTTGTGAAGTTTGGAGGTGCGTTTTAAATCTGTCATCGTTAGAGACCTGATTTGGAATCTTGGGCACTGTGGTACATCTGCCTGCAGCCTGATGTTCATGTGACCCCTGAAAAGCTGAATGATGTTATAATCTTATGTAGTATTGTATACATAACTCACACCTATAATTTCTTACAGTGTACTCCCAGGTTACATAATTGTCCATACACTCGCACACATCCATTCCTGCTGTATGGTGTGTGTGTGTGATGAAAGTTTATAGTCAGATGTCACATACATAAAGATTGTATTGAAGGGAATTTTGGACACATTGATTTTACCCTTATACATACCTTGAAGTGGACTTTTTTAGTCCAACACAGCATTGTACTGTTAGTTTTCAATTTACTTCATAAATAAGCCTCAGGCAGCGCAGATGATGATACAATCCAGAACCCAGTGCATAGTTATCAGCCCACAATCTTTCAACGCAGTTGTATTGACATTCTACGGCTATTGACATGTGACATACATCACTCATCTCTTACAAAGTTGATGTTTCACATTACACAGAGACAAAGTGGTTGTGTAAGTGCTATTTATTTGAAAGTGCTGTAGTGCAATAATTACATAGTCCAGGATTGTGAGTACATTAGTGTGACGCCTTCTATTGTGATGCTCAATAAGTGCAATGGGACATGTCATTGGACATGCTGGGGACAAGTGTCATACAGTGCAGAGCAACATGAATTGCCAATGAGGTAGTGAGAGACAATCACAGAGCATAGTGTCAAGGTAAACAGTGTGCTGGAGAACAGTGCATGTGTGCAGCTGTTGCAAGACTGGCATGTTAACAAGCACAGGACCTAGGATATCATGCCCATGTGGCATGGACTAGTGCTACCGGGTACTCCTGCGGGTGAAGGTGACACACACTTCAGTGTTTGATGATGTGGAGTCAGAAATCCCGGTAGCTGCCAACTGTGGGGCTATTAAGGGCATTATTGCAGCAAGGAGGAGCTGCTGGTTCTTGAGTATAGCAGCTACATCACTGTGGTAGGCAGCCAGGTTGGCCCTGAGGGGCTCATGATTGCATTTGTGCACGCAGTGAAAGGTTAGGGGTGCCAGGTGTTGTGGCAACTCCCTTACTGCAGTGGTGAATTCCCTTACACTTTGTTGTAGTCCTTGCAGGATGGATGTTAGCGCTTGCATAGCTGCTGTTCTGCAGATGACATCATGCACGAACGCATCCCCTCAAGGCTGGATGCCATATTTTGCATCCCCACCCGCACCTCCTTGGCCACCTCTCGCTGTACTCCAAGTACAGTCCTCTCAAATGTGGTACCAGTGTCCTCAGAGTCCTCAGCTGGGTTGGAGATGGAAGGTCGTACTATTGGGGTGGTGGGTGGGTCCTCTGTGATGGCTGCTACTTCTGTGCTCCTCCTTGCGACTAACAGTGGGGTCTGGAGGGCTCCAAGGACATCTTGGAGGGTCTGCTGGCTAATGTTTGCCAGCTTGTCATCCATGCCATCAGGGAAGTCCAGGACAGGCATATCCCCAGGAGAGTTATCATCGTCTGCAATGAGATATTGTACAATTAGTGTGTCTGTGTTGTGACATTTGTAATGTGACGTTCCTGACTTCCTATTAGTTGCACATTGTGATCTTGGCTCCTGTTCATTGTTCCTGTCATGAAGATTAGCAGTCTCCCAGGACTATGCCCCACCTGCATGTCACATGTAGTGTGGGCAGTTTGGTGAATTGTCTATGTCACATCCTCTAGGTGTAGGTTCCGTCCAAATTGTATGTTGCCACCTTCTTGTACTACTCAACCCTCTGTCTACTTCCATTATCATGGTGTGGCCTTGCACTGGCTGTGGGTGTTCTGATGGCACTTGCACCACACTTAACAATCTGGAACTGCCCCAGTCTCTGATATTTCACATCCACCTATATGTTGCTGAGACCTAGCATATACTATGTACAGCATTGGGATGGCACGATAAAGGTGTCAGCATTGGTAGTGTGTACTGCTGATGTTGGGGAATGTGTGCTACATTGGATTGCACTGATGGTCAAAGCAGTGTTCCATTTCCTCTTATGGCTGTGCGGATGTGTTTCAATAGCTAGACACATATGTCCTCACCCTCAATGCTGTTGTCTTAGCGCTATGACACTTGAGATGTTTCATGATGGCATTGCAGCTATTGTAACACAGGCACAGGGTAGACCCTGAAATGTGCAGCATGGATATGACATTATTGCTGTGTACCTCATAATGTTACAAACAATACCTGATGTTTATAGCGCCTGTAGACATGAGCATTTATCAGGATTTGCACATTGTTAGTAATTACAGGGGATGGATAAAGTAGTCATCCATAACCCTCTATTTTGGGTGTGTTTGATCCATGGGCACATAACTGCCATTGGTGGTAGTGGCAACTGTTGTCAATGGTAAATACCACTTGCGGATATGGCCTGAGACTGGAAATTGAGCCCTAGTTCATGTTCTGACAATACCAGCTGTCGTGTGACAGCAGGCCAGTTTTACGTTGTACCCTACCCTCCTGGACTGGCTTTGCCTTTCCAACAGCCTTGGCATGGCAGAGTACCCCCATGCAAAGGTTTTTGGTGTAGTGTTGTGCTGTGCCCCAGGTTTCCCCTGCACAGCCCATTCACCTGTGCCGGGCCCCTTTACCCTTTCCACTACCTGATTATCATGGCTGACATACATTGTGTAGTAGGTATGCCCCCCGTTTACATTTAACATTTAGGCATTTTTGTCCCCCATGCAACGTACCCTGCATCTGTGTTGTTTCCTGGTAGTCTGCACTGTCCTGTCCTTGAATCCCTGTGACGATCTCCTCAGGGAAGACGGCTGCTACCATCTCCTCCATGTGGTCCAGGACCTCCTGCCGTACTGGACTCCCACCTCCAGTCTGCAGTGCTGCCTTACTGTTCCTTGACATCTTTTCCTTGGTCCCGCGCTTGCAGTCATGCCAGAGTTTCTTGCACTCAGTGACTGTTCTCCGTACTTCTGCCACACTGTTGATCTTATCGACAATTTGTTGCCAAATTGCCTCTCTCTCCTCCCAATTGGAAATCTAGAGATGACAAAAAGTTGATGCTGGCGTTCCGTCACCTCTTTCACCAGTATTACATGCTCCTCTGCGCTGAACTGGCACTTCCTTTTCTTCTTCTCCCTCTCCTGGGGCTTCTCTGGGTCCTCCTGGCTGCTTCCTGGTCGGTTGTAGTTTTCCTGGGGTCTCTCGTGTCTTCTGGAATCCATTTTGGGGCTCCTTTGCACATTTTGCTGTGTTTGCGCCCCTTTTTGATGCTATTGTGGCAAACAAAGGTGCGTATCTGGTTTGAAATGTCGTAAACCTGATTAAAGTCATTTTCGGAGCGTTGACGTTGTTTTTCTATATGCCGTAGTGCAATGGTTTGAGTAAAAAAAAATGACTCTAACCTGTGGTTTGTGCCACAGCGCGTCAAAGTATAAATTTGACGCCCAGGTGGCACTAAGAAATGGCGTTATCTGCCGTTAAACTTTTTGATGCAAAACTGCGTTGGCGCAGTTTTGCATCAAAAAGTATAAATATGACACTTAGAGCAGAGGATATGAAAAATACACCGCAATCTGACAAGAAGAAAAAAAAACTGTAAGAGTGAACAAAATCTGCTAGAGAAAAGACATACCTGAAAGTGTTGCGACTAAACATGACAAAACAAATTGCATGGTTGTTAAATTTAAAAGTAGAGCCACAGTTAAGTGTCCCTTGCAGAAGCTTAGCTATTCCACTCAAAGCCCTCTTGCAATCAAAGCTCTTCCCCTGGGCTATTTTAACAGACCATTTAGCGAGATGATCCAGACACCAACAAACACTCCTAGGGCCAGATGTAGCAAGTCGGCAATTTGTGACTTGCAAATTGCGAGTCCCTGCGACTCGCAATTTGCAAGTCGCAAATTGCTATGCAGTACGGTGTCTCAGACACCGACTGCGACTCGCAATGGGGGCGCAATGACCCACTTCATGAATATTCATGAGATGGGTCGCAAATTGCGGCCCCATTGCGCGTATAGGCACTCGCAAACATGGAGGCCTGCTGTCGTCTGCAGACCTCCATGTTTGCGACCTGCTTTTCAATAAAGCAGTTTTTTTTTTTTTAAGTGTAGCCCGTTTTCCTAACAGGAAAACGAGCTGCACTTAAAAAAAAACGAAACCTTTAGTTTCGGTTTTTTTTCAGGGCAGGGAGTGGTCCCTTGGACCACTCCCTGCCCTGAAAAAATATTTTGGGGTCCAGGCACAAACGCGATTTGCGATTGGGTTACCATCCACTTGAAGTGGATGATAACTGCGATGCCATTTGCGACCGCATATGCGGTCGCAAATGGTATTGCATCCCAATGCGACTCGCAAATAGGAAGGGAACACCCCTTCCTATTTGCGAGTCTGAAATGCATTTTGCGAGTCGGTAACGACTCGCAAAATGCATTTCTGCATTGGGATACGCGTTTAGCGAGTCGCAAACGGCAAATTTTGCCGTTTGCGACTCGCTAATCGTTTGCTACATCTGGCCCTAAGTCCCTTAGGGCCATATGTACGAACACTTTTTCCCATAGACACAGAATGGGTAAAAACCTTTGCTACATCTGGCCCTTAGTCACTACAAGCAGGCTTCTGCTCTTGTCACAGTTCAATCAATTGGACAAAATTCACTGATAATACTGCTGAAAGTTCGAGTGCAAAACAATTGACTCATGTTATAGCAACCAACTTCATTTAGCCCCAGCAAGACAAGCCAAGTCATGAAGGACTCCGGAAAATGTGGAGACGATCTATTACGGTTTGCATCATCGCCTGGTCACAAAACTGTCTAACCCAGACTGGTTAAACTTTACCAAACCATATGTAGTTCTTTGCATCCAAAACTCATGGCTGATAGAAACTATCTTCATTGACGGTTTTGTGATCTATTGTACTCCAGCCATACCGTGATCTCTGGACACGGCTAAGGGAAGCCTAATTGTCCTAGTGTCCCTTACACTGCTGTGACAGGTAGTTTGGACGAACCTGGACTCTCCCTACTACTAACTGTTGCTCATAAAATGTTTAACGGAGTACATGCTATCGATTAACTTCTGTAATAATGTATTTGATGCCAACTACTCTGCTGTAGCATAGAATACATGAGGATATTAAGCGAAGTCTAATTAGTTTAACTGATAGCTATGCTATTGTTTGGATGGGGGACTTCAACACGAAACATTGTGGTTTGTCATCTCCTACGTCCTGTGGTTCGTCAAGCTTTGATGGCAATCTGCCTACACATTTTGATCATAGCCTATTCGATGATGAACTTTCAATTCTTTAACTAGGATCCCAGATGTGACCCTCACTTTTGTGAGGGCATGCCTGTTCGAGTTTAAATTAGTTTATTGTTTTTTTAACAAAACCTTAGGCAATAGACTTTTATTTTTAGCCTCTCCTCTGAGTGAA
This sequence comes from Pleurodeles waltl, assembly GCF_031143425.1. Lineage (NCBI taxonomy): Eukaryota > Metazoa > Chordata > Amphibia > Caudata > Salamandridae > Pleurodeles > Pleurodeles waltl. The sequence goes on along the minus strand of NC_090442.1, from coordinate 929,644,967 downwards.
CATATATTTGTTGCCATTTCAGTCAGTAATGCCCTCTTCTCAAAGGTTAAGGTGACTTCCCACTTACCATCTCTATCACATACAATCAATAAGGAGATTATTATGAGTGGGGATAGAGCTGACACAGATGCTCTTCTTTCGAACCTGTTGGCCTCAACCTACACTTTTTTTTACATGTCTTGAGGAGACTGTGGCCGGGCACTATTCAACAGATTAGAAAGGATCTGTGGGAAGGCAAAGGCAATGCGCACTGTTATTAAGGGAACTTACACCAACGAATGACCGAGACGGTTTATTCATAACTGTACTAAAGCCCACTGCAAATTACTGATAACGCTCCAAGCAGTACCAAGTGACCAAGAGCGGGTAGACATCCACAGAGCAATGTATAAAGAGGCTCATCTGGCCCAGAAAAATGTCTTAATAGAGGAAGCCTATCATATTCTAATTATGGCCAGTGAGCTCAAGAGACCAAACCTTTTTCAGCAAACAGTGAACCATAACTATTTTGAGAAACCAAATCAGACTGGGATTAATACCAGACTGGGATTAAGTGATTCCTCCTGAGGTCTGGGTTAGACACTTTACCCAACTCTATTCAGGCACAGTTCATGTGGAGGGTCCGTCTGTGATTGAGAGTCAAATAACAGCAGATGAAGCCATCAATACTTCTTTCCAACCCTTGTGTTGTCTAGAGATTGAATTGATTGATCTGATTGAGTCCATCAACAGATGTCTTGTAGGAAGAGCCCCAGAGCCAGATGGGATTCCACTGAATCACTTCAGGGCAAACATATTTCTTTGGGCTCCCCTTCTGACATATGTTCTTAATGCCTCCTTAATGTTGTGCTCCCAAAGGCCAGGTCTCATATGACAAACATCCCTATCTTTAAGAAGGGTTCGAAGGGGGATTCATAATGCTACAGTCCTATTTCATTAATAAATTCCACTGGTAAAATCATGGGCAGAGTCTTCCTGAAAAGATTACAAGCATTAGCGAGTGAGAACAAGGTGCTTTCTGAGCTCCAGTGTGGCTTTTAATCTGGTCTTGGGACAGTCGAGCAGTGCTCAAATCTATATAACCTAGTCAATAAGTACACTGTGGCCAAGGAAAGCAATATGTATCTTGCCAACATGGACTTGAGCTTGGGCTTTGACCTTGTGAATAGGTCACAACTCTGGGCAATTATGTTAGATCCAAGGGTGGAGCCAAGCATTGTAAACTTCTTGAGGGAATTCCATGTATGGGCCAATGTGAGATTCGGCTCGGCTGGAGAAAAGACTGAGGCCTTTAGGCTTGATGAAGGGTTTTTTATCAGTGCTGTGTTCTCCCCCTTTTCTATTCTCATAATGGCCCATAGTTATACTTTTTTGCGCCACGTTTGCGTCATTGTTTGACGCAAAAGCGGCACACACTTACAAAATATACTTGTATTTTGTAAGTTTTGTGCTGCTTTTGCATCACAAAATGGCGCAAATGCAGTGCACAAAAAGTATAAATATGGGCCAATATTTTAATGGTCTGGAGAGACACTTGCTGCATCACACGGTATATTGTCCTACGATAGGCAGCTGCAGCATACCTGCTCTGATATATCATGGCGATACATTTTTATTGGCAAGAAAAACAATAGGTCTGCAGTGTTTATTAGACCAGTTTTGTATTTTTATGAGAAGCCTGGACCTGGTGGGTATTCAAGCTAAACCCCATACAATGGTCTTTGGATACAGGAATAAGAAACATAAGGCCTTTAGGAGAAATAATATAGAAATTACGGAGGTTTATTTGTATCCGCATCTGAGTATACTGTTCGATGTCAGATTAACCAGGGTCCCTTTGAAAGCTTGCAGGGCAACCACCCTAGCAAGAAGAACAGAGGTGGTCTTTGGCTTTGCATCCAGATTAGGAAGCAAACCGATCAAAGAAGTAATAACAATATGTAAGGCCAAGTGTTGCCCAGGTGCCATGTATGGAGATGGTGAATGGGGCATCTGCGACCAACTCTCTCTGGATTGGGTGGAAAATGGCTCCTGAAAGAGATTACTAGCTGTGCCCAAATCCACTAGCAACTTCGTATGCCAAACGGAAGTTGGGTTAGGGTAAATAAATGATGTAGTGAAGCTAAAGCCCTTCCCAATTTAGCTAGAGCTATGGACGAAGGAAGAAACTTCACTAAGCCTGTTAATACTAGCCAATTGCCTCAAGCTGGAAAAGGGCCTAAGAATACCATGGATTTCATATTTGTATAACACCTGCAAGTGCTTGGATTTGTGTGACCTGTTTGATAATCGGCATACTTTTACCTTTACTTTCTCCAAAATATTGAGCAAACTGTTCTCAGACAAATGTGCAGGAGACAGAATGTGGAAACATGCGGACGGAACCACTGTTTCTGCCTATTCCCAAATATGTATAGGACCCGACATTGAGCCCTGTCCAAACTGGGTTACTAGCACACATCACCGATATCTGCCAACTAGCCTCAGCCTCAACACCATACAGTTTATTTGTTGCGTTCCTCACACAGGGTGTGCGTGCTGCTATCTACCTCCTTGTCCATGTGCACGGTGTTCATTACAAAGACCGTTGCACTTCATTCTTTTCTGCAAGTTTTTATACTAGTTAAGGAAAATGTTCAAACTGCTCTTTCTAAAGCAGACCGATCATAGGCAATGTAGGACAGCAATGCATTTTTTAAAATCATTATCAACAGTGAGGCTATGTTTTTTAATTGTTACTTTTGTAAAGTGTGCTATGTGCCTGAAGTCTGCTATAGTCCAGTATATTTACATTTTAAATTCATGCCTGTTTTATGAACTGCATATCTTATTAATTTGTTTTATGTGCATTGTGATATGCATTGTGTTAGACTTTTCATCCTTGGCATGGTCTCCCTCAACTTTTTGCCTCTGTTTCCCAGGTTGTTGAAGTGTGCTGCTAACCAGTGCTAAAGTGCAAGTGCTACTTTACAAAATGTGTATGTAATTGATTTATCCATGATTGTCATATTTGATTTATTAGTAATTCCCTAGTACAGTGCACTAGAGGTCTGTATATCAAATGCTACTAGTGGGCCTGCAGCACTGATTGTGCCACCCACATACGTAGCTCTGTCAGCATGTCTCAGACCTGCCATTGCAGTGTCTGTGTGTGCAGTTTTAACTGTAAATTTGACTTGGCAGGTGTACCCACATGCCAGGCCTAAACCTTCCCTTTTCTTACATGTCAGACACCCCTAAGGTAGGCCCTAGGTAGTCCCAAGGACAGGGTGCAGTGGATGGTTAAGATAGGACTTATAGTAATGTGTTTTATATCTCCTGACAGTGAAATATTGCTAAATTCATTTTTTTACTGTTGCAAGGCCTGTCCTTCTCATTGGTTAACATGGGGGCTACCTTTCAGTCTGATTAAAGTATAGATTCCCTTTGGGAGCGGATGAACATGTGGAGTTTGTGGTCTCTGAGCTCACAATTTGAAAACACATCTTTTAGCAAAGTTCATTTTAAGATTGTGTGTTTTAAAATGCCACTTTTAGAAAGTGAGCAATTTCTTGCTTATACCATTTCTGTGACTCTCCCTTTTTGTGGATTCCCTGTCTGGGTCAGTTTGACAGTTGGGCTGGTTGCACCTCACACTAGACAGTGACACAAAGGGAGCTGGGGTGTAGCCTGCATATCCTGATAAGCCACCTGAAAGGGCTGTGCCTGCCCTCACACAATGCAGTCTCCAACCCCCTGGTGAGTGTCTGGGGCCTGTCCTGGGCAAGGCAGGATTTCACACTCAAGAGAGGCTTTGCTTTGAAGTAGGCCTACTTTAGAATACTTTTGGAAACCAAGAGGAACCTCTGCCTGGAGAAGAGCAGAAGAGCGGAGGAGGAAGAGCTGCCCTGCCTGTGACTGTGCTTTGTGGAGCTATCCTGCAGTTGCTGCTTCTGCCAGAGTAAGAGGGCAAAGACTGGACTTTGTGTGCCTTCTACCTTGTGACGATCTCCAAGGGCTTGATTTAGAGCTTGCTTCCTGTTGTTTGAAGTCTAAGGGACAGCAAAGACTTCTCTCTGCCAGCCCCTGGAGTCTCTGGAGAGACTCCTACTCTGGCAAGTGGTGCCCATCAAGTTCCTGGGACCCTGAAAGGAGAAGCTGGCAGCCTAAGAGGAAGAAATCTACGCTCAGAACGCTGTGCGTGGAAAAGAGCAACGCAACTCCATTCTGCAGCTGAAAAATCGACCCACCGCCGGCTTCGCGGCTGAAAATCGACGCTCGCCTGCAACGTGACCGAAGAATCAATGCACAGAGCTGGAGAATTGGTGCGCAACATCTTTGATGGAGACTGGGAGATTGCAACCCATGCTGCGTGGTTTTCAGATCATCGTGCGGCCGGACTTCCTACGGAAACACCGCTGGGCCTGCCCGGACCCGAGAGTGCTGACCGTATCGACGCACCGCTCTCCGGCAAAGAGAAAAAACAACGTGCCCGACCCGACGAAAGGAGAAACGACGCAAGGTCTAGCTCATGAGTAAAATCGACGCATCGCAGGCACTTTTTGACACACACTCACCCTGCAGGGTTATTTTTGACACACCCAAAGTACATTTTCACGCTAACAGTGTTAGTGTGTATTTAAAACTACATGAAGACTCTTTTTGCTTTTTAATTGATAACTTGACTTGTGTATTGTGTTTTTTTGTCATTGTGGTCTTGTTTTGTTTAGATAAATATTCTCTATTGTTCTAAACCTGTGTTGTGTCATTTTTTAGTGTTATCATTAAGTTACTGGGTGTGTTGGTACCAATACTTTACACCTAGCACTCTGAAGTTAAGCCTACTTAATTTAACTCTGAAGTTAAGCTCATGCAAAGCTACCAAGGGGGTAAGCAGGGGTTAGATGAAGGTGATTCTCTTTAACTCTCTAGAGTGAGGGTCCTTGCTTGGACAGGGGGCAACCTGACTGCCAATCAAAAACCCTATTTCTAACACATTGTGTGTGGTTTTATTCTGCTTCTTTTATAGTCGGTCATTGGATGACCAAATAAAGAATGACTTGATTTGACTTGACTAAGGATATCACTATAAATGTCCTGTTTATTATTGCTTTCCTGATTATGCCAACCACATAACATAAGACTTGGTTTGAGTAGAAAAGACCCAAAAGGAACTTTCAGTTTAGAAGGGTGGTGCATGTATGTCTCTAGCATGCACCATTAACCTCATGACTACCAGGAACTGGAATATGAATGTCTTGGTCTTTTTTTCTTGCAGCAACTATACTCTTTATAGAAAATCATTTCCAAGCACATTATTATTCTGAAGACACATTGAGAGATTACATTTTTTAAAGTCAAAATACCAGAGTTACTAATGTACATATAGTAGCAATTTCTTTTTTCGATCCACCAGGTTCTTCCTTGGAGTTTATTGACTCCTTTCTTCGTTTTGTAATGAGATCGCTTTAAATTTGTGAGCATCATCAACCTTGTTAGCTACATCACCACTGTTGTTATTTTGTTATTTAGGAATAAGAAATACATTATTTGGATTGTATTTCTCTTTAATGGCTGAGGGAGGCATATGGGATGCTACCAATATTAATTTTCATTTTTTTGTATTCTTTTTCAATGTATTTTCGTTTGACACTAGATGACCTGGGGATTGAAGAGACAGTCCAAGGTGTGTAGATGGGCCTAGATTTCAAGCCAACAATGAGGTGTGTTTTATGCTCTAAATGTTTATGGCTGAGGTGGTAAGGGACAGGAGTTCCAGGTCAATCAGTGTTTTTGTTCCATGTTTCTCCATGCCTTCTACATTGACATGTGCTGATCTGCCATTTTGTTAAATTTGTGTATGTTTGTGTGTCTGTACATCTGTGCTTCAGTGGGTTTGTGTGTGCTTTGCTTGAGTAATGTCCACTTATTTGTGTTTGATAGTATAGAGTCTTAAAGTCCTTTTAAAATCCATTGACATTATGGCTGATTTCACTGATTTTTTTGTTTATCATTTTTGCCTGCTGTGTTGTGGACATAGTGGTGATATGTAGGCTACACATATTATTTTCAATTTTAATCAGCTGTTACCACTCTTCCCCTTGCTCTTGTTGCCTTGTTATGATTAGCATGCAAACCACCATTTAATGAGTAAAAGCAGATGGTACACATGTTCACATCTCCTAAATGGTGTCAAACCATTCTATTGTTGATCCTCTCACAATAATCCACCAAATGAAGAGACTGAAAAAGTGAAATTCCAAATTGATATTTTTTTCTTACCTATTGAACAAAAATTACATATTCTTCATCATATATTGGGATTCAAATTAATAGTTTAGCTTATGACCCAGATAGAAATGGGTCTTTAATTTTCAGCAGTAGATAACTCTCTCAGGTTCCATCATAGGTAGCTTCACTATTAAGAGGATACGTTTAACACCTATGTCTCAAAGTTATCCTATGTTGAGCACCGACCCTGTTTTCATTGCTTCATGTAAAACGACCACTCTCTTGATGGAGGAGAGTTTTTGGTATCTTAATCCTTGGGATATTTATTAAGTAGCCCCGTCATTGACTGCATGAACCTTTTCTCATTGACAAAGAGAAGTGAAAAGGAGCAATCATTTACATCGATCCAATAATGCAATAAACGTATTAGTGCCTTTAGTACAGCCAATAAAGATAATTATGTGTGAGTTAAAGAGTTTTATTAATCAATTCTTTAGTTCCATTATTTATTTAATATGCATTAGTCTCTTAGGCATCATCATTAGAAGTGAATATAATCAAAAAATCAATATTTCAATATAAGGAGGAATACAATATTTGTTAAAATACAGTTGATATTGTAACAATACAGCAAGCATGTTCCAAAAAGGAAGATACCTCATCTGATTTAAATTGGAATAAAGATAGGATAAGGTGTCAGTTCAAAGATCAAATGAAGAGTACTGACGAGAGAATTAATGAATAAGCATGATGCCTTTGCATTTAAAGCTGGAAAGTATTTTCAGCTGTAAATAAGCGGACATTAGAAAATAGGCTAAGCAACCTCCCATGTAGAGAAATATATATTCTCAAGAAGCTCAGATAATAGTCTTTAGCAAAAGCAAGTGACAGAAGCATCCTCTCTTGTCTAGGAACACACACTAATATAAACACACAATATTCTAGATGGTAACATGTTTCTTTCATCATCTGCAATGTCCATTAGGATTTTGGTAAACTCTTGGGAATAGATAAACTTCCCAATTTCTCAAATCTTCACAATAGACCATAGACACGTCCTTGAAATGATACGTCATCCACATTTAGCGGTTCAGACAGTTCTTCCTATGAATCATTCTTCCTATTGACTCCTTTGTTCCCTCAAAAGTAAAAGAGAAAAAGTAAGTCTAGTGCAAAACAGTATCTCAATGTGAACAGTAGGCCTTTGAATGCTAATGTATTATTTTATAGTCAATGTGGCATCATCAGTTCGGCTAACTGATATCAGTACATTATTATTCATTTTATATGCTCATAATGACTAAGTATGATTGCCTATTACAAAGCTGGATAAAGATCTGTTTTATTTTTTTAAATACATTTTTGGAATTTTTTTCAGTTGCATACATGTTTGTCAAAGATAAATTTGGGGTTGCAACTTGCCCCCTCTCATGGTTAGAATAACATTACAGTGTACCACAAATTAATCTCTAAGGTGCACTTTCCTTCTTCGCAGTGTCATCAATTTTATTTTTCAGAGTTTCGACTTCCTTCAACTTCCTGTGTTCCCTGTTCTTTCTCTCTTCCATTTCTAACGCTACTCTCCTTGGTATTTCTCTTTCTGTCTCTCCTGTTAAAAGTTTAGCAGGTGCTCCCAGAACTTCCAATGTGTTTTCACAACTACTCATCACAATATGTCTCTTTCTAAAGTGTTTTCTCCTCTTGTAAACATTTTGCTCATTGCTTCCCATTGCTGTCATCCATCTAACTTTAGTTTTAGATATATCATTTTCTTCTTGTAGTCATCCTCCTCTTTCTTCCATACATTGTTTAAAACATCTTCCTCAATGTCTGCCTTGTGCAACATGTGAGCTCTTCTTTCTTCTAAGGCTAAAATGCATTTCTTTTCTAATCATCTCATGAAACAGGTTTTATTTTTTCGTATTCCTTGACGGCGTCTATAACTGTAGAGGACCTAATAAAATACCATGCAACCTCCATATCCTTAGCTTGCGGATGAGGGCTCATTCTTTTTTGAAAGGGAACTTTAGAATCATGTCATAATTGGAAAACGTAAATTCAAAATGTTCCTCTCTATAAAATAAACTGAGTAATATACTTTATGTAATTGCACATGAAAGTAGAATGTGATGTTGTGCCACATCTTCTGTTGCAGAAGAACGCAAATATGCACAGACATAGCAATCAATAGTATCTAAACCTTGAGTACATTCCTGAACTAATCTTGAATAAACATTAGATGAGAAGTCTTTCTTTGAGATAAATTCAACTTATAGTTTCTTCTCATTTATTGTGTGTGCAAATGATGTTGGCACAGGTGTAGACCTAAGTGAGGGGTCTCAAATCATTTCTGTTAAGAGAGCTACTTATGATCAATAAAAATCACCCGAGCTACTAATACCATTAATAGTGGTCACATCAGACAAAATGATGTTTAGTGTTCACTCTATGGAAAATTACCTGCAGTGATCAGCTCAGTGTGTCAGGCAGGATTGCATGCAGTAATATAAAAAAAGGTTGTTAATTTGGAATGCCTTTACGCTTGGAATGCATAACAGCCATAGTTTAAATGCCCCTGAAACCAAGGTGATAATATTAGTAATTATCCTTCCCAGAGCCATCCAATTTATCATTCAAATATCAGCTTTAAATATGTTTTGAAAATTAAACATCAGTTTATCAGTTTGAAAATACACATATGTTCTTCTTGAACACACCGTTTTAAATTTTGGTATACATATATTCATTCAACCATGAAAAAGCTTCTAATTTAGTAGTATGAACTGGATAGAGGAGAGCTACTTATAGGTAGCTGGAGAGCTACCAATAGCTCACGAGCTACTCATTGGAGAAGCCCTAGCTAAATGTCCCTATTTTTGGGGTCATTCAAACTAGAAGAACTATAAATGCTAACACACCAACTATTACTGTGACAATAATCACTCTTCTACACTTAGCCTTGGTAAGGATACACATGATGTCCACAAGTCAGACAATTAGCAGAAAAATAGCAGCACGCAGCACGCAGCACGCAGGCTCAGTAATCTGTGTATATTTCTAATTGTTCAGAGTGAGCTAACCGCTCAATAATTGCTTTCAGTTATACCATTCAACTTATGTACATTAGCATTTGTCTGACATCCCTAGCCCTACTACGTCTTTTCTATGGGTTATTCTCACTCTTCTACTGCAGCCCTGGACCGAGGGAATTCTTCATAATTTTTTCGTCTTTTTCAGAGAATAATTGTTTTGATTATTTATCACAGTTTCTTTATAGTTTGATTTTGACGCAGTTCATCATTGTTGTATCAGATCCTACAATTTTGAATTCTCTAAATTGTGCTTGTCAAGACTTATTTGTAATATTGTTTTAGGAATTTAAATCAAATGTTCTTGCAATGTAGCATTTCATGGAGGTTCAAATGTTTCTTATCTCAGTTTGTTAGGATTTTGATCTGATGCATTGGGCACATTTTCTGAGTAGTAAGTCCATTGAGGTGCAAAATACCTGTGACAAGGTATTCTTCCCCTCTTGGATCTCCTTGATGTCTGTCAGTCTACTTCCGACTCACTTATTCTACTGGTTTCGGCTTCTTTGATGATGGTTTGTGGTATATGCTTAACTGATCCACTAGATCTCAATTGTCTCCTACCATTTGGCTATTCCGATCTCTATATAGGTCTCACTCTTCTTACACTTGTCTCTTTATCTGGATCAATTGGTTGCTCTGGTGACAAATCAACAGTTCCCTTATTTTCAACTGTCAGTTCTCCATTTTCAGTGCGTATTTCCACACAACTTTGAGATATTTAATGAACTTGTACAGGTGAGAGAGGGGGTGAGCTTTGTACAAATTCACCCCCCTCTGGTACTTCAGGAGGTCTTAGACTAGGCTCAAATAACATCACTTCTTTATATGGATATCTCACTCTTTGGGCATGTGACGCGTGCACCCATTTAGGTATCCTAGCACATTTTACAGTAGTGATGGTAATCAGGATCATGTGGCAGGGGGTTTTGCACCTTGACTCCAGGCAGGATTTTTGCATGTGCTTTTCTATCAAAACCTAATCACTAAGGTTAAGATTGTGGCAATGCTCTTGCTTTGGACTGACAGTAGCAGCTCTATCCTGGTGAGGAATAGAATTTGCCATATCAGCTAGTTCTTTGGAGTAGTTGAACATCATATCATCTGTGATGTTTACAAGGGCAGGTGCAGGCAGTTGCATAGCACTTCCATTTAGAATCTTGTGAGGAGATAATCAAGCTCTCCTGACAGGAGTGCTTCAAAGACTCATCATCACCAACGATAAAGCATCTAGCCATTTCAGTGAGATAGATGCACAGACTTTGGTCAAATTAGATTTCAGTGTACCATTTAACTGTTCAACTATCCCCAAAGCCTCTGGAAGATAGCCACCATGCAATCTGTGTCCCACCAGAAGGGCCACAAATAGCATTGTAAGGACCTCATTGTTAAAATGTGTCCCTTGGTCAGACTCCAGAGAAACCGGAAATCCAAACCGTGGAATGAGTTCTCACAACAGCAGCTTCACTACAGTGAGACTGTCATTTCTGTGTGCTGGGTAAGTCTCTATCCATCAGGACAAAATGCACACTATAACCACAACATATCTCAGATCGTTACAAATAGGAATTTCAATAACATCCAACTCCATCCTATTAAAAGGTCCTGGTGATATCTCTATTTGGCTTAATGTTACAATGTTCAAATGCCTACATTAATCTGCTGACATGTCACACACCTATGGCATTATTCCTCAGCTAGATCTCTAAATTGAGGATTAAACCACTTCTGTTTAAACAATCTAACCATTGTGTTCCTCCCAATGTGTGTAGGACCATGTAACTGTTGTGTGTGCCATGGGAAACAACAGGCTAACCGGCAACACTGGTCCTCCCCCTGAAACGTCTTCCTGCAGTCTTTTAATTTGTTCCCACATATCAACTACTGACAGCAGCATTGAAACAGTAATGTCCTCATCAGGTTTATCTGGATATTCTCTGTTATATGTACATGCCACAATCGCACACTATCATGCAACTTGACCGGCATTTTGTTTCCAACTGTAACATAACCATTGCCACTTCTTTGCACTGAGCATTTAACCACAACAGTTTCTTGTTGCCATTGTAAGGCTTTCAACAGTTTTATCACATATTCTCCCTTCCGTATTGGTGAACCAGATATTATCATGGATCCCCTCCATGACCAGAACTGCCCAAAGATATGGAACACACCAAAGACATACTGACTATCCATACATATAGTCACTTTCAATTGAGCTGAAAGATTGCATGCTCTTGTTGGGGCAATTAATTCTGCCACTTGTGTTGAGGTAACACCTCGAAGCCGGGAGGCTTCTACCACTTTCAGAATTGTGCCAACAGAATATGTTGCTCTGAAAGTCCCTCCATAGTCTCTTAAACATTTGCCAGCCACAAAAAGCACATAGTCAGGCTCCTTGAGAGGGTCATCTTTAATTTCTGGTCTTGGCTTGGTGCCTCAATCCGTAACATCCAGGCTGTCATGTTCAACCTCATCTCCATCAATTTCACTATCAGGCAACAGTAAAATTGTAATTGGATTGAGAGATTGACACCTCCTTAAAATTACATTCTCAGCAACAAGAAATAATTGTTCATACTTTGTAAGTCTGCTGTTTGTCAAATACTGTGTTTTTGTACATGTGAGCAATATGCCTACGGAGTGAAGGACCATCACTGTAATAGGGTGTCCCATTACCATGCATTCACATCTCTCAGTCCTGCCACCAACCGCTTTAAGGCAGCCAGGCTGTTGTCCTGCGACAAGGTCAAGAGTAGTTAAAAATTATGATACAGGTCTTAGGGAATCTCCATGTAACTGAAAAAGCACTGAGAGAGTGCAGCACTCCCTCTCACTGCAAAACAATGTGAACATTCTACTGTAATCTGGTATTCAAAGAGCTGGGGTACAACAGAGTCTTTCTCCCACCTCTAGGAACACTTTCGAGCAGTAGTTGTTCTATGGAAGCTGATCAGGCACATCTTTGTGAGTCAGTCTCAGTAAAGGCGTAGGTCCAGATTTATGGTAAAGTGGCGCAGCAGGGTGCTGTGCCAAAAATAGCAGTGCTGTGCCACTTTTGAAATGCAGAGGTGTGCCATATTTAGAGGAATACGGTGAATCCCTGTATTTCCCCTACACTGGCACTGAATTAAAGCTGCCTAGCACCAATGCAGGCATCCTTGCACCATAGTGTAAGGGTGTCTGAGTTGAGGGGATAGATTGTTTATGTGCAGGAAGGTGCTCCTTCCTGCACATAAACAATCTATAATGGCTTAGAAGTGTCAAAGCATCATTTTGAATGATTGTTTATGTGCAGGAAGGGGTCCCCTCCTGCACCTAAACAATCGTCCATGTAATTTTGCTTCTTCTATGTGTGCTGCAGAGGATGAATAAAAGCATTCCTCCTCATTTAGCCAAGCTAACGCCACCCCTTGGGTGGTGTCAGTTTTTAGCATTGCCTCAGGTCTACAATAACTCATACATCTGAGGCAGCGTCAAAAGCAATGGGTGTTGCAGTGGAACGCCCACAACAACAGCCATTGCAGGTCCCTCTGATGTAGAAAACTGCATTGGAGGGGCACATATTTACTAGGAGGTGTAATTCCACAAAAAAGTAAATGCCACCATTTGATATACGGCACACCATGGCAATAGTTAGGGAACTAGCATCAGAAATTTTGACGCTAGTTTGGCGCTTTGCAGGATTAGCGTAAAAACAATTATGATCCTGCAAAGCACCCAGAGGCCCATTGTAACCAATGGAGGTCTCTTGTGAACGCCTGCTCAGAACAGGCATTAAATGTGCTGAAAATAATTGTGCTAAGAAATATTTTAGATTAGTTTGCGCCATTTTTTCAGCCCTTCTGTCAAGGGAATGCCTCCTTTGCATATAATATGCCTGGAGCAGGCATAATGTAGGGCAAAGTGTTACAAAGTGGCACAATGCAGGCTTAGAATGGCGATAGGCCCTCTCAAATCTGGGACTTGATGCCACACGCAGGCCATCAATGTACTGCTCAAGAACTGAATTGCAAGGCATATTTGAAGTATCAATATTCTTTTTCAAGATCTGATTAAAGATCGAAGGTCTGTATATCCTTGTGGAACTCAGCACCATGCCAAAACCCCATCTCTGAATATAAGAGCAGGTCCCAGGCCTACCTCTCCCCTGCTGCTGCATCCCTATGCTTCCTCCCCCATTTTATGAGTGCTTTCTCTTGCTTTTCCCTTGTTTCTTACTGCCTTCTCCTTCCTTTTTCCATTTTCTAAGTGCTTTCTCCTGTTTTTCCCTTGATTTGTTTATTGCTTTGTCCTTCATTTTTGCTCGTTTTATGAGTGCTTTCTCCTGCTTTTCCATTGCTATTTACTGATTTCGCCTTCCTTTCCCCATTTTCTGAGTGTTTTCTCCTGCTTTTCCCTCGGTTTTTACTGCTTTCTCCTTCTTTTCCCCCAGTCTTCTGAGTGCTTTCTCCTGCTTCTCCTTCATTTTTTACTACATTCTACTTCCTCAACTCTCATTTTCTGAGTGCTCTCACCTGTTTTTCCCTCTTTTTTACAACTTTCTTAATGTGTTTTCCTTGCTTTTCCTGCCTCTCCTCATTTTTCCCTTCATTTGCCACTCCCACTTGCTGCCTGTTTTCCCACCTCCTGCCTAGCCCCACCCACTACTTCCCAGCACCCCTCCCAGGCCCCAATTAATGGTAGCCACAGCCCTTCTGTGCCAGTCTGCTCCTGGACCAGGCCCAGCATCAGGACCATGGTTATTCCACCCCTTGCAGCTACATCCCTGCAGACCACTAAGCCCTGGACTCCGGGTGCATCGACAACAGCAACTGCTGCTGCACATCTCCACGCACCACTAGAGGACAATTCTCCTGCCAGCACTGCAACTTTACCTGCAACACTGGAGCAACCAAAAATGTCGGAGGCACCGAAAACACGACTGTGCCCACCACACCGACCAAGACTGCCAGAATGCAACTCCAGTACACTCTACTCAACACACGATCGCTTGCCAAACACACCTACACCTTTCTGAAAAGTTCCATACTTCTGATTCTACAGTAGCTCTCAAATCGGGTGGTAAATCGTCTACCCTTCTTACAGGATACAACATACATCTGTTTCTTGTCTGACAATTTTTATTCAATGTCTTCATCATATGTTTGAAACACAGCAGTGTACAGTAAATGGTGCCTTTAACTTGCACAAAAGATCCCTTCCTAACAGATTTACCGGACTTGAATCACATGCCACAAATTGGTGATCTTCTTCGAATGAACCTATTTTTAGAGGGAATTATCTTTGAAACAGGGTTAGTTATTTGCTTATTTGTGACTCCTTCAACTGGGATCTTCTTTCCCAAGAGGAGCCATTCTGTGGATTCCACTGTTCTAACAGGAGAATGGGTAGCACCTGTGTTGATGAGAAAAGACACTTGGTGGCCATTTAACACTTCGTCTTTAAATAGTCCACTTTGGCCTACCTCCAAGACTGCACCAAGTATTCAGTTTTCTTCTCCCTCAGGCACCGTCATTGGGAATTGTCAGAATCAAAGTTGTTGTTCTAGAACACGAGGAACAGTTAAAATTGGTTGGAATTTGTGATGGATTTGAATTTGCTCTTGTTACTTGATTCATATTGAATCTGGCATTACCCTCATTCTGTGGGGCCATCTGAGCTTGCAGGATATGGATCATAGGAACTTGGGACTGTGTTGACATATGCATTCTCTGTCCTGGAACCTGAACTTAAACATGTTGTATTTGCGCTTGGTTTACATCTTGCATTTGTCCATGGCAACTTACTCAATTTAGATATTGTCTACACTCCAGCTTCCAATGTCGGTACAAGGAGTTAGTTTCTTCAGCGTTGCCATATTTAGATCAACAGAAACACCTTGACCTCTACCCTGTGGAGCACCCACTCCACCTTAGGCTATCTGTCCTCCAGTCTGGAAATCATCACCATGCCTTCCATCAATATTTCGTACAGACAACTAATTTTGAAACCCTTTCTGTGCCAGCTCAATCTGGGCCAACATCATTTTTTGTTTAAGCCTCGTCTGCTTCATTTTTCACTCGTCACTACAATATTATGCACACCTTAGGACCTCATCTATGGGCTTTGTCTGCCAACAAATTGCATTCAGTTGTATGTGCATAATGATTTTTGGTCGCAACCTGAGAGCAAACTGTGACAAAAACCACCCTCATATCTTCCTTCTTGGGATTTTTTTGCCCTTTGTGTTGCTTAAACAACTGCAACAATTGTTCATAATAAGCATGCACTGATTCTTCAGCTTCTTGAGTAGTTCTATTGATCTTCAACCAATCAAGAGCCCTTGCTGGAACATTCTCTTTAAAAAAATAAAGCACATAATCATACTTACTCATCACCCCTTCCCCAGCACATCAGAGCCTACTTCGTACTTATTGAGTTCTGCAAGAAGCTGAAGACCTGGTCCTTTGAATGAGTACCTTGGGGAACACAATCCCACACCTTCCCAAGTTCCAGGATACCCTCATGGGTGATTAGTGTGCTATAAAAAAAAATATAATATAACATAACATACCATAACATAACCTCACCCCAGGTAGGACGCATGGGTACGTGCACCCGTTAGAGGCTTGGGATGAGGCTATTGTAGCCCATACATCACTTGGTACCATAATATCAAAGAAAATATTCAAGTGTGTCCACAAAACCTTCGATATCTTAACAAATCTGTCAACTTCTGTGTATCACTGGTCAGAAGTTACTCTCAGTTGCAGAAAGATGTTCATGAATGTCGCAAAGATCACCTCTACTCCATGGTACATGAACATACCCTACACCTGGAATTTCCATCACAGGGAAATTAGACCATCATCTTCATCTGGGAGTGATTTACTATTAGCTTCTTCAGCATATGATTGTTTCTCTTTCTTACCCCATTTCTTTCCCCACTTGCTCTCTAATCTGTCAAAATTGCTCAACTTTTTTATGTATTTTACAAATTCACCAATGTTCAGTCTCATTACTGAGTAGTCGTAATAGTTTAATCACCTAACTGTGCTCTAAAGCTTTTCTGTAATGGATTGCCCTTGGAGAGGTCCACCTCATGTTTTCCTGCCAATTCTGGTAATCTATTATGCGTGGCAGCTGCACGTCTTGTGATTTCTTTACTCAGATATATCAGTTTGTTTTCCTGATATTGATTCAATTGTAAATTGTCTAGACAGCCTCTAATACTTTCTTCCAATTCTACTCTCAAGTTTGGTACATCTAGTGGTTTCACCCTTTCCTGGCTAGTAGTTGGTCTCTCTGTGTCTCCTGTTCTTTGTTTTCAGGGGTTTCCTGAAACCCTGGAGGAAAAATCCCATCATCAAAATGGTGCTGTCTTACCCTGTGCAGTCAGATTTGCAACAACAATCTTTATCCCTTTTTTCAATGATTAGAAATTGTGTGGTAGAGTCCAATGTTGCACCATTGGGACAAACCTTGTTGAGGCTACTCCTCCTACAGCAACTGGAACAACAGGATTCTGTACAATATTTACTGGTACAGTTGCAACTGGAGTCCATAGGATGTGAGCTATTACAACCTCTGACACAGGTGCAGGAACAATCACAATAGGAGAAGTAATACCTGGAGCAATTACTGTAGGGCCCACTTCAACAGATGCAGCTGCAATCGAAAGTGGTCTCTCAATCTGAGTTATATTTGGATGAACAAGGGCTGTAGGATCTGTAGCATTAGTGATTGCAACACCGTCTGTACTTGTTGTGGGAGCCACATATGGAGGTGGACGTGAGGATAACAAAGCATTTAAAACATCATCCCCTGAATTGCTACAAGTGTCTGTTTTCATTGTAGACCCATCATCATCATTTCCCTGTTTCTGATTCTTCTTAGGCTTTTCTGTTTTTATTGTTGTATACATGCTAGCTTTCTCAACTATGTATATACTCCACCTCTGCTGTCCTTCATCTCATTGAGCATCTGCATAATTGTGGGTTGCTCTCCTTGCTCTATTCTGATATCTTTTTTTTAATCTTTGGCATGAACTGCTCGTTCACAAGCATTTAATGATTCATATTGTGTGGGTGTAGGAAGTGATTTTATTTCATACAACTTTTCCCTTGAATGTTCAATAATGTTTAAACCAAAAGTAAAATTTTCTGAAAATAAGAAAGTTCCTCTATTTGTAGTAACCTTGTGCCATTGAGGGAGCCACAAACATGTTTGAAGCCCTACATTTGTCACCATATAATGATCTGGTGCAAGTTCTGGTGTAGGCTCTTCACCTTTCCGAACAGGGACTCACACATCACCTCTCATCAAATCTCCAAGACCTTGAAAACATGTCATGGTTGCAAAAATGCAACAATAAATGAACTATTTCAATTTACAATTCTGTTTACATCAGCATTTTCCTCTCATCCTGACTCAATTCTAGTTTAGTAAGCTATTGCTGTTTAACCCCTGATGGCATGTCAACCAGTCCCAGCACGGCACTTTACTCGAATTGACCTATCCCAGTGCAGCACACTTTGATGTAATTCCCACTCCTTGCAGCTGGTCTCCTTAACAATTTTTTCAGAAATAAAATTCTACAAATTTAAGCAAGCACAATAAACAAATAACTATGTTTGCTCCGCTAAGGAATTCAAAATAGTTAATTCGCGCAAGAAACAAATCAGGATTAACACTTTAACACTTTCTGATTTCCGCGCACACATAGATGAATGCTCCTCCAATGGAAATCACCCTGATTGATATCACTTTTACAGTCCTGATCTCAAATGTGCAGTTGATGGTATCTCACGATCCTACATCATGAAGCCTTAGCAGAAAAGTAATACTTCAACTTTTATTTACGCACTATACTGGGATCTAGCACTACTCTGAGTCTGATCACACCTGCTCTCCATATTAAGATTTAGTCACAACTAATCTATTAGCCTCTACCAACATACCAGACACATAACTTCAACAAAATGATGAAACGTAATAAAGACAATTGTGATGCATAATCCTATTGATACTCACACCTCCACCACTGCAACCACCTTCGGAACTGTGAATTCCTTCAGTCTTCAAGTTCAGGCTTTGAACTTAAGGGACATGGACTATTCTAAACTTGGGCAAATTATTTCAGTTTCTTCTCTCTTGAGGCATAAACCATCCTCTCGCTATCACTTGAGGGAGTAGGTTTCTATGTATCTTAATCATCTCTGGGTCTAATCAATATATAACCCTTGCCATTGGTCGTATGAATCTTTGCTTGTCAATAAAGAGAAATGAAAATCATCTACATCGATACAGTAACACAATAAAATTATTAATGACTGTGCTATAGTCAATAAAGAGAATTATGTATTAATCAATTCTTTAGTTTCATTATTTCTTCAATAAACATTAGTCTTTTAAGTATCAGCATTGGAAATAAATATAATGAACATAATCAAATAATATACGGAATAATGCAACATTTGTTAAACTTACAGTTAATATTGTAATAATACAGCATGTGTGTTCCATAAAGTAAGTTCCTTAACATTAATTACACTGGAATAAAAATAGATAAGGAGTCAATTCAGACAACCAATAAAGAGTTCTGATGAGGGAATCAATGCATAAACATAAAGCCTTTGCATATCAGGCTTGAACGTATTTTCAGCTGTAAATGAGCGTACATCAGAAAATAAGCTAAGCAACCTCCCATGTAGAGAGGTAGAATCTCAAGAAGCTCAGAGATGAGTCTCCAGCAAAAATGAGTGAGAGAAGCCCCCCTCTAGTCTTGGAACATGCACCATAATCTGATGGCAACAGATTGTAACATGTTTCTTTTTGTCTTACGCAATGTCCAATAGGATTTTAGTAAACTCTTGGTAATAGGTAAACTCTACAGTTTCTCAAATCTGCACAATAGACCATAGTCACATGTCCTGAAAAGATACTTCATCCACATTTTGTGGTTCAGACAGTTCTTTGCATGAATCAGCCTTCCTGTTGACTCCTACTAATGGGGTGAATTACTAGGGTTCACAAGGCGCTCAGGATTCAAATAGACCGAAGATCTCAAGAAAAGAGGATGCCTGCACAAGGGTAATCACCCAACCCTCCAAAAGGTTCAAAAGAACCTCAAACCTTATTGCAACAATGTGCGGTACCTCTCATAAAAATTGTTAGAATCCAATCTTGATAGAATAATTTTCCAACATAAAAATCCATTTAAATATAATTTCAGTTTAACCAATCATAAACCAAACATTTATTGTTGTTCATAAGTAGTACTCTGATTCAAAACAACTTTTGTGTCCATGATTATACCATTCGTGCCTCAAAACAAATTGTAGATATGATTACAATTTATAATAATCAATTTAAACATTCATTATAGCCCGTCCGTCATGTTTTTACAATTCAAGCCAATTTGTGACAATTAATTTAAACATTCATTATAGTCCGTCCGTCATGTTTTTACAATTCAAGCCAACACGTGTTTCGTCTCGGGACAGTGTTTTCTCTCATCCCAAACGACTTCTTCGGGGCTGAAAAGATTTTTGTAAGCAAATTAAATGTATAATTTAATCAAAGAAAACCAAAATGCTCCAACTTGAAGATTCAAAAAGTCTCCAAAGGTCCCAACAGAGAAACTAGAAGTATATAAAGAATCTGAGTAAACCCGATAAGGCACTCTTGTACTGGAAAGATATTTGAAATTATGTGAAAGATGACAAAGGGTAAAATGAAACACCAATGGGGTATCCCCAACCCCAGACATCTATAGTATACCTGAAAAGGGGATTGTGCTACCAACATGCGTTAATACATCAAAGTGATAAACACCACCAAATATACACCTCCGAGTAATAAGCAAAAACCCTTCCGTGTCATTAACTACCCCAATATGTTGCATGCCCTCTATAAATTATAATGTACTAAAGTAACCAATCATCCTATTTATTGCTGGTGCCTTAGATTAGAGTCAAGAATTGCATTAGCTACGCCTGTCTTAGTTGTTTGAATACTCACCACTTGACTTTAATTATCCGTCTCTAGTATTCAAAACAACAACAAATAAATCTCAATAAGATAACTTCATATGGTGATCAAAGTCATGTTTTCATCAAATAAAGGTAATTTCACATATAATACCTCGATTATATCTTCCAATAATAGAGATTTCCATCAATTCCTTATGCTTTTATACAGAATATTCCAATGCGATTCTAAATGTAAAATAATATACCATTAGTTACCTTCCAAATTACATATAACCTTTATGATAAAACTGCCCTAGCTTAATTGCTCACCTGGCTAATAAGAGCGGTTATTTAAGTCAATAATCGGTGATGAAGGATGCCATGTATCGAGTACACACAATGTGTTAATCAGATAGCCCCAACGCGCATCTATGTGAAAAATTGTTTTGCCATTAGTACTCTTATAAAGCAAATATAACCTGTTAGTAGCTCTACCTTATCTCAATACATTTACCTGAGTACCTCCGACGAAATTTCAAAACGGCATACAAACTAAAGAGACGCCGTGTTGCGAGTACGCACAACGCATCTTATTCACCCGGAAGTTAAATATGCTTCCGAGGTGAATTCGAGTCTTACATCGTAGAAACAAACAACGGACTAGCGCTCATGTTCATTGTGCCTCATCTAACAATACTTAGTGAGTCCGCAGTAAAGAGCCAATCTCAAACCGGACAAACTTCTTTCTACTTCGGACAGCTATAGAGAATTACGATGTACCTTGTAGACGGATACTAATCATCGCTGGTATACCCTTTGATTCCTCATTTTACTCCCATCACATCAGACTTAATTAAAGCCAAAAATCCACCTTTGGGAGCGGATAGACATGTGGAGTTCGGGGTCTCTGAGCTCACAATTTAAACATACATCTTTTATGAAAGTTGATATTAAGATTGCATGTTTGAAAATGCCACTTTTAGAAAGTGAGCATTATTTTGTTTGAACCATTCTGTGACTCTGCCTGTTTGTGGATTCCCTGTCTGGGTCAGTTTGACAGTTGGGCTGTTTGCACCTCTCTCTAGACAGTGACACAAAGGGCCATATTTACACTTTTTGACGCAAAACTGCGCTAACGCAGTTTTGCGTCAAAAAAATTAGCGCCGGCTAACGCCATTCTGAAGCGCCATGCGGGCGCCGTATTTATTGAATGACGTTAGCCGGCGTTAGCCGCCGGCGCTGTCTGGTGTGCGTTAAAAAAAATGACGTACACCAGGCAGCGCCGGCGTAGGGGAAAATGGAGCTTGGCCGCCAAAAAATGGGGCAAGTCAGGCTGAGGCAAAATTTGCGCCGCAACCCGATTTGCGCCATTTTTTTTGGACTCCCAACCCCCATTGACATGACTCCTGTCTTAGCAAAGACAGGAGTCATGCCCTCTTGCCCAATGGCCATGCCCAGGGGACTTCTGTCCCCTGGGCATGGTCATTGGGCATAGTGGCATGTAGGGGGGCACAAATCAGGCCCCCCTATGCCACAAAGAAAAATAAAAAAATGACTTACCTGAACTTACCTTAATGTCCCTGGGATGGGTCCCTCCAGCCTTGGGTGTCCTCCTGGGGTGGGCAAGGGTGACAGAGGGGGTCCCTGGGGGCATGGGAGGGCACCTCTGGGCTCCTTCAGAGCCCACAGGTCCCTTAACGCCTGCCTTTTGCAGGCGCTAAAAAACGGCGCAAAAGCGTCCGTACGTCATTTTTTTTGACCCGCCCACTCCCGGGCGTGAATTTTGCCCGGCAGTGTAAATACGGCGCACATGCCGCGAAGTCACTTTTTTAGACGGGAACGCCTACCTTGCATATAATTAACGCAAAGTAGGTGTCCACGCTAAAAAAGGACGCAAACTCCATGGACTTTGGCGCTAGACGCATCTAACGCCAAAGTATAAATATGGAGTTAGTTTTGCGTCAAAATTGCGTCAAAAAAACCGACGCAATTCCGGCGCAAACGGAGTATAAATATGCCCCAAAGGGAGCTTGGGTTATGATCCTGATGCATATCCTGATGAGCCATCTGTGCTCGGAGGGAGGGAGGGGAGAAGTGGTCACTCCCCAAGGGCTTGAAACTGAACTTGCCTCCTGTTGTTGAAGTCTCAGGGACAGCAAAGACTTCTCTCTGCCAGCACCTGGAGCCTCTGCTGAGACTCCTGCCTGTCTAATGGTGCCCTATCCAGTTCTTGGGGCCTTGACAGGTGAACCTGGTGGAACAAGTTTGGAAATCCACGCACAGATCGCCGTGCGGGGAAATTTCGGACGCAACCTCTAAGAGCGGCTAAAGAAATGACACGCCGCCAGCTCTGTGGCTGAAATCGACACAGTGCTTGCAGCGCTTCTGAAATCGATACTGTGCTTGCAGCGCAGAAGTGAAATCAACACACACGGCTGGAGAAATGACACTCAGCATCGCAACATCGCTGGGCGCAGAAAAACAATGCAAGCCTGCCTGGACCCGAGGGATCGACGCATCTCTCTCCTGCGGGGAAAGAAACTACGCACACCAATCGGAACGCAGAAGGAGAAACAACGCTTACCTTTTTTTACACAAACTCGCCCATGCGGTTTATTTTGACATGACCCAGGTACATTTTCATGCTAACAGCATTAGCGTTGTGTTTAAAAGTTTAAAAGAACATGCAGACTCTTTTTGCATTTTAATTAATAACTTGACTTGTGTATGGCAGATTTTTGTCATTTTGGTCTTGTTTTGTTTAGATAAATATTTTCTATTGTTCTAAAACTTTGTTGTGACATTTTGTAGTGTGTTCTTTAAGTTACTGTGTGTGTTGGTACAAATACTTTACACCTAGCACTCTGAAGTTAAGCCTTCCTGCTCATGCCAAGCTACAAAGGGGTAAGGCAGTTGTTAGCTGAGGGTGATTCTCTTTTACCCTGACTAGAGTGAGGGTCCTTGCTTGGACAGGGGGTGACCTGACTGCCAACCAAAGACCCCATTTCTAACAATGCAAATAATCAAAAGTTACTTGGAAAAGCAAATTCACGGACAACTTTGAAGAGAGGAGAATTATGAGCAGGAAAAAGAAAGGAAAGGGAAGAATATAAAAGCTACATTATGTATAGCACTTGTAAAAATACAATCTCCAAGCTTTTTTATAGACCAAAATAAATAGTTACAACCACTAATGTATGCAATTGTTGAAAATATTGGAATGAAAACACAAAAGTCCCAACAGTTTTCAAAACAAATAGGAACTGAAAACAGGAACGCCTGTTTATAATGCAGCACAGCAAGTAACAACTTGATACCTATTGTTGCTATGAAATAGCAGTGAGAAAATAGATTTAGAAACTGGTGTTCCCTGTAGTGGCTGGCAGTGTGAGCCATATGTAACATATAAAATGGCAAATGTAACTTATAGAATTATAAAGCAGTAACAGTGGAAAACAAATAACGGTGATGTTTTTCAGGTTCCGAACGGGTAACAACAAACACAAGATAAGAGCGCAGCTCAAGCTGTCTATGTTTTGCTCAGAACCCTGAGGGTAAAAAAAAAAAACATTGAAAAACATCACTGTTATTTACCATACAACCATCTATAATTGTATGTTATCAATGGTGCCCAAAATGATCTACCCCTGCTTTCAATTGACATGCAGGAAATGTAAGGAGGGAACCATACATAACATGGCATTTCCTCCCTGCCTCAAGTAAAAAACAAAATATGTTTCCTACTCCCACCCAACTACACCACTTTCAGTGCCTTTCCTCCCCTCCTGAAGCTCAGCTTACTTCACTTCTGCACTGCTCTGAAAGGCTTTCAAAGAGTTCATCAAAAAAAGGGACTAAGAAAAATTATAAGAGGAACCTTAGCATGTCCGTAGAGTAGTCCTAATAAATAAGGAAAAGACACCCTTATCTGGAAGGAACGATGGAATAGTTCTAGTTTCGTAATTCTGCTAGCAAAACCTGATTAGGTTACCAAAAGGACCCTCACACTCTCCTATTGATGAAGCAGCATGCCATGTAATGCCCAAGCATTGCAATTGAATGGAGGGAATGATGATTTTGAAGGCCATACATATGTTGGAGCTATTTCAGGTAATCTGACATGTTAGGAATAAAGTGCCTATGTGGGTGCTATCCTGAAGAATAGATGAGGAAGTCGATCCCCCTGGGAGGATGCAAAACAGCATTTCAAATAGCGAGCAATAAAATAAGTCAAGCCTTATTTGGAAAGACTTGAAATTGGTAATTTAAAACCCATGAAGGTTTATTGAAAATATTATCAGAGCGCAATACAGAAAGCAAAAATTGATAAGTCAAACTGCATAACATTTCAGTAATGGAGAAGTAGCAACGGCTTGTTAGATGAAACGAGCAAAATCTGGAAAATAGTCCAAGTCTAGAACGTGCAGCAGATCAATATAAAATTGAGCAGCAATCCTAGATGCTCAGGGAAAGGGCAAATACAGGCATACAGTGTTTCAAAAGTATGGCTTTTTATAGACTCGTTCGTAATGGAAGCCAATGGAAAATGCAGGATAAGGTGAGCAAATATATTGCACATCAACTAATCAGCATAGATCATTTCAAAATACACTTCCTAATTTGAATGGGAAGTTGCAGGTTGGGCCCACCAGCACTCATTTCTGGAGACCAACTATTACTTTCCCTTATCAGACTTTCAAACAGAGCAAGAGAGAGGAAAACATAAAAGGGTGAAAGAAAAAAGAAGAGAAAGAAGAAAAAAAGTGTGACAAAGAAAGAAAGCAGGATAAAAAAGAGGCAGAAATAGTCATGCAAAACGGGCAGGGAGTGTTTGGTAGTGGAATGAATTGGAATCAAGACTACACAACCTTTGTATTGAGCACTCCCGATCTTTGCATTGCAGGCCGTGGAGTTCTGATCGAAATGAAGGCTTTTAGCACTTATCATTTTACAACTAAGCACTGTAAACACATTGTAAAATGCCACCATCCTAACACTATCCCTCTAAGTGTACATTTTACTGCATGCAGAGTTAATGAGAAACGAAGACATGAAAACATGGCTACTTCTAAATCCAAAGCGGAGTTGAGGCATTATTAAAGCCTAATTTGGCATATGCTTAGAACACATAGGGCCTGATTTAGATCCTGGCAGAGGGAGTACTCCATTACAAACGTGATGGATATCCTGTCCACTGTATTACAGTCCCTGTAGGCTGTAATGGAATCATGATACGGCAGACAGGATATCTGTCACGTTTGTGATGGAGTAATCCCCTCCGGCAGGCTCTGAATCCGGGCCATAGTTCTTTACATATAAGCATTATCGTTTCAACGCAAATTGTTCATGTTACAAACCAAATATAATTTAAATTGAAAATAACACCAACGAATAACATACAATTATAGAAAAGTAAAAGGGAATTACAGGAATGTTTTTCATCGAGGGAATGACAGCAAAGAGATAATGAAAGCCAAGCCCGATTTGGCAATGATTTCAGGATGTGAAAACATCCCTGTAATTCACTTTACATCCATCTATAATTTTATGGTATGTATGGGCCCCAAAATAATCTGCCGCTGCTTTCAACTTCAACGCATGGGTGAAGAGTAATGGAGAAGCCATACATAACACCTTATGGGAGTCATTACAACCCCGGCGGTCGGTGTAATAGTAGCGGAAGTACAGCCAACAGCCTGGCGGTACATACCGCCACTATTATGACATTGGCAGTTTAGCCAAAGCCAAATCGCCAAGTTAACACACCGACCGCCACAGTGGTAATGACGCTAGGCCGCCCATGGCATTTTGACCCCGCCGACCACCATGGTGGTTTCCGTGATTTCTGTACCGCCGTGAAATCCATGGCAATAGGCACTATCAGTGCTAGGGAATTCCTACCCTGGCACTGATAGGGGTCTCCCCCGTCCTCCTCTCCCTCACCAGAGTCCTCCCGCAGCATCACATCCCCTTCCCCCTCCCAACCCCGACATACACACACATACATGCACATACATACACACCCATATACACATGCATTCCCACATTCACACATGCATGCATACATTCATACACACTCACAGCAACACTCACTAACATACATCCAGGCACACACGCAATCACACAACACACCATGCACGTACACTCAAATCCATTCATGCACACACGCATTACACCCGCATGCACGCATGCAAACACAGTCACACACACCCCCACACACGTACACAACACACCCCATCCCCCTCTCTTGTCAGAGAACCCCACTTACCTGCTTGCAGGGCATCCCCTGGCAGGAGACGGGACGCAGCGCTGCTGCCAGCAGCAGCATCCGCCAGCAAAACACCGCCAGACCGTATCATGACTCATGTTGAGTCCGCCAGGACCCTAGCCGGAATTCCGCCAGCCTTCTGGCGGAATTCCGGCTAGGGTCATAATTCGGTGGACGGTCGGTAGCCACGGCAACGGTATGTTGGCAGTAGGCGGCATTTGCCTCCAATCTTATAATGAGGGCCTATGTCCCAAAAAAATAAAAAGAAAATATTTATGGCCTCCTGCCATCCACCATCACCACTTTTTTGTGACTTCACTTTCTTTCCCCTGGAATACTGCTCTCCAGTGCTACTTCCACAGGATCTCAGAGCAGCCTGGAATATTTATTTATAACATAGCATCAGTGGCCTCTGTTGTTAGGTCATAAAAGTGAATTACTGAATTTAGAATGCAGTCAATTACACCAAGAGCTCTCAATGAAAGCCATGCAGAACATAAATATTTGTTAATGCATAACAGTGAATTACAGGGATGTATTTCATCGAGGGTTTCTTGGTAACAGCAAATATACAACAAGGGTGAAGCTCGAGTCGTCAATGACGTCACTCGGTACCCCAAGGTAAAAACCGGCCCTGCAATTCACTTTTTGTCAATCTATAATTTTATGTTATGTATAGTCCTCAAAATAATCTGCTCATACTTTCACCTGCAACACAGGCAGTGAGGAGTAATAAGAGAGCCATACATATCGCAGCCTCTCTGTCCTAACCCATGTGTGAAACAAATACTTTACCTGACATTCTGAAGCAACGCTAGCACCTCCCATGCCTTCCTTCCATAACCTGCAGGTGTGCTTTCTGCTTTCATTCAAAACAGAAAAGCACCACTGTGCCACAGGCTACCAGAGAGCCCTGGGAGCCTGGCCTGGAAGGCCTTTATGACGTAACATCAGTGGGTAACGAGTTTTCTTTGTTATCAACTTTTGCTATGCCATAGAGGTGAGTTACCAAGATTAGAATCTGGGAAAACCATATAGGTTTCCTAATGAAGCCATGCAAAACATAATTAATAAGTTGTTGTTTGTATATGCTGGCAAGCTGCTAGCCGGTATTTACAAAGTAATGCACAGTAGCATCTCCGAAGGTGCCACGGTGCATCTCAACTGCTGTACGCAGGTCCTATTGTTGAAAGTGTAAATCAAAGAATGGATAACCCCGGGGCAGAATGAAGTTGCACATCCGAAACACAGCAGGAATGATTACTTCCTTGTTTCTCTCCAAGGGTTTATTTATTACAATAATATTCATCCAGTCGGAACAACTTCTGGCACCAAAGCGTAAACATCAGCAGCTGTAATGCAGCCATCTGCAATCGGTACTCGAGGCAGGCCAATAAACTTGATTTCATTAGAAAGGCTGACATGGCTGTCTGCAAGCAGGCCTCTGACATTGAGTTGGAAAACGGATTGCCAGCTTCAAACAAAGCACAGGTTCTTGCACAAAGGTCTGGCATGTTCCCTCGCTCAAATCTTTGACTGGGCATTGGAAACAATGTAGGGCTTTTCCAGATGTCCATCAATCTGATTTTCATGTCTGCTGAACTCATTTTCTTTCCTTAATAAATTGTAGCCTTGCAAAATTAAGGCCACCATTCAAACGAAAAACATTTACAGGGGATAAAATTTCAGTGATTGATTTTGCTCCATGGTTAAGAGAAATTCATAAAGTACGTATACATTTGGAGCCTGCTGTAGCAGGCATATCTGCAAAGGGAAGCACTATTTCATGTCTTTATTTATTAATGTCTCCCCGGGGTAATAGTGTAAAGCAGCAATATACATTTTAACCAATCCCTCCTATTCTGCCAAAGATGTAGGTCCTCAGCCCCTACCTCCACCACCCAAAATAAATAGGGTAGCAATTAGAATTGATGTGAAAACTCAGTTCATCATAGAATTGTGGCACCTGCACTTAACCCAATCAACCCATCATACATCTTAGGTGGAAGACCTAAAAACTACACCTCCCAAGAAAGACTGAGGCCCTCATTACAACCCTGGCGGTCGGTGTGAAAGCAGCAGTTATACCGCCAACAGGCCGGTGGAAAAAATGGGATTTTGACCATGGCGCTTACCGCCATGCAAAACTGCCACTTTCACACACCGACCGCCAGGGTAGTAACAACTGCTGGGCTGGAGACTTTGGTCTCCAGCTTGACGGCCGTCAATATACCGCCGGCGGTATCAGGACCCTGCATACTGCCATGGATTTTGTGGGGTTTTGTACCACCACAAAATCCATTGGCGGTAGGCACTATCGGTGCCAGGGAATTCGTTCCCTGGCACTGATTGGGGTCTCCCCCTCCCCCATTCCCCTCCCCTGAGTCCTCCCCCAACACCAAGGATCCCTCTACCACCCCCCAAAGGTGGTAGGACCCCCCAACCTCCCCCACAGAAACCCCCACACACACCCTCCTACACGCACGCTCACGCCACTCACACACATACATGCACACATGCACACTTCACATTTCCCATACACACATTACACCCCCGCATGGATACACGCACTCACACAACCCCTCTACATACTCACACTCACACCCCCATGCATGCAAACACCACACAACACCCCCCAAGCCTCCTCCCCTAACAGATGATCACCTTACCTATTCCTGTGATCCTCTCGGAGGGAACGGGATCCATGGGGGCTGCTCCGCCGCCAGCACCCCGTCACCAGAACACCGCCACGCCGAATACTGGGACATAATTCAGTGGGCGGTGTTCTGATGATGTGGTGATGACGGTGGAGCAGCCTCCACTTCACCCCGGACCGCCAGTATGGCTGCTAGTGGCTCTTCGTCCGAAAAAGGGCGGAGGGCTGCCAGCAGTCATGATATGGTTGGCGAAAGACCGCCAACACTGGCGGTCTTTTGCCCGGAGGAACCTCAGCGGTCTTGGAAAAAGACCGCCGAGGTTGAAGTGAGGGCCTGAATCTTTAATGCCATACGAGCACTACCTGAGCATCTTTCCTCACAATTTCGTGCAGGTTCCTCTCTAGCTGTTTCCCTTTATAAGGTTTTAGTGCTTTTATACGAACATCAAAGAATGTGATTGTGTCCAAACAGATGTGAAGCTGCCTTGGCTGTCTATTGGAGATATTTCAACAAGATATTTAAGAGTCTCTGTGGTACCTCACCACCTAGCCACTGAGAAAAGTAAATCACTGAGTGTGACCAGTTCTCAGGGGCGAGTTTATAAATAGTTTTCAGTATGCTACGTAAATAATTTTATGAAAATAGGATGAATAGTGCACAATACATTAAATACAAATTATAATGGCATATATATATAGAAGATAATCACTCACCTGAAGAAATTTCCATTTAGCAGGAAATGTCACACTGATCAGTAATCATTCAGAATTATTTAATGCAGCATATTGGTATACTGAGACACCAATTGTAGTTCTGAACACTTGACAATAGCCACTACAGAATATCAACGAAAAATGTATTGCTGCGTAAACAAAATCCACTAATGTAAAAGCTGAACCTATGGTTTGTGTGCAGTGTCACCTATATATCCTGTTTTTGAGACTCAACCTGGTCTAATTGAGGAAGAGCAAACCATATCCCTTTCTCTAGAACAAGTTAAAAATAAAAACGTAATGATCTTGCATAAAATGTACCAATCATGCCCCACAGTTGGCTTAATAATCCAACTGCAACTTGGGTTAATGAAGAAGTGACTTTTTTGATCATGATCGTTACCTTTGAAAGTAATGCAATTTTTATCAGATTAATTCCCTTAAATACAGCACTAAATGCTGCCATTTTCACAACTGCTAGATTCACTATGGCAATTTAGGGCCTCATTTACAAAGATTTAGTGCTGCCGTAGCGTCATTTTTTTTTACGCAGTGGTGGCGCTAACATAAAGCCAGACCAGGCATAAAATGACACTTAGGCACTGTTACATATGGAGAACACATCCAAAACACTCTGGCAACCTGGAGTACACAAAGAATCTACTCTTGCTAGAACTTGGGGCACCAAGGTGACCACCACAATCTCCACCATCAATACCACATCTACCAGCACCACCACAGTCACCACTACCCACACCACAGAGGCAGCGCAGGAGAAAAGAATGCATGTACCACCAGAGAGCATCCCTGATTACCAGGGAGGAGGAGGTTATTGCCTTCTACTGGCTGTGGAGGGAGTCGATCAAATAACTTATCCACCACATTGCGCCCCAACTGCAGGCAATGGTTGAGAGGGACATCACCATCCCACCACTGACCAAGCTCCTGGCTGTGCTTCATCTGCTTGCGTCTGGATCCTTTCAGACCACTGTATCACTAGTGGCTGGAATATCACAGCCATCCCTGTTTGCGGTCCTGCCCTCTGTTTTGGATGCAATCATCCACCTCACACCCGCCACATTCTCTTCCTCAACACCAAGCAATTGAAGCAGAAAATTTAACTGGCCTGTTATGCCATTGCTGGGTTTCCCCATTTGCTCAGAGCCATGGACTGCACACATGTGCAACTTGTATCTCCTACTGCAACAGAACATGTATTCCGCAACAGGAAACACACCGACTCGATGAATGTGCAGGCCATCATGGACCATTGTGGGTTGTTGATCAGTGTGCTGGCCGAATACAAGGGCAGCGTCCATGCACTTGTATTTTTTGCCAGTTCATCATCAACCAGAGGTTCCAGAACGGACCATATGGAAATGGCATGATTATAAGTGAGCAAACTGCAAGGAATTAACACACACACTAACAAATAGATATGGGGGACACAATACACGGCCAACTGTCTGCCTGCAGAGATAGGGACTGCACAATTAGGCCTGCTTCACATACATGCCCGATGCAGGTGAACACATCTCAAGCCACTAGTGCACATGTTACATAATGTAAAGGCACACAGCCATGCACACACCCATGCATGGCAGACAGGAAATCTGCTCTACATCGCCGTGTGCAAGGTGGCTGTAACATCTATATTGGGGGGGGGGTGTTAACACTGAATTTTTTCTAATGAATATTTATGTATTCTGAGTGTTAAAATTGCATTGAAAATGAGTTAACGTAGAGAAGTAATGCACACATTTGAAATAGCACTTACTTAAGTGACCGCCAATATTCACGAAGTGTATTAATAACAGCTTATTAATGTAAAATGTTGAACTAATGTATAGATTGATGTAGTAGTATGTCATAGAAAAGGTTATGTATTATGTATTCACTTTATTAATCATAGGCCTTAATTTATCAAGGTCTTGGGCCTAGTTGCATGTCAAGCTACATTTCATAGGTGAATTATAAAATGGCTGCTTAGAGAATTCAATTGTGATTTTCCACTGTGTTGACTAAATGCTAGTAACTGAAATTCTTTCTTCTGCTTGCTAGAACATGTTGTACTAGCTAGGAATACAATGTATAACTTAGTGTTTGTAAAAACGACCTTCCCAGGAGCAGACAATGGATGCACTGAGTGGAGTATTAGCTGATACAATAGTGATACCTGACAAGCTCAATGATGGGAACAGGAGAAAAGAAACCAATCATCGACATGTGAACGATGTACTAGTAAATTCTTAGATTTGGGGCTCTACTTTCATTGGACTAAACATAAGCATATGATTCTTTAACCAATAGCAACATGGGAAATAGGTTTAGGACGTCTAACTTAGCCAGACAGCACATGGAGGAGAGAGGCCATTCCGCTATATTCTTTTAACCGTCTTGAACATTTAGTTATTATTCTTTATGAACTGCATGAAGAGACTTTTCTATTCTGAACTTTAATGCTGAATTCAATTGCCTTGCTGACCAAACTGATGTCCAGTCGACGAAGACTGTCACAGCTTGCTGAACCATACTGTGGCAAGGTGTAAGACAATGTTACTCATTGTTATGTCCATTTGCTTTTGTCCCTAGGCACCAACCGCTTATTTTGATAGAGCCATGGTTACATGTTTTTCCAAATTTGTGTTGACCAATTGTTTTGCATGAAGTCCAAACATGCTTTCTATTCTGAGGTTAGTTAGGGTACTCACTGATGATTCTCCTTACATGTAATGTCTTTTCTTTGCTGAATCTAAATGTATGCTAGTCTTTTTGCGCAGTTATACTTGTTATTGATATGTACTGTAACCTTAGATTGTGTACTGATTTTGAGACTAAGTTATATGACATTAGCATTGTTAAAATAGGGAAATAAGCATTTTACCTTTTACATAAAGTTGTGGTTACTAATGGCAGAGAGGTCATGGTGTGTGCAAATT
Organism: Pleurodeles waltl; assembly: GCF_031143425.1. Taxonomy (NCBI): domain Eukaryota; kingdom Metazoa; phylum Chordata; class Amphibia; order Caudata; family Salamandridae; genus Pleurodeles; species Pleurodeles waltl. The sequence continues at coordinate 929,612,136 of NC_090442.1, read as the reverse complement.
ATTGACTTCTATTGATTGTTGATGTTACTGATTGCTACTGCTATTGATTTGTGTCAGAAGATTACCCATTAAACCAAACTTACACAGGAGAAGATTCCTTTAACCCAACTCCCTCCAACAGATGTGTGCTCATACTTAAACTGATTATCTGAACCCTGCACCCGCTAGGGGGTAAGGGGAATGGGAATAGAAAAAAAGAGACTGCCTCCAGATCCAGTTCCTGCCAGTGTTTCACACTTGTAGATAGGATATTCAATGTGTGTCTCTGAAAACCTGCACCTTTCTTCTTATTGGGATTTCTTTAAAGGAAGGAAATTCAGTCCAGTGAAGAGCATAGATAAGTACATTCCTACTGCACATTAAATTGTTCAGCCATTCACATTCAACCAATTCAATCATTCTCCTAACCTGGATCTTTTGAGAGAATAGCCTCTCTCTAAGAGAATAATGTTAACTTAATATCTTCTTTTCTCCAGGAGTCAGAGGTTTTCAAGGTTCTCTTGAGAACAGTTTTAAAGTTCACAAATATACAAACTTCTAATGTATTTTACAGGAAACAAAAACTCCTTCTCAAGGTTCAGTTTTCTCAATCACAGTCTCTAGGAATTAGTCCGAGCACTGAGGTTTGTCTCTAAGACTGACAAGTCCGCAAAGCAAAGAGTTCTTGAATATATATGAACATATATATATTGGCAAATCTGGAAATCATACAAAAGGGTTCCTTACTGCAGTTACTTGAAGTTCTGTTAAGCCAAAACGAATTCTCCTCAGAAAGCCGATAGCCAGTTGTTGGAAGAAGGAAAAATGTAGCTTCTTCATAAGGGAAAAAGGAGCTGGTTTGCACACTGTAAAAAGAAAAATAATTAATTACTCAAAACTGGAAATATTCTATATGAAACGAAGCACCTCAGGAACACTGCTCATTCCCCTCATGATGACATTTGAAGTGCAGGGCTCCCAGAGAGAAACAGCTGGAGGGAAGCTTCAGCATGAGACTAAGGTAGAAACACTAGAGCGCTGACCTCACAAGGATTTGCAGCCCCTATCTTGAGTGGCAGATAAACCTGAAGAAGCTAGTTCTAAGAACAGCCTCCGCAAGAGCCACTGGGAGTGAGGACGCCACTGCAACCAACGTGGGTACAAGGAAAAGGGGAATAGTTTTTAATGTGGGAAGATCTTAACAACGCTGGCAATAGTTTTCCTGAAAATTTGTATCAGTATGGCGTTACATGGTGGGAACTACTCGAAGCGCAGTCAAAGGGTCAAGCAACCTACAAACGTGCCCCTTATAAATTAACCAAATAAGGTCAGACACCCTAATAGTGGTCACATGAAATACACATGGGACATTGTCTGTGTGATGGCCCATACATCATGGACTAGGGGCCTCAATTACCATGCCCTTGTGCCACTTTGTACCACCAGAGCAACACATTATGGATGCCCTACTGCCACAGGTTGCCACTCCACATTTACATGGCCATGCAAAGCCACCTTATGTGGCTTTGCATGGCCTTGTAAATATGGGCAACCTACAGACATGACACTGTGTGAAATGGGTGTTCTAGGGGTGTTACTGGGGATATGACCATGCAACACCCAAGGAATTGAAGGTATCTGACGTATCAACAGATTTACAAGGCTACTAATGCAGCACAAGTTTATGTCATCTAGGGGGGGTGTAAGAGTCATGTATTGAGGAGAAATAGTTATCACTCTCCGTATCTTCGCATTCCCATATGTGCTGCATTCTGCAGCACACATAGTAAGAAGTAAACAAGACTTGTGACGCTTTTTTGTGCAGGAAGGGTGGTTGTAATCTAGGGGGCAAAACGGGGAGCAGCTGATTAGTATTCCACATTTCCAAACACTACACTGCATTTCATGTTGTGACTGTAACAGTATGTTGTTGGTTAGGCCCAAATGGTGCCTATGTGTACTGTGTTGCAGTTAGATGCCATGGCCTGCCCCCCTCCCCCCCAGAAACGGCGTCCGCCTGCCCTGTGTGGATAGACATGTAGAAATGAAGTAATGCCGTTGACGTTGTGCGTCATTGCGGGAGGAGGTTGAGTACTGCTGTGCAACTCCTCATTGGTTGTCATTGGGCCCTATGGGTTACAGTGGCCAATGGTAATGTACGCCGGTGGTGACGGTATGCACCGCAGCGGACATGACCGCCATTGTTTTTTTTTTGTCCTCATTCATCACAATCTGACTCAAAGGGGTGGGGAGGAGGGAGGTGCGGGACCCCGAAACTTCAGGGATCCTCCACCCACTCTTATACCTCTCTCAGTGAGGAGGAGGCTCCCATCCCAGAAACCGAGCTGAGTCACTGACCGTGTGCTGTATAAGATCCACTAAGCGTACTTAGGATCAAAAGAGCAATGTAATCATCGGACAGTCCAGACTCAACGGGGGAAAAATTCAAACATACAAACCTTCCAACCAAACTCTGAGAGGAACCCGGAGCTCCTGCTCCTTCCTCCCCCATTTGGAATCCAATGTGGAGTTATATACTAACGCCTCTATCCAATCCAAAAATGTCAGAGGCAAAACCAACACTCAGGGGGTCATTCTGACCCTGGCGGCCGGTGACCGCCAGGGTCACCGACCACGGGAGCATCGCCAACAGGCTGGCGGTGCTCCCGAGGGCATTCTGACCGCGGCGGTTCAGCCGCAGTCAGAAAGGGTAAACCGGCGGTCTCCCGCCGGTTTACCACTGCCCTACAGAATCCTCCATGGCTGCGGAGCGCGCTCCGCAGCCATGGGGATTCTGACACCCCCTACCGCCATCCTGTACCTGGCGGGTCTCCCGCCAGGAACAGGATGGCGGTAGGGGGTGCCCCGGGGCCCCTGGGGGCCCCTGCAGTGCCCATGCCCAGGGCATGGGCACTGCAGGGGCCCCCGTAAGAGGGCCCCGCAAAGTATTTCAGTGTCTGCTAAGCAGACACTGAAATACGCAACGGGTGCAACTGCACCCGTCGCACCCCTGCAACTACGCCGGCTCAATTCTGAGCCGGCGTCCTCGTTGCAGGGGCATTTCCTCTGGGCCGGCGGGCGCTCTTTTGGAGAGCGCCCGCCGGCCCAGAGGAAATGTCTGAATGGCCGCCGCGGTCTTTTGACCGCGGTGCGGTCATTCAGCGGCGGTACCTTGGCGGACGGCCTCCGCCGTCCGCCAAGGTCAAAATGACCCCCTCAGTTTCTGCAGAATTCTCTTGTAGCCAACAATATCATATAGAACAGCAGTTTCTTCTTCCCTCTCTTTATTGGTGTCTTGCATTCCTGCGGGAGACCGAACATAACCAGGGAGGGGCCGTTTTGGCAGTTGATCAGGAGTACCCCTCTAATTATCTCCTCCACCTTACCCCAAAACTCAGCCAACTGGGGACAACTCACAAAAATATGGAGGTCATCTGCCTTATCCAAGCCACACTTTTTACTGGCCCAAACCCTTCCTTGCCCAATCTTAGATCGTTTCACAGGTGTCCAGTAAGCCCTGTGAATAATATAAAGATGATTCTTTCTCAAAAATGCTGGTCAGACTGTCTTGTATAGGAGGGCATTAGAAGCTTCCCAAAGATACATAAGTTGCTGGCCCGGCAAATCTTTCCCCCACACATTCTCCGGATAATGGAGAGCTCCTTCCACTGTCTCCACAATCAACCAATAAAGCTTTGCTGTCCCATGTCTTATAAGGGGATTAGAGTATAAAAACTCTTTCAGCTCATTTGAGGCCCCTACTTCCTCCTTCACATTTTTCAACCAAATGGAATTTTGAAGATATTTAAACCTGGATAAGCGACCTCCAACCTCTTTGTTCAATGTCTCATAGGACGCCAGCCTCCCTTCTTTAAACAGGTGTTCCCAAAGCAAAAGGTTTGCCTCTTTCAAAGGGACAGGCAACTTATTTCTAGTCCACTCCGGGGATCCCGGTGAGTCCCAAGTTGGGGAGTACCCGCTATAACATGGGCGTTTTACAGCTCTTCTCAGTCCCACCAAAGTTTTACCCAATCCTTAATTAACTTCAACCAAATCTTTTTTTTAGGATCACCAAACTTGTGGAAGACGCCCACATGATATATACCACAACATTTCAGCATTACCCTAAACATTCGCCCCTTCTCAGGGGCATATTTATACTCTGTTTGCGCCGGATTTGCGTCGTTTTTTTTTTACGCAAATCCGACGCAAAACTAACTCCATATTTATACTTTGGCGTTAGACCCGTCTAGCGCCAAAGATCTTGGAGTTTGCGTCATTTTTTAGCGTGGACACCTTCCTTGCGTTAATGATATGCAAGGTAGGCGTTCCCTTCTAAAAAATGACTCCGAGGCATGTGCGCCGTATTTACACTCCAGGGCAAAAATGACGCCCGGGAGTGGGCGGGTCAAAAAAAATGACTTCCAGCCGCTTTTGTGTCATTTTTTAACCCCTGGTCAGGGCAGGCGTTAAGGGATCTGTGGGCTCGGAAGGAGCCCAGAGGTGCCCTCCCATGCCCCCAGGGACACCCCCTGCCACCCTTGCCCACCCCAGGAGGACACCCAAGGATGGAGGGACCCATCCCAGGGAACATAAGGTAAGTTCCGGTGTGTATATATATATTTTTTTTATTGTGGCATAGGGGGGCCTGATTTGTGCCCCCCTACATGCCACTATGCCCAATGACCATGCCCAGGGGACATAAGTCCCCTGGGCATGGCCATTGGGCAAGGGGGCATGACTCCTGTCTTTGCTAAGACAGGAGTCATTTAAATGGGGGTTGGGAGTAAAAAAAAATGCCTCAAATCGGGTTGAGGTGAAAATTTTGCCTCAGCCTGACTTGCCCCATTTTTTGACGCCCAAGCTCCATTTTCCCCTACGCCGGCGCTGCCTGGTGTAAGTCATTTTTTTTTACGCACACCAGGCAGCTCCGCTGGCTAACGTCATTCCATAAATAAGGCGCCCGCATGGCGCTTTGGAATGGCGTTAGCCGGCGTTACATTTTTTGAACCACAACTGCGTTGGCGCAGTTGTGCGCCAAAAAGTATAAATACGGCCCTCAGAATCCCCCAGTTCCTCCCTTAATTCCTTAGAATTCTTCAAAAAAATAGCCCATGCATAGTGCTGCACATCAGGTAAGATCAGTCCTCCTTTCTCTCGCTTCCTCTTCAACCTCTTCCAAGCAATACGCACGCCTTTTGAAGCCCAAATGAAGCTACCTTTTTCCCCCTAAAGCTTACTCAACCACTGTTTCTCAAACATCAGCGGGACTGCATTAAAGACAAATAACCATTTTGGAAAAATTATCATCTTTACTAAATTCACACATCCTATAAATATGAGGAGGAGACTGGTCCACTTCTTCATCAATTGTGTTGATTCCCTCAGAATCTTTTTAAAGTTGACCTCTGCAATTTTTTCTACTTCTTGCGTTAGACTAATTCCTAAATATTGTACTTCTTTTTTAACTGGGACTCCAGTTACCTTCATATTCCACACCATTACTTCCGACTTCTCACCATTAGCAGCAAAACCGCTGACCTTCCCAAAAGCCCCCGCCTGTTCCTTCAAAACCTCTAAGGTCTGGGTCAAGTCAGATGTGTACATTAATACATCCTCTGCATAAAGAGAAATCTTCTTGGTCCAATCCCCACAGCAGAACGGGAGTACCCTCTCATCCCTCCTAAGTTTACAGACAAAAGGCTCTAAATATATATTAAAAAGCAATGGTGACAACGGGCACCTCTGTCTCGTGCCCCTTTTTATTTTGAAAGATGAGGATAAGATTCCATTTGCCAAAATTCTAGCCTCTGGGTCCTGGTAGATCCCCTACAAAACACCCAAACATTTCTTTCCTAAATTAAAAATCTCACAAACCTTCCTCAAATAAACCCAGCTTACCCTATCAAAAGCCTTAGTAGCATCCATCAAAACTATTGCGAAGGGATCCCCATGAGTAGTCGCTAAGTCAATTGAACCGATCAAAATATGTGTCAAACCCTGCATCGACCTTCCCTTCCTAAAGCCTTTTTGATCCTCATGAAAAAAAAATCCCAGGACCCCACTTAACCTGTCCACCATAATTTTCACAAAAATCTTGTAGTCATTATTTAGCAGTGAGATAAGTCTATATTCATCACAAGATCTTGAATCCTTCCCAACCTTCGGAATTAATTCCATGTCGGGACATTTTACTTCTCCCTTCTGAGATGTCATTACACAGGTCAAAAAAAAAAAGGATTAATACTACCTCCCAAACACCTATAAATTTCTAATGGCAAGCCATCTGGGCCTGGGGCTTTACCCACTTTGCCTGTTTTTTTTTTTTTGTGTTGAAATTCTTTATTAACATTGCAAGGTGGTACAAAGCGAAAGGGGACGAAGTCCCCACAAATGCAGAAAATGGCTCAGATAATATCACCTAGAGTGTAACTTAAGCAGAGTGCAACCAACAATTCATCTCTAAATTGGAAAAGGACACTAATATTAAAACAAAACATAGATAACAAAGTATAAACGGGAGAGAAGAAGGAGCTTGGGGTGAGAAGAAAAGAGAAGATGGGGAAGTGAAGGGGAGGAGGAAGGAGATGGCCGAAGTGCAATGAAGGCGACCTCACGACGCAACGTCTGGAATAGCATGTCTCGCTGAAAGGAGGCGCTGCCCAAGGGGGGACTTCATACCATCTAACTAGCTAGTCCAGGGCGCCTTTATGGGTCGCCCTCCCCCACACTAAAGTACAGGATATCTGAGGCCAATCACACAATACCATACCATATTGACGGGTAAAGAATACTGCTGTACGCTACAGCTGTGGGTCATTAAAACGTAGTAATGATGAAGAGGCCCAAAGAGGGAGGGAACGACCCGGGTCTGGGTTCCTAAATAGAGGATGTGTGCGAGGCCCAGTGGGGTCTACAGAGGGCACTATGCAGAGCTGCCCCGTTTATGGAGATACGGGTCCACACCTGGTTGAATACAGCGGCATGATCCTGTAGGTTGTAAATAACTCTTTCATGTGCAGCAATGCGGGTCATTGCCACAATCCATTCCTCCGGGGTTGGGGAGATTATAGATCTCCAGTGACGGAGAATGCATATTTTAGCGGTGGCTAATGCCGTATGCAACAAACGACTATGCGGCCGAGGTAGAGCCGAGAGGGAGGTCATGTCATGCAGTATGACAAGGGAGGGAGAGAGTGGCACCTGGAGCGGTATGAATTCAGCCAGAATGAGGCCTATAGCTTTCCATAAAGGCTGGACCGTCGGGCAGTCGATTAGGATATGAAGCAAATCGCAGTGTGGCTCTGTGCAGCGGCAACACTTGGCATGCGGAAGAAGCCCTGTTCTGTGTAATTTCGCTGGAGTCCAATACCAGTCATGGATTACCTTGAAGCGATATAATTTTAATTGAGCTTCTCAGGTACCCTTATCCAGGGCCTCCAGAATGTCCGCCCAGTCCTCCGTGTCAAATGTCCACCGCAGGCGTTCTTGCCATTTTAAACGCAGCTTTTCCTGGAGAGGTTGCGAATAAAGGTGTTGTGTGATGACTCCGTAGAGGCCTGCCATAACACCCTTACATTTTCCCCAAGTTTTTAAGTAAATTACCACCGGTGAGGTCTGGAGACCCCAGCTAATCGTATCGGCACAGTGTTGCAAGCAATGTTTAAGTTGCAGATATCGCCTTTCCTGCCTCGGTGGAGGTTAAATTACTCCCGTAGTTTAGAGAAAGATTTGAGCGCTTCATCCTCTAGCACCTGAGCAAGGTCAAGGATGCCAACTCTGCTCCATTGCTGCCAATTCAGCACCTCCCTTCCTATCCGTAGGCCATCATTGTTCCACAGGTGGGCCTGGGCGTGTAGAAGAGGGTGCACCCCAAACAGGTGATGAGCCCTGCACCAGGCCGCTCGGGTCGCCTTCATAATCGGGTTTGCTGTAGCAGAGGATGAGAGGCTGCTGCAGTAGATCCTGCCAAGCCCCCCCCCCCCCCCATTGTGGGAAAGCAGAGTCTTTTCTGCGGTGGCTACGGCGATCCAGGCAGTGTATGAGCCAGTTGTGACAGTTGTAGCACTAATGCATATTGTTCCACCGAAGGAAGTCCTATTCCTTCATGGGAACGGCACGCCATCAGCCTAGCTGATGCCTGACGTGGACGCGTAGAACCCCAGACAAAGGCTCTTCTTTGTGCATCAATTGACCGCAGGGTGGACAGAGGCACCTGCAAGGGTAGAAGGCCCAAAACGTAGGCAAAGCGAGGGACCATGACCATCCGGACAGCCTGCATTCTGCCCCACATGGAGTGGCCCAACTGGTTCAATTTCTTGAAGTCGAGTTTTAGTCGCGCAACGAGAGGATCAAGGTTGTCTGCCACCATATGGGCCAGTCCTTGGTTGACGAGTACTCCCAGATATTTAAGGCGCCTCTTTGTCCAACGAAAAGGGAGGCCGTGAAGCACAGCCTTTGTGGTCATTCGCGAGAGGGGGAGGGCTTCGCTCTTGTCCCAGTTTATGTGGTAACCAGAGAGGGGGGCAAACCCATCAATGATCTCCAGCAGAGCTGATAAGGAACGCTCCAAGTCCGTCACAGTTAAGAGGACATCATCGGCATATAAATATATTTTAGATGTGCCGTTCGGTAGGGGGAGGCCCTTTAGCGAGGGAGAAGAATGAATTGCGGCTGCCAGTGGTTCCATTGCCAACATGAACAAAAGGGGCAAGAGGGGACATCCCTGACGTGTCCCTGTATGGATGGGGAAGGGGTCCGGGAGGAAACCTCCACAGTTGACCTGTGCCGTGGGATGGTCATAGAGCAGGTGTACAAGAGAGATAAACCGGTCCCCCAGACCAAACTTTGCCAGGGTCACGAAGAGATAGGGCCACTCTATGCAATCGAATGCCTTCTTGGCACCCAGAGACAGGGCCAGTGCAGCCTCTGGCATATCGCTGGCTGCCCACAGAGCATTACACAAAGTCCGAAAATGTTTTTTGGAGGTGCGACCCGGTACAAACCCCACTTGAACTTGGTGTATGAGGAATGGAATGACTTTCCGTAAACGGTTCGCTAAGACACTAGTCAGTATTTTGATGTCGCCGTTAAGGAGAGATATGGGTCGGTAGCTGCCACAAAGGAGAGGGTCCCGGTTTCGGTATGACCGCTATGGTGGCATTGTTGGAGATAGCACCCAGGGACTTCGTCCGGCAGGTTTCGCCCAAAGCCCTGTGTAGAACATCAATCACCTCCTCCCCTGCCCATTTATAGAATTCCGCGGGGAACCCATCCTCCCCGGGAGACTTGTGGTAGGAGAGGTCAGAAATGACCTTCTCGATTTCCATCCTATTGATTTATTCATCGAGAAGATTGCGACCTTCCTCAGAAAGAGAGGGTAGGTCAATGATAGCAAGAAAGTCCTCAATTTGGGCAGGGCTAGATGTCACCTCCGGCATATAGAGGGGCCGGTAAAAGGACGCAAATTCATTGAGTATCTCTTGTGGGTGCGTAAGCACTTCTCCCGTATGGGCGCGGATGGCTGGGATAGCGAGAGCGGCGGTTCTCTGACGGAGCTGTGCTGCCAGCAGCCGGCGGGCTTTCTCACCTTGCTCATAGTGTCTCCCTTGCAGGCATAGCAAGGCGTATTTGGCCTGGGAGGTTTACAGCTCGTTGAGAGCCATGCGGGCATGTTCTAGATGTTTGCGCATGTGAAGAGAGGGGTGGGTCGTGTATCGCCGCGTGAGATGCCTAATATCTGTTTCCAGTGCCTCTTGCCGCTCTTTTCTCTCTCTGTTCACCAACGCCGCGTCTCGCATCATTTGCCCACAAATGGTTGCTTTGGCCATTGCCCATACAACCCTCTTGGAGTCGACAGTGCCTGTGTTTTCTTGAACGAATGTGGATGCATGGGCTCTCAACTGTGTCTTACCCTGCCGTGAACGGTAACTATGTGCAGCAAATCTCCAGGGTTTGCGACCCGGGGACACCAGGCCCAACTGGACAGCTACGTGGATTGGGGAGTGGTCCGAGAGGCCACATTCAGGTATGCAAGCATCTTGGGAATGGGCCACTAGGTTGTGTGACATGAGAAAATAATCTAGACGGGATTGAGTGCCGTGCACCAGTGATAAGAAGGTGTACTCCCTGTCAACCGGATGCGTCAGTCGCCAGTGGTCCACAAGGCAGTTGTCCAGCATTATATCAGACTGTATGGCCCTGTCGGCCTGGTTGCTAATGTCTAGGGGCCCTGTGCTATCCAGTACTGCATCTCTAGCCAGAATCCAATCTCCCCCGATCACATAACGAGTCGCCCCTGTTTCAGTCAAGAGACGGTTGATTTGCAGAAAAAACAGTCACTTAGAGCCAGTCGGGGCATAAACAGAGCCCACACACAGCGAGGAGTCCCCTAGCTTAAGCTTAGTGAACACATATCTCCCTTCTGGGTCAGCCCATGATTTAATGATGGAGGAGGGTTTTTCGCAACAGCAGTGCAACATCACACTTCCGGATGGCGTTGCCTCCTATATTTTGTAGGGTGGGGCTGCAGCTAAATAATGCCGTTCCCACCCAGTCCCTGCGTAGCTTGTCGGACCTATCCTTGTCAAGGTGCATCTCCTGGAGTAAGGCTATGTCGGCCCGCTTGAAGTTAAGGTAGGAGAGCACATTTTTTCATTTTATGAAATGGATAAGGCCGTTTATGTGATCCGTAGCGGGGTAGAGGGAGGTGGGGGGAGTTGACCATCACAAAACTCAGAGATACGGGCCAGGGAGTCCAGATGGGGAGGAGAGAGAGGGTGGGTGGAGGGGGAGGGAGCTAGAAAAGGTGAAAGTCAAGGTCAAAGATCTGAAGAAAGGGTCTGTCACAGGCAGAGGAGGGGGTAGCAGGAGGAGAAAGAAGAGAGAGAGGGAAAGGGGGAGAGGCGAGAGAGGTGGGGTGGAGCAGGGGAGGAGGGGAGAGAGGAGAAGAGAGAAGAAAAAGAAGATGGGGAGAACCCTAGGAGAGGGAAGAACAAGGTCAAGGAATGGAAAAAGAAACACAGAGAGAGGAAAGGAGAGGAAAAAGAAAAGAAAGGGGAGAGATAGAAACGCGAGAAATGGGCCAAAAGAGAAGAACTCGGTACTACCCTCACACGTAATAAAAAGGGGAAGGGAGGGGGAAAAGAGAGAGAAGGAGAAGGAGAAAGAGGAGGAAAAGGAAGAAATAGAGAAAAGAAAGCGGAACAAGTAAGTTCCTCCACTCTCGAACTGTGGTCTGGGGGTCTAAACCTAAGCCTGTAAAGGTCAAACGCCCAAGCACCCGACCAGCGGGCCCCCGGCCGGGGGGGGGTAGGAGGCGCGCAGAACATCTCAGTCCCGCTAATCTATTGCCCCTTCAGGGCATTGCGGGTTAGATGTGTGATATATGGTGTAAGAGATAAGAGATATGAGATACATGGGCACTGAAGGGAATCGCCCGGTCACCCAGCAGAAGTCAGTATGGCTCTGTGCTGTGGGGGGGAAAAGCGAAGGAGTCGGGGGAGGGTGGGGGACTGTCGCAGAGTACACCTAGGTTAGAACCACGTTGCCATTAGTATAATGCTGTCAAGTCACTCAGATGACACAGGCGGAGAATATCCACAGGTAGAGGGGGAGGGGGAGGAGAAGAGAGAGGGGGAAACAGCCAACAATACAGCCGGTAAGGGCCCAGCTATACCCAGTACAGTAGTCCCCAGTCGTCTCAGACAGTAGGTACAGATAGTGTGTCCGAGTGTGGGTAAATCAGACAGCATAGTGGGGTGATATCCTAGCTTGAAGAAGGGTATGGGAGGCATATGAGTGCAAAGATTAGGGGGGGCGGCGATGCGCAAGGAAGGTGGTAGGGCGAGCAGGGGGGAGGATAGAGGATAGAGGGTGGTCTATGAGCCAATGAGCGATCAGACAGTGAAGACTAGAACCAATAAGCAATAGCCAGTTAGGAACACTCAACCTTGAAACGTATCACAAGCGTATACAATCTAATTCTGAAATCAGAAGGACAATAAGCAAGTTATACAATGGACTCAAACATGCCAAACGAGAGCCGGACAAGCTAAGGTAATCGTAGAACCTAATGGAATGCAGTTCAACTATAAATCAAATGTCAACTACATTATCAGAGAGGCAGGTACTCATCCCTCCGTCATCTCAGTAGAAGGACCTCTGCAGCTCTCACAGAACATCGCATGGTTCGCTGTTGCAGTTCCCTTTGGGACGTTGTGCAGCTGTGTCATCAGGTGGGAGTTGTGGGGGGTTTCAGTGGGCAACAAGCTTTGTCCCTGTCCGTGTTTTGCATATGCAGCACCACTGCCTGCAGGCCTTGACCCCTGTCATTGTGGCTCTTCGTGAGTCTCTCTAAGTCTCTCCCCCTAGTTTGGGGGTCTGCGGTGGCCCATCCTGCTTCTCCTAGGGTGAGGTTTGGGGGGATGTCAGTCGAGTCGTCCCGGGCAAATCCTGTGACCGGGCCGGGGGCCCTATATCCATGGACTGAGCCTGGGATTGGAGCCCTTAAAAAAAAACTCATAGATCCTCAGGGTCGTAGAAGTCCTTGGACACCTCATTTTTGGTTATCCACATTCTTGCTGGTTCGAACAAACCCTATTTCACTTCCATTTGACGCAAACGAGGTCGAAGGGCCAGAAACACTCTCCGCGGTTTGCTGGTCTCTTTGGAAAAGTCGGCCGTCAGCCTGATCTCTAGCCCAACCATCCGGAATGTGCCATGTGACCGGGCCGCCTGTAGGAGTTGACGAGTCTGCACATGTCGTAAAATGCATGCTATAATGGGGCGGGCCGATTGGCGTCTTCCCATCTTTTAGAACCAAGCCTGTGCACCCTTTGGAATTCCAGTGGGGGGTCGAAAGTGAGGACCGTTAGCTTGGGGAGGGTCTCTCGCAGATAGGAGTGAATGTCTGTGCCTTCAATGGTCTCCGGTAATCCAAGAAAGCGGACGTTATCTCTGCGGCTTCTATCTTCTAGATCAATCAGCTTACTTCGAAGGTATATACGTTTCTGGTCTCCGTCCGTGAAGGAGTTGATATGTGTCTCCACTGTCAAGACCCGCTGCTCTAGTCCCAGTACTCGCAACTGAAAGCCCGCAATTTCTAAGCGCATGGATTTCACCTCAGCCATCAGGAAGGCCATGGCGTTGTCCATCCCCTCCAGCCTGCGACCCACTGCCAAGATCTCCTGCAGAATGGGGTCCATAGTGACTCCCTGCACATGTACTGTCATGATACCGGGTGGAGTGAGTACCTACAGTTCCGAGACGGGGGACGGCGCTCTCGAGTTTTGTAGAGCTTCTGAGAAGAGCAATTGCCGGGATGGTTTACGTGATTGTTTGCCTGACGCCCTACCACCAGGCATCGCAGACTCCCAATCACGAGTGTGGTCCAGTAGTTTGCGGAAGAGGAGGGAGATTCCTGCAGGATAGCATCTGGCTAGTCGCTAGTCGGACGCAGGCAAGTCAATGGCACGATTGAAGGAGAGGGGAGGGAGAGGGAGGAGACTCTCAATGCCCTCCACTCTGTGTCCAGTATCCAGCGGGGTCTGGTAAGTAGCAACCGTGAAGCCATCCGACAGAAGGTAGAGAACAGGGGAGGAACGGAAGGTGCAGGTCCCAGGGGCTCAAATCAGTCGAGAGAGAAAACGCAATTACCAGGAGGCCTCAGGCGGTCCAATAGCCTCTCCCAACCTACGGGCCCTCCATCCTGGGGACCACTGTGTACAGTGTAGCCATTGTTCAGTGGCATGGTCGCTTTTCCCTTGGCGGCTCCGATTGGTTCCCCACGCTCCACCTGCATGGTGCAGGAAGGGCCCACAGTTCACCTCGTTCGTAGATCCACCTCCCAGTCCTTATAGGCTCTGCTTCACGTGGGTCTTGACCCTATCCACAATTCCTGCTGTCTCTGGCCACGTACCCCTCCTCGCAGTCACTGGTCAGGGCCTCTCCTGGCAGTGCCGGCTCGCTGCCGTAATGTCACCACGTCCGAGATGCGCCGTTATTACCGCCCCCGTTAGGCAGTCTTAGAAGAGGGGGGTGGTCGGAGGATCTGCATGGAGGTGGAGGTGGGGGGACCAGGTCATCACCCCCCCGGGCTCCCTCATTCTCTGAAGAATGACGCACCGGACCCATGGCTCGCAGGTTCCCTGACCCCCTCACAGCACTATCCAAAGGGGGGGTGTGGGAAGCAGGTAAAGCTGACCTGGGTGCAGGCCCATGTAGATGATGAGCGGAGCCGTGGGTCAGTCCAATGGTGCTCTGGCTTCAGCGAGGCTCAAGTCGCTACTCATGTTCCTCCCTGGGCCGCTCGGAGCCGCCCTCTGCTCACGATCCACTTTGCGCCGGTCCTCAAAAGCTGTCACGGTTTTCACTGGGCTTACTGTCGAAGTTGATGAGGGTTGGGGAACGACCCCGATTCCGTCAGGTTCTGCTCTGGCCGAGGTAGGGGCGACCCCTTCTGGTAGCCACGGTGCTGACAATAGCAAGCCACTACAGTCTGTGCCCTCCAGAAGGAGTCCCAGAGGAAAAACCCCAAAAGGGTAAAAAACCTCCAACAGGAACTCCCTGAAACAGAAGGAGGACACAAGGGCGTTAGAACTGAAGATCCGAGAGTACAGAAAAACTGGAGACGAAGACAGGTCAGGAAATACTGGGTCCACAAGAGGAAACCAGCCGGAGCGTGACTACCACCAAAGGAGTGATGCAACGCAATGAGCAAGCAGCTGAATTCCCCTTATATACCCCTAGACAGGAAGTAGGAAACAGGAAGTAGAAACACCACCATCTTGGATTGGGGAAAAGAGTATAACATAGAATAAAGAACATGCGTCCAACAAAGAGAAACAATGAATGCTTGGGATAGAGGAAGTGGGCAGCATGCTGGGAAAGGGAAAAGGCATGCATAAAAACACCATCATGTGCAGATATCCGGCTTTTGCCTGTTGAGACCTGGTAAGTGGTGAAGAAGAAGGTTTCTTTAATGTCAGAATGTTAAGCGCACTAAATGCGCTATGCGCGGCAGGTTCGAGACCCAACTCGGGGTCTCATCTCCTGCCGTGTCTGCCCTTGCGGCAGAAACAAAAGAAGGGGGCGCGGCGAGTGCTGCGACCCCTGGCCGGACTCGCGGCTTCCCTGTGGCCTGCCTGCAAGCCGCGGCTTCCCCCGCGGCTTGCATGTAGGCTGCGGTGTTCACCAAATGCCGTGCCGTGGCCGCCCGTGCTTGCAGCTGCAGCCGCCGCGGCGTGACAGTAGGTCCCCCCTCGAGTCCCCAGGTTTGTGAGGGAAAAGCCGAAAAAAGCGACGAAAAGTGGGGCATGAACTGAAGGGGCATCCTCCCAGGAACACTCACTCATAGGGTAGCCTTTCCAATGAATAAGATATTGGAGGCGTCCATGGAGAGTCACAGATTTCCTGGACCTCGTACTCGGGCACATTATCAGTCAACAGAGGGGGAGGACAGGAGAATTGTCTGTGAAAAGGATCAGGAAGGTACAGTTTAAGTTGGGAGACATGGAATACAGGGTGTATCTTCCAAGTCTGGAGCAGACGAAGACGCACAGACACTGGGTTAATCTTTTTGAGAATCAGGAAGGGACCATAAAAACGGGGTTTGAATTTGTTCTGAGTAAGTCGGAGAGGTAGGAATCTAGAGGAGAGCCAAACTTTATCAATGACCTGATAGCGAGGAGCCGCACAACGTCTCTTATCAGCTATGTTTTCCATGCATGACTTAGTGGCCACAAGGTTGGAATGGATAACACGTTGGACACCCCGTAGCTGTCGAACAAAGGAGGAGATGGCAGGAAGATTGGAAGTATCTTTCAGGAGAGTTGGAAAGGCCTTAGGATGGAAACCGTAGGAGCCATAGAAAGGGGAGACTTTCGAGGCGCTGTGTATTGAGTTGTTGTAGAAGAATTCTACAAGTGGTAAATAGGTAGCCCAATTACTCTGCGTAGCATTGCAGAAACTACGTCAATATTGTTCGAGGCCTTGATTGAGTCGTTCCATCTGTCCGTTAGTTTGAGGATGGAACCCTGATGATAAGGCCACTTCGATTCCCAAGGTCTTACAGAATTGTTTCCAGAATCTGGAGATATATTGAGGACCTCTATCCGATATAATGACCTGAGGTAATCCATGAAGTCGAAAGATTTCTTGTGTAAAGATTTGACCTAATTATTTTGCCGTTGGTAACTTTCTTAAGGCCGTGAAGTGAGCCATCTTAGTGAAGGAGTCCACGGTTACCATTATTACGTGATTTCCCATTGAAGAGGGTAATGAGCACATGAAATCTGTGGAGATAGTGTTCCATGGACCTGGGGGAACTGGTAGTGGGCGAAGTAATCCTACTGGTTTAGTACGGGGTGTCTTGGCTTGAGCACATATAGGACAGGATGATACATATTCTTCAGTATCTGTCTTGAGAGTTGGCCACCAGAAGGAGCGAAGCAGAAGTTCTTTGGTAGCTTTCATTCCTCGATGATCTGCGATGGGGGAATCATGGCACATACGTAAGGCTTTAGTCTGTACTAGTTTAGTGGGTAAGAACAGGGCCTTATCATAATAATAATACCCTTGATCTATATGAAGTTGCGGACGCAACTTATTCTGCTCTGTATCTTCTAGACGGGCATATTCGGACTTGGTCTAAAAAAGTCTGTACTAAACCAATGATCTTGTTATTGTCAAATAGGTTCTGTGCAGGAGAATCGCTGCACTCAGGGTAACGTCGGGACAAGGCATCCGCCAGGATGTTCAGAGAACCAGGGATGTATGTGATATAAAAGTCATATTGGCTGAAAAAGAAAGCCCATCGAGCCTGCCGGCTATTCTGACACTGAAAGTTTCTTAAGCACTGTAGATTTCTGTGTTCTGTCCGGGCTTCAAAGGGTTCTTTCGAGACCATCAGAAAGTGTCTCCATTCTGTGCATGCGGTCTTTAAGGCGAGTAATTCACGTTATAGCACGGAATAGTTCCGTTCTGAATCAGATAAAATGTGTGACAGGTAGAAAACAGGGTGCTCTATATCATCATTGTCTTGTCTTTGCAGTAAGGCAGCCCCAATGGCTCTTTCGGATGCGTCTGCGACAACAATGAATTGTTTGCTGGTGTCTGGATGTCGTAGAATGGGGGCTTGAATAAAGGCATGCATAAAAACACCATCATGTGCAGATATCCAGCTTTTGCCTGTTGAGACCTGGTAAGTGGTGAAGAAGAAGGTTTCTTTAATGTCAGAATGTTAGGCGCACTAAATGCGCTATGCGCGGCAGGTTCGAGATCCAACTCGGGGTCTCATCTCCTGCCGTGTCTGCCCTTGCAGCAGAAACAAAAGAAGGGGGCGCGGCGAGTGCTGTGACCCCTGGCCGGACTCCCGGCTTCCCCTGCGGCTTGCATGAAGGCCGCGGTGTTCACCAAATGCCGCGCCACAGTGGCCCGTGCTTGCAGCCGCCACCGCGGCGTGACAAAAACACACAAGGCCATGGCCCGGAGCGTCATCGCCGGCCGCGCTCCCCCTCGTTTGTCTCTAACGGGGGCCGGGCCCTCCCTTCGCTTGGCAAACGGCACCCCCAGCGGCAGGGACCTCTGGTGTGTCTCCGGTGCGCAAGGCGAAGTGCCCAGAGTCCACACAACACCGCCGCCCCCGGCCCGAGGCCCGCAGATCCGCGGAGCTTCAGTCCTAAGTGGCCATCCTAACTCGCGGCCAAACCCCACCCCCCACTTTGCCTGTTTTTAAAACAGACAATAATTCTTTTAACTCAATTTGTTCATTCAGTATTCTACTATCCTCCTCACACAAGGAGCCCATGTGCAAGCTTTCCAACCAGCCTACCACATCATCCGTCCGTACATCCAACTCCTCAGCATATAATTCAGGAAAAAAATCTCGAAAGAATTCACTAATCTTATTATCACCCTTTTTCACCCTTTCTCATCCTCCCTGTATTAATCTCTCTCAGCTCTGTCACCCTGCCATTTTCTCCGTCCCCTTTCAACTTCCACGCTAATATCTTTCCACAGTTCTCCCTATATTCCCCATATTCAAAATGCTCCATCCTATGTGCCTCACTCCTCTTCCTAACCCTACCCTCAATCACGCCCTCTATCTCCGCTGGCAACCTTAAAGGAACCCTGCATAGGTTATCCACCTCCTTCTCCTCAAGTCCTGGACTAGCCAATGTGGCCTCTACCTGTTGTATCTCCTCCTCCAACCGGTCTACCTCTTCCTTATGTTTTCGCCTTCTGAAAGAAGCCATACTAATTAGCCTTCCACAAAGAAATGCCTTAAAGGAATCCCACATCATAGCAGGTGGGGCAGAACTTACATTTAGAGAGAAAAATTCCCTTACATCCTCTTGTAACTTTGCCACTATCTCACTTTTTAACAGAAGTGACCTATCTAGTGTCCATCTTCCTTGGACTTCCCTCCCAGTTAAGCCAATGCTAATTGAAATGGCACGAGTGATCTGACAAGTGGGATCCAACATGAAAAATGTCCTTTACACACTGACCCAAACCCCTTTCTATCAAGATAAAATCGATCCTGGATTGATGTCTATATTTTTTGTTATTGAACATGTAACCTCTGAAAGAACCATTCCTCTCCCTCCATATATCAGATAAACCCGATTAGGACATTATGAACAGAAGTTGATGACTCATTTTCATATTAATTTTGGACCTACTCCCTGAAGATCTATCTAGGTTGTAGTTTAGAACCACATTAAAATCCCCCATCCAGATGATAGGATCAGGACATAACAGCAGGTGCTGAAATAAATCTACTAATGGGGCAATGTCATCCTTCTTGGGACCGTAGTATCCTACGAGCGTAAACGCCTTATCTTACATCATCAATCACCCAATAACCCATCTTCCACCCTTATCGAACCAACCATCCTGGAGAGAGATGTTAAGATGCTTCTTAACCAGAATGGCGACCCCAGACTATCCCTTGTACCCACCCACAGGGCTTAAACATTGCCATACATTCCTGTCTCGACAAATGGGTCTCTTGAAGCACTAGTATATCCGCCCTATCATCTTTCATATATTGTAGCAACTTTTTCTGCCTTCTCACCACCCGTAAACCATTTATATTCCAGGTAAGGAGTCTCACTACCTTCTCATCCATCATCTACCTGACACCTACTCCCCCCAAAAACAAACTAACAGCTATAGTTCTGAGGACCATTTTTTTGTCTTTTCCCCTTCATATGCTCCCCACCCAGTGCCCCTACCCTCCCCCCCCTCCTACTCCCATCCCCCCCCCCACCCATTGTCCCTCCCAGGAAAACCCACCATAAATTTTTTGGGCAACAATGCCCCCAGAAGGCTCACGCTGGGCATGCTGTTACACAATACTTAATATAAATTGTATATATCAAATGATGCTAATAAATATGGGAGACTTAAGAAGATTTACTGGACTCCAACTCCTTAATCAGGTCATCGACCTCACCAACATTCTTAAAGTTAAACATTTTATTGTTTGCCATCACCCTCAATGTGGCGGGAATCTCAAATGCACTGAGGCACCAAGCTTCCTTAGCGCCTCCATTCTTGTCCCCAACTCCCACTGCCTGCCCAGGGTTATTGCTGAGAGGTCCGACCTGATCTTGAAAGTGATTCCCTCAGCCGAAACTGACTTCTTTTTTAAAGCTGCTAATGAGGTTTTTTCCTTAATTGCATATGTATGGAAGCACACCAAAATTTTCCATGGGGAAGCATAAATTAATTGCCTCTTAAAAGGATCACGATGCACCTTTTGAAAGTCTTTTACAATCTCTTCATCTGTCAACTCCACCTGCAGCCCCTGTCTGATCAGCCATTCTACCAAACCCTTCAAATCATCAGCTTCAAGACCTTCGGGAATGTTAAAAATCTCAAATTGTTACGCCTATGATGATTTTCCAAAGTTTCAAGCATACTTCTGATAGTTTCTTCACCACTTTTCAAAGTCTGCATGTCTGACTTATTGTTCCTTACTTCCACCTTTAAGTTCCCAAGCTCTTCTTCCAGAGCTGCTGTTCGACCAGCCAGATCATCAATTTTTTTCCAGATCGATCCACACAGTTCTCAGATCTCATGTTGATTAGAATTTGACCTCTCAAAACCGTCCTTAATTTCACCCACCAAACTTTTCGAAATTTCTGAAATTTAATGACTCATGGGGCTCATGGGGCTCATGGACACACTCATCGCTCCACAACCGGGTCCTTTTCTTCCTCAGATCTAGATGTGATGACCACCAAATCCTCTACTGTGGGAGAGTTATGCTCTTTATACTCGATCTCTCCTAATTCTGCCACATCCTGTTCTGTAAGCTCGAAGGAGTCCTAAACCCGGTGGGGGGGGGGCTTCCGTGAGGCACTGGAGCTCACCTCCTCCCCCTGAACCTGCAATGCTCCGGCCAAAGGAGAAAACCTATTTACCACAGGGAGTGTATGTGTCATGTGCCACCTGGGGATCTCTGGTGCCAACCTTTTTGGCCATATTAAGCACTATGATCTCTCCAGCTGGGTCAGGTAACAGGCCCACACCCACCCTTGAACCCTCCTGCCTGGTAGAGTCAAATTCATCGACTTGCAATTTAGGTAGTACTCTAAAATATGTTCTAAATGAGGGGGTGACCTTTTGCCTACTGGCACGCCTGCTTTTGAAGGTACCATGACTCTTATCTTGACCACAAACGTCTTGCACCTCAGAGAACACCTTTATCGGTTCTTTAGCTAGGGAGTCTTCTGATTTCCTTTTACTCCCAAAAATCCTTCTCCCACTTCTTAATGCATAATCTGGGCTCCTCCCTGATTCTGACCTCCTCTGCACCCCAGGCACACTTGTGGCAATTCGGGGACCCCCTTGCATATGTCTCTTACCTCCAACTGGCCCAGTCTCCACCAAATCCGGCTTCTGCTGTTCCAATAACAAAGAAGATGAGACAGTACCTTGGACGCCTGGACCTGTATCTGAATCGCAGCTAGTCAGACCGTTTACTCGACTTGTACTAACTCTACCACTCCTCTCCCGGAGGGGAATCCGTGCTGCTGCCACTCTGCCATGTTTCAGGTCTGTTGCTGCACTCCCCCAGGGCGTGGGTGTACCAGACACCCTCAAACTTCAGGGCCCCTCCAGCTTGAAAGAGCCCCTTAGGTAGGTGAAAAATGCTACCCTCCCTCTCCTGTCACCGCAATAGTCACTATTAACCATTCAAATAAAAAAGAGCAGCCGTCCTCGGAGCACCTCCACGACCCGCTACTCGCCAGCTGCCATGTTTTCCTTCATGGCTGCCATCTGTTCACTCACTTGCTACCTGACCTTCAACAGGAGAGGACCTACACTGCAAGTGCTGCTGTGACCTGTGTCTGGAACCTACCAGGGCTTGTGTCACTGGGGAAAGGGTCCCTGCCTTCATCGGTGTGGAGTTGGAGAGGCTGGTTGATGTGGTCCTACCCCAGTACCAAATGCTGTATGGGCTTCCAGACCAACACCTGAGTACACTTTGAGCTCGATGCAAGGGGCATAGGTGCATGGAGTGCTGTGTGTGAGTTCCTCGTTTGGGGGGTTGGTGGAAGGGTTCTGTGCAGCGTGCTGCATGTATGGTGGGCAATGTCTGTGCGTAAGGGGATGGGAGGGCAATGGTGGGCCATGAGTGTAACAGGCCAGACAGTATGACTGATACCTTTTTCTATGTTTATTTTTCTGCAGGTCAGCACCCATCAGAAAAAGGGTGTATGGCGTGCCATCACCAAGGACATGCGGGCCCTGGGAGTCTCTGGCAGGCAGAGCACCCACTGTCGCAAACGGTGTGAGGACCTGAGACGCTGGGCAAGGAAGATGGCAGATGCCCAGCTGGGGATGGCCTCCCAACGACGAAGGGGGGCCCATCAAACCCTGACCCCCCTGATGGCATGCATACTGACAGTGGTCTATCCGGAGCTAGATGGGCGCTTGAGGGCATCACAGCAGCCACAAGGGGATGAGTACAGTTTCCCAATATACTACTTGCACGTGGTGGGGTGGTCTCCGGGTGGGGGATGTGGGCCTGTGGGTGCCCGTAGGCCAGGCTGGACATTGCAGGGTAGGACCCATGTTGGGCAGGGGCTGATGAACACCACCTCCTACCAAGCTAGTAGGCATCCACTACTGGGCAGGGGTCTGTTGGTGTCAGTTATGCTGCTATAGGCGTTAGGTATTCCTGTCCATGGCCTAATGACTAGCATTGTGACTGGTAGTGCTTTTCCTAGTGCGTAGGGCTGTTCCCTCTGTGTGTGTGTGTGTGTGTGTGGTGTACGCCAATGGTGGTGGTGTTGCTGCCATTGACCAAGTGTATCCTTTGTCTCTTCCCCCTTTTTGTTTTGTCACCCTGTCCTTATGTGCATTAGCATCATCTGGTGGAGGAGCAGAGGCAAAGGCGACGGAGGGAGCTCATCGCACAGGGCCCAGGAGGCCGAATCCACTGACGGTGAGTGCACCAGTGGGACAGAGGGCGAGGGGAGCACCACGGCGGAGACAGGACGGGACAGTTCAGACAGTGATACCTCCTCCGATGGACGCTCCCTGCTGGTGGCAGACACCACTGTGCCCACCCCAACTACAGGTACAGCCGCCACCCCCTGTACCAACACTACCCTCCCAGCAGCCCCTCAGCATGTTCCAGTGCCCGCTCACCCAGGAGGGTGGGCATCTCCTTTGCCCCAGGCACCTCAGGCCCTGCCGCAGTTAGCCCTGCTGCCCTGAGTGAGGAGGCTATTGACCTCCTGCGATCCATCTCTGTTGGGCAGTCAACCATAGTGAATACCATCCAGGGGCTGGCAGGCCATTTGCAACAAAAAAATGCATTCCTGGAGGGCATTCACTCTGGCATGGCGGCCCAAGAGAGATCAATCCAGGCTCTGGCCTCCTCCCTGATGGCAGCCATTGTCCCTGTCTCTACCCTCCCCCCTCCAACTTCCTCTATCAAGTCCCATTCCCCTCAACACCAACCTATCCCAAGCAAACATTCAGACCAGCATGCACCCAAGACAACACACAGGAGTGGCTCAGGCAAACACAAGCATCACACATCATCACACAGGCACTCACACAAACACCATCCAGATGCAGACATACCAACATCCACTGCCTCCACTGTGTCCCCCTCCTCCTCATCGTCCACCACCCTCCCAGTAGCATCTCCACTCACACATGCATGCACTACATCCTCATCCACTACCCCCATCACCATCACGCTTATCACTACACACCCCTTACTGGCAGTCACCACTTCTACATCCATGCACACGTCCCCTGTGTCCTCTCCCACTGTGTGTGTGCCCCCTCCTCCCAAAGTACACAAACACAAGCACTCAGACACCCAACAGCCATCCACCTCACAACAGCATCCAGCCCATGCACCTGCACCCAAACAAAGCAGACACCTCCTACAACCACTCCCTTTTCCTCCACTCCCAAACCTTCACCCTCTTCCTGCCCCAGTATCCCTAAGAAACTTTTCCTCTCTACCGTTGACCTCTTCCCTATCCCTCCCCCCATCCTTCATGTTGGGCCCGGGTGGTCGGAACACAGGCGAGCACCTCAGCCGCCCAGTCAGCGGCCACAGTAGTGTCTGCAGCTACTGCAGGTGGGGGAGGCTCCAGGGAACCAGCCATCAGCACTGGCAGTGTGCCTGCACCAGCTGCCAAAGGGAAGGGCAAGGAGGCATCACCAGCTGCCAAGGGGAAGGGCAAGGAGGCACCACAAGCTACAAAGGGGAAGGGCAAGGAGGCACCACCAACTGCCAGGGGGAAGGGCAAGGAGGCACCACCAGCTGCCAAGGGGAGGGGCAGGGAGGCACCACCAGCTGCGAAAGGGAAGGGCATGGGGCCTGCAGGCCGGAAGGACAGGAGGCCTGGTGCTTGGACTGATTCTGAGCCCCACCACCTACCATGGCGGTTCAGTCGTCCGAGGCTGCAAGGGAAGGGCTGGAGTCTCCCCCAACACTGGCATCCCCACCACCAGCACAGCCACTAGCGCCACCACCAGCACTGCCACCAGCAGCAGCAGCCCCAGTGGGCAGCATTCCAAGGCTGCAGTGGAAGGGCTGGATCCTCCCCCCACCACTGGCATCACCAACACCAGCACCTCTATCAGCACCGCCACCAGCACCAACACCAACAGCAGCAGCCCCAGTGGGCAGCCGTCCGATGCTGCACGGGAGGGGCTGGAGCCTCCCCCCACCACTGCTTGCACTGCCACCAGCACCACTACCAGCAGCAGCAGCCCCAGTGGGCAGCCATCTGAGGCTGCAGGGGAAGGGCTGGAGCCTCCCCCATCCCTGAAACCAGCCCCGCCACTGCCACCACTGAGCATCCGTCACTGCTGGGGGCAGTGTGTAGTCCTGCCTCCATGGGCTATAGTGCGTCCTGGACCCTGCAAATCCTGTAGGTGTGACACTCAGGTGAGAGACTGTGACCTCAAGTGCTGTATCACAGAGCACCCTCCAGAACCAGTGGAAGAATCCACCCACTCACCCCCTCTTGCCAGGATGAAGCACACTGGGCACAAGGCCCCCCCAGAACCAGTGGAAAAAGCCATCCACTCACCCCATCCTTGCCAGGATGAAGCACACTGGGCAGAAGGCCCCCTCCAGAACCAATGGAAGAAGCCACCCACTACCCTCATCCTTGCCAGGATGAAGCACACTGGGCACAAGGCCCCCTCCAGAACCAGTGGGCAAACCACCCACTTGAGAGACTGTGGTTTTGCACTCCCCAGGAATAAGCAGTGGGCAAACCACCCACTAGAGAGACTGTGGCCTTGCACTCCCCAGGACCAAGCAGTGGGCAAACCACCCACTAGAGAGACTGTGGCTTTCCACTCCCCAGGACCAAGCAGTGGGCGAACCACCCACTTGAGAGACTGTGCCTTTGCACTCCCCAGGACCAAGCAGTGGGCGAACCACCCACTTGAGAGACTGTGCCTTTGCACTCCCCAGGACCAAGCAGTGGATGAACCAACCACCCACTTGAGAGACTGTGGTTTTGCACTCCCCAGGACCAAACAGTGGGCGAACCACCCACTAGAGAGACTGTGGCTTTGCACTCCCTAGGACCAAGCAGTGGGTAAACCAGACCCTTGAGAGACTGTGGCTTTGCACTCCCCAGGACAGAGTGATGGGCATGTTGCCCTCTTCAGTACCAGTGGTGTTGTACCATCTTTCGGCTGAGGTGCCCCCCATTCCACATCCCCTGAGGTGCCTGTGTATTTTCGACCTGATGCCCCTGCAGTGTACTCTCCGTGTTGTTGCAGGAGTCAAGTGGGGCCTCTGCCTATGTGATGTGGCCCTGTGGCCCACGGACATTGAGGACTGTGCATTGTCCCTCCATTTGTATATAAGTATATACTGTTTTGATTTTGAAGCACAAATTTCTACTATTTGATCTTCTTACACTCACTTTAATCAATTCCTTTTGTCCTTGCATTATTCCTGAGGGGCACTGGGTGAATATGTAATGCTACTGCATCTGTTTGGTGTATGGTGTTGGGGTGGGGGTGTTGCATGTGTGTGTCACTCTCTTTTTCCTCCCCCTCACTTGTGTGCTAGGTGGCAGTACTCACCGTGGCCGTTTTCGCTGACGTTGTTGTTCGTGATGCATGAAGAGGTATAGCAGCATGGGGAAGATGTGCAACTCAGGCTTCATGGCGTTGTGGTTCTTCCTTGAGTCTTCAGAGGTGAGTCCTTTGCCTTCTGTGTGCTGTTTCCGCTGTGCTTTTGATGTCGTTGGTACCGCCCCGGAAAAGGTGGAAGATGGGCCTGTTGTAATACTGGGGGCGGTACATTGTCTTCTGCCTGACTGTTGGCAGTTACCGCCGTGGTGCTTGTTGCTACCGTTGTGGCGGTTGGTGTGCTAAAGTGGCTGTCTGTGTGGGCGGTATCCGCCGTGGTCATAATTCCACTTTTGTTACTGCTGGCCTGTTGGCACTATTACTGCTGCTTTTTCACCGACCGCCAGGGTTGTAATGAGGGCCATGGTCTGTAGTTGTGGGTCACTACTCCTCACAAACACACCCACATGGAAGCCCAGCAGGGACAAAATCGTTGCCTAAACAGGACCAGCTGCATTGTGGAGGGGACTCTAAAAGTACACCAGTATCACTCCTGGAGTCGGGATTAACCAAACCTACTGTGCTGCACATTGCAGAACACGTGCAGGCCATAATCTCCCATGGCCGAATGACAATGATGAGCAGGAAGAGCTGGAGGATGACTATGTGGAAGATGAGGAGCAAGCACAAAATGTAACATCATGGCATCAACACAGCTGAGGTTACATAAACTAGTCATGTGTGTGGTACAAGCATGAGTGATTCACACAATTTCAGAAGTGCATAAGAACAAGAAATAGTGTACATACGTAAGATAACACATTGTATCACAACCAGTGTTTAGCCAAATAAACTGCCTGGTAACAGGCAGGAAAAAGCCAACCAATTTGCATATACTACAAAATCTGAGTCATAGAAAATGGTGTTGATTGACCCTGGCTGTACCCTGTGTCTGCTAACCAGGCCTAGGGCCACTACTCAGAATAAAAGGCATATGCTACATTGGCACATGCACAATTCCCAACAAAAGGATCCTGTAAGTCCCTAACAGATAATAGGGCAAGGTTGAATCACGTACCTCTAAGTCCCTAGTAGATAAGAGGGCAGGGTTGCATCAAACTACCTAGACGTCCCTTGTAGATAATAGAGCAAGGCTGACATAAACAACCTGTAAGTCCTTAGTAGATAATAGGGCAAGGCTGACACAAGCAACCTGTAAGTTCCTAATGGATAATAGGGCAGGGGAATTTAGAGGAACAGCAGGATTCCTGCACTTGACAGTGCACTACTGTGTTGCCTGCCATCCCCGTCTGATGGCAGCCCTGCCATACATACTGTGTGCTAAAAGTGGTCTATGCCAAACTACATGGTGAGGAATTGAATATAAAAAGTGTAGGTTCGAAGAACACTGACACAAATTTCACCCTTAATGTCCCCACTAGGTGCCCCAGGGTTTGTGTGGCCAATAACTTTGAGCATGGACAAATACAAAGATGTATTATAGGGCCTAGTGTTTGGAAAACTCCACCTCTAAACTTTTACATACCATAGGAATGTATCTAATTTGGGTAACGTGTGAATCACTGGTACATGCAAATACATTGCTCTGCAGGAGCACTATGAGTCATGGAAGGACTCAAAAAAGATTGTTGAAGTGATATCCCAACACACGCCACTGTAGTAGGCTGAACAAATCACACATGAAGAACACATACCACTCGCATGGTGGTATGTGTTCCTCATTAATATTAATGAGGTGGGTCGCATTTTGCGACCCCATAGCGAGTCCCTGCACTCACAGGGATGGTGACCTGCTGAAGACAGCAGACCTCCATGTTTGTGACTGCTTTTTAAATAAAGCAGTTTTTTTTTATTTTGCAGCTCGTTTTCCTTAAAGGAAAACGAATTGCAAAATAAAAAAAATAATGAAACCATTTGGTTTCAGTTTTTCATTCAGAGTAGGCAGTGTTGATCCTGCTAGTGTCCATGATGTCATGCAAACAGCTTCACACGATGAAAAGCATTTTCCAGTGCTGTTCTAAGATCCCTGTGCAGATAAGATGTAGGACATGCATGCACCCACATATGGGTTGGTGATGCTGAGTGCTGTTGTGCAACATGCTGACCAGAATTTTGCACACATATACAGGCACTGGCAGCATAGTGGGACACTACAAGTTACTCTGGGACTATGCATGAAGTCATGGCACAGCCCAGCATGTAGTAACCTGAGTGGATATAGGAGTGTTTCATGCATCTCTGTGTGACATGAGTGAGTGACCCATCGTTGATTCTCACATGATACCTGTTACATGTTTGTTCCATGTAGTAGTGTGTCCAGACATCTGTCCTTGCCATATCAGGCACAAACTGTTGTGAGACTACATTTAACTTGCAACCCTTGCTCAGATGAGTTTGGTACATGAAAACGGATCTAAGGGCAATGGTGTATGCGGAAGGGACATTGATGAGCAATCCAACATGATGAGTGTGATCTACCATGGTTACATAACTGATGTTTGTGATAAGCATAGTCAGTGGTGACATGGTCCTTTGAAGATGTTTTGAAAATGGCTCAGTGGTATTGCGCTCCATTAGCTAGCCTTGATACTTGGACAGGATCAATATGGAGATAATGGATGTGTGTTTACCTCCCCCTTCAAAATGTCATTGTGATTTGTGCTGGCCAATGTGTGATGTCTACAGATGGTATTTACATTGCATGCTTGTTGTTCATTTGCCTAATATACATTTGGATGACATGTCTCATTCATGTTTCAGCAGCCAACATAACACCATTTCAGAAGTGGGACTTTGAAAAGCGGGCAGAAAGCTACTGCTGCATGCATCAAGTACAAAAGGGCTTCTGAAGGATAGGGTGGCTGTATGAATTGAGCGAACATCAGGATTCTGAAGGGCCTTCCACAAGAGGGACCACCCAAGGGACCATCCATCTCCAGCACCTACACATCAGGCAAGTCTAGGGCCACAGACAAGGTTGGGTCTGCAGGTGCTGGACAATCGACATAAGCTGCCACAACAAGTGCCCCATCAACATTCCAGTCTGTACCAGTCATTGGAACAGACTTTGGGCAGGAAAGGAGAACACAGATAGTGGACCTGACAATTCGAATTGCATAACTAGAACATAAGATAGACCAGATGTTGGTTTTGCTGAGAGACATTAGATCAGCAGTGACCAGGCACTGAGGATGACAATGGGCATAGTGGTCACTACATCCCTTCCTATTGTACATAGTTTTATTCATACTTGGGATATTTAGTGCAGAATATTTTAATACATGATAGTTTTTCTTAGGGGTGGCTTTTTGGGTTTCTCTTTTTCTTTGGTGTTTTCTAGGGGAGGTGGGTGATGTTTTGGGTATGTGTGTTGTTAAAAATATATGTATATAAAATGTTTTTAAAAATACAAAAAAGGTATATGTTTTGGCTATATGTATAGTTACTAAGGGGCAGATTTCAGAAAAGTGGCACTGTACCTAGTGTAGCCCCATTTTCCTTGCGTCCCTTAGCACCCCCTACCACTACCATGTGTGCTCCGTATTTAAAATATCGCACACCATGTCGCAGGGTAGGGGGCAATAGCATAATTTTATTTTTTTGCTATTGAAATTTTTTGAGCTACTCCTGCACAGTACATAGGGGTTCATTATAAATAATGAAAGATCCCTTTTTCCTTAAAAGTTCAGAAAAAAATAGCGCAAGGAATTCTCTTAGATTTCCTTGACCACTTTTTCAATCCCCCTTAATGGGAAACACCCCCTTGCATACATTATGCTGGCACAGGCATAATGAGGGGCAAGGGTTTGCAAAGTGGCACAATGCATACATTGCACCAATTTGTAAATATGGCATGGGGTAAATGACACTTTAGCACCAGTTTAGTGTAAAAAAATGATGCTATGGCAGCGCTAAGGTGACGCTAGGGGCTCTTAAATCTGCTCCTTAATGTTTAGCTGTAGTTACTGTTGTGCTTGTTGACAGATGTATTTTAAGGGGATTGGGGGGATGATGTTTATCATGTGATAATAAATGTATGGGATAAGTTAGGATAAGCTAAGTTAGTTGTAGGTATAATTTAGGATAAGAGAGTGTCGGTTAGGTTAGTAAAGGTAGGTTAGTTAGTTTGGGGAATTTTAGGCTGATATTTATAGCTTAATTAAATCTTGTTGTTTCTTACTGTATGATCTCCATCATGAATGACTGTCTACGTGGTAGCATGTCTGCACAGGTCA
Organism: Pleurodeles waltl; assembly: GCF_031143425.1. NCBI lineage: Eukaryota > Metazoa > Chordata > Amphibia > Caudata > Salamandridae > Pleurodeles > Pleurodeles waltl. The sequence continues at coordinate 929,582,317 of NC_090442.1, read as the reverse complement.
TGTTAGGCACATGCCTTTGGCTTAGCAAGTAGTACTTTGAAACGTGTGAGTATGTGTCTCCCCTATGGTATTGTACCTGTCAGGTTGGCAATGGTGCCATCAGCTAGCTGCAGACATCATTCAGCAATTTATGTGACAATCTGTATGTGCTTGGATACACATCCTAAAACAAGTATTCATACACAGTTGCTTTGTGTTGGTAAATGATGGGACATGAATTGTTGGAATGTTGGAATTGCACTCACCCTAAATCAAGGATTTGTTACTGACACACTTCTGGCAGTCCCTCATATTCTTAATCATGCATCATTTGTTTGCCGCTTGAATGTTGAACTGTTGCTACTGTACTTGCTTAGCCCAGCCACTTGTGCTGTGATTTTAGAAGCCGTCAAAATTCATGCATGCTACTTGTTGCATGACATGGTTGGAAGCCTCAGGAACTGCTTGCTTGTCAGCGAAGATATTGATCAACTCACTTAAGTTTCAGTCAGTGTGTGTGGCTTTGTTTCTGTCACAAATCCACACATATCCCTTTGGCAAGTACTCATTGTATTGGCTTCACATAATGCAACAGGTTCCAAGTGTTACTTGCTCAGATACACATTCAACACAAAGGAAGTAGTAAGTGATTTTATTTACATGTGCAAATGTTTGTGGTGTACTGATGTACATTTTGAAAGGGCAATAACCCCATTGGCCATATCAAGCCGTTGAATGTCCTGGGGTGGGGATCATGTCATGGGACATGTGTGGAAGATGACTGCATCAGGGAGGAGTTGACCACATTGCCATTAGGGAGGGAAGATTGGCCACAATGACAGCCCACATATCTGAGACATCAACAGTGGGAGGTTCCAATTGAGAATGGTGCCAGGTCTTTTTACACTGGTATGATCTTTGTCACAGAGCAAAGGAGAAAGGGGCAATGTCCTACAGAGAAAAGCTACAGGGCAGTTTCCATCGTGAAAGATGGCCCTTCCACATCTTCAAGCTCTGATGTATGTGACCCCTCCAGAGAATGGGGTGTTTATAGTGCTGAAGGAGAAGGAAGCACGCACACACATCCAGAGCTGAAGATGTGGATACTGTGTCCATGGCAGCTCTCATCTGTGGGAACACAAGAGGCAGCATAGCAGCAAGGAGGACCTGCAGCAATGTCAATGCTAAGGGCACCCAAGGTGGCAATGAGGGAGTCCTGTTTCTGTTTCAAGGACTCCAAGATGTTTTGAATTGCCTCGAGCCTGTTGGCACCTTTGCTGGTGGCACTTGGGCTGGGCATTTGCTCGTGCCTTAGCCTCATGACACCAGAAATGCCAGCCAGGGACTGCTGGAGGCCCAGGAGCAGAGAGTCGGTGCCTTATATGGAATACAAGTTGTCCTCATTTGTACTGAGGCACCTCAGGACTGCCTCTAGGATACCCGCCAAAGTCTCATTCCCCACTCTCACCATATCGTCACACTGGACTCCTGCTTCACTTTTTTGGAATGTAGGTTGTGGGTTCTGGGAGTCCATGGCTGTGTTTGAGCTGGCAAGTGGTGCATATTTGCTGAAGGGAGGATTATCTGGAGACCCTGCAACACTGTCTGTCTCCTCCACAACTGAAGATGGTGTCTGTGTGGCACCCAGGATTTTTCTGGAGGGTATCTAGATGCATGGTTTGCAGCTGGTCATCCACATCATCCGAAAAGTCCAGGACAGGCATCTGGCCAGGAGGTATGGGATCATCCCCTGCAAGTAGATGGAGATATGTTAATGCTGATCTTGCTAGCTGTTGACATGAGTCATCACGTTGACAATTATGGTTCCTTGATTCACATGTTGCATGGCCTAGAGCCCCACATCCCATTGCGCCATTGGAGCGTTGTTTTTTGGAAGCCTGTGGTGGCACAGCATGCCAGGCCACATTTCCAAGTCAATGCAAAGCCAATTTGTGTGGCTTTTTCATGAGCTTATAAATATGGCCCCTTTCACGCATTCCACTGCATGCCTTTGGTATTTCATGGGTGTTGCTTGAGGTGCTCCCACGCTACAACCATGGAAGCGTATGGAATCAGTCACATTGCCAGATTTTCAATTTTGGGGATGTGTCATGCAGCACACATAGACAGATGGAAACACATTTTGTGTTTGTGTCTGTGCATGAAGGTGTCATCCTGCAACACATGCATCCTTGCACCATGGGTATAAGGGTGCCTACATTGCACAGCTGAGTAATTTTGTGCAGGATGGGCCACCTTCATGAACAGACACAAACACAAAATGTGTTTCCTTCTATCTATGTGTGCTGCATGGTACAGCACACATAGCAAGAGTGGACGAGGAAGAGGAATGTGGACAGTTCTCCCTTTTGCATCACAACTCACACCACACATGAGGTGGAATAGGAATCTGACACATTCCCAATATTGTAAATGTGGGAAGGCATCAAATTGCTATCCCACCTCAAGGCTTGCATTGGAGTGGTGCAACAAATAGATACAAAATTTTGCAACATATTTTTATATCTTCCCACGTGTGTTGAATTCAGCAGCACACATTGGATTTGGTAGATGGCCTTACTGATAGTTCATGTTGCAGAATGTGTCCCTTCCCTTCCCTTCCTGCACATGTGCAATCATGCCTGCAACACAGGCATCCCTACACCATGGCACATGGCAGAAATGTCTGCACGAGCGCAGGTGTAAAGCACAGAAATGCCCCATATCATGTGGATATGATGCATTTGTGATGCAGGGAGGCCTTTCCCGTAACTTGCTGCTCCACCCTGTGTAACACACCTCATACATTATGCCTAATGAGAGTTAAACATGGACAGATGGTACAGTTGACACAGTGAAGGGAGTGGGGTGATGGTTGTGGACTGGGCTGTGCATATAGTGGAGGGTCAGTGCGCATTACATGTGTTTGGTTTTTACCCATGCCCACATGCAACCCTTTAGCATGCATACAGTGCATTTTATCTCTCGGACCTAGGTGCCTCCCCATTATGGTATTTGTTAGTTGTCAAATTGCCCCTCTTTGCGACTTACCCTGTGGTTGTTGTTGTTTATCCTATGCTGCGCTGTCCTGTCCCTGGACTCCTGCCACCAACTCCTCAGGGATGACTGCTGCCACCATCTCCTCCAGATCATCTAGCATCTCCTGAGGTGCTGAACTTCCACCTCAGGTCTGCAATGCTGACTTGCAGTTGCTGGCCAGTTTCTCCTTTGTTCTGTGCTTCGAATCATGACAGCTCTTTTTACAATCAATGACGGTCCTCTTGACCTCTGCCACATTGTTGCCTTTATCCACAGTGAACAGTGATATGGCCTCTTTCCTCCCTAATGGCAATTTGGAAGTGATGAAGAGCTGGTGTTGATGCTCCGTCACCTCAGTGATCTGGTTCTCCTCCTCACTAAATGTGCACTTCCTCTTCCCCTTCTCCTAGGACTCTGTCTGGACATCCTGGCTGGTACTGGGGTCATAGGGGTCCACTTGGGGTATTTGCTGTCCTGGATTCTCAATTTTTCATGCAGAACTTACTTAGTGCGACGTTACATTCTGAATGTAGTATTGTTTTCTTTCTAAGACATTGTATAGTGTATTCATTATATTTAGAACAAATATCGAAATTATGATGTAATATATTTCTTGTTACTTATTGATTGTGATATGTAACTTTCCCGGTCAGTCCACAGAGACTGCACAGTTACTAGGTGTGTAAGCCAGTCGTTCTAGGGACAAACTATATTCCTTTCCCAAATTTCTTAGAGTCAGACTTCATGTCAAAGCCTTTATGACTTCATACTCAGAATAATTTCAAGTCTTCCTCTGGCCCTCGTACAGAACAGACACCATGCTATTTTTTAGCACTTCGAACATAGAATGATTTTCAGTTTCTTGCAGTCCTTACGATAAATTCTCCTTGATTTTCACTTGCTTTACACTACAACATATACAATGTTGGACATTTTATCAGATTAGGGCTTAGTTTCTGCTGCCAATGAAGTTTACATTCAATTTCATTTAAGCATTTTGATATGTATTGACTAACCAATGCCTTTTGACTTCTGTATTAATTTGTAATCTTTAATAAACCTCCATGGTTTTGTTAATACTGTCTTGTGTGGATTTTCCTGAGTGGATTTTCTTTGTAGTCTGGGTAAATGTTATGGTAATTGTTGGGCTCTCATCTAGAATAGATCCACACATAGACCTGAATCACCCATTTGCCCTTCTGATGCACAAAACACAGCCAAATCCATGGTAACTTAAAACACCTCCTTACACAGCATATGCCTAATTCTCCTGATTGATTTTCCAAACATTGTCGTCAGAATCGATGAACCCTACACAGTAATGTAATAGAGTCCTTCTACCAGAATGAAACATCAATGGTGTTTCTTCACTGTTGCAGCTGAAGGAATGAATAAGGCTACTGAAGACTTGGTGATCTTGTGATTAGAGGGAAAGCCGACTGGGGTGGATAAAAATTGCACAAAGTGCAGGTAGCTACATTTCCATATAAAAATAGTACATAAGGACATACCTAACATACAATGGTCATCTGAGGTACTGCTTAAAGGATTGATAAGTTTAAAATTTGTCTCAGCCTTAGCATCGGTTTTAAAGTTCCTATGAGACATTTTCTCCTCAACCAGTCTATGGCAGGTGAAAATATATGACAAAATGGAACCACTCATGGAGAACAAATAAATTAAATAAATGTAATCCCAAAAATGTGGATTGTACGAGATTATAATTACATAATTCAAACATTGCTCAGGAATTGTAGTGAATGACTCTCGCCTCTCAGCAAGACTCTTTTGTTCGTAGGTGACTGAGTCACTCCATGCCAGTTAGAAGCTGTCGGGCCAAACCTCCCGGCTCTCTATCAGTACTGCACCCAAACCCTAAGTAGTAAAGGTGATTTCTGGCAACTTAGTGCATGGACTCTGGAGACCTCTCAGGGAAGTCATGCTTTGACACATCTTACTCTTTTTCTCTCGTTAGAAATAAGTCTCTCACACACACATAGGCAATCAAGAAGATGCAGGGCAGTTATCACAATAATTATTGAAAAGACTGCAATCTATGATAAAATGCATGTGCTGCAATAATTATGACAATGAGAAATAACAGAACTAGAATGGTGAGGATAATAGTGGCAAGTATATAAAAACCCCAACCTATTGCAATAAACATGAATTATGCAATTCCTAGTAATGAGACCTAAACCGTACCTTAAAGTGAGAGCTGGGCATGATAAGCCTAATCTGCCAGTATAGTGTCTGGGAGAAATGCCCCAATCCCATTACTTTGAGATGATCAGCGTCTTAGTCTCCGGATCAGTAATCGTAGAGACACAAGGCTGAGTTACGCGACAAAGCGTGTGGAATCTCAATGGTGTATCCTGGTGAAACCCTCTTTAACGACTTTGGTCTTGTGAGAGGTTTTTATAAGGCACATGTTATTGTTTGCACAGGAATCCTGATGCAGGTATGTACCTAAACATCAGAATGTGTGTGCAAACTTGTGTGGACAATTACATAACAAATACCTGACATGTTTGCATTCTGTTCTTGTCAACGTAAAACAAAAGGAGCATTATGACATTACCCACGAACGTCACTGATAGTAACACCTTCTCAGAATGTCGCTGATTAGGGAGATTAAAACAGTTCTCTAAAATGCATGCATCTGCAAGTAGTGCTAAAAGATAAAAATAATTAAATAGAATAAAACGGCGCATGATAAATAGGTCAAAGGGAACTAGATAAAAAGGGCTTCAGGTCTGCAAGCTAAAGCTAAGTTATTTCTTGTGCCCAAGCAGGGAACTAAAATGGACCAACGACAGAGTAATGCTTACCCAAAGTTTTCTTCTTTTACATCTGTAATATTAGAGAAGCCAGCATTTTCAAGCTAATATTTGCTGATGCTTATTTTTTTTGATATTGTGCAAAGTATATAAAACATTTGCATGCATTTAGGACATCTGCAAATGATTATTCTTATACCTTATGAAAAAAACAATTCAAAGATAGCTGGCAGTGTGACAACAGGCATGCACACATCTAGGTGGACATATTGGAATCATTTTTATCATTAAGGAAAATAATTCCAAAATGGCCATCCATGAGTATGCATGCATGTGCAGATGGACTGATGCACCTGAGGCCGTCTTAGGATTTTTATGTTTAATGTTATTATTATTTTCTGTACCAAGTTACCAATGGTCAATTCACAAATGGTAAATTAAGGAATAGAGTATGAGTTGTTGCCAAAATAAATAGAAACAAGCAGACTAGTAGCAGTATGTAGCTTCAGAGCCCCCTGAAACACACTTAAAAAAAACAAACTATACAGTGTTGATCTGGAGGTGAATAATTTTATGATTATTCTTCTGTGTTGTCATTTTATGTTATCATTTTGTGATTAGTTGGTGTTGTAAATCAAAGCTTATCATTGAACTGGACATGAAATTGATCTCTCGTATTTTAGACCTGGTGAAGGTTGCAATGGGTGAAACAGAGATGGTCCATTATTTGACAGGAATTGCCAGTGCCTGAAGATAGCCCAGCAGAAAGAATGCATCCACAGTGACTTACCTTGAAAAGAGCTTGAGTCCTGGGTGCCTGGGTGAAAAGACAAAACCAGTGTTAAGTACCTAGTAGAACAGTACTTATAATCAAATTGTAGAGGACAGTCATGGCGAGAATACGATTACCCAAATACCAAGGTGAAGAATTGAGCCATTATGCATTTCCTAAATTTTTGGTGATCCTGAATCATTGAAGAGGTTTAAGGGTGGCATGCCCTAACATGTGGAGAATATCCATCATATTTCCTATCTTACTACCATCAAGTTGACAATAAGCATTGACTGGTGGACTGGAGACTTTTAATCGATTGATAAGGGACAAACTGTTTTGTGAGGTAATCCGGGAGTGACCCCAGAGCACCTGTATGAGGGAAAGAGTTCTAAAGATCACCCCTTTTTAACATAAAAAAGAATAGTGTTTTTTTGCCTTTTCAGAAGAAATAACAGGTGGGCTGAATAGTTTTACCTCTGTAAAGTTAAGAGTGGAATGTGATTTGAAGGCCAGTGTAGTTTATTTCAAAATTCCAAGCTGCATAGGACCACAGTGAAACTATATTTTTTTCTGAAAACAATGGAGCATCCCCGGAACCCCTTTTATCAGTAATACATGGTAAAAGGCTGTTTTGAGACTATATTCATCTAAATGGTAATTTATAGCATTAGGCTGTCAAAAAGGAAAGCCAAATAGTGTGCTTCAGCCACAGTGTTTGGAAGTGACCGGTTCTCTGTTCAAGCTAAAGGGAAAGGAGCTTGATTGTAGAAGCTGAGGAGCAGACTTTTAGGATTTATTTTGTTTCTTTTTAAGAAGAGGCAATTATTTTGCAACCTTCAGTGAACAAGAGGAAGCAGTAGTGTGATAAGTTGAGAATTTTACTAAGTTCATCTCAACCATAACCTTGAGATGAAACTGTGTGTTAGTGGTATACATATTCTGAATGATCATGTGGACTTCAAGGATGATGGTCAACAAAGGAATGTAAACATTAAATAACACTGAAGAAAGCAAAGGGCCCTGGCTAACTCCAAATTTCATGTCAGCCATTCTTGAGACGAATGGGCCAAAACTAACTTAATGAGTTCATTTTTGCTGTTCCAATAATGGTGGCTCATATTGACTGTTCTCACTTGGCAGTCAATAGTCATAGGTGACCAAGTGGTATAATAAGGTCAGTGCATGGGGTAATCTGAATCCAGCAAACCAAATAGTTTTTCCTGAGAATGGTCCTGGTAGTTCTGCAGGGTCTAATGGTGAGACATGAGGTTGTTTGTCTTAAGATTGGAGGGCATTTGACAGGTAATCACAGTTTCAAATACATTTGCGAAACAAGGAAAGCCAGGATGAGTATGTAGTTGGCTAGATTATTTGGTTTACAATGGGTCTATTTTGGATTGATGTGATGACTGGATGTTTAAGGGCCTACTATATGACTCCATTCAATAGGAAGGCATTGATTAGGTTTGAAATGATTTGTGTACTTTCTGGGAGGACTAGGGTGAGGACATCAACCTTTTTTTCATCACAAGGAGGAAAGGAGTTTTAAAAGGGGATTATTTTGTTTATTATGAGTTATTCATGGTATAACCGTTGAGGGCATACCACTCCATTTCCCTGGCTCTCTGGGCCTGGAATCATTGAGTCCACAAAATCCAGACCTGATAATTCTATGCCCAGTGACACAATTTGAGGACTTTTGTGCTGAGCTGCTAGGGCAGAGGGCAGATGCTGCACTTGACCCATCAGACTCCCTCTGTAACGGCAGAAATGAGAGCAGTAAAAACTCTCCCCTTGACCTCTCTATCCTTGCCCCATACCCTGCCACATGGCAGCCATAATGACGGGCATATTTACAAGAAAGTGATGCATCGGTCCTAATGCACCACTTCTCTTGCATCTCCCCTGCCCCACCTAAAGAGACAATGGATGTCACGTATTTACAATACGGTGCACCAATGCGGTTGTTAGGACAATAGCGTAATTTTTTTTGCCATTATTGTGGCACTTTGCTGCACTAGCATCAACATTTTTATGCTAATGCAGCAAAGGAAGGCCCATTGATTAAAATGAGTGCCTCATTTTAACACCTACTCTGAGCAGGCATTAAAAATGGTAGAGTGAAATGTTGTATGTTTCACTGTGCTGTTTTTTTGGACCTCCCTGCGTCGGAACACCCCCCCTTGCATACATTATGCATCACACTTGCATAATGTGGTGCAGGGGGTTTCAAAGTGGCGCAATGCAAGCATTGTGCCACTTTGTAAATACAGAGCAGGGGAAAAGGCACCTTAGTACCATCTTAGTTTAAAAAAATTACACTAGGGCAGCTTAAGATGGTGCTAAGGGCTTCTAAAAATGCACCCTAAGGGCCAGATTTATACTTTTTGCTGCAAAACTGCGTAAACGCAGTTTTGCGACAAAACGTTTAGCGCCGGCTTATGCCATTCCATAGCACCAGCCGGGCGCCATATTAATGGAATGATGCAAGCCAGCGCTAAACCTGGGCTAGCGTCTTGAAAAAAGACTCTAGCCGGGTGGGGGTGGCAGTAGGGAAGGAGGAGCTTGTGTGTCAAAAAATGACACTAGCCTGGTTAGAGGTAAAAAAAAAATGCTTCTAACCAGACTAGCGCCATTTCCTGGCGCACAACTACCAAAAACATGACTCCTGTCTTAGGAAAGTCAGGTGTCATGCCCACCACCCCAATGGCCAGCACAGGGGACAAGCCATTGCACACCGTGCCATGCACGGGGCCTCAAGTTAGAGGCCCCAATGGCAAAAAACAAACAAAAAAACCTTACCCTATTTACCTGGGATGGGCCATGGAAATGGACCATAGGTTCCCTGTCGCCTGGTTTGACCTTTGCACCATGATTTAGCTCCTCCTCCCACCCATACGTCTCTTTAGCATGGGGGAATAAATATGGGGTATGGGGATAGCACCATTTTTTATATGGGAACACCTACCTTGCATCTCATTGACGCAAGGTAGGTTCACGCATCCAACAAATGGTGCAAACTCCAATGTTTTGACGCTCGCGTCAAAATGTAAATATAGAGTTGTTTGTACCAAATTTGCGTAAAAAAAATGAAGCAAATTTGGTGCAATCAGAGTATAAATATTTTCCTAAGTTCCTGAAATCATATTTACCATCTGCTTTTAGTAAGGTGTTATATATGTCCAAATTTGGGAGCATTATTTTCCCTGGAAGTGGCAAAAGTATGGACATGGTATTGATGTGTCACAAAGTCCCATTAGAATGTATTCAAATAGATGTTTCCCCTTCACAGAGATCATCTTTTCAACTGTTTAAAATGCACCTGACTGTGGTAACATCTTTAGCACATATGATAACTGAATTGTACTAAAAATAGCTAAAAAGTTTAATGGTTTTACAGCATGTTCTTCAATATAATACAGACTTGGTACATTAGTCTTATCCTCTTTAATTCAAGAGTAGAATTTTTTAATTAGAAAGCCTTTATAATATTTACATAATGAAGGAAACCCCTAACCCCCCTTCGGGTTCATGTATGTTGACCATGGCATCACTGACTTCTTCCTAGGTTCTCATAAGAAGTCCTTCATCATTTTACAATATTCTTTTAATTTGAAACATGCATTGGTAGAGGGAAACTCTAAAGAAAACTTAATACTTTAGTTTTTAGCAAATCAGTAATACATTCAGAATGCAAAACAATAAAAATCCCCAATCAAGTTAGAAAAATAGAGTGAAATGTAATAAAGAACTGGAAATATTAATTTAATAACTCCAAAAAAGAACAAAGGGGCATATTTACAAGAAAGTGGTGCATCAATCCCAATGCACTTCTTTCCTTGCATCCCACCTACCCCCACCTAACGACACCATGATTGCACTATATTTTCAATATGGTGCATCATGGCAGTCGTTAGGACAATAATGTAAAAATGCTTGACGCTGTTGTGGCGATTAGCTGCACTAGTGTCAAAAAAGTTTATGCTAGTGCAGCAAAGCAAAGGGAGGCCCATTAATTAAAATGGATGCTTCATTTTAACGCCTGCTCTGTGCATGAGATAAAAATGACAGAAAAAATATTTTTTGGGGCCTCCCTGCATCATAACGCTCCCCTTGCATACATTATGTACGGCACAGCAATAATGTGGTGCCAGTGTTTACAAAGTGGCGCAATGCTTTGTAAATATGGCGCAGGAGAAAGGCCTCCTTAATGATGCCTTAGTGTAAAACAAAATGGTGCTAGGGCAGCACAAGGCTGGCGTTTGGGGCTTGTAAATATGCCCCAAAGTTCTAATGATAGAGAATGGTTGCAGTAGAGTGTGACCTACGCACCATTTGAGGCTAACCTTAATGGAGCACAAGTCAGATACACCAAACAAGATTGCCATGTCCAAAGGTTTTATCTTCTGTCTTAGTCTGTTAAGTCTCAGTTCACACAGGAGTATACTTCTAAGGTTCTCAAGTCCTCAGGGGAGGCAATTGGAGACGCACAGTGTGTGAGGTAGAGGTTGACAGTGGGGTCCATTCAAGGCCCAGTTGACACTGATGAGCTGGGCAGTTGTGGAAAAAAGCTTCTTGTAGCGTGTTCTATCCTTGTAGCTTGCACAGGTCAGCCATTGACCACTTAAGTTCACTTCTTTGTCCGGGGTACAAGCAACAGAAGGCCCAGTCCTTCAGGACTCCTCTCTGGTGACAGACTGCAGATCTTGTCCTCTTTAGGTATTCCTCAGGACCAGCAGGGTTTATCAACATAATTGTCAATTAGGAGTTTGTATTCAAAATGAACACAAACTCAAAATCAATCTCTCCTTGTTATTTCCTGAAGTATGAAGTATGAAAATCTTCTTTGCATAATTAATTAAAATCGTTGCACCAAATTACAATGAAAAAAACCCCATAAAATACAAAAACTGATAACCAACATAATCCTACATAAAACCCATGTAGGTGCATAAATCTCACAGCCTCCTAAATAAATACATTAAAATACAGATAGAATAATACAATTGTGCAACCACCTAAAGTTCTACTTTTGCACAAAGTAAGCTTCCATTATCCCTCACTGCACGAGCACTTTCTGGTTATTAGATCTTTGCACAATACCATGTCTAACGTTCCGTAAGGGCAACTAATTAACCCATTTCTTGGGGATAAAAGTACAAGATAATACATTCCATGACCCCGTCGTATGCACCACAGAGCCTTGCCTGTCTCAATGGACTTTGCCATGAGCTACTAAATTCTCAGTTTGATGATCCATATTAAGCTAACATAAAGGACACCGCTGACTCCACTTGGCCACTTAGCTTCATAATGAAACAGTGCAAATGCAAGCATCCATGAGCCCAAAGCCGCTTTAATGCTTGATCCAGTGGGTAACATCTTACTTCTCATCATTCCAGAGCCATTAAGAAGAAATGTGGGATAACTTGGGAGGTAGGAGCCATTAGGTCAGGGCCATTTCTTTGCAGACCTCACCCCTTCTGTGAGTACACGCACTAATTTGGCCCCTTGCCTGGTGTAGATGCTAATGCATGAGAGAATTTCTCTGCTTTGAATGTCAATGCCACTGTCTGGTGTGATATTCTCCCCGTGTTTGGCCCCCAGGTAGTAATATTTATCTTCCATCTCTCTGTTTAATGGTCCAAGTTTCCATGTTCTTTGCTGCTTTTTTGCCTGGCTGCCGAAAACAAGGACCTTGGTTTTTGCTGCATTTGCTTTTAAGGCATTTCTTTCATTATAGCTGTGCAGTATGTCTCGGCCCCTTTTTATCCCAATCCGAGTTTGGGCAAGCAAGACCAAATCATCCGCGTATAGGATTATGGGGAGCACATATTGTCCCAGTCTCGGAGGGAACGTATTTCCTCTAAGCAACTCCGCACCCAGATCAGCTGTGTAGAAATTAAAAAGAGTGGGGGCAATAACACAGCCCTGCTTTAGACCTTTGTTTGAAAGAATCTTCCTGGTAATGTGTGTTTGTGTTTTTTATTCGTACCCAAGTGTTGGAGTATTGTGCCATTATTGATGCAAGTACTTTCCTTGGTATCCCCCAGGTCGCCTATTTCTTCCAAAGAATGTGGTGCACCACCCCATTGAAGACTGCGCTATAATCAATAAAACATGAAAAGAGCAGGTGAGATGATTGTTTCAATGCTTTTTGACTAAGATATGAAAGTGCAAGGACATCATTTAACGTAGAAGAGCTTGGTCTAAAGCCAGTTTGATATGAAGGAATGATGTAATTTGCTGATATCCAGCTTTCTAACTCTTGAAGCAAGACCCTTTGCGTAGACTTTGCCATCTACATCTAATAAGGCTATCAGCCTATAATTTTCAGGACAGGTAGTACCCCCTTTTTTGTAAATGCATTGAAGCATTGAGCCCTTCCAGGCGTTTGGAACTACCGAAAAGTGTAGACAGTCAATAAATAGAGCAGTCAGAGGTTCATCCCAATACACTTGATCAACTCTGAATATGCTCTCCGGAAGGCCATTGGGCTGAGGATCCCCATCTCGTCCCATGTTACCAAGGATCATTTGCACAGTTTTAATAGTGACTGTTACTGTCTTGTCATTTAACCCATCTGCTTTGCGGTGCCTGCCAGCAAGTTCTTGAGCCTCTGCATATTTTGGGTCCACATAAAGATTTCCCATGTGCCTTTCCCAATCAATGGCAGAGATCACATTAGCACTGGTTTCGGATGCATATAGCATAGAACTGATATAGTCCCAGAATTCTCTTTTTCTATTAGGTGGCAGCAGTACAACCAAGTGTTTCCAGCATTCTTCAGTCTTTTTTTACCTTCAATCACCATAGTGCTCTTTTGTACTCTTTCTGTGCTAGCCTCCTTAGGACGTCCATTGCAGGGGTTTTGTTCCTCTTATAGTGCCTTTCTACCTGTCGGCACCTCCTTTTATACTGTAGAGATTCATTGGTTGCTGGCAGCTTGTCCACTGTTTGTTTTTTACCCCCAGTGTGGCCAGCCTGCTCTCTGTTGCAAAGGATGAGCTTGAAGGTTCTTAAGCACATGCCCCCATTGGTCAGTTATCTGGCCTGCCCCATGTTTGGAATTTTATTGGGCCGTTAGCCTGCTTCCATGCCTCGTATTTTGTTTTGCAGGCTGCACTCCATTTAGTTCATTTTGTTAATGGGCATAAGCCTGCAATTGGTTGACGGCCACTAGCTTTATAGAGTTTATGTCTCATTGCGTCAAGATCGACTTCTGTTACCACTGTGTTATGGTCACTTTCAGGTCTATGAAGCACCTTGTAGCTTGAGCACCTACACATCAGTGCTGGGCTTCAAAAGATATAGGGGGTCATTCCGACCCTGGCGGTCATGGACCGCCAGGGCCGGGGACCGCGGAAGCACCGCCAACAGGCTGGCGGTGCTTCCTGGGCCATTCTGACACCGCGGTCAGAAAAGGGCAACCGGCGGTTTCCCGCCGGTTTACCCCTGGCCCAAGGAATCCGCCATGGCGGCGCTGCTTGCAGCACCGCCATGGGGATTCCGACCCCCATCCAGCCATCCTGGTCCTGGCGGTAAATACCGCCAGGAACAGGATGGCGGGAACGGCAGTGCAGGGGCCCCCTCACAGCGCCCCATAATGATTTTCAGTGTCTGCAGAGCAGACACTGAAAATCGCGACGGGTGCCACTGCACCCGTCGCACACCAGCAACTCCGCCGGCTCCATTCGGAGCCGGCTTCATCGTTGCTGGGCCTTTCCCGCTGGGCCGGCGGGCGGCCTTTTGGCGGTCGCCCGCCGGCCCAGCGGGAAAGCCAGAATGGCTGCCGTGGTCTTTTGACCGCGGTGCGGTCATTCGGCGGTAACCACATGGCGGGCGGCTACTGCCGCCCGCCGCGGTTGGAATGACCGCCATAATCTATTGTGGATATATTTCAAAAAGTTGGACTGGGTGTGCCCACTGCTACGCTGCTGCAGTCTGTCATTTTGAGATCATATTCTTTAAGAAAAGTTTCTATAACTGATCTTACTGGGTCTCAACAGGGCCCATATTCCTGACCAAGCTGGCGAATGCTAAAATCTCTTGTCATCACATATTCATGACCTGGGTGTTCGTAAAAGAACTCCTTCAGCAAGTCTAAAATATATTTAACCATCATCTGTTTCTTTCCTTGATGAGGGTTAATATATATGTTTGCAACTGTTACCGTTATGCTTTTTTTTACAAAAGGCTAAGCCATGATGCATGTTGCTCGTTGATTTCTCCCAAATTACTAGCTTGAAAGCCAAGTCTAACTTAACGTATATTGCAAGACCTCCAATATGTCTTCCAAACAATTTTTTTTTGTGAGCGGGTGCAACCAAGTGTTTCCAGCATTCTTCAGTCTTTTTTTACCTTCAATCACCATAGTGCTCTTTTGTACTCTTTCTGTGCTAGCCTCCTTAGGACGTCCATTGCAGGGGTTTTGTTCCTCTTATAGTGCCTTTCTACCTGTCGGCACCTCCTTTTATACTGTATAGATTCATTGGTTGCTGGCAGCTTGTCCACTGTTTGTTTTTTACCCCCAGTGTGGCCAGCCTGCTCTCTGTTGCAAAGGATGAGCTTGAAGGTTCTTAAGCACATGCCCCCATTGGTCAGTTATCTGGCCTGCCCCATGTTTGGAATTTTATTGGGCCGTTAGCCTGCTTCCATGCCTCGTATTTTGTTTTGCAGGCTGCACTCCATTTAATTCATTTTGTTAATGGGCATAAGCCTGCAATTGGTTGACGGCCACTAGCTTTATAGAGTTTATGTCTCATTGCGCCAAGATCGACTTCTGTTACCACTGTGTTATGGTCACTTTCAGGTCTATGAAGCACCTTGTAGCTTGAGCACCTACACATCAGTGCTGGGCTTCAAAAGATATAGGGGGTCATTCCGACCCTGGCGGTCATTGACCGCCAGGGCCGGGGACCGCGGAAGCACCGCCAACAGGCTGGCGGTGCTTCCTGGGCCACTCTGACACCGCGGTCAGAAAAGGGCAACCGGCGGTTTCCCGCCGGTTTACCCCTGGCCCAAGGAATCCGCCATGGGGATTCCGACCCCCATCCCGCCATCCTGGTCCTGGCGGTAAATACCGCCAGGAACAGGATGGCGGGAACGGCAGTGCGGGGGCCCCCTCACAGCGCCCCATAATGATTTTCAGTGTCTGCAAAGCAGACACTGAAAATCGCGACGGGTGCCGCTGCACCCGTCGCACACCAGCAACTACGCCGGCTCCATTCGGAGCCGGCTTCATCGTTGCTGGGCCTTTCCCGCTGGGCCGGCGGGCGGCCTTTTGGCGGTCGCCCGCCGGCCCAGCGGGAAAGCCAGAATGGCCGCCGCGGTCTTTTGACCGCGGTGCGGTCATTCGGCGGTAACCTCATGGCGGGTGGCTACTGCGGCCCGCTCGGTTGGAATGACCGCCATAATCTATTGTGGATATATTTCAAAAAGTTGGACTGGGTGTGCCCACTGCTACGCTGCTGCAGTCTGTCATTTTGAGATCATATTCTTTAAGAAAAGTTTCTATAACTGATCTTACTGGGTCTCAACAGGGCCCATATTCCTGACCAAGCTGGCGAATGCTAAAATCTCTTGTCATCACATATTCATGACCTGGGTGTTCGTAAAAGAACTCCTTCAGCAAGTCTAAAATATATTTAACCATCATCTGTTTCTTTCCTTGATGAGGGTTAATATATATGTTTGCAACTGTTACCGTTATGCTTTTTTTTACAAAAGGCTAAGCCATGAATAGTTATCACCTGCATGTTGCTCGTTGATTTCTCCCAAATTACTCGCTTGAAAGCCAAGTCTAACTTAACGTATATTGCAAGACCTCCAATATGTCTTCCAAACAATTTTTTTTTGTGAGCGGGTGACCGGATTGTAGTAAAAGCCGACCATATTTCTTGGAAGCACATAATATCTATATCGTTTACAAAGTTCTTAATACAGGAGCTGGCTATAAGGGAAGCCAAGCCGGCCACGTTCCAGCTAATTATTTTGATAGTTTTATATTCGGATTTTAAGGGTGGGCATTTGGAGTTAAATATAAGTTTTCCCATTGATGGACAGAGCTGCTGGGAGCCATTCCCATCCTTGTCCCCTCACAATACCGTGACCATCATTTATCCCATCAGAATGACACTCTCCTGTGCTGTAATGTCTTCACTTGTTATAGTTTTATGTTTTCAGTAAAGGGACTGCCTCCTTATTTTGTTGGTTCACCTTGAAACAAGTTCTGTCATTTACATTTCCTGCTTCATGGATTGTAAGTTTTTTGTTTTCTTGAGTTGTTGCAGTGTCTATTTGACCTGTTTAGTTCATAGGAACTATGCATTCAATGGGTACAAGGCATAGTTTTTCTCTACTTTCTCTCTTCTCCATGCAGAAATTTGTGGTTTCTCCTGGTGCCATAGCTCCAGGACCCTTTTGAAGCTGTTCTATTTCAGCCTGCCTAGAGTCCATTGGTTACATTCTCTGTTTTAATATTCTACATATGTGTTAGTATTTTGTTTAGCTTTTCTCACTTTTACAATAAGGTTTTGATCAGTGTAGCTTTAATTTTTAGTGAAGCTTTCACTGTTTACAATTATCCCGTTTCCACTTGTTTTTTACATGTGTTCTTGAAATTCTTGTTTCCTTTGTTGACTTTCAAAAAAGACACTCATTAGTACAGTCTGCCTTTTCAAGGAAAAGGGCTTTAAAAATGATACGAGAAAATTTCATTATTGTTTTAATTTCCAATAGCCATCTGTGAGCATACAAAGCAGTTCTTCAAACACATTGAGTCTGGGCATGGAAAGGCTTACAGTGCTCCCAGAAATTGAGTGTCTGTAGGCAAAAGGCTTTGTATCTCTGGGGATCGAACTATGCATAAGCTCCTGAGCTCAAATCTACTTTTTCCCATGATTCCATTGAGCTCTTGTGGCATTTGGAAATGGCAATAGCCATATGGAACTTATTGAATATAAGTTTCCTTGTAGATCTGAGCATGCTTGCTAGGCAATCAAGATACTTTGTTGTTGAAATTTATACTTGTGTCCAGACTTTGTGGAAAGCTTGGAGACTGCTTGATTTTTGTTTGGTAGTGTGGTTTGAAGTCAGAGCTGAATACAAAAAATATTTTAAGACAATGAATCATACTTTGGAACAAACTTGAATAGTTTAAATACAATTTCAGAGACAATCCTTAAAAGAGTATTTCTGTTTCACTTTGGATATTTAGCTACCAAGAACGATTCCCATCGCCTTAATAGACTGTTGATATTGTCACAATGAATATATTGTATTTAAGATGCAGTATATATGTTTAGGGATAAGATGATTCATTGACATAATTGTGAATTAGACATATTGATGGATGTTTATATATATGCACTTTAAGAAGCAGCTTTGAGAACATAGTAGAACCAGAGAGTGAGTACTCTTGCAACAGACAATAGTTTCCTTACCAGAAAAGTGATTGAGATTATGACAAAACTTCAGCACTTAAGTTTACAGAAATCCAAGAACTGTATTGAAGTTTGCAAAACACTTCACTGGCATGGGTATCTGGATAAAGGAATGAGCCTAGAGCAGCAAAGAGCAGCACCATAGCTGACCTATAGTCAGACTGTGACTGTGATAGAACAGTTAGTGATGAGTTCTAAGACAACCCGTTCATAACTGGTGATTCTATCTATAGCATCTCCAGTTTTGATGACATATTATCTGTCACCACCACTGTCTGACATTTTCACTTGATAGAGCCTAAATTGTAGCGCTGTGCTCTGTGTCACTAAAGTAATTAGACTGAACATAAATGAGAGAAAAAACTAACATTGAAAGTTGCACTGACACACATTTTAACATGTGCAAATTATTTGTAGTTCAAAGTTTGACATAGGTGCCTTTTTAATTAAACCACATGCTAGAAGGTTAAAACTAAGGTTAGAATGTAATTTAGACTTCAAACGAGTAGCCCATGTAGAAAGTATGAGATTTCTGGTCAGTTATGAAAGATTAATGACTTTGAAAATGCGTGCAATTGAGAGAAATGCAGTTCACTGTTACACATAATGTAAATCAATAGCAAAGCTTTCCTATTTAAATGGAAAATATTACTCAAACTGATGAAATATTGTTAATGATGAATTTATAAGTTTGCATATTATACATGGTTTACTAAAAATAATTAAGTGCAGTTTATATTTCTCTTGTGTTAGCATAACTGTGGCCTGCAGAGCTTGCAATTTGCAGTCCTGTAAGTGCTGATTTATTTTTTTTCATAACGTGAAGTCTTCTTTCAGATTTAGTTCCATGAGAAGCAAAGTTCATTTGTAAAAAGTCTATTGTTTAACTGCGGAAGAACCATACCCATTTGTCCTTGAAAAATTTGTAGTGCAGGAACATAGATTAAAATCGTATATATTTGTTTCATCCTGTTTGGAGTCACACGGAAATGTTCCCATGACAGACTTCAGAAAGTGTTAATTTATTGCAACCTGGAGTCTGGTGATCAATTTTAATTGGATGGTGCCCCTTCAATGTAATATGAACAGACACCATTGACAAATTGGAATACTTTTTGGGAATTAATATACCAGTGGACATTCAAACTTGGGTCACAAAGGAGTCCAGTCTTCTTTTGGTCAGAGACAGATGCTTTCCTGATGCTTGCAGATGCCTTGCTTTCCAGATTCTTTGCTAATAAAGATTCCCTGACTGCTGTATCCCTAGGAGAGGTATCTTCCCCTCTGTCATCGCCCCTTGAAATGCCTTTTTATGTTAGAAACTTTACTATACTGATACTTTTATTTTTCTTATAATTTTTAGTTATTGACCTGTAGCCGCAGTTGATGATTTTCCAAATTATTTTTGTCCTTTTTGTATTTTGTGATTTTGCCCACATGTGTTCCTCCCTACACATTTATATCCCAAATGTGGTTAGCTGTAGGATTGATCCATGCCAGACAAAGATTATTGATTCTGCTAGATTTATTTTAATTGACTGATGATTGTGCAATCTGAGCAATCTGTGTTACAGATATTCCTAGTGACTTTATGTAGCATTTTTCTTGAATTCTTCATTTTGGTAACGTTAGTATGGCTGAATCTATTTTGTGACCTTGGGCAACCTTTGGTGATTATGTATTTCTATAATTTGGTTTTGCACATTGTCTACATGACTTTGAGCTTATGCTTGTAAATACATCTTTTAACTATGTTCCTCCATAGAAATTTCCTTCCATGGCCACATTGATCATGGTGTCTAAATTGTTGGAGTAGTGTTGAAGTAATTGTTGATGGTTCTGGGTTGAAAGGTCTGTCGACCTCGTTGCACATTTGATCCCTGAGAAGGATAAAAAATGCATCCTCACACTCTTGATCCAAATCTTATGCTGTGTGCTCTGACTTGCAGTAAGTGCAGGTTTATGCTTGCTGATTGCTTCCGAATGACCCTTTACTCTTGCTTTCCTGACCTCTTGGTATATGAGTGATCGCAGAGATTATCTTTACTGCAGAACCACTGGATGCCGCACAGCTGTTTTGTTTTCTTGTGTGACAAATTTGTTGTCACCTGTGCCTCTCCCAGATATTACGAACCTCTTACATTGACAAAAGCACTTGAGTTAATTCAGGTACATATTTGTTTTTTATTTCTGATGATTCATGCTCAGTCATTACCTTTGTGTTAATGCTTTCCCATGTTTTAGTGCATTTTATTTGCCCCCTTCCACTTTGCCAGTCTGTGTAGCAAAATCTGTTAAATGAATCACTTGCTCGTCACCTTGCGTCTGTTATTTGTTTCGATTTTTTTCAGTAGTTCTCCCTTGACTTCTGGAGTGTATGTCTGACCTCCTTCATTCTCATCTTCTCCTTCTGCTCTGTCAACAGCTACACCCCTGATAGCGGTGCTATGTATAAAAACAAAGCAAAAGTAAATAAACCTATAATTAGAAATGGCATGTAGATATATTGTTGTTGGCCTAATAAAGGAGATTCTGACCTAATTATTGCCCAGCATCTCTGTCATGCATTGTGTCACCCTTTCTTTTGTACCTAGGTTTATTCTGACTGTGAGGAAATTATCCCACTGTTATTTGTTTCCTGGTTCTGCACCAAACCATTGATTTTCTCCTTTTTTTAAGTCCTGAAGAAGGCCATTGAGCTTTGGACTCTTGTCTCAGGATCGGTCTGTTTGTTGTTGCACTAAATTGTGATAATAATTATAATACAATACCTAAGACTCATTGCATGAACATATGGTGACAAAGCAGGTTTATAGATGGAGAACAAATGGCGTAGTGATTGCTTAACTTAATCTCAACCGCTGGTAATTTACGCTGGACTCCAAACCACTCAATTTTTTTTCTATATTCTTACTGACCTCATAGCCACTACAGAGTGGAACCAACCATAAGCAAATTCGCACTGGCTTGCCCCACAAGGAGTTCTCTGGCACAAACTGCTAGGCCACACCTCCTCCACAAGGGAACAAAGCAGTGGCTGCTGGTGACCCTCAACAGTTGAGAGTGGTTGTCGAGCCGAGTGCTAGTCCACTGGCAGGCACAGTGAAAAAATCACAATGCCTTTAAGCTAACATTCCAAAGCTCTTAATCAAGGCTCATTATTATAATGGGCCATGACTGACAGCTCTGGAATTAAAGTTGAAGGCAATGTGAGTTTCTCACTGTGCCTGTCAGTGGGCCAAAAGAAAAAAAAAAACTTACCCACGCTTCTCATCCTTGTCTTTAGTGCAGTTAGCACAATGGCACAGCACCTCCTGGAGCCTCATTCAGCTCCCCTCTTCAAATCCCGACATCATGATTTTTACAAAGTTTCCAATATTTTATTAAGATTTCTAGAGGTAGGCATGTGCAAAGTTGGCCAACCCTGTACCTGCATCCCTAGTAGAAATCTAAAATACGTGTTTAAAAGTTTGTTCGTACAAGAAAGCATAATTCTTCTTTTACAATTACGA
The DNA here is from genome assembly GCF_031143425.1 of Pleurodeles waltl. Classification (NCBI taxonomy): domain Eukaryota; kingdom Metazoa; phylum Chordata; class Amphibia; order Caudata; family Salamandridae; genus Pleurodeles; species Pleurodeles waltl. Next base: position 929,560,788 of record NC_090442.1, on the reverse strand, counting down.
CTATAATAAAGGAGCACAACTCAAACGCAGTATATTTCAGAAAAATTCAAATACTTGATTTATGTTGAGGTGTTGAGGGCAGACTTGTTGGCCCACTGTTTCTTTATTTGTGTTTCTGTATGCGTGCCCTGTTTTGGGGATGTTGCAGCTGGCCAAAATACAACAGCTTTTTCCACTGGGCCTCAGGGCAGAGTGGAAAATCAAACAGGAGGAAAAAGATCTGACGAAGTACACAGACTACAGCTGACCAGACTCTCACACACTAGAGGCATCATGGAAAAATTCATATAGATGAAAACAAGGCTTCTCATACTGTTTCTCAAAGTGTTTGTTACAGAGACGATGAAGACAAGGCACCTTGTATTGAATACTGCCTCGACCATGCTATTTCTAACAAAATGCTAGGGCTTTTTTTAGTTATAGCTCCTGGTTTATACAGCTCATAGTTGCAAAAACTACTTTTTCAGCTCTCCCTTCGAAGCAATTGTTAGACTACTTTCTGAATATACTGCACCAGATGAGCAAGTGCAGTGGCAGGCTCAGTAGTATGTTGGGGCGTTGGCGCCTCCCCAATAAAATATTTATAAAAAGTGAGTACCCACACTTAATTTTACAAGTAGACTGGATAAGGACTGGGAGAATACAAATATGAGACGTTAGATTCAGTGGCCCTAATTTCAGAGGGCCTAGCACCACTTTAGCGCCACCGCAGCTTTACTTTGTTGACTCTAAGGCGGCACTAAGGTGGCCTTTTCCCCAGACCAGATTTACAAAGTGGAGCGATGCATGCATTGTGCCACTTTGTAACCCTTTGCGCTACATTATGCCTGCACCAGGCATAATGTATGCAAAGGGGGCATTCCCCCATTATGGGGGCTAAAAAAATAGCGCAAAGAAATCTCAGAGATTTCTTTGCATCACTTTTTTCTGCACTTCTAACGCCTGCTTGCCAGGGTCCGTATTACAAACAGCTTCCCGGGGGTGCAATGGCGTGTGCACCTGTTTGTTGCATCCTCAATGCACCTTAGAATCACAAAAGAAGGTGCAGGCCCTTGTGCACCTGTTTCTGTAATATAGATTGTATGAGTACACAAAGAGTGCTGGCACTATTTTGAAAAGGTGTTCCCTTGTTTGCATGGGAGTGTGGCCCCATGCTGAGGAAACAAATTTGCCTCTTTGCCAGAGTTCTATTAAAGACGAGCACCGAAGCACTGACTGTGCATCACCAAAAGGAGGTGTATCCTCAGTGTGCACCCTGATTGCGACCTCTGCAGAGGGGGTAAAATGCGGTCCAATGAGCCCATCTAGACTTCCTCCTGCAGGTGAGTCAGTCACCCATTGCACCTACCTGCATAAGAACGTCTATCCTCTCTTTAAAGTGCAAGCCCGAGCCTCCTATGCAGAGAAACATGGAGAAAGAAGTAGTGACTAATTCAAACAACCACTCTATATTTCACTAATGTGCTGCCCTGTGGGTAGCACCGGTTTACAACTGCCCTAAGGGCAGCACACTACTTGTAGTAGGGCGCACAGTTCTTGTTTGCTCCAGGCGCACCTGTTTAAAGGTGTGCCATGGCAGAAACAGGGACATTGTACCTGTTATGTAATACGGGTCCAGGAGCATGCACTCTCTGCCTGGATCCACCATCACGGCAGCTGTGCTACCCCCTTCTTAACCCATTAAATTGTGTGGGAAAGATAAACTACATGCCTCTAGGCGCACTGCCTCTGGGCTAGGGATTTCCTAACTGACTGCAAACATGGACCATCTTTCTTCCCATTGAATGGAGCAATGTATAACTGCACACACAGGAGATTGCCCACAAGCTGCAAAAAGTAGAATATAAATATTTTGCCACTCTCAAAATGTGTTTCTTAGTGGAAACTTTCAGTGGAAATACATGGTTTATCATGGTGCATTTCCTCTGGAGGACGTAAAGGTTCCCATTCGCAATGTGCAATTGTTGTAATGCACCTCGACAAATTAACTATTTATCTGTTCTATTTTTCAACCTCAAGCCATGGCCCGTGCACAGCAAACATCACAAAATTCTGATTGTACAATGGTTGTGCCTTTTTGTAGGACAGCCTACAGTGTTTCATTTGCTCTCTTGAATGTCTTGGCATCACAGCTGAATTTTAGAAAGATGTCAAAATAGCAATGGGTTGCAGATATGTTTACCCGAGCCAGTGTGTAGTCACAAGGGTTTGCCAGAGCCAGTGTACATGCTCTTAGGAAGTTTAACTAGTAGGGAAGTTACATTTCTTCGAACTCTATCAGTCTTTTGTTACAACAGTTATCACATTTGCGATTGTTATTAGTGTTAACTATATGAGGGTGCTGGGGAAGATGGCGGCTTGAACTCCCTGCTGTGAGCTCCTTCTCTTCTCCTCTGCCACCCTCACTGAAGGCCACACTGCTGCTGAACTGCAGCGACAAACTGGAGCGGGCTTTCTGACTGGGCTACCACTGATTTGACACTGCTGATACACTGGACTTACCTGTTGTGGCTTTTAGAGTGCCTTTACGGCGTGGGATATATGCTGCAAATTCTGCTTCCAGACACCCACTGTTGGATTATACCTGCACCCTCCTGTCAGCTGCAGACGCGTAGAAACTGTGTTGGAAACTTCAGAGGCTGCTGGGTGCTGGACAGCCGGAGGATGGCTCAGGCCCAGACCAACGATGGCTGCAGCAGGTGAGGGGCACTGAACCCCATCAAATGTGGGAACGGAGACTGCAAGGGGCTTGGCGGGAATGAGGCGTATGTAGTGGGGCGCCCAATTCTTGAGCTCCTCCTCTCAGGATCTGCTACTACCATTGTGCAGGAATGTTTGTTGGACTCGTCACACTCTGCTTGGGGGGCCCGCTCGTGATATGCTCATGGTGGCGACCCCTAGCAAAAAAGTAACCTTGGAACCAGCACATGTGAACAATACTGTCACAGTGGATGAGGGAACGAGCTGAGAAGAGGGAACTGTAAGCATGATACAATGTATCAACATTTCTCCCTCGTTTGATGCCCTTGAGGCTGCTAATGAGAGAAACAATTCGACTGGCCCCACCCTTCGGGCTGATGGCAAGGAGTATTGTGGGTAAGGAGGGAGTGAGGGGGTGAAAGCGGTTGTCAGTGTTAGTGGTCATTCTGGGTCTCAGGGGGCCAGCTGCGCCAGGGCTTTCCCCCCACCCGCAAATCGCGCTTTGAGCCCATAGTCCTCTGGTGGCTTTCAGGTTGCCATTTTAGATCAACACACCCTCCCCCGGAGCATCAGTCTCTCAGCAGGGGGTGAGGAGGGTGAATAGAGTATAACTACGACCAATTTGGTCATAAAGAGGACAGAACTATCTGGTGCTGCGGTTACTGATAAGGATCAGCATAAAAAGACTTCTAAAGGCGGAAGGGGCAACACAAAGAAAGTGCTGGAAATTTTGGGGAGTGGAGGGGTCACTAAATGGACTCAAACATGGCAGAGGAGACAGACTACAGGTAGCTTGGCCATTGGTAGCCCCCTGCAGGACTGGGAAATGCCCAAGGGTGAAGTCAAAGCTCTGATCTCTCCTCTTTCTACTGATTCTGCTTCAAGACCCCCTATTAAAATTAGGGAGCCCCAATCAGGGGGAATGCCCTCCCCCACTCCCTGCATCACTGAGAATTCTGATCTATCCATAACTGACTCTGACTCCCGTGCTGGTGCTACTCTCCTATGCTTCCCCTCTGTGACTCCATTTGGTATGTCCCATATAATCCCCACAGAGAAACCAACACTTCTCATTATCCTGCATGCACTACATGCCCGACAGGAGGAGGCTAGCCTACATTATGCTCAAGCTAGAGCTGACAATGCAGCACTTCAGTGTTCTCTGATGGAGGTTACTAGTAAGATAACCTCCCTTTCTACTGATGTGGTCGAGCTTCAGCAGCGCGTCTCAGACCTGGAGGATCCAGGAGTGGCAGCTGGAAAGACCCTGGATAGTCATGAAAGTAACTAGTAATATGGAGAATCAGCCAAGGTGGAATAATCTCAGTATTTTTGGCATACCTGAGGGGGAAGAAGGCGATGACTCTCGTCAGTATGTTGTGCAGCTATTTGTGGGGGTTTTTACGAAACTGTTAGACTGGGATTGGAAATCCAGAGGGCACATCAGCTTCCTTTAATCAGTTTAACAAGCCTGGATCTTCAAATGCTAGCAGAAACTTGGGATGGCCTCGACCTATCTTTTGTAGGGAACTTCTTATTGAGCCAAGCCATATATGCCAGAGCTCACCCTGCAGCTCTTGTTAAGATTGACTCTATGTCAATCCTAGATCGTTCAGACCTTTGTAAAGCTACTGTGGACAGACGCAGGAAACCCAGCAAATTTATTGACCTGTTCAAGGCTGCAGGAGCTCAGGCTTACTTACAAGAACCGGCACGGCTTAAAGTAATTAAAAAAAGCCAAAAGCAATTTTGTCTGACTAAGCATGATACTTCCCAAGCCTTGGTTAGTATGAAGGGATAGCTGAGGATGAACTTGACTCTTTTCTGTTTTTGTTTTAGGGAATAGAAGACAAGGGTTGGAGAAGATGCAGTATAAGTTATTCACTGTCCTTAGCTTGCTGTTTTGGATCCCCTTATCTTTGTTAGGGATTTTTAACTGTGCACTTGGTGTGACAGGGTATGCGGGGGTAGGGAGGGTTGGCACTCCAATCTGTCTGGATTCACGACAGCTGTGGTATGTGGGTGATTCACAGACTGTTTCAATTAGGGGGGTGGCCTTTCTGGCTGATAAGTTTCTGGACTGCAAGGGTTTGAAAGCTGCTTCTGATGCTAGGGTGCAGTGGATAATAGTGAAATTCTCTCTCTATGGTACAAAATACGTTTTTTGTATTATTTACAGCCCTAATATTGATGACCCTGAGATCATAGATGGATTGACCCTTGAGCTGTTGGACTGGTCGAGCGAACTTGTGATAATGGGGGATTTTAATGGTGTTATGGATCATGCTTTTGACTCAACCAATCGTCAGGCACTATTCCAGGAGTGATCTGGTTTTTGCCTGAGATAATCTGATTCCGTTTGGAAGGATGGAAGTCTGTCCCAGAATTATCTTCGATTATAATCCGGTCCTGTCACTGTACTCGTCTCAGGCAGGCACAGGTCAGAAACGTCAATTTTCTTTTCTGTGAGATCTGTTTGAAAATCCTGATTATGTCTCAACCATTACCAAAGAATTAAGGGAATATGTGAAAATCAATAAGGCCACTTCCTGTCCATTTATTGTTTGGGACTCAATGAAGTTGTTTGTGCATGGGCTGACTCACAATTTTGCTTACATGCAGTCTCTCCAGTCGTCTGCAGCACATCTTGAATATCTGCATGCTAAAGATATTGATATAGGGGGACTCGAACAGCAGAGATTATACTTCTCCCTGATCAAACAGCAAGCTAAGCTGGGGGGAGCTTAAGGAAATGTTGGCTGTAAGATATTGTAAGTCTCAATCTCTTCAGTATGAGTATGGTGAGCAAGTATTTGCCCATCAAACAGCAGATAGACAATCTACGTGCTGCATACACTCTGTGAAATAGAATGACAGGCTTATACATAATAGCCCAGAAGTAATTGCGACACAGTTCTCTGCTTTTTACTGGGACTTATATGGCCCGCTCAGGAATTTTGATGAGACCAGGTGTAAGCTCCACCTAGAGGGTGCTAATATCTTGGCTCATAGTGAAGTCTTGTTTGCTTCTCTTCCCGGAGGATATTAATGTCATTGAAATGAATCTGGCTATAGCAACGATGTAATACCACTAGAATTCTACAAAATCTTTATGAAAATCATCTTCTCACGTTTTATTAAAGTTATTCAGGCTATAGAGGTCAGTGGGGAGGTCACCGCTTCATAGAATATGACTCAGATAGCTATCTTCTAGAAAAAAGGTAAACCTCCGGATGAGTGTGGGTCATATCGCCCTACATCTCTTATAAACGCGGATGGAAAGATATTCGCTAAGGTGCTAGCTAGCAGACTTGCTCCACTTATGCTAGGTTTGGTCTCATAAGGTCAGCATTGTTTCATTCCGGGGTGCAATACCACTGCTCATGTCAAGACCGCAATTGCATCTTTTGAAATTGCAGAGAAAACTGGGGTTAATATGGGCATGATTCTCTTGGCCGAGGAGAAGGCATTTGACCGTGTGGTCTGGGAGAGCCTCTGGATCACCATGACAGCTTTTGGGCTGCATGGGCATTTTAGTTAATGGTTGCAGGCTTTCTATAAAAGCCCAAGCGATCAGTTAATGTGTGCAGGGACATTGTCTGCCCTGTTTAGGATTTATTGTGGTACTAGGCAGGGATGTTCTCTGTCTCCGCTCTTATTTGTTTTGTTTCTAGAGCCATTTTTGGGATCTATTTCTTGCAATGACCGTATTCAGCCTGTTATATCCAAGGGACATGAGCTGAAGATCACAACTTATACTGATGACGTTGCAGTGTAGTCTGAGAACCCTTTGGTCGCCCTAAAATGTGTTTTAGATAAAGCAATAAGGTTCAGGGCATTTTCGGGTTATAAACTGAACTTAACCAAACTTCAGGCTCTGCTTAACTATCAACTGGATACCCCCCGGATGCGGGGGGGTTGTCCCCTCTGCCACTTAACTGGGGGAAACAACTGACTTCACCCATGATGACGCAGAAAAAGAAGGTCCGACATATATTCATACATATCGTGTAATCAATACATATAATGTAGTGTGATTTTAGTAAAGAAAATAATGTACGAGGGAAATTGTGCCCTCGGGGTAGTTCGCCATCATTGTAAATGAGCTTTATTAATCATGAAGTATTGAAAATGTAGTAATCCGTCATAATCGCAAATTTATGCCATGATTTCTTGGTGGAAAACTGTTTTGCTTAGCTTAAATTTAGTACAGGCTTTGGCCTAGTTGCCTGGTTTCAAAATTCTAACTGCGTGATTTTTCCTTGAACTAATGAAACATATATTCTTGCTTGAAGTTGTATTTTTCCAGTAGAGCTGACTGGTACACTTATCTCCAAGGTTTCGTGCTAGGCCGGTTACATCCCCTTTGATACAAGGTCAGTCTCTGCAGGTGCGGACAATGAAGGTACAGATAGTAAAATAATTGGCAAACCATGATACAATTTGTGTTCCAAGGCTCCGAGGACAGTGAATGCATAAATGAGCGCTAGTAAAAGACTATTTTGATTGGACAATTTGAAGCCAACCTATGAACCCTCCAATGGAAGACCCTGCAGAATTTGGACTGTTTCTTACTTAAACCCACCGGACAAAGAGAAGTCAGCCATTTTCCTCGATGCCAGTTTGAAGCCTGATGCCAGACTCCATTTTGGACGACACCCTGATGCCCTTTTCTCTATCTGAGAGAAAGAGACTTTAAGAATTCTCACCCTAGTGACTTTAACTTTGATTTGCCCCCGTCTTGCCCATGCAGTAACTTTGCCCTATTCTCCTTGCCGTTGCAAGGAAGTTTGCCCTTAACTTTGCCCCTTTGAAATTTGCCCCATGCTGATCAACCGGTACCTGAAGGACGAAGACTTTTCTTGAATGCTGATTGTATTTGGTAAATATGAAAGGATAAATGTATTATGCATTGTGTTTTTCCTTTTAGGTACCAACTGCTAATTTTGATAAGAGTCCTAGCTAGAAGTTTTCCAAATTTGTGTTGACTAAATTCGTTTTGCATGAAGTCCCACATGCCGATGCTAATTAGAGGTTAGTCGAGGTATTCATTCAATGTACTATGCTAAATTGAAATCTTGTTATGCTGACCGAATGTATGCAATTAGTCAAATACAGTTAGTCATATTGGTGATTTGCATTGCTATAACAGAGTGTATCATTATTCAGATTTTATGTAGATTGCGTTTCTTCCGCCATTATGGACAGCTAGTAATGTTCATATACATATATCAATTGGTTTTGAGACATATATACATCGTGCTAGCTTTGTTAATATAGGGAAATAAATTCACTAACTTTTAATAAACTGGTGTGGTTATTCATGACTGAAAGGTCATGGTGCGCCGAAATACCAACTGTTATTGATTTCTGATGTGTTATATTGATCTATTAATTGAGTATTGATTACCGATTACAGTAGTTATTGATTATTGATCTGAGTGACTCGACTATTTTAGGATGAGGAGAGCCCGACTCGGTTAAAAGATTCACCGACCTCCAACGTGTCCAGGTACAGGTAATTTATAAGGGCTGGACGCGTTATCAGTAGATGGTAGCAGAGATTGATGGTTTAGCCCTTTGGGACCCCATCCGAACGATAGACAGAGTCAAGTTAGAATTTTCTTTGATAAAACAAGTTGGAGAGATGATGATGCCCTAAGTCCCCAATGACTTTCCCGGGATCTCGGAGCTTGCGAATGAGGAACATGGAGGTATGAGAATGGTCTCGGCGTTTCTAGTGACGGTATGAGTGAAGTTAGGGTTTTGCGCTTGCACAGCTTATCGCCGCAGATTAATTGAGAAGTTTGTGAGGATTTTAGGGGGGTTAAAAGATATTAGAGGAGTGTTACTCCAAAGGTGTGAGAGTAGGGAAGTCGTCGTACTTCACGTGTGTGTAGCGCTTTGAGCAGAGAAAAAAAATTGTCCACGTGGTTGTTGATGTTGAGACGGGCCCTGCGAGGTCAAGAGACTCCGGAGTATGTTGAAAAGTGTATGTGACACTTGTTTGATGTTGTGATCTGGTCAGGTTTAATAGGTTGATCGGGCGTGGTCAACAAGTCAGTATGAATGTTGCGGAGTGAAAGAAAACTTCGACTTTGAGATTTGACGAATTCTAAAGTGCACTAGAATAGTTCATTGATCAGTTGAGAGTAAAATTTGCGGGTCAAATTTTGCTTGCGAAAGTGGGAAACCGAGAAAGATGGAATAACTGCTGAGGCTAGTGAAAAATCCCTAAGGTTTCTGAAGCGATTGTATTACCTTTCCTGTAGTAAACCGACAGATCTGTTTTATTCTTTTGGTTAAGTGCTCGCGTTATATTGCAGAAATTAGTTTTGAGTGAAGCCGAATGAAAAGAGGACAAGCCGCAGGACTTTGTCAGCCACAGTGTGTGAGTGTGACGTCACTAGGAGCCGCGCTGGGATAGGTCGGTTGGTGAGAAGGGTCGCTCACGGATTGGACGCAGTCCGTGAAGCGCAATTGGAAGGGGAAAGGCAAGCGAAGAGTATTCCGGGAATTAAAGTCGCTTATTGATTACATATTTTAGAAAAACAAAAGACGGAAAGATGAAATTTTTCAAAGCATTAAAGAGTGCCATGAGGGGAGATGTTTATATTAAAGCAAATGTCGGAGAAGAAACACCGCCTGAGGGTACACCAGCTTACATCGTCATTGAAGAAAAGGGTGTAGCGCCATGCCTATGGTTAAAACAATGGTGCAAATTAACAGAGAAACATGGAAGTGTAGCGTTCATTTAGTTTAATCTAAGAGTTTTAGAAAATCTGAGATTTGCGCTATACGACATGAAAGTACCTCCAAGACCAGCACAGTTTGAGGCACTAGCAATTTGGGAGCTAATAGCTAGAAACCAACAACAAAAGAAATTTGAGACAAGAATAAGAAAAGTAGAAAAGACACTAGCGGATGCTAGATGGGACAGCACACAAAAGGTTTGGAGATCAGGCGTATTGCAGGGGATTAAATTGTTTCCAGCGATTACCGAGGAAGCGGAGATGGAAGGAAGGAAAGCCACCTGTAAGACAAACAGGAGTCAGTCCAGAGAGGGAGAGAGCAATAGAAACTCGAAAAGGGGAGACGAGTCAGATGATGAGAAGTTCATTATACAATTGCTGAATGATCGCCCACCACCATACGTGGAAAGCGAAAAAGGCTCAAGCATTAGTACTGCCCCTCCAGAACCAATACAGGGTAATGTAGCACCAAATTTGAGAATATCTCAGAGGCCGAGCAGCTCTGACATGCCTTTTTCACCACGAATACCACGAATTCAGAGAATGTACCCAGACGTGCCAACATTGAAACCTGCTGATAACTATCAGCCACATGTTCAAAGGCACTGTTGCGATGAGCATAATATGGGAATGACTTCTGATTCGATGGCAGAGGGAGGACAAAACTGTCAGAGACCGACATTGATTCAAGCTGAATCAACACAGTTCTCGATGCCCCAAAAGCAGACACAAGAAGTGCGAGTAGTAGAAAGCCAGTTAGGTATGCCAGCGATGATGAACCACAATGTGGGGATTAACATGCCACAGAATTCGGGGAACAGACAGAATCCAGATGCAATATCTCTACCTATCACTGTAGGTCCACCAGTACCACTGTACATACAGGCAAATTCAAGCACCAGCGACCAAGGGTTAATGATACAGAATGGGACAGGGAGAAGATGCATAGAAACCACTCCAGAGACAACTCCGATAGCGGCACTGCCAAATGGATCTGGGTCCTTGTCGGAATTTAGTCCAATTCCAATTTGTGCTCCGTCAACCGTAGTAAGGTCACATCCACCACTATTAGTACCGTTAACCTCACAGACTGAAACATTACAGAAACCGTCAATGGCAGTTTAAGTAACTGCTACACTGATTGGACTGAACGCGCAACAGTTAACACAATGGTTCAACAGCCTGAACTCCCCGCAGAGTACATCAAGCGGGAAGGGAGAAGAATACCTGAATAAAATAAGGTTGGGCATGGAGGCAGATGAACTGGTAGAGGGAACAATGGGTTTGAACAGATTAGAATCATACACAGAGGAAGAACTAAGATACATGTGCCCTAGGATTACAAGAGAAGTGGGCAACATACATAATAAGTTACAAGAAATTGCAGACAGAAACGAGATCGATATAGGTAAGACTAAACACCTGAGCAGAAGTCACAGGTTAGACTTTGAGACAAAAGATTTTGAACACATGAGATCCGCAGGGATGAAAACACACCTTAAAGAGATACTGCAGAGTGCACAGGTCTGGAGATGTTTAGACAAGTGGGAAAGCAGGTGGGTTAAGAAAAAGGACAAAAAGAAAGAAAATACTCCAGAACGGAATGAGAAAAAACAACAGAATGACGATCTGATAACTATGCTACCAATGAGAGAAACAGCAGGGGGAAAACTTGTACATGTACCATGGCACAGGTGCGATATTCAATCCTTTACGGATGACTTTCCCAAATTAAGAGAGAAGCCGATTGAGTGGTATCAACAAACAGATAGATTTGTGAAACTCGCGAAGTGTCTCTGGGAAGACCTGAATACTTTGTTTGATATTGTGGTTCCGGCTGATTTGTGGGAAGATTGTAAAAGGGCTGTAGGTTGGCCAACGAGTGAACCAGAGAGAGATAGGGACACAGGTGCGCCATCACCTACGGTAATGAGTTTGTACCACAAGGTGATCGAGCACTTGAAAACCAAGGTTGCGTCGAAAAATGTGGATTGGCCAAGGATTGACAGGACCGCTCAAGAGGTTAAAGAATCTATACACGCGTATTATGAGAGGTTGTTGAAAGCGTTTAAAAATTACAGTGGCACGGAAACGATTGAGCCAAAGGACATGCTCCATTTTGTGTTCAGGTTTGTGGAAGGGCTGAGACCCGAAATTAGCCAGATGATTAAATCGCATTTGATTTGTTGGCAGTCAAAGTCGATCGATGAAGTGTTGAATTATGCAAAATACTGCAGTGATGAGATTGAGACAAAGCAGAAAGGATTGAAAGAAAAGGTGATGGTGATGCAGCTCAGAGCAGCTCAGACAGGCTTACAAGGTTTGCAAGGTTTTCAACAACAGATGCCGCAGCAACAGGGAAATGCTATGTTTCAGCCGCAGATGAGAGGCAGAGGCCGAGGAGGTTTTGTGAATAATGGTCCTGATTTGAATACCGTTATGATTCCAAATGGTATACAGGCAATGAAGAAGGTGATGCCATGTCACACGTGCGGAATCGTCGGGCATTGGAAACGGGAGTGCCCAATGATTGTGCAGGAAGGTATAGGTCAGCAAAACAATGATGTCAATGCATTCCAGACTATGAGAGGACCGAAACTGAGAGGTCCGAACCCAAATTTTCAGAACAATATAAACCAGATGCAGGGTTTACACCCCATGCAACCGCAACAGGTGCAAATGCCTTGTGTGCAAATGACACAATTGCAGCCAATGCAACAGCAGTTTCCTATGGTACCTAATCAGCAAATGCAAATACCCTTAGCACCAATGAATCAGCAGCAAGCAATGCTTCCTCAACAGGTCACGGGTCAGGGAATGAGTCAAAATGACACAGTACACCAATTCCCACTACACAGCGAGAATGGAATAAACGATGCATGGGAGAGTGAAAGTTCAGATGAGGAGGGAAATTGTGTGCTTGCAGCATCTTTGGAAGTTGATCAAAAGGGTCCGTATGTGGAGGGAAGAGTTATGGGTCATCGCGTTTCATTCTTGGTTGACACAGGAGCTACACGTTCCACTGTTAGGAGCATTGAAGTGCCAAATTTGCCACTATCAGGGAGAACAGTTCAAGTAGTGGGAGTAGCAAACAGGTACCTGACGAACCCAATCACAGATCCAGTACAAGTCAGAATTGGTAACTATCAAGGGACACATAATTTTGTGGTATGTGACTCAAGCCCGATATCACTGTTAGGGAGAGACCTATTGTGCAAATTGGGATTTTCTATTATGTGTTCGAACAATGGAATTAGAATTCAGACGAGCAGTGATGGGGAAGAAGAGGACAGTGTAGAAGGGGATGAAGTAGAAACTGTCGATGAAGAATATCCCCTGATTACCCTTTACCCAATGATTACTGAAGCAGATATTCCTGCTGAGTTACAAGAAACAGTCGGAAAAGAAGTGTGGGATATGACAGGAAAAGAGGTGGGATTGGTGAAAGGAGTGGAACCAGTGAAAGTGACTGTAAAACCCAATGTAACCTTTCCCCAGACCCCACAGTACCATATGGCACAAGACACCCTCATGAAAGTCGCCCAACTCATTGATGAGTTTGTAAAACAGGGAGTACTGAAAGAAGTGTTAAGCAGTCCATGTAATTCACCAATTATAGGACTAATAAAGCCAAGTGGAAAGGTCCGAATTATGCAGGACTTGAGGAAAATAAATGACATAATAATTAAATGTTGCCCTGTAGTACCAAATCCAGCTGTGATAATGTTTCAAGTCCCTTGTGATGCCGAGTGGTTCTCAGTCATCGACTTGTCACAAGCATTCTTCTCGGTGCCTCTTCATGAGGACAGCCAATTTCTCTTTTGTTTCAAATTCTTAGACAGAGTCTACAGTTGGTGTCGAATTCCTTAAGGGTTTTCGGAGTCACCGTCAATTTTCAATCAGATTCTAAAGAAAGATTTGGAAGCGTTGGAGTTGCCATTCGAGTCAACCCTAGTACAGTACATTGATGACTTACTGATTGCATCCAAGACAGAAAGTGACTGCACAGCCGACACCATTGCCCTATTGAACCATTTGGGAAGGAATGGACACAAGGTGTCTCCTTCGAAATTACAATTCTGCCAGAAGAAAGTGAAATATTTGGGTCACCAAATAGAGAAAGGGTCACGAAAAATTATGAAGGAAAGAATAAGAAGTGTACTTCAAATGAGTCCCCCAAAGACGAGGAGGGAGGTGAGGAAGTTTTTGGGAATGGTGAGCTACTGTCGCCAATGGATTCCCAACTTCTCAACCCTAGCAAAACCTTTACTGAAACTGGCCCAGAAGGATGCATTGGATGAAATTGAACTGAAAGGAGAGGAGATGGATGCTTTTATTGAATTGAAAGAATGCATGTGCAGGGCTCCAGCTTTAGGTATGCCTGACTACACAAAGCCTTTCACATTGTTTTGTCATGAACGTGATGCATGTTCCTAGTCTGTCTTGACCCAAGCCCATGGTGGCGTAAACAGACCAGTAGCATATTTTTCAGCTACTTTGGATCCAGTCGCAGCAGCACTGCCAGGGTGTTTGCGCGCCGTAGCAGCAGTTGGTATCAGCCTCACTCAGAGTTAAGGAATAGTGATGGGACACCCTTTAACAGTCATGGTCTCTCACTCAGTTGAGATACTTTTGACACGTTCCCGAACACAGCACATGACTGGTGCTAGACTTACAAGGTACGAAACAATAATTCTGGGATCACCTAATGTGCAGCTGAAAAGGTGCACTACGTTGAATCCAGCAACCTTGTTTCCCAGTGAAAATGCTGAAATTGAGAACGCTGAAGACATCGAGCATGACTGTCTTCAGGTGACTGAATTTTGCACCAAACCAAGACCTGATATCAAGGATACCCGATTGGAAGAAAATGATCAAATTATTTTTGTTGATGGTTCATGTTTAAGAGATGCACTGGGTGTATTGAAAGCAGGGTACGCTGTATGCACGGTAACAGGTGTTTTGGAAGCATCTTGGCTTCAAGGAGTTTACTCTGCACAGGTAGCGGAATTGGTAGCCCTTACTAGAGCTTGCCAACTCTCTGCATTGATGAAAGTTACCATTTACACTGACAGCCAGTACGGGTTTGGAATAGTGCATGATTTCGGACAACTGTGGTCACAGAGAGGCTTCATGACCTCTTCAGGATCACCAGTGAAAAATGGTGAAAGAATAAAAGAATTGTTACATGCCATCCAACTACCAGGAGAAGTAGCAGTGGTAAAATGCAGTGCACACTCGAAGGGACAAGATTATGTTTCTCTGGGAAATGGATATGCGGATCAAGTCGCAAGGTTTTGTGCATTGAACTGTATATTGCTTAGGGATGAATGGAATTTGATAAGTGAACCAGAACTCGAACCAAGCAAAATATTTGCTCTAAAGGTGATAGATACGATGGACGAATTGAAATCCTTACAGAATGATGTCAGTGAGGATGAGAAACTCTTGTGGACCAAATCACAATGTGTAAAGAGACTAGATGAATTATGGGTTTCAAGTGAAGGGAAATTCGTTCTTCCAAACAGCCTTTTGACACAGATAGCAAGATTTTACCATGGACAAGCTCATCTTGGGAGGGATGCCATGATTAGATTGTTTAAAACTGATTGGTTTAACCCCAAATTCCGTCAAGTTGCTGAAGCAGTTTGCCACCGTTGCGTCATTTGCCAACAGATGAACGCAGGGAAGGGAACCGTAGTAAATTTGAGCCACATTGGAAGAGCAGGGGGTCCATTCAGCAGGATGCAAATGGACTTCATTGAGATGCCTGTGCATGGAGGCTTGAAATATGTGTTGGTGGTTGTGTGCATTTTTAGTCACTGGATTGAAGCATACCCTACACGCAGAAATGATAGTCTCACAGTTGCAAAACTACTCTTGAGAGAGTTAATACCACGTTTTGGATTCCCGATCTCTTTAGAATCAGATAGGGGAAGTCACTTCAATAATGAAGTAATAAAATTGCTTTGTGCAGCACTGAACATTGAGCAAAAGCTGCATTGTAGCTACCACCCTGAAGCATCAGGTTTAGTGGAGCAAATGAATGGCACATTGAAATCAAGAATGGCGAAAATATGCGCATCAACAAACTTGAAATGGCCTGACGCATTGCCTTTGGTACTAATGTCAATGAGAAACACCCCTGACAGAAAGACTGGACTGTCCCCACACGAGATTCTCATGGGCAGAGCTATGAGACTTCCAGCAGTTCCTGCAAATGCGCTTTTGAATATTACAGATGATATGGTGTTAGACTACTGCAAAGGTCTAGCTGATGTGGTTCGATCTTTCTCTCACCAGGTGGAGGCAACCACCTTGCCACCGATCCAAGGTCCAGGACACGCCCTGAAAGCAGGTGACTTGGTCGTGATAAAGAAGCACGTGAGGAAGTCGTGTTTGGAACCCCGTTGGAAAGGACCTTTTCAAGTGATTTTGACGACTACCACCGCTGTGAAGTGTGCGGGAGTTCCCAACTGGATTCACGCCAGTCACACAAAGAGGGTGTTGTGTCCCACAGATGAGGAAGTTGAAGCGCTGAAGTTGCCAGTACCTGATAACAAAGTACCAAGTGCTGAGACAGAGCGAAACAGAACTAGAAGTGAACAGGCAGAAATAGAGGAGGGAGAAATATTCTCTGAGGACGAAGCAACTGATTCACTTGGGGAAGACCAAGGAGGAGCCTCAGACAGAGACGAAGCAGCTGAAGGTAACAAAGAGCCTGAAGCAGCTGAAAGTGACAAAGAGCCTGAAGAAAGTAACGGTGACAAAGGGCTCGAAAGAGGTGAAGAAGCAGGAGAGCCTGATCAGAGGAGGGCTTTCCCAGAAGCAGACGATACAGAAAAAGAAAAGGAAAACTTGATTGACTCCCCAGAAGGAGGGGACAAGGCAGAACAGAACGAAACTGCTCAAACTCCTTCAGAAGAGATTGCAGGTCCATCAAGTGGACACAGTGCAAAAAGAAGACCAAGCATATCGCCAGTAAAATTAAGAACTAGAGAAACGTTGAATGACAGTGAAGGGCCAAGAGTGAAAGAGAAAAGAAAGGAAGTGTCTGTCGTAGTACCAACACCAAGTGAAGAAAAGGACTTAGCCAAAGAGGAAAGTACCAGTGAGAAAGAATCAAAGAGAGATGCAAAATTGAAAAGAAAAAGGATACCGAGCAGGAGGTATTCCGGTCCGGAGTGGGCATACGTAGCCAATAACGATTGGTCAGACGAATTCGTATCCCTCAGTCTTGAGAACGAAGAGGCAGAACTTCATTTTGGAAATAAAAACTTTATGGACTCTGTTGATTGAAACCATTGATCACCTGATTGACTTTTCAACCGGCTAAGACATTGCTAACTTGACTGACTTTGAAACCGATTTTGAGACAACGCTGCTAACCGATAAGAGACTAAGGGGGTCATTCTGACCTCGGCGGTAAAAGGCGCTTACCGCCGGTCAGAAGACCGCCATAACACCGCCGCGGCCGCGGAAAGCCGCCACAGTCATTCTGACCCACAACGGCCAAACCTCCAAAAATCCGACCTCCACTGCAGGCCGCCACATCAGCGGGCAGCGATAAACTGGAGATGACCAAACCTCCACCGTCACGCCAACAGAAATACGCCCATGCCATTTCAACCCACGAATCAACGCGGCGGGCTTTCCAACGCGGTATTCCATTGGCGGTACACACCGCCGCGGTCAAAATACACACACAGCACCAAAACACAGGCACATTGGACAATTACAAATACACACACCTGATACACATACACAACCCACTCCCACACAATCAATCAACTATAAAACACACCCCCACATCACCCACAAACCCCTACGACCACAATTACTGAGAGAAGGAGAGAGAGACACAGCAGACAATCCATAGCAATACACACTGAGGCACACTACACCATCACACACACCACATAGTAGCACAAAGCACCACACACCAACATACTCATCATCACATACACCACCCCACACCTCACCCACACCACCCCATGGCACCCCAAAGGCACCCACGCTTTTCGGACCAAGAACTCCGGGTGATGGAGGAGGAAATCCTAAGAGTGGAATCGCAGCTCTTCGGCTCACAGGTGCAGCACACCAGTATAGCTAGGAAGGCGGAGCTATGGCAGCGGATCGTGGACAGGGTCAACGCGGTGGGACAGCATCCCAGGAATAGGGAGGACATCCGCAAACGATGGAACGACCTACGGGGGAAGGTCCGATCGATGGTCTCCAGGCACAACATCGCGGTCCAGAAGACTGGCGGCGGACCCCCACCCACCCCTCCCGAATTTACATCATGGGAGCAAGAGGTCTTCAACATCCTGCATCCTCAGGGCCTCGCAGGAGTAGCCGGAGGAATGGACTCTGGTAAGTCCAATCTCAACTACTATATCCCCCCCACCCCACCAGCATGCCAACCCACACCCCCACCCTCACCCCCAAACCCCCAGCACACATCCTCCCTGACAATGTCTCACCAGCACAACCCACCCATCCCAACACCAACTCCTGCATGCCAACACAATCCATGGACACCCATCACCCAAGCATGACCACTGCACTTACCCCCCCCCCCCACTAACTACCCTCACAACACCTCCCTCAAGGGAATGCCTGCACTGGGGGACGAGGGCACCCATAACACGCACGCCATTGCACACACAGAAACAATAACCAAACTCTCTTACCCCATGCAGGACCCGAACGCCAACACACCAGCCAGGAGGGTCCAGAAATGTC
This sequence comes from Pleurodeles waltl, assembly GCF_031143425.1. Lineage (NCBI taxonomy): Eukaryota > Metazoa > Chordata > Amphibia > Caudata > Salamandridae > Pleurodeles > Pleurodeles waltl. The sequence continues at coordinate 929,542,591 of NC_090442.1, read as the reverse complement.
CATCCCACCCCCAGAACAGGCCCACAGTGAGGACAGCAGCTCTGTCGACACTGAACCTGATGACCAGCCCGGACCATCGGGGACCTCTGGGCAGTCGGTTCCCCTCAGGCAGCCACAGGCCACACCAGACCCGACCCCCTCTGCCAACACCAGCACAGCTCCCACCCAGCGGGCCCATGCCTCTGTCTCTAGGACACGTCAATCAGCGGTGTGTCTGCCACTACAGGGCACCCAGGCTAACCCAACACCCCAACAACAACAGGGACCTGGGGGCAGTGGGAGCGGGCACACCGTCCAGGATACAGAGGCTGGGGGAAACCGGGCAGCTCGGAGGGCTGCTGTGCGACAGGGGGGGGAGGAGAGGCCCAGGGAACCCACTCTCCAAGAGGCCCTCACCACCATCATGGGGGCCTACCACCACTCCCAAGAGACGATGGCGACGGTACTGGCCAGGTTCACGGAGATCCAGGCACAGCAGGAGGAACGCAACATGGGGTTCAGGGAGGAGCTGAGAATCATCGGGACCGCAATGGGGACCATCGTCCTGGCCCTCAACAGGATAGAAGACGCGTTGCGGGACCATGTGGCACCACACAGGGCCCCTGTCACTAGCCCGGACCAGGAACAGCCTACCACCTCCGCCGGCGCAAGTGGACAGGAGGCCCCAACACCACGACAGGCCACCAGAACCCCACCTCCTGCTGAAGAACAACCACCCTGTAAGAGGAGCCTGAGATCCAAAAAAAAGACAGAGTAGGATGTCAAGACCCCCGCCAGCAGGACATACCCCCTGAACTCTTCCCACTGTCCCACATTGCCACCCTGTCCAACCATGAACTGCCTCTGCTCCATCCTTCCACAGGCAAAAGGACAATGCACCTGTGAGACTGAGAACTGGACTCTGCCATGGACATTACTCCACCCCCACCCATCACCCTTATAATCACATGTACCAATATCTAGCACTGTAAATAAATCACATATTGCACACAAATCAGTTTGGAGTCATGCTGTATTATTAGCAAATGTATTACATATTACTGTTCAATATCTGTTCTGTCAATTAGTGATGACAACATACCAATGTCAATACGCTGTAGTTCATGGGCAAACCAAGCAGAAGTCAGGCACTGAGTCATACAGCACTGAGAAGGGAAGGGAAAAACTAAAATTACCCAAAAAGATCTGGTGGGAACTACAGAAAGTACAGATGCAGGAGGCTATAAGCAATTGTGAAATGACGTGGGTGATTCTTACCTGGGTGTTACTGGAAATACTGTTGTATCACTCTGTCCCTATTGTCTGTGTCGTCCTCTGAGTCTTCCTCCTCTTCACTCTCCACAGGCTCCACGGCTTCTACAACACCACCATCTGGACCATCCTCCTGCAGGAAAGGCACCTGGCGTCGCAAAGCCAGGTTGTGAAGCATACAGCACGCCACGATGATATGGCACACCTTCTTTGGTGAGTACATTAGGGATCCACCGGTCATATGCAGGCACCTAAACCTGGCCTTCAGGAGGCCAAAGGTTCGCTCAATCACCCTCCTAGTACGCCCATGGGCCTCATTGTAGCGTTCCTCTGCCCTTGTCCGGGGATTCCTCACTGGGGTCAGTAGCCACGGCAGGTTGGGGTAACCAGAGTCACCTATTAGCCACACACGTTGTCTCTGTAGCTGCTCCATCACATAGGGGATGCTGCTATTTCGCATCACATACGCGTCATGCACTGACCCTGGGAACTTGGCATTTACATGGGAGATGTACTGGTCAGCCAAACAGACCACCTGGACATTAATCGAATGATAACTTTTTCTGTTTCGGTACACCTGCTCATCGTCTTTTGGGGGTACCAAAGCCACATGGGTCCCATCAATGGCACCAATGATGTTGGGGATATGTCCAAGGGCATAGAAATCACCCTTCACTGTAGGCAAGTCACCCTCCTCTGGGAAAATGATGTAGCTCCGCATGAGTTTCATCAGGGCAGACAACACTCTGCTCAAAATCTTAGAAAACATAGGCTGAGACATTCCAGATGACATGGCCACTGTGGTCTGGAATGACCCACTTGCCAAAAAATGGGGGACTGACAAAACCTGCACCAGAGGGGGAATCCCTGTGGGTTGGCGGATGGGGGACATCAGGTCTGGCTCCAGCTGGGCACACAGTTCATGGATAGTGGCACGGTCAAGTCTGTATCGAAGTATTATATGGCGTTCTTCCATTGTCGACAGGTCCACCAGCGGTCGGTACACGCGAGGATTCCTCCTTCTCATCCCAAGTCCCAGCGGACGGTGCCTAGGAAGGACAACATGGAGCACAGAGTCAGCCAAACCACAGGTACGTACAGACAGCTTGCACAGTTAAAGAATGGCAATGGGTTGAAAGGCGTGTATGTGTGGCAATGCAAGGCCTAGGCCTGTGTGTCGCAGTCAAAATTAAGCCATGTAGGCCCTTGAAATGGCGGCTGCCTGACCTGTGAAGTGGGACAATGGGATGTGAGGTCAATGCGCTGGCGGGGCACACCGTGGCGGTAGGCGGTCGAAGACCGCGGCGCAAAGCCGCATTGGTTAACATTGAAGCCTATGGGTTTCAGGAGCCAATGACGAAGTGCGCCGGCAGTCGCGGTACGCACCGCCGCGGTACGCACCGCCGCGGGCGTGACCGCCATTTTCTATCTGCTTAATCACTCGAGACCTGATCATCCACAGGAGAGGACCTATACTGCAAGTGCTGCTGTGACCTCGGTCTGGAAGATACAATGGCTGCTGCGACTGGGGAAAGGGCCCCTGCCTTCACGTCTGAAGAGTTGGAGAAGCTCGTGGATGGGGTCCTCCCCCAGTATGCGCTACTCTACGGTCCTCCAGACCAACAAGTGAGTACACCGGGTGCACATGGAATGGGCTATGCCTGTGTGGATTGGGGTGGATGTAAGTTGGTGGGGTGGGGGGCGAATGAGGAGTGCAACGCCCGACAGATGAGAGCATGTGCCATATGGCAAAGTTGGAGGGGGGGGGCAATCACATCTAACATGCAGGTCATTGATGATTTCCTCCTTTCCACCCTGTACATGTCAAATAGGTCAGCGCCCATCAGAAGATCGAGATTTGGCGTGCCATCGCCAAGGAAGTCCGGAACTTGGGGGTCCACAACAGACGGGGCACCCACTGCCGCAAGAGGTGGGAGGACATCCGCCGCGGAACAAGGAAGACCGCAGAAACACTGCTGGGGATGGCCTCCCAACCTAGGAGGGGTGCCAGTCGCACCATGACCCCCCTGATGTCCCGGATCCTGGCGGTGGCCTACCCTGAATTGGATGGGCGCTTTAAGACATCACAGCAGACACAAGGGGGTGAGTATCAGCACATTCTCCTATCTTTCTGCGCAGTGGAGGCGTATGGGTGGGGGAGGAGGGCTGTGGGTGACATTAGGCCAGGGCGCTTTCTGTAGTGTAGTCCTCTCCCTTAGGCATGGCCCTGTGCCCCCGGCCCCCACCTCGGTAGGGTGACAAGTACAGCCATTGAAGGTCCAGCATCTCCCATGTGCGCGTTTGACGTCTCTTGGCCTGTTGTCTTAGTCAGTAGTACTGAGTAGTGTACCCCGAATGCGCGGCTTAGTGCATTAGGCACCTGTGTCTGTCCTCTCCACCAGCGGTGTTGACATTGCATGCACTCAACTTGGTCTTCTTTTTTCTCCCCCCACCCTTTCTCTTCATCTTCTTGTGCATGTGTGCATTAGCATCATCAGGCGGAGGAGATTTGGCATCGGAGCACGAGGGAGCTGCAGGACACAAGGCCCCGGTGGGCCCAGGAACAGACACCGAGGGCACCAGTGATCCGGAGGGCGAGGGGAGCACCACGACGGGGACCGCTGGTGAGAGCAGCGAAAGCGACACGTCCTCGGATGGGAGCTCCCTAGGGGTGGCGGCAACATCCGTGCCCCCCGCCTCTACAGGTACAGCCGCCACCCAGCGCACCAGCCCCGCCCTCCCAGCAGCCCCTCAGTCTTCGCTCCGTGCCGGTTCGCCCAGGAAGGCGCGCGTCTCCTTCGCCCCAGGCACCTCAGCCCCTGCCCCTGTTGCCCCTGCTGCCCTCAGTGCGGAGCTCATTGACCTGGTAAGGACGCTCATTGTTGGGCAGACGACCCTTTTGAATGCCATCCAGGGTGTGCAAAGGGAGGTGCAACAGAGCAATGCGTACCTGGAGGGCATTCATTCGGGTCAGGCTGCCCATCAACGAGCGTTCACTGCTCTGGCCTCAGCACTGACGGCAGCCATTGTCCCTGTTTCCAGCCTCCCTCTTCTTACTGCCTCCAGCCTTTCTCTGTCTCCTGTCCCTCAGCCTATCCCATCCACACCATCAGACCAGCCTGCACACACCTCAACAACCAAGAGCAGCTCATCCAAACACAAGCACCACAGATCCCACAAACACTCACCCAAGCAACACCCAGATGCAGACATGCCAACAGCCACTGCCACCCCTGTGTCCCCCTCCTCCTCGTCTCCCTCCTCCCTCCCTGTGACGTCTACACTCACACCTGCATGCACCCCAACATCAGCCAGTGCTTCCATCAACACCTCACCCTCCAGTACAGTCCACACTCGTGCAGTCACCACCCCCACTGCCATTTACACGTCCCCTGTGTCCTCTCCCACTGTGTCTGTCACCCCCTCTTCCAAGACACACAAACGCAGGCAGCCACCCACCCAACAGCCATCCACCTCACGACAGCCTACAGCACCAGCACCTTCACCCAATGACAGCACACCTGACTCTCCTACAACCACCTCCTCTACCTCCACTTCCATCTCCACTTCTCCTACCCTTTACCTTGGCCCTAAGAAACTTTTCATGGCTAACCTTGACCTCTTTCCCCCCGATGAGCTCCCCCATCCATCTTCAAAGAGTCCCAAGAGCACCGCAGCCACCACCAGCCCAGCTTCGGGTGTCACTGTTGTGCATGGGTTCTGGAGCCCAACCTTTGCCAGCAGTGACACATCGATCAGCAGCAAGGACACGTCCAGCCCCCCCCGGCAAGAGGACCCGCAAAAACAAGGGCCGCCGTGCGAGGACCGACAGGGCTGCCCCCAAGGAGCAATGTGCGGCCACTTCACCACCCACACCATCTAGGGGAGGCAAGGGCCCGAGAGCCCCATCAAAGGAGCGGAAGGGCAGCAGGAGCGCGGAGAAGGTGGACCCCACATGCCACATCCCAGCTGGGAAGGAGGACACTAAGGAGGCCAGGAGTCCGTCCCCGAAGGGTCCAGAAACGTCACGGTCCGAGGGCGACTGAGCAGGGAGTCCAGGCCAGGTCTGGCTCCCTTGACCTGCTGGATGAGCACCGCTGAACAGGGCCCGCCGTGGAGAAGAGCACCGCTGAACAGGGCCCGCCGTGGAGAAGAGCACCGCTGAATAGGGCCCGCCGTGGAGAAGAGCACCGCTGAACAGGGCCCGCCGTGGAGAAGAGCACCGCTGAACAGGGCCCGCGGTGGAGAAGAGCACCGCTGAACAGGGCCCGCGGTGGAGAAGAGCACCGCTGAACAGGGCCCGCCGTGGAGAAGAGCACCGCTGAACAGGGCCCGCGGTGAAGAAGAGCACCGCTGAACAGGGCCCGCCGTGGAGAAGAGCACCGCTGAACAGGGCCCGCCGTGGAGAAGAGCACCGCTGAACAGGGCCCGCCGTGGAGAAGAGCACCGCTGAACAGGGCCCGCCGTGGAGAAGAGCACCGCTGAACAGGGCCCGCGGTGAAGAAGAGCACCGCTGAACAGTGCCCGCCGTGGAGAAGAGCACCGCTGAACAGGGCCCGCGGTGGAGAAGAGCACCGCTGAACAGGGCCCGCCGTGGAGAAGAGCACCGCTGAACAGGGCCCGCCGTGGAGAAGAGCACCGCTGAACAGGGCCCGCGGTGAAGAAGAGCACCGCTGAACAGGGCCCGCGGTGAAGAAGAGCACTGCTGAACAGGGCACGCCGTGGAGAAGAGCACCGCTGAACAGGGCCCGCGGTGGAGAAGAGCACCGCTGAACAGGGCACGCCGTGGAGAAGAGCACCGCTGAACAGGGCCCGCCGTGGAGAAGAGCACCGCTGAACAGGGCCCGCGGTGAAGAAGAGCACCGCTGAACAGGGCCCGCCGTGGAGAAGAGCACCGCTGAACAGGGCCCGCCGTGGAGAAGAGCACCGCTGAACAGGGCCCGCCGTGGAGAAGAGCACCGCTGAACAGGGCCCGCGGTGAAGAAGAGCACCGCTGAACAGGGCCCGCCGTGGAGAAGAGCACCGCTGAACAGGGCCCGCGGTGGAGAAGAGCACCGCTGAACAGGGCCCGCCGTGGAGAAGAGCACCGCTGAACAGGGCCCGCCGTGGAGAAGAGCACCGCTGAACAGGGCCCGCGGTGAAGAAGAGCACAGCTGAACAAGGCCCGCCGTGGAGAAGAGCACCGCTGAACAGGGCCCGCCGTGGAGAAGAGCACCACTGAACAGGGCCCTTCTTCTCAAGCACCGCTCCGCTGGGCCCTTCCTCTCAAGCACCGCTCCGCTGGGCACCGCCGTCTCAAGCACCGCTCCGCTGGGCCCTTCTTCTCAAGCACCGCTCCGCTGGGCACCGCCGTCTCAAGCACCGCTCCGCTGGACCCTTCTTCTCAAGCACCGCTCCGCTGGGCACCGCCGTCTCAAGGACCGCTCCGCTGGGCCCTTCCTCTCAAGCACCGCTCCGCTGGGCACCGCCGTCTCAAGCACCGCTCCGCTGGGCCCTTCTTCTCAAGCACCGCTCCGCTGGGCACCGCCGTCTCAAGGACCGCTCCGCTGGGCCCTTCCTCTCAAGCACCACTCCGCTGGGCACCGCCGTCTCAAGCACCGCTCCGCTGGGCCCTTCTTCTCAAGCACCGCTCCGCTGGGCCATTCTTCTCAAGCACTGCTCCGCTGGGCCCTTCTTCTCAAGCACCGCTCCGCTGGGCCCTTCCTCTCAAGCACCGCTCCGCTGGGCCCTTCTTCTCAAGCACCGCTCCGCTGGGCACCGCCGTCTCAAGCACCGCTCCGCTGGGCCCTTCATCTCAAGCACCGCTCCGCTGGGCCCTTCTTCTCAAGCACCGCTCCGCTGGGCCCTTCCTCTCAAGCACCGCTCCGCTGGGCACCGCCGTCTCAAAGACCGCTCCGCTGGGCCCTTCCTCTCAAGCACCGCTCCGCTGGGCACCGCCGTCTCAAGCACCGCTCCGCTGGGCCCTTCCTCTCAAGCACCGCTCCGCTGGGCCCTTCTTCTCAAGCACCGCTCCGCTGGGCCCTTCATCTCAAGCACCGCTCCGCTGGGCACCGCCGTCTCAAGCACTGCTCCGCTGGGCCCTTCTTCTCAAGCACCGCTCCGCTGGGCCCTTCCTCTCAAGCACCGCTCCGCTGGGCCCTTCTTCTCAAGCACCGCTCCGCTGGGCCCTTCATCTCAAGCACCGCTCCGCTGGGCACCGCCGTCTCAATCACTGTTTATGGTTCACTGTGCCCACCATGCCTCCTCCTTGACCAGTGGAGACTGTCATCCACCTGATGGACTGTGGCTTTGCACTCCCCAGGATGGTCCAGTAGGCAGCCCACCCACTGTAGAGACATTGAGAGACTGTGGCTTTGCACTCCCCAGGATGGTCCAGTGGGCAGCCCACCCACTGTAGAGACATTGAGAGACTGTGGCTTTGCACTCCCCAGGATGGTCCAGTGGGCAGCCCACCCACTGTAGAGACATTGAGAGACTGTGGCTTTGCACTCCCCAGGATGGTACAGTGGGCAGCCCACCCACTGTAGAGACATTGAGAGACTGTGGCTTTGCACTCCCCAGGATGGTCCAGTGGGCAGCCCACCCACTGTAGAGACATTGAGAGACTGTGGCTTTGCACTCCCCAGGATGGTACAGTGGGCAGCCCACCCACTGTAGAGACATTGAGAGACTGTGGCTTTGCACTCCCCAGGATGGTACAGTGGGCATGGTGGCTCCTCGTGGATCTGGCGTCGTGGACTCATGTGGCTGTGGTGCCCCACCCTTCCCTTCCCCCTGAGGTGCCTGTAGTTTTTACATCTGATGCCCCTGCAGTGTTCTCTCCAAAGGACTCAGGTCTCCTGTGTGGGCTTTGCCCTTGTTTCTCAAAACTTTGGCCCACGGACATGATGAATTCGTAGGATGTGCAGGACTTGTTACTTCAGTTATACACTGATGTGTATGTCATTTGTTTTCTTGTGAATATCTTTCATGGTTGTACGATATTTTTCAGGACCTTTTTGGTACATAAATATTTATTCCAAATTTGATTATGTCCTAGCATTTTTCTGGGGTGTTTGGGTGGTGTCACTGTGACTTGTTGCTCTGCATTGGTGTGTACATAGTTGGGGGGGTCGCATATGTGTGTGCCCGTAACCTTTCGTCCTCCCCCCTCCCGTGTGTCGTAGGTGCAGTACTCACCGTTGTCGTCTGCGCCGGACTTCGTACTCGTGGTAGATGAGAAGGTAGACGAGAGCAGGTAGGATGTTTAATTCGGGTTCCATGCTGTCCTCCTTCCCCCTGGAGTGCGTAATGGTGAGCGTTTTCCCGTTCGTAGTCTGTTTCCGCCGTGTTTTTATCGGCGGTGCTCCCGCCCCGGAAAAGGTGGCGGATTGGTGAGTTGTGATAGGGTGGGCGGTACATTGTCTGCCGCCTGGCTGTTGGCGGTGACCGCCGCGCTGTTTGTTTGTACCGCCGTGGCGGGCGGAGTGTTAAAGTGGCTGTCTGTGTTGGCGGTTCCCGCCAGGGTCAGAATTCCATATTTTTTACCGCCAGCCTGTTGGCGGGTTGGCCGCCGCTTTAACACCGACCGCCAGGGTTAGAATCACCCCCTAAGCTGCTAAAGCAAACTGTGTGAACATTGAACTCGTTCGGCTTTGTAAATACCTGCAAACACGCCTTGATAAAGTGTCTTCAACTTTCTGATTCTATACAGATCATGACTAGCTTCACTACACAGGGGCGTAAGATGAAGTGTTGTAAATACATGTGTATAGGCTTAATAACCGCATGCGTACTAATCATCGTAGCAATAGTTCTTGGAATGCATGGTAAAAATGAGAGTGAGACGAATGATGCTTCTACTTCTAAACCTATTATCGTTACTGAACTAACAGCTCTGAAGAGACTCGAGCAAGACGAGAGACACTTGCATGATAAGAAGGAACTTTCATCTAACGTTTTCTATCGCTTACTGAGTGAGTATGTTGAGACCATGGATGCGAAAGATTGTTATGTGTGTACACAAATACCTACCTCAGTAGTGGAAGGGGTAACGTATCACAGCATGCCTCTTACGTATGGAATTACATGTAGTATAGTGGCTTCCAGATTTTATGCTCAAAAGGACATTCATTATTTCTATACTAATTACGATGTTACTTTTGCATATGTCCCCATAATAGGGCACCTGAGTAAGATAGCTCAAGATTATTATGCCAAATGAATGAGGGAATTCTTCGAACCAATGTCACCTTTTCACACAGCTCACGCACATAGAGAGAACCTTACATGCTTGCTTTCGCCAGTAGAAATAGAATTTTTAGACCGCACTGATGATAGGAAGAATGAAATGAAGGAGAAATTAGAGAGGGAATTACACGAAAGGACGTCTGTAGATAATTATGCTTTTGCTGCAATAAAGACACAAGGAAAAATAGCTTTAGATACATTGCATGTAGGAAGATTTTGTATACATAGATTTCCATCATATTATGACACAGTTTTTGTGGGAACGAGTGAATGCAAACATACGTATGCATTTCAATCTAAGTGGACGTGGATATTATATTTGTGGACTCAATGCCTATTATCGTCTTCCTAAAGGATGGTATGGGAGGTGTTATTTGGGAATAGTGTTCCCAAAGGTTTACCAACTAGACGACTTAAAGAAATTTCCAAGGCTGTCTGAATAACATCGTGTTCAGAAAAGGGAGACAGCTTCTGGTGTGGTAGGAGATATATTTGGAGCATTGATTCCTTCAGTAGGAGTCATATTGAATTCAATCAAAATACGAAAGTTGTCTACTATTGTGGATAACATGTTTACAAAGTTTTCAGGAGCTATAATCCTGATGGATGCTGAACTTGCTGCAGAAAGAGCTATGACTCTTCAAAATCGGCTTGCCTTAGACATTCTTTTAGCAAAGGATGGCGGCGTTTGCAAAATGCTTGGTACACGTCACTGTTGTACATATACCAGACAGCAGTGGGAAAATTAGAACAATGCTTACAAACTTAACTAAAGAAAGTGTAGATTTAAAGGAATTGAAAGAACCCGGAGTTTGGGAGAAAGTTGGAAAAGGATTTGCTTCTGTGGGAAATTGGCTCAGCAACGTTTGGAACGGATTGTTACTAAAAATAGTAAAGGGAATAATGATAATATTAATTTGTTTATTAGGTTCTTGGGTAATATGGAAAGCTTTCAAAATGTTAAAAGCAAGGAACAAAAGAAAAAGAGAAGAAAATATAGAGAGCAAAATGGTGGAAATATACCAAGAAAAGTCAAAAGGGACTAAAAGAAAAAGGGAATTGACTGAAGTGCCAAATTACTATACAGAATTTTAATGAAATAAAATGTGTGGGTAGATTTGATGTGATGACATAATTAGTCATCAGAGGAGGGATTGATGATGCAGAAAAAGAAGGCCCGACATATATTCATACATATCGTGTAATCAATACATATAATGTAGTGTGATTTTAGTAAAGAAGAAAAGAAAATAATGTACGAAGGAAATTGTGCCCTCGGGGTAGTTCGCCATCATTGTAAACGAGCTTTATTAATCATGAAGTATTGAAAATGTAGTAATCCTTCATAATCGCAAATGTATGCCATGATTTCTTGTTTGAAAACTGTTTTGCTTATCTTAAATTTAGTACAGGCTTTGGCCTAGTTGCCTGGTTTCAAAATTCTAACTGCGTGATTTTTCCTTGAACTAATGAAACATATATTCTTGCTTGAAGTTGTATTTTTCCAGTAGAGCTGACTGGTACACTTATCTCCAAGGTTTCGTGCTAGGCCGGTTACATCCCCTTTGATACAAGGTCAGTCTCTGCAGGTGCGGACAATGAAGGTACAGATAGTAAAATAATTGGCAAACCATGATACAATTTGTGTTCCAAGGCTCCGAGGACAGTGTATGCATAAATGAGCGCTAGTAAAAGACTATTTTGATTGGACAATTTGAAGCCAACCTATGAACCCTCCAATGGAAGACCCTGCAGAATTTTGAATGTTTCTTACTTAAACCCACCGGACAAAGAGAAGTCAGCCATTTTCTTCGATGCCAGTTTGAAGCCTGATGCCAGACTCCATTTTGGACGACACCCTGATGCCCTTTTCTCTATCTGAGAGAAAGAGACTTTAAGAATTCTCACCCTAGAGACTTTAACTTTGATTTGCCCCCGTCTTGCCCATGCAGTAACTTTACCCTATTCTCCTTGCCGTTGCAAGGAAGTTTGCCCTTAACTTTGCCCCTTTGAAATTTGCCCCATGCTGATCAACCGGTACCTGAAGGACGAAGTCTTTTCTTGAATGCTGATTGTATTTGGTAAATATGAAAGGATAAAAGTATTATGCATTGTGTTTTTCCTTTTAGGTACCAACTGCTAATTTTGATAAGAGTCCTAGCTAGAAGTTTTCCAAATTTGTGTTGACTAAATTCGTTTTGCATGAAGTCCCACATGCCGATGCTAATTAGAGGTTAGTCGAGGTATTCATTCAATGTACTATGCTAAATTGAAATCTTGTTATGCTGACCGAATGTATGCAATTAGTCAAATACAGTTAGTCATATTGGTGATTTGCATTGCTATAACAGAGTGTATCATTATTCAGATTTTACGTAGATTGCATTTCTTCCGCCGTTATGGACAGCTAGTAATGTTCATATACATATATCAATTGGTTTTGAGACATATATACATCGTGCTAGCTTTGTTAATATAGGGAAATAAATTCACTAACTTTTAATAAACTGGTGTGGTTATTCATGACTGAAAGGTCATGGTGCGCCGAAATACCAACTGTTATTGATTTCTGATGTGTTATATTGATCTATTAATTGAGTATTGATTACCGATTACAGTAGTTATTGATTATTGATCTGAGTGACTCGACTATTTTAGGATGAGGAGAGCCCGACTCGGTTAAAAGATTCACCGACCTCCAACGTGTCCAGGTACAGGTAATTTATAAGGGCTGGACGCGTTATCACCCATAGACAAAATCTTTCAGCTTAACTATGAGCCTCTCTTACATTCCGTGGTAAAGGAATTCAAAGCTTGGAACCACCTACCAATCATTATTGTTGGAAGGTATAACATAATTATTATGAATATACTACCTAAGTTTTTATATTTGTTTCGTTCGATTCCTCTGCGTGTCCCGAATTCAATCTTTAAGCAGTTAGATGCTGCTATTGGCAGCTTTCTTAAGCTTCCTTATAGCCAAGGGGCGGTTTCTGCTACCGGACTTTATATTGTACTTGCTGGACGGTTGCGTGCTTTATTGACTACATATAGACAAATTGTGTCTGCCTTTGGTTACCATTTTGCTTCGGGCCCAACTGTACACTATTTTTATTTAGATTTGGGGACCCAAATTATTTTAAAATGGTTAGATACACATTTGTAAAACATGTAACTAAAATCTGCCACGAGATCTCTACTAAATATTTTATAACACTTGTAAGTTTGGATCTGCCCCTGTGAGTCAACCCTATGTTCCCAGAGGTCTTTCAAGCTCCAGTTTGTAAAGGCTGAGCCAACCACGGAATTATACACCTTGGCCAGCTTTACGGAGTCATATGAATGCTTACAAGCCATCTTTGAGCTCTCTTATCAATACTTTAAGTATTTGCAGATTAGGGACTACTTCTTGAGGGAGCATCGGTTAGCAGTGCTACCTTTAGATGCAGATCTTCTCCCGTGTATCGACGCACTCCAAGGAAGTCGCTAATACGCACTGTTTACCAAAGGTTTAGTAGAATCTGCGCTGATGATAGCTCCCTGCTTGCTATAAGTGGAGTAAGGAGCTTGCCCTGGAGTTTAACAATGTATTGTGCGTAGGTACTGTAACAATAAGGCTGCGTGTTTTTAGAGCTTGGATCTCGGCACCGCCCCCCACAGTGGAGGAACGGTGGAATAGTATGAAGCACATCTTTGAACTGGAACCCGCCTTGGCTAGGTCAAGACGGGTACGCTCTGTCATCAGGTTTGATGGAACATGGGGCTTGTTCTGTCGGCCCGCTCCTTAATTTCTGAATCTACCTTCTGTTTGAATGTTGTGTTCTGTCCACATAGGATATTCGCTCATATGTAAATAAAATAACAACTAAGGACTTACACACTTCTCGGTCATAAAGTTAGTTAGTCATAAATTGCCAAGACTTGCAAGCAAAAATAATATCTTGAAATCTAAGTTTTACTTCCTTTCACCTATTGTTGAAATTTCTGCGGGTATTTAACACTCATATCTAAAGCAAGTCAATCATATTTACTGATAAAAATGTTTTGTGTTTACAGGAATATATTATATATTTTCCAATTTGTTAATCACATTTGATGCAGACACGGAGACTCTAAAGAGCTTTCCATATTTCACATTAGGGTTTAAAAGATGTCAGCCATTTGAAATGGGGTAGTATAATGTAACTTGCCATGGGAACTTCTTGGCATATTGCTTCCTGTCAGAACATTTATAATAACCATAGTGCCAGATGTGTGTCCTTATATGCTCCCATAAGGGTTCAAAAAATTAAACCTCAGACTAACACAATAAAGTTTGATCTGCCCAGCACACTACATAATTTAAATAATGCGATACTACCGGTGAATTTAAGAAATGTCCTGCTTTAAAAAGTGTAGAGTTTGTTTTACAGTTCTCCATTCCCTAAAATGGCTGTGTGATGATTTAAAACTATGTGAACATAGCAGATAAGCCAAGCTATACGGAGCATAAAAGAATCACGGTGGGTTCGGACATCAAATTAAGGGCAATGACATATGCACACATGCTACAATGTAGCATCTGGTATTACACGCCAGAGCAAACACTGAAATGAACGCAAAAAACGATCAAAGCCTAATAGAGCAAAAATGTTTGCAAATACAATTTAGCCCAACATTAACTCGACAATAGCGCCTTAATGACCACTTAGTGGCTTCTAACTTAGTCCACTGCAAAAAAACTCATAAGCAAAAATGCATGCTGAGCTGCTCCATCTTTATTACTTCATGAGCTGAGATAAATCATTTTAGATCAGAGGGCAGTTTTGGTGCAAGCCATTTTAATATCCCAACACACTGACATTCTCCTGTTTTTTTGCAGTACTAGATAATGTCTTTCCAATTCTTGTTCAAACTATTTGATCAGCACAAATCATGCTTTCAAATCTTGGGCGTAACTGCTAATATGACATGCAGCTTAGCAGCAAAGTTGTTGTGCTGCATTGCATGAAAGGGAGAGAGTAAGACAGCCTATATATACTAAGATATGGCGCTGCTGCTGTCAACACCATGTGTTGGTTCACATTCTTGCTGCTTAGTGCCACACACATTTTGCACCATAGCACAGGTTTTGGCGTGAGTCTAGCATAGGGGTTTTTAATAGAAGGACTCTTCCATTGGAAAATAATATGTTCAGATGTACTTTAAAATGTTTCCTGGTTTCTGTATGTGTTGTACTGTACATCACACATGTAAAGGTAGTAAAAAAAGAACGTTTTTCTCTAACCATGCACCTGCCTCAAGGAGGCCTACATTTTTTTCTCTAAAGCCCTGCCTACAAATGTGAGTCGATAGGAATATCAAGACCCATCTGTGGGATTCTCCCCTTGACGAGTGTTCTACAAACTAGTGCAAAACACTACTTTGCATTAATCTAGGGCCACTTTCCAGCACAAAACAAGTTTTGTGCTGAAAAGTAATTCTCAAGTCAAAACGTTGGACCATTATGCAAGGCACTACACCCATGAAAAGATTCCCCTTTTCTAAGGCAACCCCTTCTGCAATGACTATCTCCAATAAGCCAGAGTTATATGTCTCAGGCCTCGCAGAGCCACATTGGCATGGCACATGCATAAACACTGGTGACATCAGAGATAAAATAGAGCCTTTACTTGCCAGTACACACAGAAGCATGGGCAGTCATGGGTCTCCTGACCAACGTCAGCTGTAAGTAGATGCTCAATAATGATGTTAAGAGTGACTTGTGCACATAGATGGAAGAGGTTGTAGCAGAATAAGGAAAGAATACACCAATCCTCGAATAACTTGGATTTAACTATAACTATATATTAGAAGAAACACATGGTGAATAGTGCATCTGAGTATTGGAAGATTCAGGCAATTAGCAGTCATCCACCATCCAAAAAGGGAGAGAGAAAGAGGTGTTAAGGTCCGCTGTGTGCCCTCCTTAATGTACACTTGAATATAGAATATATAACAGGCCTCGAATTGTGCACTATATTAATCTTTAAGTAAGATAGAAGAAGACCTTGACCAACTCCAAAAGGCTATGCCTAGTTACAGAACAAACCCCCCTCACTTCAATGGTGACATGCTTCATCATTGCATCTGCTACACATCTACACAAAGTGAACAATTGTCTCGATGGGCTTCTGATGGTAAAAGTTCTTTGCAGAAATATTGTCAGCAAAAGATAATATGAGAGATTATATAATTAGAGAGTAAAATTACCTTGTGGTCAACAATCTCCACTTTATTAAGATTGGCTCCAGAAGGATTAAATAAATCTGAAAATCGGATGTTCGGCTATCATAGTTAGTTCTAACTTCTATCAGTCAACTTGTTTCAACCAAAATGGGAAGTGAGGCTTTTTTAAGGACTAATGGATCCGAAATAACACAGCCCACAACTAATCAGTGAATCCAATGTAGTGCAATGTGATCGGGTGTCGAAATCAATGCACAAGTAATCAAAGTAAGTATTAAAATGTGTATATTTGATGTCACAATGGACCACTGTAAGGAATGGGCCTGCTCATCAGGATCAGTTAAAGAATGTAAAACGCCCCAGGAAAGGAGTTTGTGCATGGGTCCATTTTCCAAATGCAGCACACACATCTTCAAGAAACCACAGTGTGCCTACAAGAAGGATTGGGGGAATGAAGAATAGGACATAGTGATCTTTAGGTAAACAGAACTTATGTGCTAAATAAAAAACGCACTATTGTACACAATTGCACAACAAGGGGGAAAACAAGATAGGTTCCATGTATCAAAAATCTTTTCTTCGCCTTTGTGCACTCCAGAAAGTAAGCACTTTTTTTGAGCAGAACAACTTACATCTGTCATTTTGGATTTGGCCCCATATGTTGTCACACCATGCTCGTGCCTGCCCTCTTGCCCACATGCATTGTTGTATGTGGGATGGATTCCTCGGTTGGTGGTTGTGGTGTTTCACAGTAGAGCCAGTGCCTTCACCTTTCTTTTATCGCACCTGCAGGTTTGCTTCTGATTCTTTTAGCATCCCCAGGGCTTACCACTTTACAGCTGCCATGCTGCAGCTCCTTCGCCATTGCCGTCAGATGCTGCGGCCAATTACACTGCTTTCACTGCTCCGGACTTGACTTGGAAAGCCAAGTGAGTTTGGGTGGGCAGCAGGGCGGTGCTGGCACTTGCATTCTATAGGCAGCTGCTTGCATTTTGCGGTTAGGGGTCGGTGGGTGGTTGTGCAGGGGGGATGGAGTTAACTTGAGTTGGACCTGGACCTGAAGTTCGGGGTCAGTGCTGATGCTGGAAATCAGAGTTTTGGATCACTCAAGGGTCTCCACTTCCATCGCTGAGGCTTTTGAACAGCTTAAATCACAGTACTTTAGAGCCACTCGTACTATCCCCTGCTATCTCTGCTACCCCTGGGAGGCCTTGTGAGGTCACAGTAAATATTTGCTCCTTAGACTGGTAGCCATCAGAAGCCATTAATGGACACTGGCTGTGGGTGGAGGAGGCAGCTGCTAATAGTTTGGGAAGGAGGTGAGTGGTAGGACCAGGTTGACAGTGGTTGATACTGAGTCTACCACCTACTATTACTACCGACAGCCTGCATATTCCATCACATATTTTATCTATTGTACTTGCCGTCTCACAGAGTGTAACCACCAGATTTTATTCTATGATTGTTGCTAATCAAGCTTTGCGATAGGCTTTAAGGTTTGGTGCATTTGGTATATTTGGATCACTGGCTTATAGTATTTCTAGTGGATTTGGATTGGTGTTTTGGACTTTTGGACTCTTGGAGTCTTGGACACATATACACACAGTCTCACAGATTTATGTTGCCACTGGCACTGCATTTGTTGCAGTGTTCCTCAAGACGTTCTCCCCATTAGCAGCTTCCTGTGACTTTCCGTCATTATTGTGTGTTCTTGTGTTATGGTACTTTATCGAGCTGGGGTGGTATTTTGCTCCTGTGTTCAGGTGGGTGGGTCACAGAACAGATTGAATAGTTCGAACAGTTGATTAGTTTGAATTAAGTAAAATTAGGAATATCACTTTTCTGTGAAATGGCTATACGCAAATTACAGGGTGGCACGTTAAGTTTCTCTAAGTCCCCAGTAAACACTACTCTCAATACTTTTTAAAGCGGGATGCGGGTGTACTTGACAAACAAATTGTCCTAGCAGAATGGCGTCTGTCATTAGAACTGGGTGAGCGCCTCCAAGTTCTCTGGGGGCTGCGAGTTACCGAGAGTGAGGCCCTTTCTTCAATGCATAGCCCCCTGTTTGATGAGATTGGTAATAGGGTTGTTCAGCGGTCATGAACATAAACACCACTGTCTTCTTCTACCTCATTGCCAAATTATGAACCCCAGTCTAATGGTGGGGTGATGGGCCTCCAGCCAAGTGTAGAAGGAAGTGTAACTCAGCAGCCTCTACAGTCTGGACATGCCTCCTGGGATCCACAACCCTCAACTCCTTCATTCTTTGCAACCTCTAACTCTAACGCTCTACCATTGTAGCTCCTCCTGGCTTGGCTGTGACAAAGTTTTCAATAAATTCCAGCTCATGGTAGATGCCTGCTTGTCTCCACTCATTGATAGACTAGGTAAAGTGGAATCTGCGGTAACTGCACTAACTCAGCTACTGCAATAGCACTGCAGACCTGCCGGCCAACGGGTCCTCTCCCCGGTCACCACCGGGGCAAATCTTGATCATTCATGTGTGATCTCTACTACAACTGTTTTACCCTAGGTCTAACAATGAGTGAATCGATCTGCACTGTTCCTCCCCCTGCCTCAACTTCTCAACAGATTTCTAGTGCAGGGGCTGGGGTGTCACATCACCCTAATGGGCCGGGTGGAAGTTGAGCCTCACCTAGGTGACAAAACCTGAGCTTAAATAGGGTTTGCCACTGGCTGTCTTGCAACTCAGATTTTGGCATCAATGAATCTAAGGATATCCTGTTAGCAATGGGTTGGTCCATCGGTCAAGCGAGACTGCATTGTGATCAACTGTAAATACCTTAGCCATGCTTGGGATGATAAATGCTATCCCCGTGGTCTGGCAGTCAAGCCACAGAGGTTCGCCGTCCCTCTCTATAATAAGATTGACCACTCTTGGACTTAGATTGTGTAGGTTGACATCTGGGGAGAAGGGTGTAAGCTTTAATCCAGCTCACTCAGCCCCTCCGGAGACATTCCTGTCATGTGGGGAGGATTATCAAGTGAACGCAAGTCCCCCATAATTCATTGCTGCACCCATACATTGTTTACCCTTTCCCCTCTCAGAAGCTGCAGAACCAACATACAGATAATGCAGCTCCTAGCACTCCTGAACATTTATGCCAAAGATGTCCCCTCTGTTTTGGGTACCATGGCAAATAAATCACTGGCTCCCCTAGTGATGCTGTCCTGAAATATTGTGGGTCTCTCAGGGAAAGTCATTGATTCTGACTGGGGTCATTTTATTTACCAGCCTGACATAATAACTCTGCAGAAGACCTTGGCTATGGGAAAAAATATTAGCTGCCATGAGCTCAGGAGCCACTGTTATCAATGGCTCTATTCACTTCACCCTTTCTGAAACTCTTAGTGCTATCCAGGCTATGAAACCTGGGAAAGTTCTGGGTCCCGATAATGTCTCCAGTGACCTGTTTGGCTCTGAGCCTACTCTATAGGGACATATATTAATGCTTTGTCTAATGGGATACTTGGAGGAGGGAAGACTCCTTAGTCTTGGAGTGGTGCTGAAATTATACCTCTATACAAAAAGGGTGATGAGGGTGTCCCAGCAATTATTGCCCCATTAGCCTCATCGATTACCTTCAAAGATCTTCTGTCACTAGGTTCTGGCTAGACTCCTGGAGTGGGTCAATGAGGCCTCCATTCTGTCCCCTTCCAGGCAGGTCTTCATTCCAAGGTGAGCACGACATATCACATTTTTTGCCTTGACCTAATTGTCTCAAAATATCTCAGGTTCTCCAAGGGTCTTCTTTACATGACCTTCGTGGACATCAGGGCAGCCTTGGATCTTGTGCCTAGAAAGAACTTGTGGTCCATCTTAGCATCATTGGGGCTAGCTCAGGTACTCCTAGTCACCTTGATAAGATTACATGACAACACCTTTGCTCAGGTCAGATGGGGATTGGGTGGTGAACTGACTGACCATATATCTGTTAAGCGTGGGGTGCACAGAGGGTGTGTACTCTCGCCAACACTATTTTCACTGTATATAAACAATGTGGTGGAGTATTTATGTAACTGTGTTCATGGCTCCCCAAGACTGGGAGGGTGCTAAATTCCAGTGCTGCTTTTTGCAGATGACACAATCCTTCTGTCATGAACTGCATCAGTGCCACAAAACTTGTCGAACAAATTCCTGAAATACTGTGAACTTCGCGGGTTGGAGGTGAATATTCAAAAGACGAAGGGGCATATTTATAATGCCCTAGCACTTTCTTGTGCCACATTAACGTCATTATTTTGTATGTTAATGTGGCCCAACAAGGCCAAAATCCCCATTCCGCATTTTCAGAGTGGCACAATTAATGTATTGCACACTCTGTAACCCTTTTCCCTACATTATGCCTGCGCCAGGCATTATGTATGCAAAGGGGGTGTTCCCCCATTAGGGGAGCCGGAAAAATGGCACAAGGAAATCTATGAGATTTCTTTGTGCCATTTTTATGGCACTTTTAACACCTACTCAAGAGCAGGCATTAAAAGGGGGCTTCCATTCTTTAGAATGGGCCGTTGTGTACCCTGCAGGAGTAGCTCCAATATTTTGGCACTACTCCTGCAGAGTACATCAATAGCATCATGAGAAATAACTCTATTGCCACCTACCCTGCGGCATGGTGCACTGCATTTTAAATACGGCGCACACATGGTGGCGGTAGAGGGGTGCTAAGGGGCACAGGGGAAGTGCAGCACCACTTTCCATAAATCTGTCCCTAAGATTATAGTATTTAATTCCCTTAAAACCTGAAGAGGCGGGTTCTCTGTGAAAGGATTCAATCTGCAGGTGGTTGAGAAATTTGGTTATTTGGGCATTAGAATTGACAATTCTAAGAGATGGAATTCCAAGTTGCAAAAACGTAAAATAATACTACTACACACTGTTTGCAATTGTTAACAAGTTTAAGGCGACCACCCCCAAACCTGCCTCTCCAGATGTTGAAGTTTGCAGCGCTAAAGCCCACAGGCTGCTGTAATGTATGGTGCTGAAATCAAAGGGGGGTTGCACATTCTCAAGGGATATTATAAAATGAAAATAGTTTCTTGTAATCTTTATCTAGCCTTCCTCAGGGTACCCTAATTATTCCTTTATTTTTTGACACCGGCCTGGAAAGGGTTGGTGACCTGGCTGTGTTGAAACCCCTTTTAGATTGGGCCAGACTGTGGTCTACCCCAGAACTTTCCCTTTATAGAGTAGCAGCAGAGGAAGAGTTGAATTTGTGTCAGTCCAACCTCCCACCTTGGTTCTTATGTGATAAACTCTATCTTTATGACTCGGCCTCAGTAAGTATTGGAATAATACCTCGCTAAATACCCCCAGCACCAAGGCTATTATAAAAAAATGACTATTGGAACATTATTATCATTAGCCAACATGGTAAGGTGAAATCCAGGGGTATGATGGCTGATTCCTTGTCCTTCAAGCCCACACCCGTCATAGAACTGTACATGAACATGATCCAACCTCCCCTGGCTCGCAGATTGTTTATTAAATTCAGGTTGGAAACACTATTAGTAAATACATGGATATGTAGATGGAAAACGCATTGTACTGAGTCACCAGTGTGTGTATTTTGTGATTATAGGACTGAGGATGTTGAACATGTCCTATTTTTTTGTCCTGCACATGAAAGACCGAGGAGGATAGGGCTTAAACCACTCTGCAGCTCCCCGGGTGTCAGACAATACAAGGAGGACTATTGTATTTTACGGTCTGACATCAGCCAACTATTGGCATTCAGCATTATCCGATACTCATATGCAATGTGGCTACTCAGGAAGAGGGTGGGAGTATAGTTCTGAAAAAAATAATCTAATTTTTAATATAAATGCTCTTTTTTCCCCTGCTTTTGCACACTGTTTTTGATTGATTTAGTTATTATGGGGATGCAATGTGTAATATATTTTCCAACTTGCACTTATTTATTTCCATTGACCTATTATATGCAGCTATTTATTTTTGTCCAACTGTTTTCAGTATTCCTATTACTTTTATGAGAATGTTTTAAACTTTGTTTTTATGTGGAATTTTTTTCATGTCATAGATATTTTTTGATCTGTGTGATGCTTGATATAATTGTTTGTCTTGTTTTATGGGCAGGTACCCGAAAGAAACAGTTTTGATGATGATGATGAACATGTTTATTATTCAAGAGGCTGGGACGGGTGACCTGGTGTAGATCACAGGTCCTTACCCTGGATAAAAAATGCACCCATTCTTGGCATTTTTAGGCAAAACGTACTTCTGAATTGCAGCACATATTGTATTTGAGGAAACCACTGGTTCCTGGCATTTTTGATGAAATGCTCATTCGAGTTTCAGCTTTGGCAATATGCCATTTTATGTTTTGTTTCTTCAGAATCACAGTAGACATTTATCAGAAAGAATTCTAGAGGTAGATAAGGAATCCAAAGGAATCATTTTTATTTGTGCTCTGAGGATGACATTGGGATTGAGCAACGAGGATCAAAGATTAAACAGGTTTGATTAAGCAAATGGCAATCTATACATGAGAGTATATTGAAGATTGAAATATCTATCCATAGTAAACAAGTGCTTAATAACTGGAACTTAAAGATTTGGTTGACTGCTAAGAATGATTTGAAAGAAAATCTTCAAGGTTTGTGAATCTTACTGAGAATGCTGAATTTTTTGATATGTTGAATTTAGATGTTAATTGAATGAGGAAATAATTACTGAAGAGACTTCAGATACTGTTCAAATGTAAAATGTGAAAAGGCTCTGAGAATATAACAGTTGAATGCTGACCCTACGAACACAATTTTCCTTCCACAGGTAACTCTTTACTTCTTTTTAAAAAGAAATCCAATTACACATGATTCGAAATGTACCCAAAAATCTCTAAGGGTTGTTTCATCTCATTCTAGGTCTCCCTGCAGTTACTCCCCTACAGCCCCTTCCCCCTTCTGGCCACTCAGAACCTCTGTTACTATTAACACAGAGTTATTTCTGCTGGATTGCGATTATTTTGAGTATACTGTTCTCAAGGAATCTGGATCTTGGCAAATGATCTTTGACAATCATGTGGAAGAAAACTAATACCATAACAGGTAATTTAAAAGGGGCAATAGGTTCATAGTAATAATCATTCATCAGCAAGTAAGCATGCAATACATTTACAAATATACACCCTTCATTGCTCTCCATGCTGCACCTCTAGTGTATCACTGCAAAATTCAGAACATGCAATAAAAGCACACTTAAGAGGCCATGTAAGTTATCTTACCCTATAAAATCAGGGGTGTTGACCTCATGAAGACAGAACTGTAGTACCCCTCTTTAGTAACACTAAGAAAGAAAAAGAGGAAACTTAGGGGCATATTTATAATGCCCCTAGCACCACCTTGCGCCACATTTGCATTTTTTTCAAGCAAATGTAGCACTAAGGTGGCATTTCCCATCTGCCATGTTTACAAAGTGGAACAGTGCAAGCATTGCACCACTTTGTAAACCCTTGCGCAGCATTATGCCTGTGCCAGTCATAATGTATGCAAGGGGGGGGTGTTCCCACGTGGTGAAGCACAGAAAAATGGTGCAGTGAAATTTACTAGTTTTCACTGCCCCATTAATAGCGTCATTATTAACGCCTACCTAAGGCAGGCGTTAAGATGACGCTCCCATTGAAAACAATGAACCTCCCTGTGATTTGCTGCATTCGCGCCATAATTTATGGTGCTAATCCAGCAAATTGCCACATTAGCACCATAAATTATGATGCTAATGTGTACACGACTGTAATGGTGCACCGTATTGTAAATACAGCACACACATGGTGCTGTTAGGGGGATGGACCACATTTCCATAAATATGCCCATTAGATTCCTTCTAAACTGTGTATTGTATGCCAAAAAAATAACCTTAAGATTTACTTCCTCAAGAGGTGGTACTCATCTTTACACCTACACTGCTCGCTTGTCATGCTCCAGTGAACTTTTAATAATGTTTACATGATTAAATCTAATTCTGAAACTGCTGGTTTTCCAGGTTTGTGTATTTTAGGTGATGTGTTGAAGTAAGGCATCTTGGGATTCACTGTCACCAAAAAACTATTTTCATGTTTGGTTATCTGCTCTTCAGTCTCTGCTACTTCGATTGTTATCTTGATTTCTGTCAGAAGATTGTTAGTAGTCATGACTGACTACTTGATATTTGGTAGTGTCATCAAGTGAACTTTAGACATCTATGTCTGTATGCAATGTTGGTCTGAAGGCCAGTCACTCTACCCTTGACAGCTGGCTTTATGACCACATCTATCCTCTTGTGTTCTTCCCATTCCCTTCTCTCATTGGATTCTTGAGTGGGTCAATTCTGGAAATGTATAAGGAGTAGATCTCCTTAATTACAGCTTGTTCAAAGGCCAAAACCTGAAGAGGTATGGAGCATGATGGGGGCTAAAAGTAGGTCTTGCACCTTAAACCTGTATTCAGGATTTCTTAGGTAACCTTCTCAGATTGGATGAATAATAGCATAAGACTGACTGTGGGACTTTGTGATCTGTACATTAGTTTTTAAGTTGTTTCAATTGGCCAGAATGTGTACTAACAGTCTTCTCGTATCTTCTTAGCTGCATTGATTATTAAAAACACCAAATCCTTACTAGTTTTCAACACAAAATAAGACCAATCTTTTCTAAAGATCAGGTCATCAAGAAACATCCCAAGTTCATTGTCAATCCAGGATTGCTCCATGTAGGGTGGTACTAAACGTGTTCTTTTTTAGTTGTGTTAATGATTCTGAGCCATAGGAGAGGGGCTGGGAATGATTCAGATCACCAGGGAAAAAGTGTGCAGTGGCAATAGATGTAGCCATGTCATTGTCATTTGAAAGTCCTAATTGTTAAACTGTGGTGCTTGGTAATTCACAGAAGCAAAAAATAAAATGATTATTATTTGTGGGGGTGAGGAATTAAAAAAATGTCGTTTGGGGAACAGTGCCCAGATAATTTCTAATGCCAGCTACATGAGGAAATATCATGGCTTGTGTGTTTGAGGTATAATTTCTCTCAATTCCATTTCTCCCAAGGCTGCAATGCTGGACTAACAATAAAAGAATCTAAAAGGAAATGAGTGTGCCTAACATCAGGGCTTCATCAGACAAGTATTCACTTTATGTAGATGAGGAACAGACACAATGATGCATACCATGTTTATGTTGTGAGTACACTAGCACATCGAAAAGCTTGATTACAGTAAGATGCTGTTGCTTGAAACATTCAGACTTATTTGGGTACATTCATTACATCCTTGACTATCAAGTCTGCAGTAACCAATGCTTGTTAAATGTCTCATTTATTATAACCAATGATTGTTGATTATGCACAATGTATTCCACCTACTCCAACTGTAAATGCCGAAACATGTGCTCTTCACAATTAGATTTGTATTGAACATGCACCACAATCAGGAGGACAATTGCTCATTCCCTTAACAAGCAACCAACTGCCTTTCCACCTACTCCAACTGTAACTGCCAAAACATGTGCTCTTCACAATGTGATCTGCATTGAATGTGTGCCACAACCAGAAGGATAACTGCTCCTTTCCTTAGCAAGCAATCAACTGCCTAAAGGCACATGTGCACATTTCATTATTTAAGGAAGCTTGTAAGTCTGTGGCCTTGCTCGGCTTCGTACCTATTGCTCTGCTCCCCTGTTTCCAGTTAAGACAATTTCCTTGTCCTCCAGCTTACCTCCAGTCAAGTTCCAGTGTTCCTCATTCTCCAACCAGCTTCCACTCATGTCCCAGCATTTCACGTCCTCCGGACAACCTCCATTTGAGCTCTGGCGATCCTTGCACCCCAGTCGGCTTCCTGTGGACTCCCGGCTCTCCTCTTCCATTCCTGTAAAAGGGAGGCAATAAGAAAAATTATAAAACCCAGTTTGGGTCCTTCTGCAATTTTCAAGAAAGTAACTTCATTTCAGGGCAAAGAAAGATTTATCACTTAAATGAAACAAAACAGCTCTGTCTTTTAAGTAATTTATGACAATAAGAACTAGTGTGATTTATCTTTTGGGTGGGAAACCAGGATACTACTAAAGAAACATTAATGAAAGACGTATTTCCTGTAACAAGCATGCCCCTGAGAATTAGGAGATTGGAAGTAGAGCAACTTTATCAAAACTTTTATTGGCAAGAGATCACACCATAACACAAAGGCGCCCTTTTGTCAAGTTGGTTGTTTTTGAGTTTGGACTTTGCTTCAGAGACTCTGAAAGTATTGTAAAAAGAGAAAGAGACTTCTTCAGCCTTATTGAAACGCATACACAATGAGTCAACAATAACTGACATTATGCAATGTACAATAGTTTATGCAAGTTCAATATATTAATGAAGTAATTCCTTTGCAGCAGAGTCCTAAAGACCAAGAACCCAGTATTTTGAAAAATCAGACGTCCTAACGCCCAACAAGAAACCGTCCAGGGTCCAGCTGTCCAATTCTGCAGTCCATAAAGCAGAAGCTGGTATTTTCTCTTTTTCTCTTGCCAAAGCCCCCTTGCCCTTGAGGACTTGCGAGAGGGCAATGTACTGTTCATTGCGGTCACGTTAGTCCTCACCAGGCTTCGGGAATTGCCATTGCCCTATCAGAACGCCTGGAACTCAGGTGAATGGCTCGCACAAAACAGGTTGCTGGGTGAGAATTTTGTGTCCATAGATAAACATACCTTTTTGGGGTTAGTTTGCATCTTCTTTCCTCTCACTTAATTGTCGATGCAGACTGCACATTTGAAGGTCTATTGTATATTGTATATTAAGTCATCTATAATCACGATTAGCACTGAATAATATTAAGGAGGCCAATGCCATCAACTCAACAATTAGCACTATGGAACGGGATGGCTATTAATGATTAAAGGAATTGATTATTATATATAGTATGTTTATTAAATTTAGCCACAATTGAAGCATTTAGGCCAGCTCATGCATGGCCTTCAATCAGAAAAGGTTGAAGCAAAGTAGGCTGGAATGAATCACCTTGAACCACTGTTCTAGGTAGCTCAGAACATGAACTTCAATATGTCATGGTTCAGGGCGGGTCTGTCAGGACTGTGGGTGGGGCACCCCTTGAGGTCACAGAATATCTCCCTATGGATTTAGTGTACCGAAGCAGAAGAGCAGATAAAGGCATACACCAGGAATGAACAGCTATAGTAAGGCGCAGAAAAAGGATAGTGAAGGCAGAGCAACCTTAGTGTAAACCATCAGGGAACGGATGAGTAATGGACAACCACACTGGGGTTACCATTAAGGTTGTACACAGGTAAGGCTCAGAACTTCCCACAGCAACTGGGAACGTCAATGCCTCTGTGCTGATTACTCTTACAGATAGTCACTGAGCAAGCCCCGTAGAAAGGAGGCATCAAAAGTGATTCTGTCTCTGGACACATAGGGCACAAACAAGGGTTTTACTTACATACATGAGACAAGCCCTTGTGGATCCAGCTGGAGACACAGTATCAATTCCTGGAAAACAGCAATGGCACACTGTCACAGTTAGGCACTTAATACTACATACAACACTAGACAAATGATGGGGCAGGAATTGCCTCACAGAGAACAGGCTCAGGCTGAAGCAAATCAGGAACAAGACTTGGAAACAGGGAGCAGGCTCTGGCTGGAGCAAGCAGGAAAAAGACTGGGAAACAGGGAGTATGCTCTGACTGGAGCAAGCAGGAACAGGACTGGAACACAGAAAGCAGGCTCTGGCTGGAGCAAGCAGGAACAAGATTGGGAAAAGGGAGCAGGTTTAGTCTGAAGCAAAGCAGGAACAGGACTGGAAAACCATCCAACAAGAGGTCTGGTACACAAGGGAACCAAACTCCAATGACCCACAAGGAGCTTCAGGAAATGGCAGCTCATAAACAGTTCCATACGGCAGCAAGCCCAGGGTGTAGTCACATGGCTGGGCTGCACAAGAGTGATCACAGGTGTGTGCAGTTCCAGTCTCTCACAAGTCCTGGAGAAGAGAATCCAGTACAAAGGAACAGCAGGACTATTCCCATAAGAAACAATGGATAGCAGAATCCAGGTCTTACTGACAACCAGGCAGTACATTACGGGACATGAAGTCCATAGAAGCAAATGTAGATCTTCAATAGCATACCATATTAAAATGGCAAGCAAGTAGGGGTCAGAAAGGGACTCTAGATGAGTGTTAATGGTGATTCTCAGACTGCAGATAGTCCGTTTACAGTGCCCCCCAGAGATGGGACGACAGAGTTGTAACACAATATCCCAGACCTGCCAGGGGATTTTTTTTTTTTTTTTAATATCATTTGGTAGTACCCATTAGTAGTGCAACTGTACGTGATATATTCATGGTTATAAGCAATGAAGGTTGTGAGACTGTGAAGAGGACATTGTAATAGGTCTGCTTAGCTAACTTTGGGGTCAGGCTTTAAAACTCTCCACATGATATATATATTTGGAATTTTTAACCTGTGTCCTTGTACCTGGTTGTGGGATTTACTCAATAATAGAAATTAATATATACCAGAGGGAGTGTATCTTAACTATGGGTGAACAAGTTCTAGGATATAAAGTTTGAAGTAGAAGTTAGCACAAACCTTGTGGTGATTTTCATTGGAAATATAGCTTATGGTGGCAGACATCTCAAACAAAGTATTAACTGGAAAATTATTCTGTTGGCTGATTGGAGTTGTATTGGACTAGAACAGGCTCCCGTGATTCCTGATCGACCTTCCTGCAGAACAAGCTGCTTATCACTCCTGTGAGAGAACAAAAAGCAGAGGCCTTCTACAGCATGTTAAAGAAATAGTTCAGTAAGGCTTGCAGAGACAAAATGGGTGTGTGAACAAATGCCAATACCTATCTTAGAGGTTTTATGTCAGCCTCGGACATTTCCCACCCTTATTGCCTAAAATTGTGTATGAAATCTTGAAGAGAGTAGACGGTCTATGTAAGCCTATTTATGCATTATTACTAGATTCTCTTCCACATTAGAGTTATGATGAAACCCTAAATGAGTCGTTTCATGATAAAATACAAGATGTTAAATCCCTCACGCATATTTAAATTGAATCAGAAATTTGAAAACTATTTTCTGATGTTGTGCAAATTACATAAAACTGTTAAATGTCATCTTTGCGGCTGTCACTGCACATGAGAAATTCATTCAACCTGCAACTAAAATTAAGAAGAGTCAAAGTTGAAGTTCTTCCCCATGACCTTTCCGAGTGGCATGACACATTTCATTATGGTGAAAAAATGCTTACTATTTGACCATATACCCCAACACATAGATGGTTGGCACAGAACTTCTACTGCCCACTTAAAAGTTATTGCTAATAATATCTAACTCCTCCCAGCATCAGTCTAGTGACCTCTTACAATACCGGACAAGTACCATAGGCTAATAGAGACTGCATTGGAAGTGAAGGGACATCATTTTACATGAACCCATAGGTCCAAATTATGAGTTGCCCATGCCCACCCACTTCTGCACTACTGGGGAAACAGGCAATGCTCTAGTCAGAGAGGTTCAGCTTCCCAACCCCCAACTGTTCTTCCTGCCACCTCTCAACACCCCAGATCTGCACAGGCTCCCATGCAGATAATTACTACCTCAGATCACATGGTAAATGTGAAAATTAAACTCCCCAGAAATGGGAAACATATGCCATAAAGGACTCAGTAATTCCAGCCCAAGCAGGTTATTCCACATTCATAGAGCTTAACTTTTGTCCTCTGTTAACTCATAGGGAGATACTGTATGAAACTGTTAATTCTGGCGCCTTTTACTCCCCAAAGACCTAATCGGGAACTTGAATTGTGGACATTAGTGGTATTGTCTGCAGGCCACAGCAGAGGTAAAACAAAATTGGCACTGCTGCATATGCAGATAGATTTTCTTGCAATTTTAAAGATAATATGTATGTACCAATATATGTACAAGTGAATTAAATCCATCATTGAGATAATATATCAATCAATCAATCAATCAGGATTTATAAAGTGTGGCTAATCATCCAATAGGCTATCCGGGTGCTTGCAGGCCCCGGAGGCTTATTCGAAAAGCCAGGTCTTGAAGGCCATTCGAAAATACCGAAGTGAGGTGATTACCCAGTGGTGTGTGAGGAGGCTGTTCCAGGTTTTTGCTGCAACATGAGAGGAGCGTCTTTCACTTCTGCTGGTAGATGCTGGGAGTACGGGCAAGTGAAAGGGAGGTGGAAGTTTAGGCAATGGTTAATGTACGTGTGTTCTTGGTTGTGTAGAGCTTTGTGTTCTTGGGTCAGTAGCTTGAATTGGCATCTCTTCTATACGGGGAGCCAGTGGAGTTGCCGGAGGTGGGGTGTGATGTGAGTTTGTCGCGGAAAGCAGAGAATGAGTCTGGCTGTGACATTCTGTACGGTCTGAAGTCTCTATGGGAAGTGTGCAGCGATTCCTATGTAGAGGGTGTTGCTGTAGTCCAGTTGGCTGGTGATGAGGTCCTGTGTCACGGTGTCTCTCATGTGTAGAGGTAACCACTTGAAGATCTTACCTAGCATATGAAAAGTGATGAAAAGTGATGAAGTAGGCGGATTAGATGCGTTGATCTGTGATTTCATGGTGAGCTTGTTGTCAATGATGATTAAAACGTTCTAGTGTGGTCAGAGGGAGTTGATGTGGGTCCTATGTCTGATGGCCACCAATAGTCCTTCCATGTGTTGCTGCTGTTGCCAAAGATCAGTACTTCCATCTTATCTGTGTTCAGCTGCAGGCAGTTGTTCTTCATCCAATCATCCAATCAGCGACGCTTGTCATGCCTCTGTGGAAGCTGGTTATGGGGATGGAGGGGTCGTCGGTGAGTGAGAGGATGACCATGGGATCTGACGATGTTGTTCAGCAGGGTCATATATGCGCTGACGAGCATGGGGCTGAGGGATGAGTCCTGGGGAACACTGCAAGTGATCTTCTTGGGTTTGGAGATGAATGGTGGGATGTAGGTCTTCTGGGTTCTTCTGATGAGGAAGTAGGTAAGCCATCTGAGCTCGTCCCATTGGATCCTGATGTGGTAGAGTCTTTCGATCGGCATGTGGTGGGATATGGTGTTGCCAAGAGGTCGAGGAGAGTCGAAACTGCGGTTTGTCATCGGTCGAGGAGGGTTCGGATGTCATCAGTGGCTGCTTTTAGGGCAGTTTTGATGCTGTGATCGCCACGGAAGCTGGATTGGGAGGCATTCAATAGTTGGTTCTGCTCCAGGTATGTTATGAGTTACTTGTTGATGATCTTTTCCAGTACCTTCCCTGAGAGTGGGAGAAGTAGATTAGCCAGTAGTTTTTGGGTTCAGTGGGGTCGGGCAGGGTTTTTTGAGTAGTGGTCTGACTTCAGCTTGTTTCCAGGTGTTGGAAAATGTTTCTGTGTTGAACATGGTGGTGAGTTCCTGGCTGATCATTGGTTTCCAAGGTTGAAGATGTAGTTCCAACATGGGTCTGTGGGAGCTCCCGAGTGGATGAATTTCATGGTAGAGGTGATGTCCTGGGTGGAGAGGTTGTTCCAGATGATCAGTATGTGGCTCTTGTCGACCACGGTGGTGGAGCATCTGTTGAGGAAGTCTGTAGGTCTGGGTTTGGGTTCAAAGTTTCTGTATATGGTTGCGATCCTGTCATGGAAGAAGTGGGCAAGGTTGTCACACAGCTCCTGTGATGCTGTTTTTGCTGGTAGCCGGGTTCAAGAGTTCCTGAACGATTTTGAAAAGTTCCTTGGTGTTGTTGGCTCTGGTTTTGATGTGTGAGGCATGGGCTGTCTTCTTTGTTGCCCTAGGCTGCCGGTGGTACATGTTGAAGGAGTTCCTGAAGGCTGCTCAGTCAGAGTTGCCCTAGCTGGTGTGCCATCTCCTCTCCAGCTGTTCACTGTCTCATTTCGCTGTTCTGAGTTCTTGGGTTTACTAGCTGGACTTTTTGAGTGATTTTCTCTGTATGCTGCTCTTGATAGGGAAGATGAGGTTGTCGCTGTTGGTGATCCAGGCATTGACATTTTTCACTCCTTGTTCGAAGTTGGTGCAGTAGCCGGGTTGGTGGTGTTGAGGGTCTCCGCCCAGCTGGTTTCTGAGATTTCGTTCCATCTCTGGTGAGGGGTGCAGATCATCTTGGGGGTGGAGGTGTGGGGCTAGAAATGCTGAAGAGGACAATGGAGTGATCAGTCTATGTGAGTTCTGTCACATATGTGATGTGGTTGCTGGAGATGAAAATGAGGTCCAGAGTGTGTTCTGTGGTGTGTGTAGGGTCATAGACGATGTGGGTCAATCTGAGACTGCTCATACTGACGAGGAGGTGTGCAGTGTTGTTGTCGTTGAGGTTATTGATGTGAAATTTAGGTCACCAAGGAAGATGTAGTCCTTTGAGTCTAAGGCTAGGGGTGCAATGAAGCCTGCAATGGTGTTGCAGAAGTTGGAGCACAGGCTTGGGGGTCAGTATGCGAGGGTGCCTCTGCTGGTTGTTTTGTCATCCATGTAGAGCTTGAAGTTGAGATGTTCATTGGGGGTGGTGGTGTTGTCGGTGGTGGTGGTGCACTGTATGGTCTCTTTGTGGATGATGGCTGTTCCACCTTCTGGCTTGTTGGTGCGGTACTGGTGAGTGATTTTATATCTTATGGGGATCGCTTTGGCAATGTCTTGGGTGGGTAAGGGTTTGAGCCTGGTCTTGCTGAGGAAGATGATGTCAGATGCGAGTGTGGCAATGAGATCCCATAATTCAGTGGAATCCTTGCATAGTGAGCATGTGTTAGGAAGGTTGCATGCAAGTTGGTGTTTTTGTGCAGGTGGTGTCTGTGGTGTGTTCGGGGTGGGGCTGGTTGGTGGGCTGGTGTGAAATGGCAGTGGGTGCAAGTAAAGAGTCCTAATGTGGAGTGCGGGTCAGCGTGGTTGCAGAGTTTGTTGCGGCTTCCGGGATCAAGGGTGTACAGCTCGGCGATGCTTTATCATCAGGGGGAGAGAGGGCCAGAGGTCATGGTGATGGGCGTGTTCTAGCCACAAACCGGCACAGACAGGCTTGCCTTTGGCATGCCCACGGAGCACATCTGCTGCCCGGTTACACTGCGGCCTGCTTTAAATAGGTCCTGGGATAAGTGGGTCTTCATTTGGCAGGAAGAACTGTGAGTGGGAAAACTCGGTCGGGAAAACCCAGTCAGAAAAACTGAGGCAGCTGTGGTAACACAGGATCAGTCTGGAAAAGCAGGAACTGGAAGCCACAGGCAAGTAGCAGGTTAGGTGTCCAGGTTGAGTCTTTACGGCCATGGGGCCTACGATATGTGATCTAAGTGCTTATCACTAGGTAGCAATCTAATCATAGTAGCTTGATGAGAAACAAAAATATGTACAATTAAAATTCTCCTACAAACTTCACAAAGCTGCAACACTTGGGCAAATGATTCCACATAAACTTTTTTACACAAGTTTCTATTGCAAATGTTCATTTAATTTGTGTTTATTGTTTATAAACTTGACCAACTTTCCAAATTTCATGAAACTGGCAAATCTTAAACTAATCCACTTAACATAAGAGTAGGTGAAGTTTGGCAGGACCCAGACACTGGAATATCAGCTCAGCTCCACTATATCACTTCCATCAGAACCTATGATATTTTACCTGGAAAAGTGTGATGTAAAATCCACCATTCAGCTGCTGAAATTCCTAAATACTCATGTTAAAAATGGGGTCTTTGTTTGGCAGTCAGGTTACCCCCTGTCCAAGCAAGGACCCTCACTCTAGTCAGGGTAAAAGAGTATCACCCTCAGCTAACCCCCGCCCACACCCTTGGTAGCTTGCCACCAACAGGCAGGCTTAACTTCTGAGTGCTAGGTGTAAATTATTTGCACTAAAACACACAGTAACTTAATGAAAACACTACAAAATGACACCACACAGGTCTAGAAAAATAGAAAATATTTATCTAAACAAAACAAGACCAAACAGACAAAAATCCGCCATACACAAGTCAAGTTTTTACTTAAAAAGCAAAAAGAGTCTTCATGTCCTTTTAAACACAATGCTAACGCTATTAGCGTGAAAATGTACCTGGGTCGCGTCAAAATAACCCGCACGGGCGAGTGTGCGTCGAAAAAGGTAAGCGGTGCGTCGATTTCTCACCCGCAAGCGAGGCCATGCATCATTTCTCCTTCTCCAGTCCGATCGGCGTGCGTCATTTCTTTCCCAGCAGGAGAGAGATGCGTCAATCCGGACCAAGCACCTCAGGTCCAGGCAGGCTTGCTTTGTTTTTCTGCACCCAGTGATGTTACATCATTGCAGCCTCCGTCAGCAATGTTGAGCGTTGTTTCTCCAGCCGCATGCGTCAATTTCACAGCTGCGCTGCAATCGCTGCATCCGTTTCAGCCGAGGAGCCGGTGGCACATCGTTTCTTTACCCGCTCTCGGAGGATGCGTCGGAAATTTTCCCGCACGGCGATCTGTGCATGGATTTCCAACCTTGGTCCACCAACTTCACCTGTCAAGTCCCCAGGAACTGGATAGGGCAACACTTGGCAGGGTAGGAGTCTCAGCAGAGGCTCCAGGTGCTGGCAGAGAGAAGAGAAGTCTTTGCTGTAACTGAGACTTCAACAACAAGAGGCAAGCTCAGTTTCAAGCCCTTGGAGAGGTCTTCGCAAGCAGGAAGGCACACAAAGTACAGTCTTTGTCCTCTTGCACAGGCAGAAGCAGCAACTGAAAGATAGCTCCACAAAGCACAGTCACAGGCAGGGCAGCTCTTCTTCCTCAGCTCTTCTCCAGGCAGAGGTTCCTTTTGGTTTCCAGAAGTGATCTAAAGGGTGCCCTTCTTATACCCATTTTGCCCTTTGAAGTAGGCTTACTTCAAAGAAAAGTCTCTCTTGTTTGTGAAATCCTGCCTTGCTCAGGCCAGGCCCCAGACACACACCAGGGGGTTTGAGACTGCATTTTGTGAGGGAAGGCACAGCCCTTTCAGGTGTGAGTGACCACTCCTCCCTTCCTCCTAGCACAGATGGCTCATCAGGATATGCAGGCTACACCCCAGCTCCCTTTGTGTCACTGTCTAGAGAGAGGTGCAAACAGCCCAACTGTCAAACTGTCACAGTATGGTTTAAATAAGAAAATGCTCACTTTCTAAAAAGGCATTTTCAATCACACAATCTTAAAGTCAACTTTACTAAAATATTAAATTGTAAGCTCAGAGACCCCAAGCTCCACATGTCTATCCACTCCTAAAGGGAATCTACACTTTAATCATATTTAAAGGCATCCCCCATGTTAACCTATGAGAGGGATAGGTCTTGCAACAGTGAAAACCGAATTTAGCAGTATTTCACTGTTAGGACATATAAAACACATTAGTACATGTCCTGCCTTAAACATACACTGCACCCTGCCCTTGGGGCTACCTATAGCCTACCTTAGGGGTGTCTTGCATGTAAGAAAAGGGAACGTTTAGGCCTGGCAAATGGGTACACTTGTCAAGTCGAATTGGCAGTTTAAAATTGCACACATAGACACTGCAGTGGCAGGTCTGAGCCATATTTACAGAGCTACTAATGTGGGTGGCACAACCAATGCTGCAGGCCCACTAGCAGCATTTGATTTTCAGGCCCTGGGCACCTCTAGTGCACTTTACTAGGGACCTACTAGTAAATCAAATATGCCAATCATGGATAAACCAATCAACAATACAATTTACACAGAGAGCATATCCACTTTAGCACTGGTTAGCAGCGGTAAAGTGCCCAGAGTTCAAAAGCTGACAGCAACAGGTCAGAAACAAATAGGAGGCAGGAGGCAAAAAGATTGGGGATGACCTTGCATAAGGGAAAATTCCAACAACTCAATATTCTTAAACAGAAAATTAACTAACTTTTAACTGCAAATTGTTGCTTTCACTGAATATGCTAAGTCACTGGCACACCACATTTACCTGTGTTGTGATTCTGGTGTGATTCTACATGGTCAGTGCTAGATGCTGTGTTTGTGAATGGGGGTATTGTGCTTTGTATGCACATTTGAGTGGACTAAGGTATTACTATTATTTAAAAGTCAGTATACCAAAGTTTTATTTTAATTTAGATTTTAGACATTTTGTAATTTTTAACATTCTATAGTTCCACGCATTTTGAATTGTTAAAATTAATTTATCAACCCACTTCTTCATAGTTGACCACACCTAGGGGTGCTCTTGATTCCACCATCAATAATTCTGTAGGTCACAAAAGTGTTAGAGCAAACATAACAAGTCTTTAAATATGCATGAAAATTCGATCATGCTATTAGATCAATAAAGACTTAAACAGTAAAAAGAACACAAAACACATAATTGTGGTTGCTCATGTACTAACTGGGCAGACACTATCCCAAAATATAGCTGAAGCCAACCCTCACCACCTGAAGCACTATTGGCCTCAATCCATAAGGATATTCATTAGTAACATTGGACCTGATCAAGAGTTTGGTGGATAAAGTACGCCATCGCAAATATGTTAACATACCCTGTCGGCCAAACTCTCAGTCCACCTACCTGACCACAGACTTTTTGTTGATGGAGCCTCCGTTGGCTCTGTCATCAGAAAGATTCCTCTGGCAGCCTGATGGAGGAGGACAGTCACA
This sequence comes from Pleurodeles waltl, assembly GCF_031143425.1. Lineage (NCBI taxonomy): Eukaryota > Metazoa > Chordata > Amphibia > Caudata > Salamandridae > Pleurodeles > Pleurodeles waltl. Next base: position 929,506,306 of record NC_090442.1, on the reverse strand, counting down.
GAAAGGGCATTATACTGTCTGACATATTTAGGACGGGTGATGTCATGTCCTTTTTTTCTTTCAATCACTCCCAGATAAAACCTGGTAGGGAGGGACAGAAAAAAAACTGTCATTAGAGTTTTATTTTTCAGAAACAAACTTCCACTATGGGGCTTTGTTTCTCAGAAACAAAAAGAACTTTAGGAGCTTTGTGAATGACAGTCAAAACTCACAGCCTTTTGACCAACATTTGTGTTCCTTGAAGGAAACTGACATAATAATGGTTTCTCTCAAGGTACAAAGTTGACTGCTGGGCCAGACAATCATCTCTAAGTTTGAAGGACGGAGTACCATTGGAATGGTGTCCTTCATCATTTGATGAACAGTGCTCTGTCAGTCGAAGTCTGAATGAGCCTCATAGACTTTAAAACAAATGTGTATACCCTCATTTGTCAATGGAAATGAAGGTGATTTTACTGGCTTCTGCTTTTGTAGAAAAATTATTGTAGGTTGATGCAAATATGTTACCTTCTCCGTGGTAGCAATTAGTTTTTAGTATTTTATCACAGTTTTGAATTCTCTGTCATAATCTTGCCCTGTATTTTCTTGTTTTTTTCCTGATGTCCTTATAAATATTTACTAGCAATGATCTGTTGTAGCAGGCTCAAACGTCCACAGCACTGTAGTTGTGTGACCAAAGTTGTCATGGGAAATATGATTGTTTCTGGAAAGGAAAGGATTTCTGTGCATATGGTATTACTTCTTACAGGCAGTCTCACAGAATTTTATGGAGTCCTTAATTTTCAGCCATGAAAGGAAAATAACTATAGATATGGGTATCAAACATAGGTCCAGGAGTGCCGGATCCATGTTAGATATTCAAGAACTATGAATAAAATAAATGGAACTTGTGTATCCAATCAATGATTTTCCAGGCAAATTGAAATTAATCTGGCCCTCCGTTTGACATCCTTGGTCTAAACTCTGTCCTTCCTACAAATTTCTGTTAGACCAAGTAACAACAGCCCATATTACCCCATGCCACCAAACAATACATGCTACACTTTGCTAAACTACAGTGCACTCCACCACACCACACTACCCAACACATCATCACACTGCACTGCATTATTCATGACAGCACTCTCATGAATCCACGCTCCTGACTACCTATTTCGATCAACTAACTTCACTTAACACTCAGTTGACTTATATAGTCACTCTCCAGTTTGAAACCATACCATGGATTTATGGGGCATATTTACAAGGAACTGTTGCGGCGCTGCGCCAAAATTGGCAGCGCCATTCTGCATCAGCTCTGATCACAAGGATGCGTCATATTAACAAAAATATGGCACACCCCTGTGTTTCCCCTAGCAATGGCGCTAAATTTAGCTGCCAGCGACAATGCGGGCATCCTTGCACCATAGAGCAATGGTGTCTGCATTGAAAGGATTGATTGTTTATGTGCAGGAAGGTGCACCTTCCTGCACATAAACAATCTAGAATGGCGATTTGGCACTTGTTTGTGGCACATCATGATTATTAAATGCTTGTTTATGTGCAGGAAGGGACATCTTCCTGCACAAAAACAATCATTCATGGGCTTTTGCTCTTTCTATGTGTGCTGCAGAATACAGCACACATAGAAAAAAGCAAAAACAAGGAGAAATAAAAGTATTTCTCTTCTTACCATGCTAATATCACCACAGGGGTGACGTTAGTTTTGGATTCTGCCTCAGATTTACGATTCCTGGTAAATCTGGGGAAGAGTCAAAAGCAATAGGTGTTATTGTGGAACGTCCACAGCAACACCGTTTGCACGTCCCTCTGCCACAGATACCTGCATTGGAGAGGCCCATATTTCAAAGGCGGCATTTAAAAACAACAGAAAGTGGCTTAGAGCTGCCTTGTAAATATGGTGCAGTTTACAGCGCCACTGGAGTGTCACAAAAAGTGACGCTCGGGTGGCACTAGGAGCTTGAATGTATGCTCCTATAACTTCTACTTTCCAAACTATTGTCACGCAACACCACTCTTAAGAACTCAAACTACAATCATTGCAGTTTCATGTATAAATCGTTTTCCTATTATTGGCTGCTTGATGAAATGCATAAAAACTGGATTTTTTATTATGCTTTACTTAGCATGTGCTCTTGATATCCAAATCAAATGTTCAATATATTAGAGGCTTTCTAAGGATGAATGACTAAGTAGAGTAGAAATCACTTGTGATCTTGGAAATGTGTGTTTTGTTCTCTGTGCGTAAAGCAGTGCAGCCCTGAACTAAGGCTATTTCCTTCAGCTCAATCGGGTACTATCCACTCAATATTGAGGATATGGGATCGTCAAATTTACAGTGCACCATTTTTACTTAGCGCTTTCCACTAGTCACATAAAGGGGGAGATTTAAGATCCCCTAGTGCCTTCTTGCGCCACATTAGCATCATTTTGTTTACGCTATTGTGGCCCAACGAGACAAAAATTGCTGCGCTAAATTTACAAACTGGTGCAATGCCTTTGCGTCATTTCTTTCTGCACTTTTAACGCCAGCTCAGAGCAGGTATTGAAAGGAGGCACACCATTGTTTACAATGGGCCTCAGTCGGCTTTGCAGGATTAGCGCCAACATTTTTGGCGCTAATCCTGCGAAGCTCTGAACTAGCATCATTTTTTACGCTAGTTCCATAACTACACCATGGTGTGCCATATGTCAGATAAGGCACACACATGGTGGCCTTAGAGGGGGCGCTAAGGGGCGCAAAAAAAGTGGTGCTGCACTGGATGCAACACCACTTTTCATAAATCTGGCCCAAATGTTTAAGACCAATGGCCAATATTTTCTTTAACCATATCAGAAAATAAAAAACGTGGTAGTGGAACAGAGGGAAGGCTGATTGCAAGAAAGAATCATGCATGGAAATGAACTAGAAATCTTAAATTTACAAAGTTGCAAGCTGGGCCTCCCAATCTCTACATGAGCTCTATTCTAAACGAAATATTTAGAAAATGTGCTAAACATTGCCCGCATGATAAGCCGGCTCGTGAAATGTAATTGAAGGAGGCAGACAGGTTGAACACTTCACACATAAGCGAACCATTAACACTTAAAGATAACCAATACACTAATTTAGTTTCTAACTTCAAAGCGTATGTCTTATCGCTGAGCGAAATGAACTGATACGTTCCTAAGGCAAAGTACTGGCCATGAGCACTTCAGTTACTCAGAACTCTTATGGTTTATCAATATGTAATGAATAACTAGGCAACGTGTAAAAAGAAGAAAAGAAACTGTCTGCTGACGAAGTGAACCCCATACTTAAATGTTCCAAGGAACTTTACCGTCATGGGTGTCTAAGATATCCACGGTCAGATACTGAATGGGAAAGTTTGTCGCAGGATAATTTGCTAATAGAAGTTTTACAAAACTTTTTTTGTAGCAGGTGAAATGTAGATATTCAGATTCGGAACTTTCCTTTTGTCTACTTACGCTCGTGAATCAATTCTAGATTAAGTGTGTTCCCTGCCCAAGGCTAAAAATGTATATATCTGTTGGCTATTAGTAGCTAAACAGAAACAGTCCTTTCATATCCCAGGCTCCTGATGTCCCTGAGCCTTATCTACTATGGCTCCTAAGCAACCGGGCAAGTATCCCTGCAGCCCTTAACTCAGTAGCAGCATAGCTCAAGCAGTCCAAGATTTGTGGGGAGCGGGTGGAAGGTTGGAAACACAGACTCACCACTCAAAATAGGTACAATAGCAACAATACATGACTGTCCAGTCAAATACTTTATTTTATGAAAAACTAAAATACAGCATACACAAATAATAGACATCAGGCTGTAGTGTTCAATAGACAGGTTCTTGAGTACTACTTCCTTCTCACTAATGGTTGTGTTTATTCCCCATTCACTATTGGTGACAATCACATTAAACCCCACTAATAGACTAAGTCTCAGGAGCCCCACTGCAACTTTTCCACAGTCAAAATATGTCCAGCACCCAAAGTGCTACACAGCAGAAAAAGTTCCCTAGGTGCCTTCCAGCCCTACAATCAGCCTTATCCACTGCAGAGATTTCATTCTCAGATTTTGCAGAAGGCTGCAGTACATGCTGCCATTGAGAAACACTTGCAGCTCTGCAGGGGCAGTGGCTCTGTGTCCACAGTGCTTCATCCTATTAGATGGTAAGTTCCTTTGATCTTTCTTACATGTGCTCGGTTCTGATCTTCAGCCATAGCTCAGGCACGGGTAGGTCATCATGGCTTCTTTCCTCTCGGAGATGGCAAAACCAGTCAAGGTTCCTTGTTCTTCACAGTGGACCCTTCTGACATACAAGATCACTGACTTCACTCTGCACAAGAGCTACAGCCCGATTGGCACCACAGTCATACAGTCTTCACGCAGACCCCTCTGGCATATGGGGTTGCCAACTTGAATCTACACGTGAGCAATGTCTCGATCATTGCTGTAGACATTTCCTGACACCTCACTACAGGGATCCACTTACCAGTATCCCCGTACTTCTTGCTCCAGCGCTCTCCTCTTCCTCACTACGCACATTGGGCTTGGCAAACAGCCAGGTGCTGGTGCTCCAGGCTCCACAGTTATTGGTCTTGGATTTTGCTATGGAATGTCCCCCTTTCCCAGCTGGGAAACTGGCAGGCTTTGGCCACCACTCCTGGTCATAGGCAGAAGTCTTGCAGAGCTTCTAATCCTTGACATACAGCCCGATGGTTTACTCCCCTTATTATAATGCACTACCAGATTAAGGTCTGCGTCTTTGAAGTTTTTGTTGGGAATCTGCTTCAGGTTCAACTGCATACTCCTCAGTCCTGCTCTTCCTCCAGAAAGCAGTCTGTCACAGCAGGAGCAACTCCAAATCTAATCGCCCCACAGCACAGGCCATGAGAGTGACTAGTGGTTCACATGTGGGCATCAGTCATGCTGATATGTGCATCACAAGATTACCCCAGGGCCTCATCCCTACTCTTTATGGTTTTCTTGTCAGACCCTTCTCTTTCCTGAGATGTGCAGATGCACCTTTCCAGTGACCTCTCCCTAAATCAAACTGCACCCTTTGAAGTATACTGGTGTGCTTGGCGCGCTTTCCTCCAGTATGTGTCCAACCCACCTCACAGGAACAGCAATCCACAAATATGTGTGGGGGATTCCCCTACCTCCTTATGCTCCGTCAGTCAACCTGCGGTCTCCCAGAATGGAACCCAGAGCCTTCCATGTTTTGTCCCACTCACAGGCACACATACACACAGCACATGCATGCAACAACACATGCACTGCACATCACTACAAACTAAATTGATGTAGACAAAGGCTGAATTAAGTGCACAGCAGTGGGACTATACATAAGTGAGCCTGTAGGACTCACTCTAATCACATAGGCAAAAAGGCCTATTTACAGCTATTGACCACTACATGGTATGCTGCCACCACCACTCTTGTACTGCTTTAGTGCAGGCAAAGGCAGTAGCCTGTTAATAAAATGAGAGTTGTGTAGTGGGTTCCCCTCCCAGCCCAACAAGACTGCTGGCTGCCTGAATTTAGAGCATTCCTTTCAGTTGCAACTGTTTGTGGAAGGTCATGGCACTACAGATCAATGCTGACAGAGTTTCAACCAAAATACAGAACAGAACCCTCTAGGTCTAGGGTTGGTGCCTTCCTTTCTCTGTCAAACTCACATTGATCTAACAAATCCACCTGGAATCATTAGCAGCCTTCAAGTGATACGAAGCAATTTGTGCCACAAAAGAGTTCAGACACCACAAACACAACAGCCAAACCCTAACACACAATAGCCCAACACAAGCACCTGTTAGTTGCTTGGATAATGGTTCTGACTGGACCCTACACAGGGTAACCCACTACTGTTAAATCTAGTGCAGGTAGAAGGAGTTCTTCTCTGGTGTTCCTGATGGACTATGTGAAGAATTTACCATGGCTGCCTGAATAGAGTGAATTCTGCCAGCTGTGCCTCTGTCATTGATGGGCAGGAACAACAGAGCTTTTACAAGAAACCATTTATACCATGATTTACTAATTTTTGTGTGCAAGGTAGAACAGCAACCATATTTGAAGTGCTGAGTATCATAAGGGGTAAAACACAGCACAGATCCATATCTACGAACATTAGCCTAGTAAGTTTAGCCTACTAGCTTCATTGTGCTGGTGTTCCCTGAGCTGGTACTTCCATAATCTTGTTCTCTGGTGTTACTTACAGCCTCGCGCCATGGTCTTACATAGGAATTGTACTGGAAATACACAGTTCCTACACCTCTCCAAACACCCAAAGAATCCCACTCACTGGAAATGTGCTGCATACAGGAGCGCATACACAGCACAATGTGTTTTGGTGAAATTATTACATTTCTACTTATTTACACCTGATTCACGTAGACAGTTTTTGACACAAAGCGCAATCTGGCTTTGTTAGGATATTTGGCTTTGCACCAAAAACTATGGCTCTTTGCGCACCCACAGTAACACCCTATTGAAGCAAAGTGACGCAATGCAATGCAGTGTAAAGCAGTTTTCACTCCTGAAAAGGGAAACTTTTCAGAGAAACAACTTATGCACTGGAAAGTAAATAGTATGCGCTGCTTTGAATTAATTTGTGCTGGTACAAAGCCTTAATAAATCTTGGTCTAGGGCTGCCTGTATAAAGTACACAACTCTAGGTGCTTTTCTGTTGCTCCGGTAGGATTTTAGAGTGCATTTTCCATGGCATTTGTTTTTTAAATGCAAAACGAATAAATTTTAAAAAAACGTTAGCTGATTCGAGGTTTATGATGGCTCGTGGTTGTTTGCTATTTCTCATGGTGGACAGCAGGGAGGATCCAAAATTCTGCAAAAGTAAAAAAATCCTGAAGCAAATCAATTTACAAAAAAGTGGAACATTTGTTCCACATGTGAAAAAGTTTCCAAAGAGGATTTCGCATGTTTCTATTTTGCCATTTGTAATTTTTTGATAAATGCTATCTATCGTTCTTGGGTGAATTCCACAAAACATTTACCCTAGCAGAGAGACGCTGAAATATGCCTGTAACTATCAATTTCTGATGGTAAAGGGAAGAATGTGACGTGTAGGAGCTTGGCTGTAAACTGCATCTTTGTTTTGTGACTTGCAGCACTTGTATGATACTTTCCTTTGTAAGATGCGTAGATTCATTTGGTGGGCCTCTACACCTGATAATAGCCCCTGGTTCTTAACAGCTAGTAAACTGATCCTTCTGTGAGTTTCAGCTCTGTCACTGCTGGTTACTCCCTCAAGGATATCTCTCATGGCTACGTACACTTCTGCGCATGTTTAGTTGGGTATTCCTCTGTTGGCCCTGCACAGATTCTTTAGATAATGACTGTATCGAGTGCATGACCGTAAATTTGCTCCACTCACCATCTGCTTATTACCATGGCAGACTATAGGCCTTGGGGTGACCTTATCACCTCCACTGCGTCTCCTGCTAGCATCTTTCAGTTGCATCTAACTTTTTCATGGACATACCTGCTGATTTTTCCCTGGTCACTCCAAAGTGGTCTGTATTGACAAACAGGCAGGAGTGCATGGACACAGTGCATATACCTGTTGATTGCTATCTGGTGCTCCCAAGAGAATTCTTCACTTCATTTGCCATGGCTGCCTGTATTCACGGTATGCATAAGAGTTGCCTTCTGTAGATTGTAGGTGTTTTTGCATTGCACTTAGCATGTCTGCCGCTATTGTAGCGCAAAAACCCAAATTAAAACCTTACCTATTATCATGTTCTGGAATGGTAGACATGTCCACTTGTAAAGCTATTTCTCAGGCTATGCTCCAGTTCATTGCTCCAGTTCATTGGAAAACCAGACAGGGAGCTCCCCGCCTCACACTCCAGCATGCAGTCAGCCCCAATGCATCATGTTAAATGCAGTCAAAGTTTGTTTTTTATCCATCAACTAAACTATAGTTTTTCACCTTAGTAGGTGCAGCAAGTGCTGTAAATCTCTGGGCACGTGTTTCTGGGTTCAGCCCTTCATCAGCAGAGTGCAGCTTTGTCTGTGGGGTTACTGAAAATGCTGCCAAAAATTAACCTGTGCTCACCCTCAGGTAACTTGGCACACGGTAGTCAGGCTTAACTTAAAGGGCAGTGTGTAAAGTAGTTGTGCAACACACACACAGTAACACAATGATAACACTGCACAAAATACTCCACACAGATTGAAAAAATTTAAGAATATTTGTCTGAGTGAAAAAAGACCAAAACAGCAAAAATCCAATTAGTAGAAGTTAAGATGTTCGTTTTTAAAGATTAAGGCCCTCATTCTGACCCTGGCGGTCGGCGGAGAGACGGCGGTCGGACCGCGAACAGACCGGCGGTATTAAAAATGGCATTCTGACCGCGGCGGTCCCCGCCGCGACCGACCGCTACTTCTCCACTCCGACCGCCACGGCGGTCATGACCGCGGGGCTGGAGTTTGCGCACTCCGGCCCGGCGGTCGTCCCAAGACCGCCAAGGGTATTATGACCCTGCCTACCGCCGCGGTTTCTTGCGGGCGGGAACCGCCGTGCGAACCATGGCGGTAAGCACTATCGGGGCCAGGGAATTCCTTCCCTGGCACTGATAGGGGTCTCCCCCACCCCCCACTACCCACCCGAGTCCTCCCCCCACACCCTCCACCCCCCTGCCACTCCCCAGAGGTGGTACGAACCCCCTCCCCACCCCCACCCCGACATGCACATACATGTACCCCGACATGCACACACCCCCAACATGCACATATACACACCCCCTACACACACATACACAACGGGGACACATACCCGCACACATACATGCCGACATGCGCACCTGCCGAACAGCACACATTACCCATAGACACAGCAGCACCCCCCGCCCGCATACACGCACTCACACACCCCCTCTACACACTCACACGCACACCCCCATGCACGCCCACATCACACAACACCCCCCCACCCCCTCCCCTCACGGACGATCAACTTACCTTGTGCGTTGGTCCTCCGGGAGGCGACGGGAGCCATAGGGACGTGACCGCCAACAGAAGACCGCCAACAGAAGACCGCCACACAGAAATGTGGGTCGTAATTCTGTGGGCGGTGTTCTGCTGGCGTGGCGGTGGAGGTTGACCAGTCTCCACTTTCCCGCCGACCGCCAGTGTGGCTGCTGGCGGTTTTCCGGCGGAACGCTCCCAGCGGTCAGAATGCGCACAGCGGCACACCGCCGCGGTCGGCGGTCTTCACCGCGGCGGTAACTCAGCGGTCTTGCGAAAAGACCGCCAAGGTCAGAATGAGGGCCTAAATGTGAAATAGTGCTTGTTACTAGGGGTAAAAAGGTTACTTGAGGTTGCGAGGGAATGGTGCAAATCCAAAGGTCAGACTGACTGCAATGGAGGGTAGTTTGGCTTCAGGACCCACACAGGATCTGCAGAAACAGTACCTTTGATGGGACAAACCGTCAACGTTGAGGGCATGATGTGTCAATTCTGATACTCACAGTTATGTCCTGTGTCGGCATCAAACTCTATTAAAGTAAATGTTATGTGTAGTGTAGCCGTGTGGGCAGGGGATCCAATATCGTTGAGGAGCCCCTGCTTCGGTATCGAAGGAGCGATGCAGAGAAATTTTACAAACCCTCAAGGAGATGCATCATTTTTTGCAGGGTTCAGCTACAGAACCCACTTCTCAGGCCCGTGACTAGCACTGGGCACTTCAGGCAAGGGTAAGACTCACAGATGGCAGTGTCCTGCAGCAGAAGAAGAGTTGCAGGCAGACTTTCATGTCCCTGACATTGCAGAAGAACAAGAGGCAAGCCAGCAAGCCCTTGAAGACGCTCTGGTTCAGCAGGATGGGCCCAGTCCTTTTCCTCAGCAGAGCAGAGATCAGTAGGCAGCAGGCAGCTTAGCAATGCAGAGAAGCAGTTCCTTGGAATGATCAGTCCAGGCAGCATGGTAATCCTTACAGCACAGCAGTCTTTACACCAGCAGGGTTCTTCCCAAGTCCAGTAGTGATCTGATTAGGTAGGGTCAGAGCCCAAGTACATATACCCAAAACTGTCTTTGAAGTGGGGGTGACTTCAAAGCAGCTCCTTGAAGTGCACAGGTGTACCTTTCATCCCAGGTCTGGCTCCAGACAATCAATTGGGGGTAGTCAGCCCTTTCTGTGGGCCACCAGCCACTACTGTTTGAATTGTAAGTGTGAGCCCTTCCCATCCTTCCTACTCAGAAAGACCCATCAGTATGAAGATGAATGCAGATGTGGTTGAGTGTCCTGTGTTGTGGGTGTCTGGAGGGAATGTACAAATTGAGCTGTTACCCTGCCCAGACCAGATGTGTTTTGGAGACAGGCTGTAAGTCACACAGATCAGTGAGAACACAGAAATGCCCACTTTCTAAAAGTGGCATTTCTAACTAAAATAGTAACAATAAATCAGACTTTATCAGTAAAGAGGATTTATAATCACCATTCCACTGATATGAAACATAATGCAGCGACTCTTTTCTGATCAGGAATTACAGCATATATATACTGAGGAATGCCCAATGCTTGCCTATGAGAGGAGCATGCATCACAGTAATGAAAAAGGACTTTGGGGGTGTTTCATTACTAGGACATATAAAACTTAAAAGTACATGCCCTGCCTTTTACTTACATGGCACCCTACTCTGTGGGCGACCTAGGAGCCACCTTAAGGGGGACGTGTATGCAAGAAAAGATGAGTTGAAGGCTTGGCTTGGTTTTAAATTCCAAGTCTAAGTGGCAGTGAAACTGCGCACACAGGCTCCTTAATGGCAGGCCTGAGACATGTTTAGGGGCTACTGAAGTGGGTGGCACAATCAGTGCTGCAGGATCACTAGGGGCATGTATTTTACAGGCCCTGGATGTAGGGACATGTAATTGAATATAAATACCAATTGTGGATACACCAATGCTACCATGTTTTGGGGAGAAGCACATGCATTCTAGCACTGAATAGCAGTGGTAAAGTGCTCAGAGTCCTAAGGCCAACACAAAGACACAGTGAAACACAAGAGGTGAAAGGCAAAAAGTCTGGGGTAAGTCCACCATAAGGATGCCAGGTCTAACAGTGCTTCACTCTAATTCCCTTCAATCCATGCTTAGACACTGTGGCCTAAATCAGGATAAGAGAACCACTCTGGATAATCCTGCATTACACCAAAGGAATGGCCAAAGAGTGGGCACTGCAATTCAAACCTATTATAACAATCAATACCCCATATATTCTACATTGCCTATCTACAACCAAACAGTACAAATATCATTTACTCACACATGCATGAGGTCCTTATCCTCAGACCTGAGAATATCTGACTTACCCAGGTCTAAGTACCTCTAAAAGTGAGAAGACATTCTCGGTAAACACCCTGTCTATCCTGGAGCCAGTGACACCTTGTTAAAAAAATCACAACACGGCCACCAAGAATTAATGTTTGCTGCCTTGAATCTGCCCTTGGCTTGCCCTCTGAATCTTCTTTCTACCTATTAACTCTGTCTCACCTGCTTCTTTTATACCTCGATTCCTGACAACTGCTGAGTCATGAGATGAGCTAATCTGATGCTTTGCAAGGTCTCTTCTTTGTTCCGGCTATCCCTTTGCCTCTTCGTCTGGAGAACATTGTTCTTATAGTGTAAGCAAGCTAACCATCATAAATAACTAAATGCTACTGAACTCTTATATGAATCGTTTTAACCAAGAAGCCAAATAAAATAGGGCCTCACTTACGAGGCGATTTGGCACACTGTGCCACCAGAGCGTCATTTTTTTGACCCTCCGGTGGTGCAGTGTGCCATCCCATAATGACAAGACCATGCAAAGCCACTTTGCATGGCTTTTCATGGCTTTGTAAATACGGGCCCCTTTTACGCATAAAACTATGTGAAAGAGGCATTCCATGCATGTTACTGTGGGTGTTCCCATGCAACACCTATAGAACGCTAAACAATGAGACGCATTTCCAGATTTACAAGTCTGAGAATGCGTCAGATTCCTACACCACCTCAGATGTGGCACAGAAGTCACACAACGGGGAGAAATATCTTTATTTCTCTCCATTTGTTCCTTTTTCTATGTGTACTGCATTCTGCAGTACACATAGAAAGAGGAAAACACCTCTTCCGATTGTTTTTGTGCAGGAATGTGCCCCTTCCTGCAAAAAAACAATCATCTCATGGTGAAAGGGTGCCTGCATTGGTGCTAGGCAGAAATTTGTGCACCAGTGTAGCGGGAGAGGACAGAAATGCACCATATCTTGCAGATATGGTGCATTTCTGCCCTTTCCCGATGGCGTAGGGAGGTGCAACAAGACACTTGTTGCGCCACCGTGCACCACCAGGCTGTAAATAAGCCCCAAATTATTTTCGTAGAATTCTAGCCATCTTTTACTAGCAAGCAGTGGCACAGAAAAATAATTCTTTCATTTCTGTGAAAAAACTATCCGATCCCTACTGACGAGTTTGAACCCCACTAGTTCCTCTTGATTTATTCATCAACAAGTCGTATTATGAAACATGCTTCTTTAATTTTGTCTGTTAACCATGACCTTTGATTTTTATATGAATAACAGATCGAAGAATTGAAAAGGTGACATTAAGTTGCAAAAATATATGTGGAGAAGGGATTTCATAGTGAGGTCCGAAGCTTGGGAATTATATTTGTACAAGCCACCAGATGAGCACATAAAAAAACCCTCTGACAACGAAACAGTCTACAGACTGTGGGTCCATCTGTAGAAAAATTGTTGTAATTGCACTTATTGACAAGATGTAACAGCATCCAAAAGAAAAATAGAAAGATTGGCATTGTCAATTGTCATTCAGCCGGATAAGTTTAAAACAGAAAAGATTGATAGGTCTATCTTGTACAGAACAGTTTATATACTTTATAGCAAAAAAGCAGACTTTTATATTTTGAACAAAAAGGGTTAACAATAGTACCAGATTCCTGCCAGTTCACTTATAGGACATCGAAAACTATAGCTTCTCCAACATGTCTTTAGAAACCACAAATGGCAGTCGAAAAAAACAGTTGACTAAGGGCCTGACGTATTGTTCTGCAGATGAGATTTCCTGTCAGGGCAATGGAAAAATGTATTCTGTTACCCAGAGGGAGTCCGCCCCCCGGGCGAATTTAGAGATGTCGATTGTCCCATGGAATGGGGTAATTAAAACATTTCCACTGCCCCTTGGTGATGGACAGCGAAAATTGGCATTTGCCCACCCACTCTAAATTAGGCAGGAGGTCTAATGGCCAAACGCTGGCAGTCCTCTCTCTGTCGGGCCTTCGGAGATGTACGCCAGCGGATGTATGTCAATTTCAGTTTGCTGAAGAGGCAACTCCATTTCCTTTGCGACAGAGTACCCCTCTGCCAAACTTTAAATGAGGCCCTAAGGGAGTTATTCTTGCAACCTAGAGACCTGGGTTTAAAATTCCAGCTCTACCCTAACCAAAAATCATATGCCTCTGGGCATAGTACTTCCTGCACTTGATATTGCAAATATGGGTAATATAAAAATACTCAATGCAGATTCAAAACACATTTTAATGTACAAAACTTTAAAACATCCATGATGTTCCTAGAAGCTTCCAGCCCAAGAGGTACTTGGAATTTTCCACCTCCCTGCCCTGGTTCCAGATTGTCTGGGGTCACAAAAGACTAGTGTCAGAGGCTTTGTGATGTGTAAGTTTGGAAGGTGACAACTCCGCCCATCTATCATGTCAGAGTTGGCCCTTCCTGCCAACACCTATTCCCCCTTTGGCTCGCTGTCTGGGGGCAGTACACAAAGACCACCTGCCAGCTACACCTAGTCATGTAACACAGGAGACAAGCTCTAGACACTGGAAATACAAGAAAATGGCAGCTTTTTATAAGTGACATTATTAGAATTGTGACTTAAAATCCAACTTTACAATTCAATAGTGCTTTATATTGCAATTTCTAGACACCAAATTAGATATTCCTATCTCTCCCCAGTTAAAAGGTACCATATTTTAAAAGTTATAGGGGGACCCATTGTTATCCTATGGGGGAGATAGGCCTCACAGTAGTGAAAAAAACAAATGTAGGAGGTTTTTTACTACCAGGGCATGTAAAACTGAAAAAGAAACATGTGAAATTTGTTAAATACTCTGCACCCTGCCCTATGAGATGTTTATGGCCTTTCCTAGGGGTGACTTATATGCATTAAAAAGGAGAGTTTAGGCCAGACAAACTGTTTATTTTTCCAGGTCGAAATGGCAGTTTTAAACTGTACATACAGGCTGCAGTGGCAGGTCAGAGACATGTTTAAAATGCTCCTTAAGTGGGTGGCACAATGATTGTTGCAGGCCCTCTACTAGTATTTAATTACCAGGACCTGGGTACATGTAATACTAGTTTACTAGGAACTCACCAGTACATAAATGTGCCAATTGGGTGTGAGCCAATGTTACCATGTTTATAGGAGTGAGCACAAGCACTTTAGCACTGGTTAAGAGTGGTACAGTGTGCAGAGTCCTAAGGCCAGCAACAATGGAGTCAGCAAAAAAGGATGGAAGGCAAAAAATTTGGAGGAAACCACATCAAAGATGTCAGCTGTAATAGTCAGTTACAGCTATATGCAATGCTCATGTAAATCACCATTTCAGCATTATGCCAACAGGAACAGCTGATATCCCTGAACATCAATGATACAACATTTCTCCTTGGCAATCTGGTGAGGATTCTGTTTGTATTGTTTAATCTGTGATGAGCCTATAATAGCTATTTGTTCTTAACCTAACTGGCAAAAGAAAAATGAAGTTGCAAACACTGACAGTGCAAATATTGTAGTTGATGACTTAAAGTCATACACAAAAGAACTATGTACAGGCTAAGGACACTCAAATAATATATTATATAGCTATTGCACATCACTAAGGAGCCATGAGGCCACAGGTGGAGTGTCTTTATAAGGCCATGGGACTGTGAGGTGATTTGCATTATCAGTGTTAAACTTTTAAAAAGAACAGATGATGAACAGATTGCTGAACAATGTCAAAAATTGACAACCCGAATCACAGATCTGGGACTAAATCCATTGTTTTGTTTGAGTGCCACTCCATTCTGGTTTGGACCCAGCCATGCGCTAATCAATCTTGACCATGATCCCCATGGGAACAGACCAGCCCAAACTGCCAGGCCAAGCCCTCCCTGGACATGTAACTGGCACCCTGGGACTGGTTTAGGGGTATCACCCCTCTTGAGCCAGGCTAGCTATAATCCAGTGGCATGGTGAGCATGGGACCCACGTCTGCACATACCCTTTGCACTTAGGGTGACAAAAAGAACATGTGATGGAAGGGATGCTGAACAATATCAAACATTTCCCCCCAGTCATAGATCTGGTCCTAAGACCATCGTTGTTTTTGCTTGCCACGCCGTTCCAGTTTGGACCCATCCATATGCACATCAGTCTTGACCCTGTTCCCCATGGGAAAAGTCGAGCCAGAACTGCCAGGCCAAGTACTCTGTTGACCAGAAACAAGCATCCTTGGACCGGTATTGGGGTATCATCCCATATCAGTCAGGCTAGCTTGAACCAAATGGCATACAGAGTACAGGTGCCACGTCTCGGCACACAGTTGACACCAGATGTGGGTCTCGGGCTCACTGTGCCACTGGATTCAAGCTAGCCTGGCTAATGAGGGATGATGACCTGAAACTGGCCCCAGGATGCTTGTGTCTGAGATGTGCTTTGACATGTGGGATTCTGGGAGGCAACAAAGCATGGTGTTAGCACTGTTCTGAGAGTACCTGGTATTGAATAGAAGTTCTGAAGTCACTTCCTGATCTTTCTTTAGAAGCGAGACCTGGTTCTAATCTGCCTTTTTTTGATAATGTGCTCCTTGAGGGTGAGGTTGGTGCCCAGGGTGATTCTACGTGGCTTGGCATTCGGTGAGTGGTGGATTTCAAAGCAGTCAACGTTCTTGTCATCGAGCCAGGTTTGTATTGTTTCTTGTTTGCTGTAGATAAAGTTGGAGCTTGAGCACTAGTATGCAGGCAAAAATAAAGAACACACATTTTACAAGCAAATTAATTAATGAGAATCAATTCAATGGAAACATATATTGCCTTGCCATTAATTTACACAACAATCATAAAATACCTTTTATGATATGGCTCAATTAGGTGCAGTCAGTTTACTGAGAGCTCTTCAGTTCAAAAGCAGGTAAATTGGCATTCTCCCCTCTGAGTCTCATTTAATTGTAGTTTAAAAAATAATCTGATGTTAAATAACCTATTTGGAATTCAAAACATGATGTGATGTTATATTCTTTTATAAATTCAAATTTGGTGATTGATTAAGTTATAATGAAAGTAGATAAATGCAATATTTTATGCATGTTTAACATTAATTTATATTTTTAACTATTTTAAACATTTTAATTTAATATAACATTATTACCTAAGGGTTTTTTTGTAAGCCCCTCCCTCCATTATTTTCAATGTAAGGGTGTTGCAGTACCGGTAGGTGGCTATGTGTAGTGCTAGACTTACTACAAAAGTTATTGAAAAAAGCAAGGGAATTTGAAAGTGAAGTTTGTAAATACCAAAAACTAGTAAACGTACCCAAAAGTGTAAATATACTCAGAAGTACAGTTAGTGAATTAGGCACATAATCAGTAATCTATGCTTTTCTTGAGGTATTGTTTAAGAATACAACTCTCTAACTGATGAGTATTCAGGACAATCCAGAACTATTATGTATATACAAATATTATTGACAAGCACAGATATGGCCTCATAGGGAGAGGAGAATTAGAAGTATTATGGATAGCTATTTCAATTTCACAGGCATACCATAAAAATGTACGATTAATTCAGCATACTGAACCTCCTGCCAATTCTGATCTGAAGAAATAGATGAGCTGTGGCCCATGTATTTCCTTCAGCTTACTTGGAAATAATGCGTATCATGCATGTAACAATTCCAGAGACTGTCAAGCATATTTGTTTATTGTTGTTGTGGGCAATGGCAACCATTTGCTACAAGCGCTCACACATACAATTCACACTGTTGTTTTTAAAAGCCTTATTGTAAGACAATTTTAGTGCAGATTAAATTAAACAAAAGTGTGGCAGAAATCAGTAAAATCGAAGTGTTGGTTTAGGTAGGGAATGCAAATATTATGAAAACAGACAACATATTACAAACGAGGCATTTTAAGGACCACTACACGCCTAACCTCCTAGTACAAAGGTATTACCATAATAAGGGTCAGTATTTCCATAGAGGTACATTTGAACATGTACTTCATTAATGTTTTCCAGTTTGTCGGTGGGCCTGCAAGACAAGGCTGAGATAAGTCTCTCCCTGAAGAAATGATATGAGACAAAAAGTTCATAAGGTCTTGGATGGCGCAACTCAGTGCCAGACTGCTGGGCTAAATTGGAAAGTCCTCGACATCCTAATCTTTCACACACAGAGGGCTGTGAACATAGACCCTCTAAACCATTCATTTTAAAATAAACCTTGTGATTATTATGTAAGGAGAGATATCTAAGGAGACAATTCCATTGCACATTCAAATTAAAGCCTAAAGGAATGTCGATTTTCTCTAAGCAGCTTCTATTAAACTGAATATATGAATTTATAAACTAAAGACATGCTATTAAAGCAAATGATAAACGGATTACGTTTGTCACACTAATGAACGTAAATGAACCAGCTTTTGCAAAGGAATAACAACATCTGGTCTAAGCAAATTAGCAGATTCACAATATGGAGGATGCACTAAAAGACAAATAAGGCAAAGTATCTGAGAGAAGGTATGTCCTCTCCCTTAACAATTGCTTTGCACATTACTGCATTAATGGTCTGTAGGTTTATCATGAGGGCAGGTGCACTATGGGGCATATTTACAAACCCCTGTTGCAACCTTTTTACGTTAAGGTGGCGTTAAGGAGGCTTGAATTGCACCACTTCGTAAACCCTTGCCCCACATTATGGCTGTGCCAGGCATAATGTATGCAAGGGGGTTTTCCGATGCAGGGATTCCTGAAAAAATGGTGCAGTGAAATTTACAACATTTCACTGCTCCATTTTTCTGTCCTTTTAATGCCTGCTTAGAGCAGGCGTTAAAATGATGCACCCATTTTCATTATTGGGCCTCCCTGTGCTTTGCTACACTAGTGTCAACATTTTTGATGCTAGTGCAGCAAAGGGCCAAAATAGCATCAAAAATGTTGCCGCTATTGTCCTAAAGACCACCATGGTGCACCATATTATGAATACAGTGCAACCATGGTTGTTAGGTGGGGATGGGGCAACACAAGAAAAGTGGTGCATTGGGACCAATACACCACTTTCTTGTAAATATGCACCTATGTTTACAAAAAATGACTAAAAACTATTGTCATACTATACCTAAACAAGCAAAAGACAAATACCGACTGCAAGAATAAAGCTGTTAATGATACCCAAAATATCCTGATAACAAAAATAAAGTAACTCAAAATGTTGCAATCACCTTAAAAATAAAGAACACTGGCAAACATCATCATAACAATATTGAGTAGCAAACTATCATTAATGATACATAAAAGTAAAAAAAAAAAAATTCCATTACACTAATATTTTATACAAGAACTATAAAATAACACTAAGTACATAAGTGCAGAAATATAAATATATTATAAAATGTATTTAACTTAATTTACATATAACTAAAAATAAATGAATGTTAAAACAAACTGACAAAAAATGTGAAACAATCAATAAAACAACATTAAAAAAAATATTGATAAATAACATTACGTTACATAAATATACCTTCATAAATAATTAAGTACATAACATTAACACATAACACCCAGCACTGATAAATACATTCAAACATTGTTCAAAACAATTAATACAATTATAGTTACCATTAACTAACCAATAACAACACTTTTTCAATTAAATCACCACTATAAAAAGCATACACAACATGCATAAGTTTGCAAAAAAAACATCAAGGGGCTGACTCCAAGTTTGGTGGTCAGACTGACAGAACGCCAAGGTGGTGGTCCCAAAAAGACTGCTGCGTCGGTGATATCCATGTTATGATGTATATAGGCTGAACCGCTGACTGCCGAAACAAATGTCTGCCTGCCATCTGCACGGCAGTCTGAAATCTTAGCAGTGTGCACTCAATCGCTATCATGGCCCCATGAAACCGTCGAGCCCATTACAACAACATTGAAGCAGTCAGCTGACAGAGTTCAGCTGCCATAGTATGCATTCAGCAAAGAATACAGACAAGTGCACATAGGATGGATTAAAAAACAGCGCAGCGTACATATATTGACTGTTAGAAATGGGGTCTTCTTTTGGCAGTCAGGTCACCATCTGTCCAAGCAAGGACCATCACTCTAGTCAGGGTAAGTCCCACACTATCCAAATTATCCTGTGCCCACCCTCTGGTAGCTTGGCACTGAGCAGTCAGGCTTAACTTAGAAGGCAATGTGTAAAGTATTTGTGCAGTAAATCATACAATAATACAGTGAAAACACAACAAAAATATACCACACAGATTTAGAAAAATATAGAATATTCATCTGAGTTGATTAAGGTAAAAATAATCAAGATTTGATGAATACAAGTTGAAATATCACTTTTGTAATGATAAGTTGAGTTTTAAATTCTTAAAAGTAACAATAGTCTCTTCCAAGCACAAGGTACCTGGTTTGTGTCACAATTACATGCACAAAGACCACAGAGGAGGAGATGTGTTGAAAAAGGTAGGTGTGTGTCAGATTTGCAGGCGCACACAGCTGATGCATTTATTCTTTTCCACACGGCAAGAGCTTTGCATCCAATTCCGGCTTGTAGGTTTGAATCCTCTTTGCGATGCGGGGCTTCTGATGCACAGGTACGATGCGTGGAAATCCGGGGCAAATAGGACAAAGTCACAGGTTCTGCATCAATCCGGTTGGTGTTGCGTCAGAGTTTTTGTTGCATGGCAGGCGCTGTGTCGATTCCTCTTGCAGGAAGTCAGGCTGGATTGTTCCGGCTAGGCGATGCGTTGATCCAGTGGGCTGTTTGTCGGAATTACGGTCGCAATGCTGGCACTGCATCGATCTTCACTCGGGGAGCCGAGCTGCGTCGTTACGGTTCGGCGATGCGGGGATTCTTTCCCCGCTAAGCAGGCAGTGCATCATTTCCAGCAGGCTGTGCATCTATTTTTAGCCACACAAGGAGTTCTTTGCAGAGATGAAGTCTTTTTGGCCCTGAAACTTCAGGAAACAGGAGGCAAACTCAATCCAGGCACTTGGAGAGCACAGGAGCCAGCAAGGCAGCAGGGCAACAGCAAGGCAGCAGTCCTTTACAGCACAGCAGTCCAGGTGAGTCCTTTGGGCAGCTAGGCTGCTTCTCTAGGCAGGTTGCAGGTTCTGGTTCAGAGTTTCTTTCCCAGGAAGTGTCTTGTCAAGAAGTGTCTGAGTTGGTAGGGTCAGGGACCCAGTTTATATACCCAAATGTGCCTTTGAAGTGGGGGAGACTTCAAAGAGGGGCTTAGAAAAGTGCAAAAGTTCACCTTTCAGTACATTCCTGTCTGCCAGTGTCCCAGTAGGGGGTTTGGCAGTCCATTGTGTGAGGGCAAGCATCTGTCCTTTGAAATGTGTCAGGCCCTCCACCCTTCCAGCTCAGGAAGACACATTCAGTATGCAGATTGTGCAGGTGTGACAGAGCATCCTTTCTTTGTGGTTGTCTGGGTGAAATGCACAAGGGAGTTGTGAACCAGCCCAGGCCAGATGTGGATTGTAAGGCACAGAAGGATTTAAGTACAGGGAAATGCTCACTTTCTAAAAGTGGCATTTCTGTAATGGTAATATAAAATCCAACTTCACCACTCAGCAGGTGTAGGGGGCTGGCCTGGTTTGTAGTGGTTACTTTGGGTACTTATACCTTATACCAGGTCTAGTTATCCCTTACTGGTGAAATGTAGTAGTGTTCTAGCAGCTTAGGCTGATAAAGATAGCTATAGCAGAGCAGCTTAGGCTGAACTAGGAAACATGCAAAGCTCATGCAATACCACTTATAGTTACACAGTAATTATACACAAGTAAAGACAATACTCAGTGTTACCAAAAATAAAGCTATTTATTTGGGTGACACAGTACCAAAAATATCTTAGAGACAATACTCCTTCTGGAGGTAAGTATTAGACACAATAAATACACTAGACACCAAATTAGACAAGTAAATAGTCATAGAACAATGCAAACAGTAGGAAATCCTATAGAATGCAATTGGAGAAAATAGGTCTAGGGGCAACATAAACCATATACTAAAAAAGTGGAATGTGAATCACGAATTCCCCCCTAGACAAGTGTAGTGTGTGCAGAATCGTTGGGAGAGTAGGAATACAGTAAAGGTAAGTAAATTACCCCACCCCAGAGCCCAGAAAAGCAGGAGTAAAGTACTGCAAGTTTCCTTAGGACACACTACACCTCGTTTTGGGGCTTTGCAGCAGCCAACCATGTCTGCAAAGAACAACTGCTGGATTATCGGACCTGAAGACCTGCAAAGGATGGGGACCAAGTCCAGAAGTCAAAAGAAGTTCCATGAAGGACAGAAGCCCCTGTCAACCCAGAAGAGGGTGCAAAAGAAGAGTCCCTGGTTAGTAGAAGACTGCAGAAATGCACCCTAGGAAGATACCAGTGGGTTCTTGCATAATGCAAAAGATGTCACACGATGTGAAGATTGTTGCAGATGAGATTTAGTGTTGGAAGGTTCCAAAAAGCCATGGATACGACAAAAGTGCCTTTTTCATCAAAATGTCGCTGGATGAATCCAGGAGGGACCTGGGGGCCTCAACTCTGTGTGAGAAGGAAGAGGAGCCTCTCAGCACTTTAGAGAGCCCTCAGGATGCCAGCCAGCACCCCCAGAAGCCACAGGATCTGGGTTCAAAGGAGGTGCAAAATGCAGTTGATGGAGCACAACAAAAGAAGATCCAACGCCGCTGGAGAACAACTCAGCAAGTTGAGCGTCGCAGGGAGGAGTGCTGGGGACCTGGGCCAGGTTATACATGAAGGAATTCTGCAAAGAGTGCACAGAGGCATCAGAGGGTGAACAAGACATAATACACAGGGGTACCATCGTTCTCGGGGAAAGTAAGGTCTTGCCTCCTCCAAATTGCGTTAGCAGGACCTCAAGACAGTCTATATTGATGGAGTCTACTGTCTGTGTCCTTAGGAGCACGCTCGTCACCGTGAGAGGAGTCCCAGGGTACTGGTCGTCACCTTGGAAGGTGCCTGCTTGGAGCAGGGGAGTTACTCCGTCACTCCACTGGAGATTTCTTTGGTCCTTCTGGTCCAGGAGGAAGACAGGGAGTCCCCAGAGCATACACACCGTGGAAACTGTTGCAGTTGCTGACTTGGAGCTGAGGTTGCTGAAGAAAAGTGCCTCTTGTAGACACTTTGTTGCAGTAACAGTGTTTCTTGGAGCAGGCTGCAGTTGATCCGAGGTCAGAAGAGTCTGAAGTTGTTTCAGAGGATTCCTGAAGGAAACTTCCAAGCAGAATCTTAAGAGAACCCACAGGAGAGACTCTAAATAGCCCTGAGAGGGGGATTGGCTACCTTATCGGGTATGGAGCTATCAGGAGGGGTCTCTGACGTCACCTGCTGGCACTGGCCACTCAGAGCCCTCCAGAGTGCCCCCACACCTTGCAAAGCAAGATGGCTGAAGTCTGGGACACACTGGAGGAGCTCTGGGCACCACCCCTGAGGTGGTGATGGACAGGGGAGTGGTCACTGCCCTTTCCCTTGTAGAGTTTCCCGCCAGAGCAGGGGAGAAGTTGTCCCTGAACCGGTGTAGACTGGTTTATGCAAGGAGGGCACCATCTGTGCCCTTCAAAGCATTTCCAGAGGCTGGGGGAGGCTACCCCTCCCCTGCCTGTAACACCTATTTCCAAAGGGAGAGGATGTAACACCCTGCTCCCAAACGAAATGCTTTATTCTGCCTTCCTGGGACTGGGCTGCCCAGACCCCAGGAGGGCAGAACCCTGTCTGTGAGGTGGCAGCAGCTGCAGTGCAAGCCTCAGCGAGCTGGTTTGGCAGTACTGGGGGTCCATGGTGGAGCCCCTAGGATGCATGGAGTTGGCTCCCCAATACCAGATTTGGAATGAGGGGACAATTCCATGATCCTGGACTTGTTACATGGCCATATTCGGAGTTACCATTGTGAAGCTACATATAGGTATTGACCTATATGTAGTGTACACGTGTAATGGCATCCCCGCACTCACAAAGTCCGGGGAAATGGCCCTGAACTATGTGGAGGCACCTTTGCTAGAGCAAGGGTGCCCTCACATTTAGTAACTTTGCACCTAACCTTCAGCAAGTGAAGGATAGACATATACATGACTTATAAGTTACTTAAGTGCAGTGAAAATGGCTGTGAAATAGTGTGTGCACTATTTCCCGCTGGCTGCAATGTCAGTCTTGTGTAAGGTTTAGTCTGAGCTTCCTATGGGTGGAAAAAGAAATGCTGCAGCCCATATGGATCTCCTGGAACCCCAATGCCCTGGGTACCTAGTTAGCATATACTAGGGACTTATAAGGGGGGTCCAGTATGCCAATTGAAATTGGTAAGTGAAGTCACTGGCCTACAGTGACAAATTTAAAAGCAGAGAGAGCATAAGCACTAAGGTTCTGGTTATCAGAGCGTCAGTGGCACAGTTAGGCACTACACAGGCATACACATAAGGCCACAAACTATGAGCACTGGGGTCCTGGCTAGCAGGATCCCAGTGAGACAGGCAAAACACACTGACATATAGGTTTTTATCTATGAGCCCTGGGGTCACCGCTAGCAGGATCCCAGTGACACAGTAAAAACACACTGACACACACTCACAAACAGGCCAAAAGTGGGGGTAACCATGCTAGAAAGAGGCTACTTTCCTACAGTTGGATTTTGTATTACCATTCTGGCCGTACTAAATATTTTACCCCTTTCTAATCAGAATCTACCACTCAAACAGTTTATGAGGGTAGCATTATGTCAACACCAGGACAGTGCGCGTTCTATGGGCAGCATAATGCAAAATGATAAACCTCATGCAATGTAATAATTCATGCATCATGTGTTGATATTAACCTTTTGCATTGCAGGTATTTATCTTGAAATGTCATTAAAGCTGTTTGTAATGTATTGTTCATTTTCAAGGCTTTGCTGCAGGAATACAGGGTGTGCTTAGGGTGTGGTCCCTATTCTGAGCCTTATTTGACGCCTTTCCTGCAGCCTGGCTGGGTGTGGCATGTGGGCGGGGCATGGGTCTATTTAAGGGACCCAGCCCAGCTCCACGTGCTCACTATTCAGAGGTCCTGGTGCAGAGCAGCAGCATTTCCCTGAACTCCTGTTCCAGAGACCTACTTAGGCATTTACCTGGCCCTGTCCTCATTATTTTGCTGATCTTCAAGCAGGGCGGTAAGGCAGGGTCAGGTTAGGCCCCCGACTCCGTTTCAAGAAGCTTTGGAGTTTTGACCTTGTGATTTACAGTGTGCGCGATTCATTCTTGGTAATTAACCCTTGCAGTTCTGATCGGCAGATTGCGCGATCATTTCGAGGCATTTGAATCTTGATGGTTGAATCGGCAACAGTGTGAGTGATTCATTCTTGGCAATTAACCCTTGCAGTTCGGATCGGCAGAGGGCGCAATTATTTCGAGCCATTTGAATCTTGATGGTTGAATCGCCAACAGTGTGCGCGATTCATTCTTGGCAATTAACCCTTGCAGCTCAGATCGGCAGAGTGCGCGATCATTTCAGGTATTTGAGTCTTGATGCGCAGTCTGGCAATAAGGTGCACAATAATTTCTGGGCAATTGAATCTTGAA
Organism: Pleurodeles waltl; assembly: GCF_031143425.1. NCBI lineage: Eukaryota > Metazoa > Chordata > Amphibia > Caudata > Salamandridae > Pleurodeles > Pleurodeles waltl. Next base: position 929,481,454 of record NC_090442.1, on the reverse strand, counting down.
ACTCAGATCAAACAGAGTGTGATCCTTCTAGACAAAACAAGTTCAGTCAGTTTACCTCTTCTACAGTATCATTTATGAATCCTATAGCAGTTAATTCTTTGGGAACGAATGTACTCATTGATTCTTGTTCTGACGTAATTGCTTTTCTAAGGACTAACTTGAGAGTTCAATGTTCAGAGTGTATGATTATAAGAAGATGTTGTTTTGAAAACGCTCATATGAAAGTCTGCGTAATCCTTCTTTCATTTCCCGGTATACAGAGTTAAAAAGGTCACGTTATTGAAAAGTTCTTGATTTCTCATGTTATTAGCGTATAGATAATTAAAACAAAGTTCATGAAGATTAATGTGAATAACCTTGCTATTGTGTTCTGAACTCTTGCTTCCACAGGTCTCCTTCCCCGCTGTTCCCAACCTAAAACCCCATCCCCCACTTGCCCATTCTTTAACTCTGTGCTATGATAGCTAGTAGAGTTTGGAGCTGCCAAGAGGTGGACCTATTGGGAACAGGCGCAAACCCTGAGGATCCGGTCTCCCTGACACCTTAATGTTAGCCTATGAAAGGGCCAGGCTTCAAAGCAGTGGAAAATGAATTTAGGAGTCCACTACCAGGACACATAAAACACACAGATATATGTCCTGCCTTTTACCCCACACAGCACCCTGCCCTCTGGAATACCTATGGCCTTCCTTAGAGGTTACTTATATATAGAAAAGGGGGAGTTTAAGGCTTGGCAAGTACTTTTAAATACCAAGTCGAAGTGTCAGTGAAACTGCACACACAGGCCTTGCAATGGCAGGCCTGAGACATGGTTAAGGGGCGACTTATGTGGGTGGCAAAGCCAGTGCTGCAGGCCCACTAATAGCATTAAATCTTCAGGCAATGGGCACATGTAGTGCCCTTCACTAGGGTCCCACCAGTAGATCAAATATGCCAATTAGGTATGAACCAATGTTACCATAATTTAAGGGAGAGAGCATATGCACTTTAGCACTGGTTAGCAGTGGTAAAGTGTGCAGAGTCCTAAAACCAGCAAAAACAGTGTAAAAAAATGGAGGGAGGCAAGCAAAAAAGTTGGGAGTGACCCCCTAAGGCTGTCAGGTCTAACACTGGCCCAGTGGACACACCATCAAAACACACTGTAATATACACCACTTCTCCACTCCAAGAAAGAGACCACAGCCTAGCCTTTTTATACATCATTAACAGATAAGGCACCCCTTTTTCACCATCTCATGCAATACCTTTCATACACTTTTGTCCATCTACTCCCTATAGCATTTTTTAAAGTAACTCCCTGTACAAACTTTTTTCTGAAGATGATTTGAGAGTCATGGTGAATGAGATCATAGAGTAGAGCCACAATAGCTTGGAGCCCAAGTCCAGCATACTCCTCTCAGTAGGAAAATAGAATGTGGCAAAGTATAATCAACAGAGTGAATGCTGTAGGCACCAACCTGCACACAAAGGAGGGCATTGGGTAGAGGTTGAATGACCTGAGGAGAAAGGTGTGTTCCCTGGCCTTCAGGGAACACATGGAGACCAATAAGACTGGTGGTGGTCCTCCCAGTGCCCCATTACAACTCTTTGCCTGGGAGGAGAAGGTCTTGCCCATCCTGCATCCTGAGGGCTTGACAGGAATAGCTGGTGGAGTGGAATCCAGTAAGTTACAACACGGAAACTGTCACAAATCTTTAATGCACACATCTTACCTTTTGCCACTGTCTTGTTCATCTCCTTTCCCAACATGAAATACCCAGAGTCAGAGAGATATAAGCTTGTCAATCCCATCAGATATTTCAATCCCTATTTCATGCCATTTGTTGGAATGGGATATGTAAGTGTTTCAATATTAAAAAATCATCCCAAGACCCATGGTATGTGTCAACGTATAAATGTATGGACCAACTCAACTGCAGTGTAGCAACGGATATGTAAGACTAAGTATTTGTCAAGTGTTGAGAAGTATAAAGAGTGATTCCACTACAGCTACCAGGAGGCCCTGTTTCTGTACCTCTAGCCAACAAGCCTTTCTGTACTTGTCCAACTTTACCTGTGTGCCATCGCTTAAATGATGTACCCTTCCCTTAGTAATTTAGCATTTGTGTAGTGTAGGAGGAAGCAAGTAACATGACTACGATTACCAGGAGTCCCTGCTTCTGTACCTCTAGCCAACAGCCCTTCCTGCACTGGTAAAACTACACCTGCATGCCATCTCTCAAATGATGTTCCCTCACCTGGAACTTTACCAATTGTGCAGTGTGGGAAGGCAGCAAGTGACATGATTACAACTACCAGCAAGCCCTGTTTCTGTACTTCTAACAAACAGGCCTTTCTGCACTTGTCAAACTACACCTGTGTGCCATCTCTCAAATGATGTACCCCCCTGGAACTTAGCAATCTATATATCATGCTCAAATCAGAGACTTGTCTGTCTACCTAGCTTGCTCTTGTCTTGGTATCCCAAAATGAAACTATTGAGTACAGGAATGACATCTTACCAAGTATGCACATCACATATTCCTAAGACATTAAGCAGCTCCATCCAGTTGGTAGTGACAGTGTACACATTGACTCAGCACTGTTCATATGATGGCTAAAGCTAAATATTCCACAAAACTGTGTTCGCCTGTATCTCACACCACTAAGCCCTGGAATGGTCAAATACACGTGTTGGCTTAACTGTATCTAAGATGCCATGTTCATTCCCTCATTTAAAGTGCAACTGATAACCACATCTAAAGAGCTGCCTGAGTCTAATAGTTTCTGCACGTTTCACACATGTCACGTCAACGGGAAACATCCTGAACAACTAGGTCTAAACCACTACTTGCCTGAACTACTACTGCTAAAAAACTAAAAAGTCTCTACAACTAAGTACTGAACAACTGCTGTCTGAACAACTACTGTGTCTGAATAACAATTGCCTGAACAACTAATTTTAAGGTAAGGTTTTCCTTTTGGTTTTTATGGTTTATTAGTTGTTTAGAATATATATATATATATATTAGTTGTTCAGGCAATTGTTATTCAGACACAGTAGTTGTTCAGACAGTAGTTGTTCAGTACTTAGTTGTAGAGACTTTTTAGTTGTTTAGCAGTAGTTGTTTAGGCTATAGTTGTTTAGGACCTAGTTGTTCTGTCACATATTCCACGTCAACAGCTTTAATACCATGGCAAAATCACACAATTAGCAAACCTACCACTTAAGCTTCAGAGTTTCTAAGGTCTCTACTTACAGCCGCACACAACCTTGATTCCACACTTCAACCAATAACATTGTACTCTATTTCTCAACAGGTCGAGCTGACACAACACCTGGACAGACATTATCCACCAACCAGACTCCCAACCCACCTCTGGATAAAGCCCTCCTGGACATGTGGATGTGGGCACCCTGGTCAGACAGCAACAGTGAGTCTCACTATGCCCACAACAACAACTCCCACTCAAGTTAATTCAACATCATAGACAACAATTTGCCCCCCAACCTGTGTACCCAGCACAGTTGCTACAATCTTGTGCCCCCAGTCCTGGATTTTGAGGTTCAAATCAACAATGCTGACACTGAGTGTCCAGGACCCAATTGAAGAGGGCACCCTGTGCCAAGGGCAGAAGCTCATGGGGATAGGGTCAATGGGAGGGATGCTGTGGGCCACCAGAGAGAGGCCACTGGGGCCATGCATGACCAGGACCACCAGTCATCATCATCATCATTCGAGCTTTATTTTGGCAACAAGTACCATAAAAGCAGTAAAATACACGCTTAAAACCATAGTTTGCAAAGGACATATAAAAAAATGTAATAATAATAAAATCCTCAAGATAAAAAAGCATTTCACATTATCAATGTCCGGGCGTGAGGATCTCACACAAATATCTCTGTCAAAAATACATGTGGCTTGTTTCCCTTAAAGTGTATGAGCCTGTGGCATAAATAATTAACCAAGCTTAGATTCTAAATCAAGCAAACAACAAGATAAAACTTAAGCGAGTATATTTAGATTTCTGGAACCTATAAATTTCCTCCCTATATTAAAAGGAAGTCTGGTATAATACATACATATACTCAAGATCTAAAATTTACAATATTAAATCAATTAAAAGCACACTCGCTACCCTTAAATACATATTGTGTCAATATATGAAACCTGCTCTAAAACGCCAAGTAGCTGCTAGAAACTTTGTCACAGCACACACCACCAGCCCATGGGTATTAGTACTGCAAATTCTGAGGGCAGAGTGGAAATCCCTAATGCCCATGGTATTACCAAGGGGTCTTATCCAACGGGGACCCTTTGTTTTTTATGTGCAGGGCAGAGGAATAAAAGATGGCTAATTGTTTCCCTAGTATTACATCCCATCGGGCAAAGATCTGACAGGTTGACAGTTTGCTTCCATCTGGTGGTAAGATCATGCACTGTATCTTAGGTAAAGTGCACGCGCCACTGGATGTGTAATGATATCAAAAAAATGCTCAAACTCATAGTGGCACTTAAATGATAAAAAGCTATCTGTCATGCTACCCGACGGAACAGCTGCTAGCGTTAATATTTGTACATTCTCCCAATATGCATCCGTTAACATGTGTGAAGCATTTTTTAGATCCATTCGAATAGGCAAAGTAGGAGAACTCAAAGGAACGTTTAGCAGGGCCTTGATGAAAAAATTCTCTGCTCTTTCTATATCAGGATGTTCACCATGGCCACACAGCTCAGCACCATATAAAGCTCCCGCTCTAGCCTGTACTTTATAGACATCCACTGCAGGTGTAATAGAAAAGGTGGGCGTTTTGGCAGCAAATCTCAAGATTCCCCCTGTCTTTTGTTTAAGGGAGATAACACACTTTGTCAAGTGTGATGTCCATTTGTGGGAGTTGTCTAGCCTAATTCCCATCAGCCACATTTTGAGGGTCTATCACGAGTCCAAAGTTGTGAGGGGCCAGGTGCTAACCAAACTTGCAATCAAGCAGCTACAGACGGACATGAACCAACATATCAAGGCCCATAACTCCAACATGGGCACCCTAACAGGGGTACCGAGGCACATCCATACAACCCTGAGCATGGCTTTTCCCCCAACATCTATCCATTCCTGTGGGCCAACTACTTCAAGTCCAAGTACATCTGCGGCATACTCAGGAAGGGAGGCCCTGCCAGAGGACCACCCACCCTTAGACACCGCTGTCTCTGCATCAGCTGAACTCCCCCATCCTTATAAGATGGGACGTCCATGTAAAAATCAAGGAGGTGCAGATGGCAAGACACCCACCACTGCTAGCAAGAAACCTCATCCTTAGTATCCTCCTTTGTCTAACACACGTTCACTCTGGCTGATCCTGAACCCTATTCCATTTCTGATGGAAGGAGTACTATGGACTTTGGACATCCTATAGTGTGGCATCAACTCCTATGATTTCATTCACCATGCCTGACCTCTTCACTTTTCACTTATGTTCCTTTTTGCCACACGTTTGTTTCCACCGTTAGCACAGTAATACATTTACAAGTCACAAACCCATTGTCTGCAGTCTCAAATTTCACATTTAGCAATGTAGATATGTGAGAACATGTGAACCAGACAATGAAAAAACAAGCTACGCGAGGAAGCAGGGCTATGTTGAATGCACACAGTGCCCATCTCAGAATTACAACATTCCACACAAAAACATACATAGAAGTGTCTTGTCAAGCTCATAGGCTGTCAATGTGTCTGAAACTTAACAAATCACACATGATTGAATCATACTGGGTAAATGATCAGATTTACAGGTACAGACCTCCAGACCGTGGAAGGAAGGGATATATCAGACATTGCCCTGTAAAATAGGCAAACTTGAAATTGGTTGATGTCATCAGCTAGAGCCACATCGCCTACCTCACAAAAGGAATCCAACATCATAAAATGCAAGACTCAGACAGAGGGCAGTACAAAAGTTTCTGGTCACGGGGTCATTACAATCCAGCACTTCTGACATAACAAATGTCAGGGATGTGTTACAGGCACTTGGACCTACAATGATGAAACACATCAACAGCTACATACAGTTTATAAAAAAGAGAGTTTAGACACTGTGAAGGGAAACCAACAGGAATTTGGCCTCAGATTTCATATTTTCTGACCAGATGATGACATATGTGATACATGAGGATCACCACACGACAAGGAACAAGTCCAATGGAGTCTTCCAAACTTCCTTCCTATCACTATGCAAACTGTTTTGGCACAGGTCTTGTACACCCATAGTCTGTGACCGACATTTCCAGGAAACATCAATGTCCACTTAGTATGTCCAACAGCATCATATACCAGCCAATGTCACAACTCAGACAAGTGCCAATGAAGATGCCATTGTGAAAGTACCTGAAAAAATGTGAAAACAAGAAGTATAGTTATGAAACAATACATATGACACAATTCACATAGCAAATGTCTGGAGAACGCAGTCCATTTTATAAATCTCACACAAAAAAAGCAGCATTTCCTAAATGTTATTGTGTCAACATCTTCCTCATCAGAAACACTGCACCAGTATTTGCCAGAGCTTCAGCTTCAGAACTGTTCTAAAATATTTACTGCTCACATCATCACAACAAGAGTTAATTGTATAGTCAAAGTCATGACATCTCATTACATATTTACACTCATGAGAAGAAACTGTTGATGAGATCTTGTTGCAAGTCGGGTCTTTCCTCTTCACCACTATCATCTTCATTTGGCATTTCCGGATTCTCAGCTGGTGGCACCACAGGATCACTCTCCCCTGGGATGTAAGGGATGTTCCTTCGCAGGGTGATGTTATGAAGCATGCAGCACAGCACTGTGATTTGATACATGTTCCCGGGTGACTAGAGACGGGCGCCCACATTCTTGTCCAGACAGCAAAATATGGCCTTCAAGAGCCCAAAAGCCCTCTCAACTAGCCACTGTTTATTTTCCATGGGCCTCATTGAAGTGGACTTCCCCTGGCATAGTTGGAGTGTTTTGAGGTATGAGTCAGGTTCATCAATGGTCTGGAGGTCTGGAAATGGACAGTAGCCTGGAGGTTGGTGCACTTTTCTTCTCCTAGGGTACCTCTTTGTGAGATGAAATGAGTTGGAGATTTGGGCACTGTTCCAGGCAAACATATCTTATGTTTAAGACCAAAGTCATGCGACAAAATATTACTGACTGAAAATACATTACACCCATTACACTTCAAAACTATCTACTACTCAAAGTGCAGCTGTGATCCCCAGGGTTCTTTAGACATGTGTTTACTACATATATGTTCACATAACACCCCTATCTGTTCCTCATGTGTTTCTTGATATTGTGAAGGATTTTTCTGACTGCCAAAAATACTGTCACTTGCAGGGTTTAATGTACCACTGTTCAATGGCATCTGTGACCAGCAACGCACTACAATGATGATTGTGTAGGAGAATCTATATAGCTTTATATCTGTTGAGATGTTCCTACACATTAATAGATGTTGTGGCTCATTATAAATTAAACAAAACTGTAGTTTCAACGGCTAAAATGGCAGATGCCTGACCTCATTTGTTGCACTTCAGGAATCTTCCGCTGCTGGCAGAAGTTGACTAGGTGGTATACAGTTTCAGCCAGCGGAGGACACAGCCATGGGTAATATTGTTGACTGTGACAGTTGCAGCCCAGTGGCTGTGCCCATTGTCAGTGATGGTCATGTACATGGCGTACTTGTATGCCGCAGTTTGGAAGATAACTCACTTGCCTCCTGACACTGTTTCCATCAGCACCTCAACCACTTCAACTGCTGCGTGCCACCTTAGGGAACAATCACGCCAGTCCAAGCAGGTGAAAAGGCCCCTGCTTTCTCTCCAGAGGAGCTGGAGAAACTTGTTGAAGCGATCCTTCCACTGTATAGTCAGCCCTATGGCTCACCAGAGGAACAGGTAACTATCTACTATAAATATTTGACTATTTTCAAAGCCATCCTTTCCTTCTTCATAGGCTAAAATGTGCCTCTGAGTCCCAGTGCATCATCGGGGTGTCTGTTGTCACAATCTGTCATCCAAACATAGGGTGTGTAGGTTGTGGATTGTTAAGCCCTGTTCTCTGAGTATTTCAAATGACCCTTGTGTTTTGAGATTTGCGATAAGACCTAGATCCTCCTTCTGTTGCATTCAAATATCTATGCAAGTAAACTTTACAGCCAAACAATGATTTATCTGATGATGGTAAAGAATTCAGTACATGTATTTGCAATACAGCATGAGCCAGAAGTCATGTTTGTACAGTACAGGCCTGTTGCACAAGTGAAAAACCCACAGTGCAGATAGTTGGTTGATGCAGGGGAGATCATGACATGGGAATCACTAGCTTTGTTACATGCAATCAATCAGACCAAACATACCTTGGTTTGTTGAATGTCATCTCTGTAGGAGTGCCACATACGGTAAGAGGTATTTCCTGTGATACCAGTACATACAACACATACCCACTCAGAATTGGGATGAGATTCCATTATGTAGACAACATTTCTACACATCCACAGAGAAGAAACTTCTAGTGACGCCCATGACAGCCCTTTCCTTGTCACCTAAGTTTTACTGTGTAGTCTAGCCATAGTAGTTGCCTGTATAGGCCTATACAGTGAGTCAATGTGCCTGGATGTAAAGGTGTCTGTAAAGTCATGAACAAGTAGTTTACCCTTCAAACGGTCACAATGGTGTGTTGTGTTTCCTAGTTGCTCACATCACTGTACATGTTGCTTGGCCCTGGGCTACAATATGTCAATGAGCTTGCATAATCAATCTAGGCCATGACCAGGTTTGTGGATAGTCAGCAAATGTCTCCAAAAGTGTGCATTTATGTCCCTGTACTTATCACCATATGTGCTTTACATTTGTTGTGACAATTACAAAATGCTCTTGCTAGGTGTGTCAAACATGTGTGCTACACAACCAGTTACCATAAAAAAAGTGGAATTGTGACCTCTTCATTTGTCTATTGCATCCATACAGCTCAAAGGCCATCAGAAGCAAGGGGTTTGGAGAGTCATCACCCAGACAGTGCAGACCCTAGGGGTCTATCACCGGCAGATCGTCCACTGAGATGTTGGGCCCGGAAGATTGCAGAGCTTAAGTTGGGGATGTCCTTCCAAAATGGATAGGATTCATGCAGGATCCTGACCCCTTTGATGGCCCGCATACTTATCATGGCCTACTAGAGCTTGATTTGCATTTAAGGGGAGCACAGCAGCGATAAGGGGGTGAGTCCTGGTCAGATTCACACCTTTTACATTGCCAGGTTGATATGTGAGAGGCAGCCATCTTGGAGATTGCCAATGTGCAATACACAAGATGAGTTATTGTTTGTGTAGGTATGGTAGTTGATGCATGGAACTGTGCCTTTACTCTTGTCCTAGTGACCCGGAAAACAACAGAGTAAAGTCATCTAACAGTATACTCTCTTGAACAGTCACATGGCTGATTGCAGTGTGAATTCATCTCCTGTTGTTTCATGTTGTGAGTGTCATTTTACCCAACCGTCCACTTGTCTTCAGTGTGTCAGCCCAACATCAAACAACATGGGGTTATAGACCTCTGTACTCAGCCATGTGTCCGGCCAAAGGATCATATTGGCATTTATACCCAACTGGCCACTTGTCTTCAGTGTTTCAAGAGTGCTGGTGCCTAACTACTGTCTCTCATGTAGTGGTGGTCATCATACATGTGACATAGCAGACATTCTCCTTTGTGTGCAGACACTAAGCAATACTTTCCCCGGGTAAGTAGGCAATGTAAAGTTAAATGATCTGTGTAACATCACTGTAGCCATCTGTGTTTGTGCCTACATGTAGGCATGAGTATCTTAAGCTTTGGTAGTATCGTTTTCACTATTGTTTCATATATGGTCTACCTGTCTTCATGGATGATGTTTGAATTCATCACACATTTGTGCACGCCAAAATCTCTTTTTTAAAAGTTTCATAAGATGGGTATGCAGTTCATTTGTTACGACATACAGGAGTGTGTCAACATTGTTTATTGGGTCACACATACCATAACCCATAACTCCATCTCATTTATCATGAGCAATTGCAGAAGCATTGAAAGACAAAACAGGTAGACCTGCAGTACTTACTTGCTCACAATGTGCATTTCCATGCCATTGATGTTGAATCATTTGGATAAGTGCTTTGTGCATGTCAATTGTTGAAGGTTCATTACATGACTATTGACATGCATCAGGGAGTGACATGCATAAATGTTGAGATCCTATGTGAGTGCATACACTCCAATTTGGCACACAATGGTCTGTCCAGGTACAGGGAAGCAGTTCAGATCAAGAGGTACTGGACAAAGTGCACTGGGAGAGTTTGCAGACGCTGGGGATATGAAGTCCCTCCTGATGTCTATGCAACAAAGCTTGGCCTCCATTGCCAATAATACGGGCACCATGTGCGCGCGAATCAATGATATCACTAACAAATTTAAGAAACAGGCTGGATGCCCCTTGGAAGCTGAGAATAGACTCTCAGGTGTAGATGATACAATGACTGCCAAAAGTGAGCAACTTTTGAACACGGACAAAGTCCTGTCAATCATATTGGTTAAGAGTGAAGATCTTGAGGCCAGGTCAAGAAGAGATAGCATAAGCATACGGGAGTACCTGAATCCACCGACAGAGGCCACATGGAGATGTTTGTGGAGCGCCGCTTAACCACCCTATTTGGTCTATTGGTACTCTAAAGAGCTCACATGTCACTGACCACTAGACCCCCACTGAGCGCTCCCCCTCTTCCCATCATCTCCCGACTCCGGAACTAGTGGAACAGAGATGTTGTCTTGCATTTAGCTCACAAAAAGCTAAAACTGAAATTTGAGGGCAATGTGAAATCCATATATCTTGATTTCACTATTGCAGGCCAGGAGGCCCACACAAAATTCATTGCATCAAACAGACGCTGCAGCAGGCCAACATACCACATGCAATGCTATATCCAGCATGACTACAAATTACCCACTGGGGCAAAGACCAGATCTTCACTTCCCCAAAGCAAGCTGGAAAATATCCGAAACAAAATGCCTCACAGACATCGCCGGAGGATCCTGACTCCACATGTCAGAACCAGAATGATCAGAATGCACTAGGTGTTCCTATCCTCCAGTGGTGGCTATTTTTCACACCAAGCAAGACTGACCTTGAACTATAAAGCTGGTTCAGAATCATTGAACAAACTGAAACTAGAGATGCTTATGACTACAACACAACTTGATGTATATCAGGATGAAAGCAGCACTTGCCGCGCTGGTAAAGTATAGAGACTATCTATGCGAAACATCCCAGAGATAAATACAAAACACCCCAGACACCTTCGCCTAGGCGAGGGTTTCATGCACAGCTCTCAAAATGAACCCCCTAGAAGATACCCATATGTTTTCTGACTATATTTGTTTTTCCAAAGTTAAATTTAATGCCGCTGGTCATGTTGACTGAAATGGCATCCCTTGCAATTCAATTATTTCCTTTACTTGTGTTTAACTTGGGAGGATGAGGAATGGGAAACTCCTGGTGGGTTTGGGCTGTCAGGTGGGGGCGAGGGTGGGATAGGTTCTGAATTTTTGACCTTCTGCACAAACTTCCTTGCAACACACCTATTGTGCTGGCATGACAGACTGGACCCATATCCCCGCACCGGACACCTCCAGCGGACTATGATACCCCGCTATGAGTTATAACGAGCTTGACCAGCATGTAAACTAACTATCCCAGCCCAGGAATACATTTTTGAACATGGAACGTCAGGGGCCGTGGCAACCCGCGCCAGACAAGACATATCATTGCATATCTGGATAGGCATAGTATCCATCTGGCATTGAACAAAATATGCATTTTCATGCTAAAACACGTGTTGGTTGCAACACACACTGGGCCCCATACCACCAATTTGCTACATATTCCTCATATTCACGGGGCACAGCCATTTTGGTACGCAAGGGCACACTGTATATAACCTAGGGTACCCAAAATGACCGTCCAGGACGATGCACTTATATTTGGGGCAAACTGTCCCAGTTCTCCATTACAATTATTAATTGCGTTGGCCCCAACACGGACGATCCTTCCTTCTTAAATAGGCTATGAGGTCAAGTAGCAAATATCAACTCCACAAATACACTCTGGGGAAGGGACTTCAAATTAACCCTTATTGTTGCTCTAGATAAGAAAACTAACTCTTCTATCTCCCACGGTTTGGTGGCCCGAGATCTTTGCAACATAATGTCGGAACATGAACTTCTAGATGGCTGGTGCTGGCTTTACCCTCAAAAAAAGGAAGAGACATTTTATTCCGGGGCCCATGCAAGTTGGTCCAGACTGGACTATTGGCTCCTCTCCTGTGCTACTGTTCCATTGATACGCAATGTCACTCATTTAGCACGTACCTACTCAGATCCCTTCCTGGTTCTCCTATGGTTGAACCTGCCAGCCCCCACTTTGCCCCTTGATGGATGGAGACTATCCCCGCATTATCCATTATAGGTTTCCTGAATACCAGGAGACTGCTGAATGGGAACAGCTTTATCGCTGCAATGTTGTGTGAGCTCGGATGTACGAGGAAGGAAAACAATCCAGACAAGCTCTGGCCACCTTGATTCGTGCACCCCTCTCCATAAACACTTTTCTCGAAATAACAAATGCTAATGGCCCCCACATGCAAGACACTACAGACATATTCCAGGAGTGTGAGGCATATTACATGCAGCTCTATATCTTAACTAGACAACATGCAGTAGATGTTGATGCTTGATGATTTAAAGGATATTGCATTAGGCTGGCTGAGTGATGCACAGCGGGAGTTCCTGGTGGCAGATATTGAGGGAGATGACATCAGGGAAGCTATAATGCAGCTGTAGACTGGGAAAACCCCAGGGCCAAACGGCTTTCTTTTCAGGTGGATTTTTATAAAACATACATCGATACTATGGAGCCGATGCTGGGGGCAGTGTATTCTGAGGCAAAACAAGATGGGATCTCAGTCTTTTAATGCCATTTTTAATGCGGCTGTATCCGTCGTGATTCATCCCCAGAAGAGCCACATTCATAACTTACAAACAATTTTTACATTATTGCGGAGTGTAGACCCAAACCTCTCTGCTGCAGGCATTTTTCTGGATGCTACAAAGGCTTTTGAATAATTGAAGTAGGACTATTTGATGGTCATACTCCGACTGATGGGATTTCTGCCAGAATGTATCTTTGGATTGCACTCCTTTATACTGACCCCATTGCTCTGGTGCAAGTGAACAGCGTGAGATTGGAGCACTTCAACATCATTCGAGGAATGAGACAGTGATGCCCTCTATCCCCCCTGCTATTTGCATTCGCGATGGAGCCCTTGGATGCTAAACTGCATCAACATCACTGACAATATGCAATTCAAACCCCTACCAGACATATCCCTTTACGCAGATGGCATCACACTTTATCTTAGAGACCCTAAAGATAGCCTTAATGCAGTTCTGCACAGATTTGTCAGATTTGGCTGCCTCTCGGGGATCTAAATTAACTTGGGGAAGTCTAACATTTTCTCATTAACCACCAAAACACAGAAATTGCAACCAAATTTTCCTTTAAAATGATGCGAGACGAGTCTCCAGCTTAAGAATAGAAATACTGTGAAATATGGAAGAGCTGATACGCTCTAATTACAGCACTGTATTGACACACATCACAAACAGCGTAACTAGCTGGATTTTCTTATCTCAGTCGCTGATGGGCCACATTTCCCTCATGAAGATGGTCATACTGCCGAAACTTATATTTTTGTTCCTTAATATTCTGCACTCACCAGGACATATTTTTTTCAGTATGCTTAAGACACAGCTGATCCGTCTGGCCTGGGCTGGCAAACAGCCCCAGCTGAAATGGGAACTGCTTACCCAACCTTTTGAACGGGTAGGTTTCAAACAGATAGTTGTGTACCTGGAAGGCATTCACAGTGCTATCTCTTCCCTACAGAGATATTTTGAGGCTCTGGCCTCCTCCCTTAGCATAGCTTCCACAGCTTCCATCCCCACAATCCTCCACCAACCACCTTTCTCTTCCTCATTTAATTTCCCTATTCCCATTCCTGACCAAAGCACAATCACACATATGCACACACACACACACACCTCAACAGCCACAAGCAGCACACATAAACACAAACACCATAAGACACACAAGCACACAAACACTCAACAGTCACTCACCTCACTCACAACCACATCCATCGTAGCCCCCAGACACCACCTCAATACCCACAGACACAACCACCATAACCACCATACACCTAGACACCACCACAAACACCAACAGACACAGCCACCATATCCACCATACCCCAGACACTACCCCAACACCCACAGACACCATACCCCCAGATACCACTCCACCACCCACAAACATAGCCACCACACCTACCATACCCCTAGACACCATGCCACCCACACAGACACATCCATCACTCCCACCATGTAGTCGCATCCACATTTCAGCCCACCAAGAGACGCAGAAACCTACACACACAACATACACTAGTTAAACACAAACATACTTCAGACACACACATAGCAGCACCAACAACACCCAAAGCCACATCTGACAAAGACACTTCCTCACCCTCCCAACACCTAATTCCTCCTGGACACCCTTCCCATTTTCACAAAGAAAGTTTTATGTTTGCACTTGCCCCTGTGGAACCCCCCCTCCAAGGGCCATGTCCACACACCAACCCATCCCTTCCATTTCCAAGTCCTCACCTGTGGCACCTGCCCCCCTCCCATGGACCCCACCATACCCCACCCATAACCACGAAGAAACCAATCCCTCCCAAAGTGAAGCCACCCATCCTAAACCCAACTCTACCCCACCCAAGGTGACATTAAGATGCCTGGAATGTCCACTAAATGCACCTTACTGTGGAGGTTTCTGTGGCAGTGATCTGTGAGACATGTTGTGGGGCACAGCATTGCGCTCAGCACACCTTTCACCAAGGTCTGGCCATTTGCCTCTTCTCCATTTTTGGAGGCTAGTACATAACCCGTGCCCTTACTGGTGTATTTGCTTTCTAGACTTGCACTTACACATTTGCCGCATGGGCATGGCACTTGGTTCTGCTATTGGTTGTCTCTGATATTCATCAGGCCAGTTCCTGTGCAAATAGTGTTTTTGAGTCATGTGTAAAGTGAAATGTGTTCCAGGACAGCCGCATTCCTGGGGTCCCCATGATGCCACCCTAGCTATTCTGCTGGGATTCTTTACATTGTGTGCTTTGGATGTTTGTTAACAAAATATTCTGCATCCCATTTACCTTTTATTTTCTTGCAATGTGGGTGACATGTGTCAGTCCATTATGAGGATTTTGCAGGGAAGGTGTGTTTGTGTTTAGTGACACATCTATACAGATGTATATGTTCTGTCATGACAGGCCATGGCATATGTACAATGTGAGGGTGTCACTTCAATTTGCGGTGTAATATTGAAGTAGACTTGCTGTTCCTTGATACAATGTTATGAACACATCACTGTTCTTGAAACTGGGATGTGGACACATATCAAGATTTGTAGAGTGATGCAGTGCAGTGTCAGTGACCTGGCCAAAGGGGGCCCCATGGGGCTCTGTTGGCACATAAGTTGTGTACAACCCCGAACCAGAGCACACAAATCATATTTGGGGCACGTAGCACAGCACATATACCAGGTGAATGGCAGCCTGTCGAGTTGCTGCGGAGTTAGAGGAAATGGGTAGGTGTTTGACTTACCGTTGGTTGAATCCATGACTACATCAATGTTGTGCATCATTGAGCAGCACAAGCATCAGCAGGAGATGTAGGATTGGCTCCATGGTGGCACCGGATGAGTGAGGCTGCGTACAGGTGAGTTTCAGCCATGTATCCCTCCCCTTCCGTCAGCTCAAATGTAGTGTTTGGAACGCCATGGTCACGTCAGCGGGAAGCAACATTGTGATGGTGGTTGCACTGGTAGTCCACCCTCTGAAAGACATATTGGCCTATCTCACCAACACCGTGGTCTAGATTGGCTAGCGGTGTGGGTGGGAATTGTGGTGGACATTCATCTATGTAGCCACATGCATCGTAATACAGCAGTCCAACAGCCAAAATGTCAGGGGTCGACTGCCGCCCTCACCATGGTGGTGTCCGGCCCACCAAACCTGTAATCAGGCCCCAAGACTATAGGAAAGAGACACTCTGCCAGACTCTACATAGGAAGGAAAAAAGAAAAAATTAATATAATGCACTCTATACAGTTCCCTAACACAGGAAACACCAGCACAGCAAATACGAAAATACAAAGATTAAAATAACTGAATCACCTTTCTAGACTAGAACTACACAAAAACATTATCACATTTAAGTAAATATAATCTTGCAATGAAAACCCTTACCCATGTATAGTTTAAAAATAAAAATAGCACGAAGTGGCCCCTAGAAATAATCACAACCTATTTTAAAATATATGATTCTAACAAACATTCTTTTCTTCAAAAGACAAAAGCACCTGTCCTATTATTTGCAAAAATAAATAAAGTACTCAACAAACTTCTCTTATGAATAAAACTGTGTCAAATCTGTAACAGTAACATGTAAAAATGAAATGCTCATTTGTTGCCATACCTATGATAGGCCTGGGTGCAGTTCACGGAGTTGCACTACGCGGAGATTCCCCAAGTTCCCAAAAACGTAGTCACACTATGCAGAGTTCCGCAAGAGGCAGAGTGCCGTTCATACTGATTTTAAGTGCCAGGTGTCTGTCCGGTGCTCAAAAATCAGAGTGAACAGCTCTCTGCGCAGCACAAGAGAGCGCTGCTTCTTTACTGCTACTTAAGTTGATTTTCTACTTGAGCGGCACCTAACTCAACAAGAATGGAAGGTTTCTCAACTCAAATGATCGCAACCATACTGTAACCGCTTGCATTGAGAAATCCTGCCGGGAGGTGGTCTGCAGTAAGATGTTCCTTGCTTGTGCTTGCCAACTCACTATTGACGAGTGCGAGCGAGGAAAAAACTCCGCTCCACTTCACTACATGGAGTCTTTCGGATCTCAGAGTGCAGAGTGGGAAAAACTCTGCAAACTTGCAAGTGGAGCGGAGTTCACCACCCACCCCTCATCTTAGATACAGAGTATTTCAGCTCTCTCCCATTCACCCAATGCAGCGCAGCACAGCACATTTCCCTGCTGTGGTGCATGAAAGAATAGTAAGTCTGAGGCCATTGGTCTTCATTATCAGGCTGGCGGTATGTCGCAGTGGCGCTCACTGCTGTGGTGGTCCAACTGCCATATTAAGACAGACCGCCAGGGTTCCGCCGTCTCCTTCTGGATCGGTTATCCTGGCGGGTTGATGACAGGTGGAGTCCGCAATTAGTCAGGCCCGTCCTGCTGATTGCGACTTTGTTCTCCGCCAGCCTTTTTTATCACCATGAAAAGGCTGGCAGGGAACAAGTGCAGGAGGGTTAAGGGAGTCCCCTGCACTGCCATGCACTTGCCAGACAGTGAACATTGAAAAGGTGCTGTTGCACCCTTCAGGTGACCGCATTGCCCCCACCTCGATTCCAATCAGAAGACAATGCTGCTGCCAGCTTTCCGCTAGGCTGACGAGCAGGAAACTCATAATTGGTCTGGAGGGGTGGTCTCCACTATGGTGCCAGCCAGCCTGTTGAGAGTGTGGCAGGTGGGTGCTCCCATCTGCCAAACTCATAATTAGTCACTAAGGTCCTGATTATGAGTTTGGCTGTTTATAGACGGCATGATGGTGGCAGAGATCATAATCCACCAGGGCAGCGCTGCATGCGCTGCATGCTGCAGATTGCGACTTTGTTCTCCGCCAGCCTTTTCATGCCAGTTGCACTGCCATGAAAAAGCTAGTGGAGAATAGGTGCAGGGGTTCACAGGGCGTCCGTCCACCATGAACTTAGTCCTGCAAGGGACGTCGTTGTTAAGCGGATCGATTATGAGCTAGAGACCATGTTGTAGCCTGTTCCCCACTAGGCCAGCAGGTTGCTCTGGCAGGTAGGTCACTGTGTAGGTGATGGCCACCCTGTTGGGAGTTTGGTAGACAGAGTTTCCCGTCCGCCAAACTCATAATGGCCCTCTAAGTATGGAGTACGCAACAAATGCCCAATTTGCCTATGAATTTTAAAAAATCATTCACCTTCCATTTTTATAAGTTACAGAAGTAGAAAATATCTACAACTACCTCAAAGAAATATCCTACTACCAAACACAGGAACACAAACTGAGTTGACTAATGGACTATTTTGAAAATGCATTGGGTGGAAACTGCTCTGTTCTGGTCACCGATGGCAACCCAAGTATTAGATACCACAATGGAATGTATATGTGACAGCCACAATGGAATGTATACATGACAGCACCACGGCTTAAGAAGATAAAAAACATAGTGGAAGGGTTTCACAAAAACTTCCAAAGCACACTATGCCAAAGCCATGCTACCCTGTATCAAGTCTATATAAAAAAAAAGCTATCAACAAATTAGAACAGAATAATCTATAACCCAACTAAAACCTAAAGTATCCATATAAACCAAAGAAATTAATCTAATATTACAGTGCAAAGTAAAAGCAACAACCAAGACCTACAATACATAGAATTGTTAGCATGAACACTAGTCTAAAAAATCCCACTATTCCTACTCAAACTGAAATAAAAGTATCACAAAAACATACCATTGTAATGTATTTATTTATAAATGCTATTTTCATTCTTTGTACAATTCAGTCAAAATATATATATTTTTATAAGATAGGGCCTCATTACGAGTACAGCGGTCCAGGGACCGCCATGCCAGGAGTGGCGGTCGGACCACCAGCACACCACTGCCACCTCCAGGATCAAAGATCTCATTGGGTTGGTGCGGAGCAAGTTATGGTCAGCCATGGTGGTGCTGAGTTTGGCACTGCCGTACAGATTACGGCTTGCCTTTCTGCCGGCTTTTCCATGGCAGGGACCCCGAAATGGAGAGGATGGTGGAAAGGCACACAGCGGGGTCCCTGCACTGCCAATATACATGGCACGGCCAGTGCAGGTGCCCCTTATCAGCACCCTCAGAATACCCACTGTTAGCCATGGCAGACAGTGCACATTCGGAGGGTGCTCAGGGTATCGTCTGTGCAACGGCATTTGTCTCAGCTTCCTGACAGCCGAGGCCAATGCTGCAGTAATGTTTCCACCAGCCACCCCAGCAGAAACATCATAACATGGAGGTGGAGAGGCTCCTGGCTTGGCGGCCTCCTCCACACCATCGTATTGGCAGTCCAGCAGTCGGACCACTATTATCATAATAGGGCCATAAGACTGCAGTCAGACTGAGAAGAGAAATAGATAAATAAATAAAAAATATTAATAAATAATTTAATATACATTAATAGAATACATTAATCCTCTTAAAAACACAATATCACAACCAAGTATCAATAAATAAAATACATAAAACTTAAGGTTTTGCAAAAACAGTCACAACTATAAAGCTATTCCCATCCATCAATAATAAATAAAATATAAATTACCATTTCATCACTGACATTCATGCTCTTGAATTAAACCCCATAAAAGAAAATCCACAAACGTAAATGAAAACAAAAAGCTACAGATAAAAAACGAATCCATGGAAAAAATTCACAATCCTCTGAACCCTGCAAAAACCTGAAAATAAAAATAGAAAAAATGCTCCATGAACACCCCCCCCAAAAAAAAAGTAATGGGAATTAAAAACAATGTTGTCTTTAAAAAAAAAAGTAATATTAAAAGATTGGGAAAGTGCCTATTTGAATGAAAAACCTGTTAAAACACACAAAACACCTGCGTACACAATACAAGAACCACTAAACATTACAGATAACATAACATTAACCATAATAAATGTACAGATAATAAAAAAAGCTAAAAGTTATATTATAACATTCATATCATACTAAGGCCTACCACACTACACCACAAATCCATGAAATACAACATAACACTAAATCGCAACAAAGCAGTAACGTACATAAATATACTAAATCTAAAAACCTTCACTGTAACAACCAAGTACCCAAAAGTAACTTAAAGTTATCTTACCTGATCCATAAAGCAGCAACAGTGTACCATGATCAACAGGAACCTTAAACCAAGAATAAGGTGAATAGAATTAAAAGGTAACTGTAAAAAGAATGTCCACTAAATGGAAGTTTTAAAAAAAGGACTACCTAGCCTTACAAAACAATGGGAAAAATATAAAGTGTAACAATAATTGCATGATGTATAAAAAAGTTAAAAAGTGTGGAATATGTAATTTAGATATTTAAATGCTACATACTTTAAAAAATGTAGATGTATAGAAAATTTATATATTTTGGTTTTGCAGTACTCATTAATATATTGTAAATATACTGTCTAAAAATATGTACAAAATATTGTCAGATTTGTGAAATATGAAATGTGAAAGGTTTTGTTTAAAAAATTGCAAACATATTAAAACAATATAAAAGCAATGTTAGAATATGTATTACAATATATATCAAAAATGTGTAAAAATAAGGAAAAAATCAACTATGTTAATAGTATGTGAAATGTGAACGTGCATGTAAAAATTGTCTATTTGAAAATAAACTAAGGTTAAAAAAATATATAGTAACACTATACTATTACTTCGAAATTGAAACCTACACACTTTAAAAAGGGTCGATTTACGATTCACTCTCTAAGGTAAGGTTTTGGAAAATGAAGGGGGCTCAATTAAGTATAACTCTTTCAGTGAAGGTTACATTGAGGTAGATGTTGGAATTTAAAAGACATAGATTTACTATTCCTACTCCAATGCAAGCTCCTTTGGGGGAAAGCATTAGGCATTAAAATGCTTCACAACTCCAATCTGAGCAACATTGAGCAAAGAATTACAAAATTGAATGATCTTAATTTATTAATTACACCCAACCTAAGCTTCATTAAAAATAATTATAAAATGGAACATATCAACTATACGTACTTTAAATAAATCGGAACATAACTACATTGCTATTTTGAATAAATTAAAAATACATTTAAAAATATTTTCTATTTTCTTGAAATATATTTGAAAATCTAATCATTTCATGATACCTACATCATAAAAAAAATATTAATTATTCTTAAAATAACAGTAATTTCTTACATCTTTAATACTAATTTTAAAATATTTTCAAATTAGAAAAATACAATCTAAAATGTTTTATTACAATAGTAATTTTTTACAATTGCTTATGTTGAAAATATTTTTTATCAAAAACAACAACATAAAAAAATAAAAACATACTACATATTATTTTTAAGCAACATTTATAAAATTAGATATTTACTTGAAATGAAACAAAATATTTTTAAAACATAAATAACACTTTAAATTAATAAGTCATTGCTTGAAAAATTGCATTTTTTAAAAGCCATTTAAAAAGATTAAATGTTTTATATAATTACTGTTTTTCTACATAAAAAATATTATTTGCCTAAACACTTGCCACCCTCTTCCCCTTTTTACCAGCAAACCATACGTCTAGCCTCTAAAACAATAACATGACTCTAAAAAACACCTGAATTCTGTACAATAATACTTATAAAAACCACAAATATCATGTATAAATAAATCAAATTAATTTTAAAAAAATAAAACATAAAGTCCAAATTAAGTGAAAAAAATAAAAAATAAAGTCAACTAATTTTTGTTATAAAAACTTTAAAAATGCTACCCACTAAATCCCCCACAAACCCAGTATCCCATCACTAAAATATTTAAACTGTTTTTTAAAAAAAAAACACTTTAACACCTGTAAAAGTATAACAATATACACAACTGATGTATAAAACTATATTCACTTAAACAATATTTTAACAATATTAAGAACAACGCTAGAAAAGTATATTCTTATCTTCTGCATACCGGATGACAATATTCTAGTTGTTGGAATATGAAGTCAAACATATCCTTTTGGTAAAACACCCAGTTAACATGGGTTTTAACTGATCTGCAGTTACATTGTCTCATAAATAAATGACTGTAGGCCCTGAGGTTACAAGTGAACAGAAGTTCAGTGAGTGGTAGGCCCTATATAATAATGTGTACACAACAACTTTATCTTCAGGCAAAATCTGGGTGGTGCCTAAGTTTGTTCCCACATGTTGGATGTTTTTCCCTTTCTCTGGATGGCCTCCATGTTGCTGGCTGGCACCAATTTATTTATTTGTTCTTCTAGCAGGGCAGAGGAGACTTTTTGGCTCTAGATCCTCTGGGTTTGATTGCCGTAGGTTGCATTACTTCTGTGTTCCTAGTTTTTCGGACAGGCTATTAGGGACTGTCCAGGTTGTCTCAGGCTGGGATATCATGACAGCTGGTGGCACTGTAATGGGTGGTTAGTTTGGGACTTTGTGGCTGTAGTGTTTTCACTGGCTACTCTTTAGCTACAATAGAGGTTGGCCTGCTTTTTAGTTGGCTTTCTGTTTATCTGTCACTTGCCTCAGTGTCCTTTTCATGCTGACCTATTTCCAACCCTCCTAGGCTCATGCTCTGGATCCCCCTTTTTGTTGTTTGGTGGATGTCTTTGGCACTTGATATTGATTGTTCTGTTCAGGATTTTGATTATTTTTATTTTTAGAGGACCTGTCCTTGTGTAAAGACTTTGGCTGCCTATAGAAGCACACTTCCTCCTTTGATATGGCATCTTAACCAGTGTTGTGTGGCAGGTTTTGATTTTTGATTGCTGAGATACTCTTTTTGGATGGGTATATGGACAAATGCCAGGGTGTCACCACTATTGTTTAGGTGTACAGTACATTTCAGTTTGCTTTGCCCATTGCAGCCGTTAGAAAATCCACATTATTTCCGTGGTCACCCACAGTTTTTCATCTTTTGCTGGATAATATATTTTTCCTGGTTTTAAAACTCTGTGCACTTTACCCCTAACTTAACCAGCTATAAAGTACCTGTACTTCCCCTATAAGCATAGTTCAATTTACATTTTCCTAACGGGTATATTAAATTGCTTATACATCCCTAGTATGTGAACTCTGGGTCTGGAGGTTAGGTGTCACTAGTGAAATACATTACCTATTGTGCCATCCACTACAGTAGCAAAGCCATAATTTCTTCAGGCCTAGACTATGTAGCCTGGCTACTGCAGTGTGACCTGTTAAATAAAATACCCCTTTTTGACCGGTAAAACCATCTCTTTTAAATATTAGTAAGCCGCCATATGCAAGCCTTGTAGCCCATAAGTCAGGGTGCATGGTACTTAATGTGGGACATGTGGAAAATTATTATTGCCATGGGCCTACAGTGGCAATGCTCTAGAAGCTATTTTTTACTATGGAAGGCTTAGATGTTTTATGTAGAAAACTAGAGTACAGATTAAAATACTAATACTACATCTCAGAAAGGGGACCAGCTAGAAAATAATTAAGCCTCTACTTTCAATTGGTATTAAAACTGTAAACCAACAGTGAAGTCGGATTTTTATTAAATATTAAGGGAAAATAATTTTTATAAAGCTATCCTTTACCTGCCCGTAGTGCCAGGAAGCTAATGAGTATAAGCCACTGTCAGTCCTAGGTTTGTGCTCGGCTTTGAATAGGTGTGAAATAGGTATGAAATGCCTCCCAGAAGCACACTATAATTTGAAATGAATGAGTAGAGATAACTTCTTTGAGCTCAAAAGAATATTCAGCCTGGGGGGCTGTGGACCTCCTTTTGGCAACACAGTGCTGAATCCTGCGTGACAAGTCGGTTGAGGCAAATGTAACACTTGGGGCTCATTTGAAAGGGAGAGAACAGAATGCCAAGACATTTCTTGTGATCCTCTGCCTGGTTGCTCAATGACCCTGCTTTTTCCTACCAGTCGTCTGCCTTTCAGTTTATTGTGTGTACAATGCCTGCCTCAAACTAGCTCATGATAGCGGGGAACATCAGAGTTGCCATAGCGTACTGTCCACACAAGAACCTCCAGCACCAAGTTTAGAGTGGCTGAATATTTTTCCTATCTGGAAAATGCCCTGACACGTGATTTTGGGCTTATTTGCAGTGAGACAAATGGAAACTGCTGCCAAAGCAGCTAGGATTACCCCTTGATCTTTTATCCCAGTGATTAGGGAGGAGCCAGAAGTCACCCTCACCAACTTGCTAGTGTCAGGCATAAATTTTGTATCTCCAGGGACCCATTTCAGAACACTTTCAGGACCTGCAAAAGCCCAGAAGCAGATTGGACTTCCTGTCCATGACCTGCGTTGACTCCTGACGGACTGGACCTACTACCTCTTATACTCATTAGAAAGAATTGGACTCCAGTGGTCAACTGGCCTCATTATGAGCCTCGAAGTCTTCAGACCACCAGCACTGCTGTGGCGGTCTGACCATCACATTAAGACTCTGACGGTCAATAGCCAGGGTTCCGCAGCACCGCCAGGGCAGCGCTGCATGCCCAGCACCGTCGCAATGTTCACTGTCTGCCTTGCAAACAGTGAACATTAAGAGGATGCTGCCTTACCCTGTGGACTACAGCATTGCTTCCGGTTCGATTATGAGCCAGGGACAATGCTGTATTCTGTTTCCCGCTCGGCCGGCAGGTGGAAACTAAGGTTTCTGCTCACTGACCTAGTGGGAAACTCCTAATAGGTCCAGCGGGGTTGTCGCCATGAAGGCGGCTGCCACCATGTCAGGAGTTTTTTCGCGGGTGGAATTTCCCATCTGTCAAACCCATAATGAGGCCCTCTGTTTGGCAATACGGAGACTACAAGCTGCAAAATATATTTTCTTGGAATTAAACAGCCAACCAGTGGCAACTGGACTTGCACTGGACTTGGCTTTTGGCCTGTACCCCGTGCGCTATGAGTTGCTAAATGCTTTGCCTGAGGTAGGTCCCGGGGTGCTTTCTAAGTGTACTCCTGTGGTTGATTCGACTGAAAGGTCAGGTGGTAGAATCTTTCACAGGGACAAATCTGGTAGGTGTATAAGACCTGCTCTCCATTTCAGTCAGCCACAAATTGTGCCTAAGTTAGGGTCTACAGTGACCATTGGCTAACAATGGGCCTTTCTGTCTTTTGAAGCTATTTCTATGTAAAACGTAAAAAATGCATATCCCCACATCCTCTTATTGGCCTTTTCTCACTATGGTGTAATTTGTTTAAGAAGTTCTGACTCTATTTCTCTAATTTAATTTTGATTTTTTATTGTTTTGCATTTTGATTTTATTACTGTTTTTGAACTGCATAATCATGTTACACAATGCCATAAGATAATCCTATCTGTGTCCCATAGTTACCAAGGGATGGCACTCAGGATAATTTAATGACTTGGAGGGTTCACTTTGACAAGGGTTGTGATTATTCCTCAAAGTGAGCAGTGGCCCACCCAGATAATATTCCAATTTCCTACACCACACTTCTGGTGGGTGGCTTGTGTTGGCTGTAGTCCTGGTTTGACAACCCTCATTTGTTGCATACCTTCATCAATTAAGTGTACTGTGTTCTATGACCGTCTTCACGGTCAGTGGCTTGAGAGCATCCTCACAAATAATGAATTGAACGGTAATGCTTTGGTTACATTTATTAATCTCCATTGCAGCCCCTCTTCTCTTCCACACTACACCCATTATTTTCTTCCCCCCTCCTAAGTGTTGTGGGATGAATGAGTTCAATAGAGTTTTACAAAGCTCCAGGCTGTGCTCGGTTTAGTCCTTTCATTTTATAAGCCATCCAGAGAAGAGGGAAGGATGGGAAGGTCACTTGGGCAAAGAAATAAAGTTTAAACTGAAGATGTCTCTTGTGAGGCAGAATCAATCTCAACCAATGAATGTAAGGAGAGAGATTTGGGTGTCTGTAAAGGAGGTAAACAAATATAATCCAGGGTTCAGAATAAGAAGCGGTTGGTACCATGCTGTAGCTCAGGTGTCTTCAACTAGTTGATCACGAGTTACCAGTAGCTCCCAGGCACCTTTAGAGTAGCTCATAGCCCTGAGTTAATTTGTAAATGAGCACAGGGTTTATTTTACATTATTGTTATAAGGCTGCATGTAGCAGGGCATGATAATGAGATGCGCTCAGTCAGATTTATGACCAAGGTTGGGGCTGGGGCACAAAGGTGAAGAATTGAAGCACTGAGGTATTTAACTCTTAAATAAAAGTCCTTGTCAGTTCAATTTTGGAGCCTGAGAACAAAATGATGTTTCTGAATGATTATAAATGGGAGAAAATTAAAACGAAAAGTTACCCAATGATTAAGTTAACTCTTCGTTTAAATTTTGTTCCCACCTCAAAGTGTCACATTTACAAACAGCAGCCCTTTTGCTCCCACAGGCTAGTAGGCACAGTGCTATATGTATAACTAAAAAAATCATTTTTAAAAAATGCTGAAAAATGTTCCATATTTTTAACATTTTTGCTGAATATTTCTGTGCACTTTACATTTCTCCCATTTAAATAAATGGTTGTGTGATACATGTAACGGTGCCACATACAACAAATGGTATGTCCTGTGTGTAAGTACATATGATATAGGCTCTCAGTCAACCATACACGTACATCCCATTCATACAGTTACATGTTAATACATCCCCAAAGACGACACTGTCAGTGACACACATGGCAGCCCTGTGATGGTGCCCCTAGTCAAAGTATTTTTTTCAAACCATAGTGTCTGGATCTAGTCTTGAAGTTAATGACACTGGGCGTGGGGATGTGTGGTAACAATGTGCAAGTTGTTTAGCCGTCATTGGCTCACTATGACTTTGACGGATCAGAACTAGCTCTCAGTACAGAAAAGGTTGGAGACCCCAGCTCTAGCTAGTGTACTGTGCACACATGAAGATGTTAGCGCCGCTGGTTACCTAGCACTTTCACAGTGGTTAGTTCTAAAAGTTGGCAGTAATTCTCTGGGCAAAAACTGTTACCACCTTACACCCCTGTTGCTGTGGCCATGACCTGTCCATGTCAGGCATTCTGGCCGCCTGGTTATTAGCCCTGTCACAGGCAAGGGCTGCTCATCCCCCCCGCGGACATTTCACTGTGCTGGAAACCACAGCATGTTGATTCTTCAAAATACGCTGAGTATCAAGGTCACAGACGAGTTTCAAACCATTCACAAGCTGTCAAAGGTTTGATTTCAGGAACATGACAAAGTAAGTGTTGACTCTCTCCACCTCTTCCTCTGTGAGAACATTCTTTCTCCTGTTTATTCTGTGGGCCCTACCACGTCTCAACCACCTCTCTCCCCCTGGCTCTCTTTTTCCCCTTTCACTCTTCGACCTAGCTCATCAAATATTTCCGTCTCTCCCTATCTCTTCCCAACTCTTTCTGTCCCTCTTTGCTTCACTGCTTCTCCCACACTACCTCCCCTGTCTCTATCTCTGTTAATGTCAAACTTTCTCCATATCTAGTTCCAGTTATTTCGCTGTCTCTCTCCCTGTACCTTTCTCTCTCTTGCTTTCTTTCTATGCCTCTAAGCAATCAACCCATCCTTCCTTGCTTCCATCCTCCTTCATTCAATCCTTCATTCCTTCGATCGATCCTTCCTTCCTTCCGCCCTCCCTTTCTTCCTTCCTTCCTACTCTATCGCTTCCTCTGACTAGCTCTCTCTCTTCTCTCATTCTCTGTCTCTTCCTCTCACTCCCTATCTCTCTCCAGCATTCCATCGCCCTCCCCCCACTGTCTCCTCAAATGATTTTCTCCGTAGTAGAGGTACTGTGAGCATCACAGCATCGGCAGATAAATGCATGAAAACCAGGTCACCCTGCCTCGTTATTATCTTACCTTCAGTAACTACTTCCAGCAGCAATACATCTCTCTCGTTCATTGCAGATATGCCTTTCTTGGAATCGTTTTTTAGTTCAGAATTTGATATATGAATATGAACTGTTGAGAATCCAGTACAAATATGATGTTTTATAAACATATCTCCATAAAACACTTGCTTTGTGAGATGTCCCTCGTTTGCATACCCCAGGGACACTGTATATGAATGGGGCAGTGCCGAAACTATCTGCCCAACATGATTCCGCATATCACACATCATAAATCATGGTCGAATAACATAAAAACACAAATTTGGTAACTGCACGGATAAAAAAACCCAGTTAAATTGAGAAAATGGCGGTTCACCATATGTTCCGATCATAACTTCCAAATTGCAGTAATTTAGTGCATTTACACTCACATTTTCAAGTGAGTTTTTGTTAGTTTATATGTATATGTGTGTGCGCATAAATATATGTGTGTGTGTGTTATGTATATGTGTCATACATGTGTATTTATATTTATATATGTATATGTGTATGTATGTCTATATATATATATATTATATATATATTACCCAGCAGCAGGAAATGCAGTTTTTGGTTTGTTTCTATGTTTGGCATCGTTTAACAAAGCTTCACCAAACTTTAAAAAAAAAAAAAAAATCACCTCAGCTCCTGATTGGAAAGTTTCAGGGGGATCTGTCAAGCAGTGACTGAGGAAAAGGAGGGTCCCAAAACATGTTTTTTCAATTCATTTTTCCACAGGAACTTTAGAAATAGCTGCAGCCAAACAGCTGAAAGGATTTACACCAAATTTGGAAGAAAGCTAGATCTTGGTCCAGAAAGAGTGCTTTTTGTGATTTAGTGTAAACCCGTTTAGTAGTTTTTGAGACATTAAGGCTCAAAAGGCTCAAAAACGTTGTATCTATCATGCCTCAGAGGATCCATGGGGCCAACAGATCTCATGGTACGATCTGATTGGCTGGCACCACATCAATCACAATGTGGTACCAGCAATTTTAGGAATCAGGATGCAGTCCAAGTCCTAGACAAAATGTAAACAAAAAAACATAAGGGGACAGGGCAGGGATACCTCTTGACTTGGTAGTGGGGTCACAAAGGGACCCTGCCTAGGGCCAAGAATTTTTTTTTTTTTAAATGTTGCTGTGAATGCGCAGAAGGTCTGCAAATGCTCATGATTTTAAAAAACACCTCACCCATTGTGGGCTAGGGACTGATAGGGCAGTGCATATATTATTTAGGGGAGGAGTTGCGTGACTCCCCTCCCAAATCTTCTAAGAGGAAACCCCAAGGACCTCATTGTCTGGGGACGATATTTTAAAGAAAGGAAGAGGCATGTCCCTACCCCTCTTTCTAAGCCTAGAAAAGCCCTAGGGATCCCATTTCCTTTGGCTGACATATTTATAAATGGGATGGAGGGCACATGACCCTCCTCCCCAAGCCTCTAATAGGCCTGAGGGCCCCATCCCCCAGGGACATCATTTTAGTTCATTGGAGGCAAGGGACCAAATCTAGAGGGGCCACAACTGAGCAAATGAGGTGAGTGGCCAAATGGGCCCCCTCTCAGAGCCATAGAATAGCCCGGGGAACCATTCCTTCATGGCCAGCTCGGAGACATTGTCCCAGGGTGTCCACCGCAGGGACACTGTCTATTTTCCTGCCCAGAAGTGCAGGCAGGAAAAGTGTAATGTGCTCTGCTAGAAATTGGGTTTCTGGTTGGCAGCGGTTTGCACCATGTCCAAGCAGGAACCACAACCCTAGTCAGGGTAAGTCAGATCTACACCATAAATTACCCTGTGCTCACCCTCTAGTAGCTTGGCACAGAGCAGGCAGCCTTAACTCAAGGAGCAATGTGTAAAGCATTTGTGCAACACTTCAAATTAGATTTTAATTTTTTGAGCAAAGAAGACCGAAATGATAAAAATCCAATAAGTAGAAGTTGAGCGATGAATTTTTTAAGAATTCACTTAATTGTATTGCTTGGAAGCATAAAACGCCAATCGGGCTATCTGGACATACTAGACTGGGTCAAATCTGAACAGTCAGGCTGACCGTGATAGAGTATGGGTTAGATGCAGGGACCAGCCTTAGCCTACTGAAAGAGTACCTTGTTTCCTGGGTGTGTCAATGTTGAAGCCAAGATGCAGGGAGCAGAGGAGGCATTCTGTCGGTGTCGATCCTTCGGATGTAGGTGATGTGTAGGCCCTGAGCCATGATAAGTTGGAGATGCCTCAGAAGCTGTAGATGATGTGCCACACAGCCAGCAATGCAATGTCTGCGATCCTTGCCGCAGTGGCGATGCGTCAGCGTGGATGGAGATACACTTGTTCCAATCAGCACAACAGCATCAATGCACAAATTCTGGCGGTTTCAACACTTTGTACCCCATCCCGAAGGCCCAGGACTGGATTGGCACCGTGTGGCAGGGAACAACTTGCAGCAAGCAAGGTTGAGGCACTGTTGCAGGATGGTGAGAAGTCTTTGGTGCTCTTGAGACTTATAACTGGGATAAGCCAACATGCCATTGGAATCAATCTAGGTTTAAACAATATAGGTCGAGTCCTTCCTCAGCAAGGCAGATGGTAGCAAGCAGCACAGCAGAAAAGCAGTTCTTCCAGAGTAGCAGTCCAGAGTGGCACTCCTTGTAGCTGTACAGCACCCCTTCCTCCTGGAAGAGTTCTTCACAGGTCCAGTAGTGCACTACGTTGGTAGGGTCAGAGGTACAGTACTTACACCCAGTTGTGACTTTGAAGTGGGGGTGACTTCAAAGAATGGTCTTTGAAGTGCACACATGTCCTTTCCTCCTGCCCTTGCTCCAGCCTCACCACAAGGGGGTATGCAGCTCTTTGTTTGGGGACAGGACCTGCTTATTAAGGTGTAAGTATACAGCTGTGTCCACATCCTCCCTCCCATCCTGCCCAGGATGGCCTATTAAGATGTTGATTTCCCATCAGTCACACCTAAGCTTCCTTTGTGCAGGGTTATCTAGAGGAAATGCACAAGCCCAGTTGCCACCCCACCCCAGACATATATTGGAAACAGGGTGCAGGCACACAGGGCTAAGGGCAGGTAAATGCTAACCTTCTAAAAGTGGAATTTTCAAAATTATAATAATAAATCTGACTTTAACACTAAAGATGATTTCACATTACAATTCCATAGATACAAGACATGAAGTATCTACTCCTTCTCAAATAGGGATTATAGCTTATTAAATGTAATAAGAAATCCACAGCTTTAACCTTAGAGGGTTAGGCCTCACAGCAGTGAACATTTTTTTGGGAGTTTTTCACTACCAGGGCATGGAAAACCTGAAATTAAATGGCCTGCCTTTTATTTACATAGCAGTCTGCCTTACGGACTACCTGGGGTCTACCGTAGGGTGACATTTGTGTAATAAAAGGGGAGCCTAAGGTTTGACAAGAGGTTTTAAATGCCACGTAGACATGGCAGTGTAAACTGCACACACAGGCTCTGCAGTGGCAGGCTTGGGACATGTTTCAAGAGCTACTTGAGTGCGTGGCACAAGCAGTGCTACAGTCCCACTAGCAACACTTAATTTTACAAGCCCTGGGCACTTGTTGTTTACTATACTAGGGACTTATAAGTACATTAAGGGTGCCAAGTGTGGATGTACCAGTCAAACCATGTTTAGGTGACAACGCACATATGTGTTAGCACTGGTCAGCACTGGTAAAGTCCTCAGAGTCCTGAGCTCAACAAAAATGAATCAGCAAAATATGAGGCAAGCAGGCAAAGAGTTTGCAGGAAGGCCACCCTAAGGCTGACAGGTCTAACACTTGTTCCCCCTCCAGTTGAAAGTGGAGAGAGCCACCCAACCTCCTCGGAGTTCTCTTCACTACGGTGGAACTACATGGAGAGACCATCAGCATTGGCGTGGTCTGACCCAGGTCTGTGTTCCACCGCAAAGTCCATTCCTTGTAGGAAGTTTGACTATCTCCACAATTTTGGAATCTCACCCCTCGTTTGCATTAGCCACCTGAGGGGTCTGCGGTCTGTCTGAATGCAGAATTAAGCCCCCAACAGGTATTGTCTGAATTTCTTCAGTGCCCAGACCACAGCAGTCAACCTCTTTTCCCTGAGGAATAACCTCCTAGAGTTGAAGGCAACCGATTGGTCCAGGCCCTCTTCATGTGGATGTGATAGAATTGCCCCATGCCATGTTCTGAGGTATCTGTTTGTACAATGAATTATCTGGACAAGTTGGGGCCTTCATCACAGGGGCTGTGCACATGACCTGCTTCAGGGAGTCAAATGCTTTTTGGCATGCTTACATCCAAATCACATTTCAACAATTGGTTTGAGTCACAAAAAATGGAATGCTTCTGATGGCGGCTCAGTACTGATTGAATGTATTAATTTTTTTAACTCTGAGGGATCGGGCTGTGTGTCCCCAATTAAGTCATGGGTCAAACTTTCTTGCCTTTTATGGTCAAAGTTCCACCAATCTGCTTGCAATTGTGCTCCATCCAGGTCTTTTGTTGTCTCCAGGGAAACCAGGAATCTAAAGAAAGCGCGGAATAGCCTAGCAAGGGCAATCAGAAAAAGCCTTGATTCTGAGTGTCTATTCATTGAATACAAACAACTGAGGAAAGATTATAGGAAGGTTGTTTATGATGACCATCAGACCTATCTCAGTCAGTTTTGGGTTAACATTTAAAGCGCAAGCAAAGATCCAAATTCCACAAAATTGTGGTCCCTTATTAATAACCTAAATAGCATTCAAAGGGACACTGACGCTGTTGACATTTCAGAAGGAGCGTGGGTGTCTTACTTGACCATCCATTTTTCCGCTAACGAGCAGAATGGGGAACCGCTGCATGAGGGGGCCCATAGATCTACTCCTGCTTTGTTTAAAACGTGTCCCTCATTTACAGGGTCTCTAATTCCCTCGCAGGGAGTGAGGAAGCCCTTTCAATTACGTTTCCCCCACATCATCTCGAGGGCTAAGCAATTTGGAGCCCCCGGTCCCAACGGCCTTCCACAGGCAGTATTCAAACAGGATCCTCTCTTTTGGGCTAACCATTTTGCACATTTGTTCGAACACTGCCTCTTAACTTCAACAATACCTGAGTCCTGGCATGGTGCCATCCTTCATTCTTTATATAAAAATGGCTCAAGGTCAGATGCCGCCAATTTTAAGATGATAGCCCTGCTGGACAATGAGGCCAAGTTCTATGCTAGCCTTTTGCCGCAAGATCATCGTGCTTGGCCTGAATCGAAGGCTTTAATTCCCATAGTCCAAATGGGGTTCTCTGCTGGCTCAGGCACTTCAACTAATTTATTATCACTTTCTTATTTTGATTGATCTCGTCAGTCCTGACGCTGAATTGCTGTTTTGTGGACTTCAAGGCGGCATTCGATTGGATCCCCCAGAGTGCCCTGTGGGCGAAATTACAAAGCTGGGGCTTCCCTCCAGTACTCTTGGGTGCCATTATAGAACTCCATACTAACACCTGGGGCCGTATTAAGCTCGGTGATGGGTGCTCCCTATCTAGGAAAATTTCCACCACCCGTGGTGTGAAACAGGGTTGTGTACTTGCTCCTCTTCTTTTTAATCTGTTTATTGCAGATATGTCAGCATCTCTTGATGCCGTCAATTCACTTCCCCCCAAGATTGTTGGTTTTAGGCTTAGTCATCTGCTTTATGCCGATGATCTTGTTTTATTTAGTTGCACTAAGATCGGCCTTCAACTGTTGCTTAATCAACTTGCGTTGTATACTTCCGCAAATCAATTGGAAGTTAACTTGCTTAAAACAAAAGTGTTCCCTTTGGGAGGAAAAAACATTTGGGCTTCAGCTGGTACTATAAAATCAGTAAACTTGTTTCTGACCAGTCCTACAAATATCCAGGGGTACAGTTTGATGCCAGGGCAGTTTTGTTAAACATAAGAAGGAAATTGAACTTAAAGCTGTGGCTTTGCAGGTGGCTTTCTCCAAATTAGCTAAAGTTTTAAAGGCGCTGACCCTTTTTCCCCAATGGAAGTTATGAGGGCAAAGATTACCCCTTTGTTGGCCTATGGTCAAGAAATTTTGTTGGGAAAAGGCTCCTGCCTATTAAATAGGTTGGTCAATAAGAGAGTCTTTCATGTTCCGCGTCTGGCTTCACCCGCGCAGGTACGGTTGGCGTTTGGGCTTCTGGATTTGGTGGCAGTCAACGCTGGTGCTTTTCTGAAGCTCTGTTATAAACTACGTCAGGCCTCAGACGGTCACCTGGATGCAGTCTTGTGGCAAGAAATTAGTGAGCCGAAATCGAAGTGCACTTATTCCTGATTCTTGGTTGAATGTAAACGGCAATTGGATGCCGGTGATTTTTGGGCAAGTAATCCCCCCTATTCTTTGTTTAAATTAGGGATTGCAAGGCTTATTCAACTGTATTCTTATCACTCAGACTGTTCTCTCCTTGTTCATCGGAAGCATGCCTGGGCAGTAATTGGCTCCTTCAAGCCAGGTTTGTCTTCTAGTTTTTACTCTTGCCCATACGGGTTTTGGTTGAAAAAGGCCTTTTTGGGCTTAGGGATGGGTGATTGTTTTTTTTAAAAATACCTGCCCCAATGGCAGCTACCCCCAGGGGACAGTGTGACATGTAGAGGCTGCAGTAATGCGGACTAAACCATTGATCATGTGGTTTGCCTGTGTCCAGTTTTACTAAAGGGGCATAGATTTTTGCTTCGGAGCAAATGGAATGAATTGGGAATCCGCTTCTGTCGACAGGCTATCATCCAGTCTCTGGATCCAGGCAATCCAATGTTAAATGTGGTACTGACTAAAATCATTAAAATTGCACAATCTAAATTCAATGGCACTGCGAGAAATGAACAGGTTTAGTTGGAATTTTATCCACATTCTTGCCATGTTGCCCACTACTGGTTAGGATGAAGAGCTCTAACAGTACATGTTGATGCTTAGTGCAATTATTATTTAATGCACCATGCACTTTAGGGCCATGTCTATGAATATTGCCCTGTGTATTATGTGGGGTTCCGGGTTGGGTGGTTTGTTTTATTTTTTACCTCATGATTGTTTCATACTTCAGGCAGAAATGTCTTTTTAATATGTCACATGTTCAATTTATGGTGTGTTTTTAGCTTGAACTCAGTCTTTAAGGGTATTTATTTTTGATTGTTTTTTTTTTTTTGCTTTTTGCTTATTTGTATTGAATTTTATTATCTGTACAATAAATTACTACTACTACTACTACATTTCAACAATGGTAAAATATCCCTTGCCAAACTTCCTTCAGTACCTTGTGAGGCCTAAGAAAGCTCTCACCTCAGTTTGTTTTTTGGGGACTCTCAGGCCATGACAGTCCCTATCGTGGCCTAGAGAGGCTGCACCTTACTCCTGCCCACCAGGTGTCCCAAGTACACCACAGACCCCTGTACTGCTCTTTTTGGCCTTAATAGTCAGGCCTGCCTTTTGCAAGACCTGAAGCACTTCCTGAGGGTGGAACAGGTGGTCCTTCCAGCTGCGGCAGAAGACAGCAAAATAATCCATGTAAGCAGCATTGAAGGCCTCCAAACTAGCCAAGATTTGGTTCACCAGCTGCAAGAAGGTGGCAGGGGCATTCTTGAGTCCCAATTGCACCATTTTGAGCTGGCAGTGGCCCCTTGGAGTGGAAAAGGCTGACCTCTCCTTGGCTTCTTATGTTTAGGCAGCCTGCCAGTATCCTGAAGTTAGATAAAACGTACTCAGGAACTGGGCAACCCCTAACCTATCATCTAGCTCATCAGCCTGGGGGATGAGTATCAGTCTGGGTGACTGAATTGAGCTCCCTATAATCTACACAGAACCTGAATTCTGGAGTAGTGCCTGGTGGGGCAGGTTTTGGTGCCAGCACCACAGGGCTGGACCATGGACTACATGAGGGTTTAATCACCCCCAACACCAGGACCCTAGAAATCTCATCTTTGAAGCTGGTCCTCACTTTATCAGACAACCTATAGATTTTATTCTTGACATGGGGCCTGTCTCCTGTACCAACATCATGGGTACACAGGTGTGACACCCCAGGAGTGAGGGAAAACAGAGAGGAGAACTGTCCCAGCAATTGGTGAAAATCTCTCTGCTGTTCTGGATTCTGAGTAGGAGAAGGGTTTACACATTCTACTGACCCATACTTCTCTTTGGATGGTAGGGGGTCAGGTACTACCCACCCTCCCTCGGTCTGAGGAAAGTATGCCTGGGCCTTGGGCATTCTAGCCCTCTTTCCACCCCAAATGTTCACCCAGATGAGCGTTTGCATTTTGTCTATAAGGTTAGAGTGTGATTGCAATGGTAGGGTCTGCAGAAGGTAGAGTATTTTAGGTAGGAGTGTCACCTTGACCGCGGCTAGGCGCCTCAGCCAGGAGGGGCCATGATTCTTCCACTTTGCCAAGTCTGAGCATGTAGTGCTGAGTATCCTGTTGTAGTTACTGTCTATTGTTGCCTCTAGGGTGGGGAGTATCCGCAGGCCTAACTATGTAATCCCCTTTGCAGCCCACGAAAAGGGGGGAGTGGCCTCCAGGGATGTCCTCTCAGCCTCTGGAGAGGTGAGGTTTAGTATGGACGATTTAGCAAGGTTGGTTTTAAAACCTGATACCCTACCAAAGACTGTCAGTTCCACCATGACCCGAAGAGAGAAGTCTGAGGCCGGGTCAGGTGAAGGAACATATTGTCTGTGTAGAGACCCAAATTGTGCGATCTACCACCCATTGGCACTCCAGAAATAGCCATATATGCTCAGCAAATGACTAATAATAGAGGTGAGAGGGGGCATCCCTGTCAAGTGCCCCTTCATATGGGGAATTGCTGGGACAGTCCCCCATTCACAACAACCATGGCTCTAGGTTTGTCATAATTGCATTGAATCCACTCATGGAACCTGGGGCCAAGCCTAATTTTCCTTAAGCCTGCATGGAGATACTGCCAGTGTACTTGGTCAAAGGCGTTTCCTGCGTCAATGGAGAGAGGAAGAGCAGGAGTTTTAGAGAGATGGACCTTATCCAGCAAGTGGCATAGTCTCTTAGGCCCATATTTATACTCTTTTAGTGCTGCATTTGCGTCATTTTTTTATGCAAAATCAGCACAAACTCACAACATACAATTGTAGTTTGTAAGTTTGCGCCGTTTTTGCATCCAAAAGTGGTGCAAACGCGGCGCTAAAAAAAGTATAAATATGGGCCTTAGTGTTATTGCTACAGGACCGTTCAGGTATGAACCCGGTTTGGTCCGGGTCTACCAGATGCTGCATGTACGGTTTTAGCCTATGTGCTAGGATACCTGTGAAGATCTTACTGTCCACATTTAGTAGCGTGATGGGTCGCTAGCAAGAGCAGGGCTGTGGATCTTTCCCTGGCTTAGGGATGACTGTCACTATACCCAGTTTAACCATAGATGGAAGGGGGAGAGATGAGCCCATTGCATTGTAAAGCCTGGCCAGCACAGGGGCTAGCTGAATGCCGAAAGATTTATTAAATTCCACTCCAAATCCATCCACGCCTGGAGCTTTACCCAGCTACAGCCGGTGTATGCGAGACTTCTGTGGGTGTAATATCGTGCCACTGTCTATGGGCGGAAGCTGGACCATAGGTGCGAAGTCCAAATAGTCCTCCACACCCTTATGGTCAATCTCCTCCGAGGAATATAGGTCCAAATAGAACCGTTCGAACTGTTGACGGATCAGCTCTTCCTGACATGTCAGTGTACCATCGGGCAGCCTTAGCTCTGCCACCCGCTGCTCCGTGGCCTGCATACGGAGTCTATGGGCCAGCAGACGACCCTCCCTGTTCCCCCCAGCATAGAACTTTTGCTTGGTTTGGAGTAAGGCTTATTCTGCCTTATCCTCATCCAAAGCCTGTAGCTGCTTCCGTTGTGTGGTGAGTTGCCTCCTTGCAGCCAGGGACCCAATCTGTCTGTGTGCCACCTCTACGGCCCTTATGTCATCTTCTAGCTTTGACACTTATTACAACGTGCGGCATTTTGTCTCACTGCTATTGATATGAATTGACCTCTAATGACTGCAATAAGGGTTCCCAAAGGGTTGTGATATTGGTTGTGGGGGTATCGTTTATAGTTAGAAAGTGGCTTATCATGTCCTTAAGTTTAGCCAAAGTGCCCTCATACGCTAAAAGTCTTATGTTAAGACGCCAGTGTTGTCTACTTGGTGTTTAGGCGGGTAGAGTAAGGGAGAGTATGAGCGGGGAATGATCTGAGATTGAGGCCACTCCAATTGCAGAACTGGTGGACAGAGTGGTAATGGGTGAAGGGGTGAGGAAGAGGTCTATATGGCATATGTCTAATGGTGGGCCGAGAAGAAAGAGTATGTTCTATCGACTGGGTGGTGCCGACGCCAGATTTCAGTCAGTTCAGCCCCCTCAAGCCATTCCTGAAAACCCTGTGAGAAGGCACCTGTCTGGGCGTATCTCTGGATGGACCTGTCCAAGTGAGGATCTGGGGCTATATTAAATTCACCGTCCACTACAATATTTTCATCAGATGTCGCTAGAACCCTACCCAATGCATCTTTTAGGAAGCATTCTTTGTGCTCATTTGGCCCATAAATGTTAGCTATCGTCAGTCTGTGCCCTTGCATGTCAATTTGTAGAGCAAGAAGCCTCCCAGGAATCACCTCAATCACTTTCCCTGGGAAATTTGTGGCCAGCAAGATTGCCACCCCTGCCCACCGTCCAGGACCCGATGAATGGAACTGACGTCAAACCAGCGCGTCCTCATTTTTTTCCAGTCTTGGAGAAGTAAGTGTGTCTCCTGTAGTAGACACAGATTGCTTTCAGGTCTCTAAGCTGCAGCAGAAGGGCCTGCCTCTTCACTGGGTCGGTAAGGCCTCTTACATTAAGACTAAGTATGGTTATCAGAGGGAAGGTTGATAGGTGTCGCTGTGCTGTACGTCGTATGATTGGTGTAGTGTGAGAGTGTCCCCAGGCATGTGCCCAGGAGTGAAAAGGTAAGAGGGTGCCGCCCCCTCTGAGATAATGTGGGGAGGTAGTAAGAAACTAACATTTAACATGGGCTAAACTATTTACAGCGTTCCCAGCCAGGGAACAGTCATCAGCAAAGCCGAGGGTCCATGCCTGATCATCAGACTGTCAGGAGTTTGACCACTACTCCGGTAGATCGGAGCTCTGCCAAGCGGTTGTCCCAGTCTATTGTCTCTTTGCCTGTACCATCTCGTGGACTACTCGCTGAAGTTTCCAGGAAGCATCATCTTGGGAACCGGAGGAAATCCCACAAAGCGAGCCAGTTCATCTCAATGGTCTGAATCAGCTTCTGATACCCAAGACTTCTGAGCAGTGCCACCCTTTCCTTTCGGCTCTCCACCATTGAAGGTTTGTGGGTTTTATGTTGCTGGTTCTGTGTTTTCGGGCTTCCCCTATCTGCCCCGGGCAGTTGTGCCTGTGATGCTGCTTTCTAGGCCTGATCTCCGAGGCTCGGCGGCATCCCATCCAGTCCATGCGCCTCCTCCAATGTGCGGAAGCTACGCATTTCGTTTTGCCAGGTGAAGTGGAGCCGAAAAGGGTGGCCCCATTTGTATCTGATACCTTTCTCTCTGAGGAGGTCTGTCACAGGCCGGAGCAATCTACGTTGCTGCAGCGTTATCATTGAGGTATCCTGATACAGGCCGATACGATGACCCTCAAACTTAATGACTGCTGCCATTATGACCTCTCGCTGTTTATTGTAATGCAGACAGGTTAACATGTCCTGAGCCTGGCCCAGTGTGCAAGCAGGACTCTATGTGTTGTGTCAAGCACAATCATCTGCTCCTTCAAGGCTGGGGCCACATGGCAAAAAGGATGCACCACAAAATCCTCCAAGGCCCCCGTCAATGCCGGCGCACGTACTCCTTTTATTCAAATGTTAGAGTGACGTGATCTGTTCTCTAGGTCTTCTATTTGGTACTGCAATTCTTGATTCTTGTCTTGTAAGGTGAGGAGTTCTCTCCTGTGACAGTCCAGTTCTTCCTCTCGTGTGTCATGTGTCTGTTCTATCGTGTCCACATGGTGTCCCAGGTGAACAACCTCTCTCTTAAGGTCTTTAATGTGAGCCACTATTTCCTGCTTCAGTGTTGCAAAACCTTCACATAGGGACCCAAAGAGTTGTTCCATGAACGCTCTTGTCAATGGTGCTCCAACCCATTCTGATGGCCCTGGCCCAGCAGCCTCCCTGCCCGCCACCTCTGGGGTCCCAGACTGTGCCACTTTTTTGGCAGGGGTTTTATTGAAGAGGTCTTTAAGAGAGCCCTCCTTCTTGCTGTGTCTCTGAGACGCCATTCTTGGTAGTCCGTGTCCTATCAAGGCCTCAATTTGGTCCACCGTCCTCCGGTTGTTTTCTCTGGGGGCCCCGTTTGAGCTGATATCTGTGTGGGCTTTGCTCTTTCAAATATGCAGCAGCCCCACCAGCCAGCTCCTGTCTCGCTCCAC
This sequence comes from Pleurodeles waltl, assembly GCF_031143425.1. Lineage (NCBI taxonomy): Eukaryota > Metazoa > Chordata > Amphibia > Caudata > Salamandridae > Pleurodeles > Pleurodeles waltl. The sequence goes on along the minus strand of NC_090442.1, from coordinate 929,441,214 downwards.
CCAGGACCCCGCTCCCGAAATGTCCTCTTCTTCCTGCATGAGTTGGTCCTGCACCCTGGGTCAGCAGGTCCCGATCACCTCCATTCTGCTCAACCGCAGCGGGCGGCCGCAAGTCCAGTACCCGCTCAGGCCTCAGTCGGGGATCCTCACCTGCACCTGATTGTCTAAGTGATACACACTCTGGCAGGACCGCTATTCCTTAGGGACCTCCATGCCGTCAGCGCTGTACCCTTTCCTCCATGCTCACCATGCTCCACCGCCCAGGCTCATAGCGCACCACGGCTCATCGAATGCACAGGGCCATCTGTTGTTATACATGTGTGCACAGCGCATGCCCCCTCCTTCTCTTCCCCGCAAAGGTTTTCACCGTCGGGGCTCTTTCTCCATGCTCCCCACCAGGGTCTGTCCGGGCCCTAGCGAGCGCGTCAGTTGGCCCAGTCTCTGCCCCACACTGCTTCGCCATCCACCCAGAGAAGTCCAGGTGCACAGTTCAGTGGGGCCCACATTCCAGGTTGCCACACTCACCGTTCTCGCACAGCCGCCATCTTTCTGCCTCTCCAGCAGCGGGCCACCGCGGCCCACACATCTGGCAACCTGCAGTCTCCTCCGTGGGGTTACCGCATCCAGGCACGGGGCCTGCTGCCCCCAGCCAAACTCAGGGGCCTCCAGGGGACACTGGGGGCGCCACCACACGCCCGGATGGCGAGTTTGGGTGTCTGAACCGGACTGCTGCATGTTCCAGCGGTGGTGCTCTTGAAAAACGCTCCAACTCTACCTCCATCTTGGCCAAGCCCCGCCACACACTTTTTTGACACCCCAGAGCAAGCATGGAACTGGCTAGAGGCATCTGGCCTCCGGGTTACTGGACTGCAAAGTAATGCTGAAGTGAGTAGATCCCTGCCCTCTGAGAGACAATGGAGGGACAGGGGGACCACACAGAAAGCTGGATGACTCACACAAGCGTCCATTCACCTGGCAGCAGAACGCTGTCATGCATTGGAAGAAACTGCCACCCTTACAAACACACTACACTACACAGCCCTAGCCCAGAGGTTGATGACTCTCAATTGTCTGATGGCAACAGCTCTGTTGCCACTTGGCCCCCTGGGTACGAATCTGATCCCCTACCCTACATCACCCCACGAAAAGCTGATAGTATATGCTGATCCATCAATGTTTGTGATTTCTCTGTACTGTTCCGCTTTCCTGTGCGAAGTGCTCATGGAAACCAACCTGTCTAAACCTATCCCTCACTACTAAACCTTCCGCTGTGACTGACAGGTGCTTACACAGCAATCATGCTGATACCTTGTTGCTGCTGATCCCGAGAACTGCCTCATCGCAACATCGACAGACAGTCCGCAGTGGCTGCATGGCATGGGAAGAGATGAACAGACATCAAAACTCCTTCAGCATGGGGGGGTCCTTACAAGATGAGCCAAATAGTCTTACACTTGCAAATTAACTAACCACCTCCCCCTCTTGATACTGCCTTAAATCTCTCAAATCTCTTCTACTCTACTTTTTTGTCAATCTTTTACTGTATTTTGCCGCCTCTTTTTTTCACTACTTGTGAATTTTTTATGAATAATTCTTGCTGACAGCAACACGCACTAAACAATATAAACCTACAGATTAGGTCGGCCTTGCACTCCCTAACCTCAAGGATTATTATCTGGCTGCCCAATTGCGGTGGATTTCACACTGGCTGGTCCCCCGCCACCTGAATGATACAGCCACAATGTCGCCTCCTTGGACTGTTTCAGAAATGCACTAGGTGAAACCCCGAAACCAGTCCCAGGATGCTTGTTTCCGGTCCAGTGAGGACCTGGCTTGGCAGTTCGGGCTGGACTGTTCCCATGAGGAACAGGGCCAAGACTGATTTGCATATGGCTGGGTCCAAACTGGGGTGGCATGGTGAGCAAAAGAACAATGGATTAAACCCAGATTTGTGACTGGGGGTGAGTGTTTGACAATGTTCAGCTTTCCGTCCATCACTTGTTGTTTTTGCTTTGTCGCCCTAAGTGGGAAGGGTATTCCCAGACCTGGGTCCCGTGCTTCCCATGCCACTGGATTCAAGCTAGCCTGGCTGATGAGGTGTGAAACCCCGAAACCGGTCCCAGGATGCTTGTTTCTGGTCCAGTGAGGACCTGGCTTGGCAGTTCGGGCTGGACTGTTCCCATGAGGAACAGGGTCAAGACTGATTTGCATATGGCTGGGTCCAAACTGGGGTGGCATGGTGAGCAAAAGAACGATGGATTAAACCCAGATCTGTGACTGGGGGTGAGTGTTTGACAATGTTCAACATTCCGTCCATAACTTGTTGTTTTTGCTTTGTCGCCCTAAGTGGGAAGGGTATGCCCAGACGTGGGTCCCGTGCTTCCCATGCCACTGGATTCAAGCTAGCCTGGCTGATGAGGGGTGAAACCCCGAAACCGGTCCCAGGATGCTTGTTTCCGGTCCAGTGAGGACCTGGCTTGGCAGTTCGGGCTGGACTGTTACCATGAGGAACAGAGTCAAGACTGATTTGCATTTGGCTGGGTCCAAACTGGGGTGGCATGGTGAGCAAAAGAATGATGGATTAAACCCAGATCTGTGACTGGGGGTGAGTGTTTCACAATGTTCAGCATTCTGTCCATGACTTGTTGTTTTTTTTTGTTGTTTTTTATTATATTAATACACAAACCATTCTTGATTATCTTCATTTCTTTCTGCCATCTGTGTTAATTTCTTTCAGCTTTATTTGCAACAGTCTTCGTATAGTCTTCCTTAACCCTGCTCCATGTCCTTCTAAAATGTTACGCCTACTCTTCTGCTGCTGCCTCAGGCCTAGGTACTCTCCTTAGTTAGTTTTTGATCAAATCTCAGCCTATTATCAGAGTTAATTCAATTAGCTTTTTCAGTAATTTATTTCAACTGTGATTGAAACAATCTCAGGGTGACTTGGGTAATTCTTTATTCCAGACAAGCAGATCTGATATGAGGTTGTTTAGCACTTGGCGCACTTTGTAGGTCCATATAGGTGCTGAATATTTAAAACAAGGTTCTCTAACTCTTCTGTATCTTCTAAGTGTTTGTTTGTCTCCTTCTGCGTCACTTATAGCCTCATCTGTTTCCTCATCATTGTTGTGGTATGGATCCATCTGACACACTTGATTTCAATTTCTTTCAACTGTAGGCTTTTGGCCGCTTAGCATTGCGGGCATCTTTTTTGCCTTAATTCAGTACTTGTTCCTTCTCCTGAATCTTCTTGTTTCTCTGAAGGTGTCTCAACTGCAACTTCTGCCTGAGTTCTTGCTTGTCAACTTTCTACACCAAAAGCGCCAATGCCACTCTGTGAATATCTGACAATTGGATTTCTTCACCTGTCTGCAATTCTTCACTCCTTTCTTCTTATTGCTGCACCCTGAACTTGTGTAATTTGTACAACTTGCAGTGGTACATTCACCAGTGTTTTCAGCTATGGTTCACTGAACACTATTTCTTGATATGGATCTCTGGTCCTCTGGGTATGTGAAGCATGCACCCAGTTTGGCACTCCAGCACATTTGACAGCAGTGTTTGTAATTAGAATTACTTGGTAGGGGCCGTTCTACCTTGGCCCCAGACAGGGCTTTCTCAAGTGTTTCTTGATGAGTACCCAGTGTCCTTGGTTTAGGTCATGGTAGTGCTCTTGATGCAGGTTTAAAGTGAAAGCGTCAACCTGTCGAGAGACAGAAGGCACCACATCAGTGAATCATTTGCAGTAATCAAGTATCATGTCATATGTTATGTTCATTGCTCTCCCGATGAGAATCTCATGTGGGGATAGACCTGTCATCCTGTCAGGTGTACTTCGGAGACTTATAAGCACCAAGCCCTTGAGCCATTTAAGTGAAGCAAAGCATAGACTTTTATCAACTGGGACTTTATTGTACTGTTGACCTGCCCCTTCAGATCGATAACTGTAGTGAAGCTTCTGCTCTACTTGTAATGCTGCACACACCATCTTAATAATCTCAATCTTTTTTTGCTTACTGTTTATCAAGTTTTTCATTTCAATTCTACATTGACGTACAACATACACAATTATTCATGCAATGAGTGAGTTAAAGTTTGCATATCAACTGGGGTGAGACGTGGTCTCAGGAAATGTGTGCAATCCCACATGTCAGTGGTTTCCAGTGAATTAGGTCTAGAAATGTGATTAATATAACTGTATTGTTGCAGTCCAGAATGTGATAACATATGTTTTAAGCAATAATCAGTATTTTCTGATTTTCTTGGTTGTAATATCATAAAACAGGAGGAGGGAAGGGAAAGTAAGTAACAAGGAAGAGAGTCAACAACTGCAAACTGTACCTGTCCCACAGCCGTAATTAATTATTTCAATATTAAAGTGAATTCCTTGATCTGACTCTAGAAAAACCAGTATGATGTACCTTATCACCAGTTCCCTGAACAGCAGTTTAGCTACAGGGAGTCTGTCAATTCTCCTTGTTGGGTAGGCTTCTGCCCATCTAGGGGAAATCCACACTATAATCAAGACATATTTCAACCCATTTCAAAACAGACATTTTGATAAAGTCCATCTGCATTCTGTTGAAGGGACTACCTGATCTTCCTATATGAACCTGACTCAATGTGACTGGTGTTTATTTTCCCACATTCAACTGTTGATATGTCACACAATGATGACACAACTCTTCTGCCTGAGCTCTAAATCTGGGATTAAACCAGTTTTGTCTAAATTACCTGACCATGGTATTCCTGCCTGCATGAGTGGGTCCACAAAAATGTCATGTCATAGAAGACAAACTACCTGGCAGTACTGGTCTTTCATCAGCTGAAACCCAATTGTCATTCTCATCCATTCCACATCCTGATCTGATTCAACCTTTTTGCTCTGCTTCAGTAAAATCTTCCTGCAAAGTCAAATTCTTCCCATGTGTCAGCTATAGGCATCAACATTGAGAAGCAAGTGTCCTTTTGAGATTCTTCTGTGAACGTTCCATTAAATGTACAAGCCACAATTGCACAATAGCGTGCCATCTCGTCTGCATATCTGTTGCCGTCTGTGACATAACCATTGTTGCTCCTGTGTGGTGCACATTTTACAACAGCAATTTAAGTCAGAAGCTACAGATCCTCCAACAATTTTCTCACGTATTTATCATTTCTAAAAGGGGATTCTGACAAGGGCATGAAACCATTTTGTAACCATAACTGACCGAAGTCATGTATCACACAAAAGCCATATTGACTATCTGTCAACATGGTCACTCCCATCTAGGCTGTCAAACTGTAAGCTCTAGTTAGAGCCATCAGCTCTGCAGCTTGTGCTGAAGAAACTGCTCGAAGCGATGAGGTGCCTACAGTTTCTTGAACTGAACAGACAGCATAAACTGCTCTCAGGAAACCATAATTTGTTCTTAAGTATAAGCCTTCAACAAAAAACACATAACTTATCAAAGGCTCAAGTTTTTTTATATCTGGTCTTGACTTGGTGAATACGTCCCTGACATTTAGACAGCCACGTTCAAGTGTATCTGATGTTTCACTTTCAGGTAATGGAAGCAAAGTACTTTGATTCAGAACATGACATCTTTTCAGTGATGTATTGTCAGCAGAAAGAATCTGCTTTTCATATTTGTTAATCTGGAACAGGTCATATACTGGGTCTTGGTTCTAGTAAGCAAAACCTCAACACAGTGAGGGAGCATGATGGCTAAAGGATGTCCCATTACTATGCTTTCCCACCTCTCAAGGCTTATGCTCACTACTGCCACCAATTTTAGGCAACCAGGCATGATCTATGGTAATTGAGAAATAAGATACAGGTCCTCGTGCATCTTCATGTAATTGAGTATTCACTGAGAGAGTGCGGCCCTCTGTCTCACTTCACAACACTGTAAAACTCTTTGTATAATAATGCATTCCCAGTGCTGGGGGCACAACTGAGACTTTCAACCATCTCTAGGAAAGCTTTCAAGCATTTGTTGTCCCACGCAATCGGGTCAGGCACATCTCTGTGTGTTAGCCTTAGTAAAGGCTTTGCCACCAAGAAAATGTTGGGTATCCACTGTCTACAGTAGCTAACCATTTCTATAAACATTTGGACTTCTCTTTGCATTTTTGAGGACCCATGTGCAGAATGACCTCTACTATTTCTTGTGACACTTTTCTTGTTCCCTTTTCAATGATGTGTCCCAAATATTGGACTTCTTTTTGATAGCACTGTAATTTGCTCTAGGACACTTAGGCATTTCCTAAATGCGAATTGGGCATTTAGGAAATGCAATTACCACCAACAAAAGTTTGGTGGTAACAATTTGCAAATTTTAAAAATTCATTTTAAATGCATTTTTAAAATTGACATGTAGCGCACACATGCCTCTAAGGCATGTGTGTGCTTCACATGTCCGTAAAAATATTTGTTGGGGTGCAGCAGAGGGGGCCTTAGGCCCCCAGCACCCTGGGATTTTAATTTCCTAAATCGCTAATTCCTAACTGGAATTCGCAATTTAGGAAATGCAAAACCATTTGCAGCAGGCCCATAGGTGCAAATGGAGTTCGATTCTCTATTTGCGATTCGGTAATAGCATTTGCGAATTTTAAGAAATCGCTATTACCGAATCGCAAAAATCATACATACCATTTTGCATTTCTTAAATAGCGATTTCTTAAAATTCGCTATTTAAGAAATGCAATTTGGTTTTTTGATACATCTGGCCCTTGGTTTTTGTAATTCCATAATCAGTGAGTTTCATGGACTCCTGATTATCTCTTTAAGAATCCCTTATGTAACATATCCTCAATTATTGGTGTTATTCCTGTTCTTCTTTCTGGAGATATGTGCTAAGGTGGTGTTCTTGGAAAGCAGGCATTTAATTTAACTGTGATCCAGACTGGTTCAACATCTTTGATTAGTCTGATATATTTTCCTTTGAAATGCCATACTTCCGGGTTGACAGTCTCTTAATCTGGGGGCTAATCTGCTGTTCTCATTGGGTACAGCCATATCACATCTTGTTGAGTTAGTTTGAACTCAACATATTTATCAGGCGTCTGAAATTCAATCCATTTGGAGCACAATAAATTGTGCAATCCAACTTGTACAACAGGACCCTTCCTAAAAGATTTGCAGAACTTGAATAGCAAGCAACAAACTGGTGATTCTTTTCAAATGAATCTATTTTTATGTGTAGTTCTTTTGGAAGTGGATTTTTGATCTGCTTATTTGAAACACGTATAATTTGGATCTTCTTTCCTGAGAGGGGTAGATCTTGTACTTCGACTGTAATAGTAGTGGAATGGGTAGTCACAGTGTCAATAAGAAATGACACTTGATGGCCATATGCCTCACCTTCTACAAATGGTCCACTCTTATTTACCTCAAAAACTGTGCAAGCATCCAATCAGCCTTCCCTCTCAGGGACCGTCATTGTGACATGTCTGAGTCCCAAGCACTCATTATCAAACATGGGAAACTGTTCAATTACATTTTGATTTTGAACCTGCAATGCATTTTATTTACTGGGGGCATCTGATTCTGGTTTAAATTTAAGATTACCCACATTCTGTTGAACCATATGAACCTATGGGACTGACATCATTTAAACTTGGTTTTGCATTTGTACCTGTACCTGGTGTACAGACAAATTCTGAACTTGCATCTGCTTTTCTCCCAGAATCTGGTTATTGGTTATTCTGTCTGGATTGAGCCTACACTTGCACTTCTAGTGGCCCACCTTGATACAAAGATGAGAAGAAGTAATTTTTTCAACGTCGCAAAATTTTCACCTGCACTCGGATCAAGTGGAACTCCTCAACTTCTACCTTTCAAAGAAACCACATTTCTTAAACATCTTACATGCAATTTTGAAACCCAACAACTTGCACTGCACCACAATCTCCTGCAAATGACTGATTCTGAAAACCCCTTTGTTCCAACTGAGCCAGCATGAATTTCTCCTTATGCTTTCTCTGATTCATTTGCTGTTCATCACTACAATACTTAGCACATGCATGATCTCATTCAATGACTTTGTTTGCCAGCAAATCATGTTCTGCTGCATATGCTGACTCATTTCAGGTCTCAAACCAAGAACAAACTGCAGGATAACAAATACTATATCATTCAGATCAAGATAATGTGTTGACCTGTATGCCACTGAAATCCTTTTAACAACCTTTCATAATATTCATGCACAGATTCCTTCAATTCTTGCTGAATCCAGTTTAGTCTCACGCAATCTAACTTCTTAGGAAGAACTCTTCCTTTTAGGAAAGTAGTCACCACATTGGATTTCTTCATCAAAGTCTGTGATGTGCATCAGTCTAAGACTCTCTTGGTGGTTCTGTAAATCACTCTGGATCACAATATCAAAAATGTATTCAAATCAATCAAAAACATTTTTGAAATCTTTACAAACCTCTCTGCATGGGATTTTCTCTTAGTTTAGGAAAATAGTTTGTAAATGATGCAAGGTTTCTCCTACTTCAAGGCACATGAACCTACACCCTATCTGGAAATTCTCTGAGTGGAAAAGCTGAAGCTTCTTCCTCGTCTATGTTATCTGAAGGTGGCTTTCTTTTCACTTCAACCTCTTATGTTGGTTTCCTTTTCTTTCGTGTTTCTTTACCCATTTTACTTTCTACTTTTTTTAAATCACCCCATCTACGAACACGTCATCAGTTCAATGATGTGCAATCTCATTCCTAAAGAACACATCATTTCAATTGATTCATCATCTACCTGTGTCCTAAAACCTTCCAGGAATGTGATGCTTCTTAAAATATCAACATTATATTTATCCCTCTATTCAGTCAGTCTATCATGTACAGGTGCACCTTGATTCATATAATCCCAATCCAAACACCGTCTAATCATTTTTTCCAGTTCTATTTTTAGTTTTGTAACATGCTGGAGTCTCTCCCTTTCTGCACCTCAACTAGAACCTGGATTCTCTGTTCTCTCAATCTTTGCTTGACTCCTGGCAGTTTCCTCGAGTTCCTGTGGTACAATCCCACCTTCAATCAAATTTGTCACACCTTGCATTAGTTGTGTCACAAAGACAATTCTCTCTCCTTCCCCAAGTGCATGAATAGTCTGTGGTGGTGTCCACACAATAGTTTGAGAATTCTGTGAATTTGGAATAAATCTGGAAAATCTGATCACTGGCCTTCCCTCAGTGGTTCTTGAAGTTACTGAATTTGGTACAAAAGAAGCACACACCTCTACTGGTTGTGCCGTTACCACTCTAGTAATGGGTGCTCTCACTGCCCTTTTGGTTCATCTCTGGCCCTTTTCTCTATCTCCGTTACGAGCCGTCTTTTCTCATGCACTTAGTGCCTCTAATTGTGTTGGTCTAGGAGGAGGCTTCATTTCACGAAGTGTTTCTCATCTATAATTCTCAAATTGGATGCACCCCATCTGGGAAAACTCAGTGGACCTTCCTTCTCAGTGATCTTGCACCATTGACGAAGCCATACGCATGCGTGTAACCCTTCCTCAAACATCATATGATAAGCTGTTGTACTCTAGGAAGGTACATCTTCACCTTCTACTACAGCAATAGTCACATCACCTCTCATTAAGCTTTTAATAGGTTTGAAAAATGTCATGATTTCAGATTCAATTTATCAAGTTATAATGAAAAGGAATTGTAATCTTTATTTCCATATTGTCAAACTTTGTAAACCTGGCTCCAATCCCAGGATGGCTCTGTGATTAACCACCCAGTCACTGCACAGCTCAGTACAACATTCAACCAATCTCAGTGTGGCATTTCACACCAACTGACAAATACCAGTGCAGCACACTAAGATGCAACATCCTGCTCCTTGCAGCGGCTCACCTTCCTTTACAGTTCTTATTGTTCACACAAAATATCAATTCTAAAAACTAAGCTACATATAATAACAGTCTTTGTCTGCCTTTTCTAAAGAAGACAAAAGAACAATTTCAAAAACTGGAATTTTAAGGTTTTTACACAATATGTCTTTTTCAATCAAAAATAGTTTTGGTGAAGACTTGACAAGCGGGAAATCACCTGATCAATGCAGTGTCACCTTTGCACATCAGGTTCCACTAACACTAATTTATATTAGTCAGATAAAACAAATTGTTACCGTCTCTATCTCAAAGTGCAGTTGACGATGTCTCATGACCTACACCACAATTCATTGGTAGACAAGAATACAATAAATCAACTCTTATTAATCTATCTTAGGATCTTGGACTACGTCTTAGTCTGATAACCTGTTTATCTTGTTTGCAGAATGCGCATAAACATCAACAATTCAAAAGCACAATTTATAAGCTTCAATAATACATTCACTATGCATACCTCACAATATAGATTCTTGAGACAGAGCCACAATGATCAATAATCAAAAGTCAATTTTGACGCATGTTCCCTGTTGACACTCACACCTCTGAATCTACAACTGCCTCAGAAATAGCACTCCATCGATCTTCAGATTGAAGCTTTGGGTATTGGAACATGGGTATTTATCTATCCAAGCACTTTTTAATTTTCTGAGTTACTTTTTTGCATTGTGTGAAACCGGCCTCTGCTACCAATTATTTGAGAGGGCAGGCATTCTTATCAGCTCCAGGCACTATTGAGAACCACAATCATTAGTGTTCTAATTAAATTCAGTAACAAGTATGAAGTCCCTGCTCTCCAATGAGCCCAAAAGATGAGGTCTGTAGGGTAATTACGATTAACAAGGAATTGCAGTCAACATGTTATCATCTTAAACATTATGGCATTTGTAGGAGTCAATAACGAGAGTGAGGTTTGATTTTTAAATTTCTATTTAAATCTTTTAGAAATTACATTTTGTTATTAGCAGGTCATTCATAATTCAATACAATTACAGAACAATGCATGAATGTTATTCTATAAAGTTTATCCCTAATCTAAACTAAATGAAATGTAAACAAGCATCAACAGAACCCATAAAGAGCTCTAGTTTCAAGGGGTGAAAGCATGAAAACTGTTACAGAACTTCCCATAAAGAGAGGTTCAAGAAACTTAGTACAGTCTCAGCCCACCATGATTTCAGAGGCAACAATATCTCTCAGAATAAATCTGAGATGTATCAGCAAAGGGCCTGATTTAAAAAGTATGTGAGTTGAAGTGCTCCTAAGAAAGTCTGTGAAAGATACTCTCAAAGCAGTCTAAGAAAAGGGCCTTCAAAGAGAGTCTAGTCAGAGTCTCAGTCTCAGTCCTTCTAATGGTTCTGGGAGCACACATTTATACAATAAAATGTGACAAAAAATATGTAACATCCAGCATGTCTTGTGGCAATATCTTCTTTTCTGAACCAATAGCAAGCCATTTCTTCCCGCGAAATAGTAATTTTTTTTAAAATAACATCATAAACATGAGATACAATATAGTATAATGTGCAACAGAACTAACAATTGATTATTTTCTCCCAGTGCCTAATCTTTATAAGACAAAACAAGTCAAGGCAGGTACAGCACATAACTTCCATGAGATCACTCATTTTCTAATACACTTCTATTCGCAAAACATATCCATAAAGAAACAACTTTTGAAGATTAGGCTAGTATTGCATACATTATATTTTAAGTGCGTTAAATGGGTGAACTAAGCACATAATCTATTCATTACACAGTTTCAGGAAAGCACTTATGACCATGACACAGGTCAAGAAAAAACAAAGTAGATTAAGAAAAAGAGAAAATAATGTTTTGTCAGCGGTTTGCACTAAATACACATCTCTGTGAAAGCTTCAAGTGCAAAACCATGCTTGAATGCAGCATTTAGTTGGGGCCTACATGTTATAACGTACAGGTTAATTATGTCAAAATCTAATTAAGGAAAACGCTTCTGCAACAGTCAGGATCATTCAGCTATTTTGTTTTGCAAGATATATATTTTTTAAAGCACCGTTACGGGTAAAACATTTTTCAAAGAGACGTATTTGTGATTAAGATCACTGTGCTAACTACTCTATTTTCACCACAATTGAGTTTAATGCAACTTTTTGTAACCCAATAATTGTATATATCTAAAGTGAGGTATCACATTGATATCTCTGTTCAGTGCCAACATGGGATCTTATACAGACTGCTAGAAAAAAGTAGGCATATTCACAAAGGCAGTGTAAGGAAATGACTCTTTTTGCATGTTCACCCCACATTTTTGGACTAATGCTGCTGGGTTTTCCACTCTGAGAGTGCACTGAGTCCTGTTAACCAGACCTTATTGTCAGCGTTCCATCCCTATACAAATTGCATGTCGAATCAGATACACCCAATTGGCAAGGCCTGACTTACGTATATGTCCCTAGTATATGGTATCCAGGGCATGTAAGACAGAGTTCCTTTCAGGGCTGCAGCCCTGTTTGTGCCACCCTTCATGTGACAGGGCATAAAATGGTTTCCAGTATGCCACTGCAGACTGGAAGGGCAATGCTTTCAATACCAGTTTGGCTTTGCCATTTAAACCAATGGCAAAGCCACCATATCCCTTAAAAGTATATATAAATCTCCCCTGAGGAAGGCCTCTAGAGCCCTATGGCAGGGAGCTATATTTTGTTAAATAAGACATATATTTTTCGATATGTTTTAGCAGCAAAAGTTCCAAATTGTCATTTTGCTGTGGGTAAAGTTAGTAGGCCCATTGGCTAACACAGAGATACCGGGTGGCATCCCAACCTAGCTAACTTCTGAATGGGACTACCTAACAAGGTCATGTAAGGTATCAAACTAATCATGACATAAAATGTGACTCGATGGTCAAGTTGAAATTGATGTCACTTTTAAAGTTAAGTTGCCACTCTGTGCCTCTGGTAGTCCAGTGAGGTCACAAAAGAGTGCACACACATACAGCTTTCTACCCACCTGGGGAGACATGTGAATGACTCCCAGGCTCAGGAACAAAGGCAGTTGCTCAGAGCGAGGTGTCACCTCATCTACCAGGATGGCCACTCGGGGTTAGCCCTGAAGGTGAGCTTCAAAGGGGAAGCCCCCTTTGATTGGCAGCCAAACACAGCACTCTTGAGCAGGATGCCTTTTGTTCCTGTAGACAGAATGGAGACAGGGCCAGAGAGAGAAAAATCACCCCCAAACGTGTATTACTGTGGGTGTGCAGCCTTCAGGTAGCCACTCCTCTAGAATAGGCTACGAAGCTCCTGGTGACTGAGGAAGGGTCGTGCCATCTTAAAAGGAGCAAGAATGTGGTATTCTGGAATAACCACATGCTACACATCAGAGGAAGAAGGGGACCCAGTAGCCCATTGACTAGTAGCCATGTGGCCCCCTTAGGGCACTTTCCTGGGATAAATATGGCTCCCCTGGCACCCTAAACCTCAGATCATGCTGGAACCAGAGGGAGGACCAAAGAAGGACTGCCCAGCTACCCTTGGACACACACAAAATGAGGATGCACCACCAGAAGGACTCTACCTGCTGCACTTTGGGCTAGCAAAGTTTGGACTGTGCCTATGGCTCCTGGCTCGGGGAACAGTTGATTCCCGACATCCAACAGCAGCAGACATTCCAAGGATCACTCAGCTGACCTCCTGGAACCAGCTCCAGGGACACAAGAGCTGAAAGATCTCAAACCAACAATTTGGTAGCCACAACAGAAGTTTTATCTGTACCAGTCGCCAGACACACAATAGGACAAATCTGAGATAGTCAAAAGTTGCACCCATGTCGGCCGGATCCAGGATTGCCTTCAAAGTGCAGATTCATCATACCCAAGGAGCACAAGCCCATTAAAGGATTTTGCCCCAGCTGCAGTGCAGACTGACCAGTAGCCCAGCATCGACTGGCCTAATAGTGCAATGTAGAGGACTTTGAGGGGCCCCAATCTCTATGGCCACGTTTTCCTCACTTCACCTGTGGACCGAGGAACACCCACAAAGACACCCCCATGGAGCACACCACAACCGGAATACCCTTTGAGCATCTTTTTGCCTGCATCCCTCGGCATTAGGACCACTCCGTTGATGTCTTTGGCAGTTATCCTCTAAAGTTTGGATCTTACTTTATAAACACCCTGGTGGCCAGGGAACTGCAGAGTATCCATTATGGCTCCCTAGACCTCTGTCCTGTTAGACTTGTTCGCCCAACTCAGGCCAGAGGTGCCAAATTAACTGTTTGAAATGTATTCAAAGTTCGCAAACATTTTATTGGCCTATGCATGTTTGCGGTTAATATGAATTATTTATTTATTTTAAAATTTGTATCTGCAGAACCCTCTCTGGATTTTGATGATTAAGGTCTCTAAAAATTCATAACAATATAGGCCCTCATTATGATACTGGTGGTAAAAAACGCCTACTGCCATGGCGACGGCCGCCAAAAGACCATCGCCGCGGCCACCAGCCGCCTGCCGTATTATGACCGTAGCCGGATTTCCACCAGAAGGATGGTAGAAATCCAGCTGTGGCGTATGAGAAATAATACGGTCTGGCAGTGTTCTGCTGGTGGGCGCTGCTGGTGGCAGCAGCACCACATACCGTCTCCTGCTGGAGGGCCCCCTGAACACAGGTAAGTGTGTGCTCTGACAGGGGAGGGGGTGAGGGGTGCTGTGTGTGTGTGGGGGGGGTGTGAATGTTTGTGTGTGTGCGTATGCAGATGTGTGTTGCATCTTGAATGCGAGTGTGCATGTATGGAGGTGTGTGTATGTTATGTTTTGTGAATGCGTCTGTGTATGTTTGAAAGTGTGTGCGGGTGTGTTGGAGTGTATGTATGCATGCGTGGATGTTTGAGGGAAAAGGGTGTGTGAATGTGTGTGTGTGTGTCAAGGGGGTGTGTATGTGGGAGGGCTTTGGAGAGGCATGGGGTTGGGGGGTAACTGGAGAGGGAGGGGGGAATCTCACTATCAATGGCAGGGAAGGAATTCCCTGTCACTGATAGTGCCTACTGCCATGGTTTTCGTGGCAGCAAGGAAACCACGGAAACCATGGCGGTAGGCGGGGTCATATTCCCGCAGGCGGAACAGTGACGGCCACCGGGCTGGAGATATATATCTCCAGTCCAGCGGCTGTTACCGCTGTGACGGTCGAAGTGGTACATTGGAGGGTTGGCTTCATCCAAACCGTCAATGTCATAATATGGCGATAAGTACCACGAGCCTGTTGGCAGTACTTACCAACATGTTACTGCAGACCGCCAGGGTCATAAGGACCCCCACAGTTTATTTTTATAAATTGGTGTTTCATTTCTTTCATGTTGTGTGATTTTTCATTTCTTTGTTTGGTATTGTTAAATAATGTACACATTGTTCCTTTGCTAAACCTTACTCCTTGCAGTCACAACTACCCATTAAAGTTAAGTAAACGTGCTGATCGGACCCAAGATTGTAATACAATAAAGACTCACAGGAATATCATATAATACACCCAAATCCTCACAGGCAGGATTTAATGGTCAAAATGTAATCATTTCACATGACTTGCACAGATGCTGTCAATTTTGCCACAACACTTGCACTGAGGAGTGGTGCACCAATGCAATTTGCACTGACTAACTAACACAAAAGTATCATTCATGTGGTACACATGCCGATAAAAGACTGTTAAAAATTAACTTCATAGCAGTGCAAAATAGCCTAGCTTTAGTGCAACTTGTCTGGCACTGGTAAAATGATAATAATAGATTCAGGCAATGCATTTCTGGCATTTATAGCAATCACAAATATGCAAATCTACTGCAGTTGTAGTTTTCCAAGACTATTTCAAACTGAAAAATTTCCACATGCAAAATTTCCACTCGGTGTGTAATCCTGGGAATAACCGATATGTATGTGTAAAGTGGAACATGTAATCTTTTTTTCTCTACAGGAAACGAAAATCCCTACAAAATTTAAAATGCGTTTTTACCCTTTCGCCAATATTAATATTAAACTTGCAGAAATTCTGCCGGATCTTGTTTTTCCGCACTTTAGGATTGTGAAACTCATGATTCTGAAAATGTTAAAATGCTGTATTTTGCACCAAAATGGAACCTATTTGTGGAAAAACGTTTTTATTGATGGTGCCAGTACTGATCAAATGCATCTACAGCAATCACCTCGTGCACTCTCTGACCTCTAGGGTCAGGTTTATTCAAGCACAAAGGGGTACAATCCTTTAGCTCAGACTAAGATAACAGCTCAGCAAAATAGGGTGCTGAACTTCTCCCAATATCACCACAAAGCCATCCACCCTCCTTCACTGCACTCACTGCACAAGTTATGGTTTGCATTTATACTGCTCGGTGGCAATTCAATATCTTTTATTAAAATTCATGAGGAATTCTCTATCCAGTTCAGCTATATTGTAAGTAATAAAGGTAAAAACGGTCCCTGCACTTAAAAAGTATTCATTTCAAAGGGATGCCCGCACTGCAGACTTGAGGATGACACATATTACCTGTGTTTTGCTATCGCCACGTCGTGTTCTGCATTTTTCAATTGTTTTCTGTGTTCACGTGTCGCACATGCCTAGAATGGCGTTGGGATGCTGAAGAGCGGAACATTTATTTTGCTGTCGAAAGGAAACGGTGTGTACCATCCAGCTGATGGACTGGGATAAAAAAAATGCCGACTTCTCCTGTAAAGAGGCTGCTCTGGAACTGTGCTTATGTTTACTTGAAGAAAACGTTCACCTTGACTGAAATGTGCTGTTTATACAATTCCTCTAACTCTCTGCTTTACTTTTCTGCCAACTCAGGCCCTTATTTAGAGTTTGGGGGACGTGTCACTCCATCACAAATGTGAATGATATCCAGTTATCAGTGCTACAACTGCATTATATTCATTAGCAAATGCAGTAGTAAAGCGAACAGGATGTCTGTCACATCCCAAGACAGTAAGTAATCCACCTACCAAGCTCTAACTTAAAGGCTCTGTCTTTAGGTGTGATATTCATTAGCAACAAAAGGTGTCTCCTTATGGGAACACCCAATTCAGTTGCAACAGAAAAGGCTTTTTCTAACTTACTCGGCCTAATACTGCATGAACAGTGTATGTGAGATGAAGGAGACTTTTCTCCTATAACTTAAATAAGCCAAAAGAAAGACGTTTGTACCATATTCAGTAGTTAAATGCCATACACAGTTTATTTGTGGGTACTCTCCTCAGGAATGCCTTCAAGCTGGGGTTCGACACTACAGGGGTTGACATGAGGGTCTTCCCAGTCCCTGTGAACATTAAGAATGTATGGTATTTCCACCAGGGCCCTCAGACTTCTCAGGACAGAAGGAATCTCGAACACTGATTGGAGCCTGTCTCCCCTGTGCAGTTGTCATATGAGCCATCTATGATCCGGGGCAACATTCCGTGGATAATGGAACTATGAACTCTTATGTCCAATGAGAAGAGGGACACACCTACTCGTCTTTTCTGTTCCTGTGGATCCTTGTGGAACACGCACTCAGATTTCAGAAAATATGCAGCAGGATATCTTGAAGTCTAAGGAGAAGGCTTACACCACTGACACTCTCCCTTCTACCCACCCAGATCGGAATGGGTATAATCTGGTGAAGAGCACCACCTCATACTCTTTTTTGGTAATTTGATTATCTTGTCAGGTGAACTGCAAAGTTCTAATACTCTTACCATGGGAAAGATAGATTTGCAATAGCTAAAAGATAGCTTGCTCGTTTCCACATTTAGCACTTTTTGCAAGGTAATCAATCCTACCATCGTGGGCTTAGTCCCTCTATGGATTTGCAGCATACAGCCTTGTATGGCAACCAAAAACGATATGGGAAGAAGAATTAATGTCCATCCTAAATTGAATTTTGGGGACTTTTGTCAGATTCATCAGTGTATTTGTTTAGTAAAGGGTTTAACTACTCTAAAGTAGTTAAGGAGTAAGCCTGAGCCAAGAAAGTAGGTTCATATGTAACCACAGCCAATGACCTCAATCAAAATACCTCGATCACTGCCCAAGTACTACATACTTTATCTCATTTTAATACTAAGGATTCATAGTCTAACTACTCAACTCTGTCCTATAGCAGCAAGGCCACAAAGTATAGAAAAAAAGATTTATAATGAAATGTCTTCGCATGTTTTAAGGGTAGTCCTCTCCCCACTCGTTTTAATTTTAATTTATAGGCTATTCATCACCTAACTTTTCATGCATTACTTGGAAAATGTATAAATGTATTTATGAAATGGGGCTTGCACCTCACACTGATTGTTTGACAGTTCAGCAAATTCTAAATGATTTGTGGCCCTGTTAAATAAAATATAATCAATATTAAATTCCAAATGTTATTACACTTGTATAAACCTGGATATATTGATGTTGTTTAAGCAATGATATTGATATAGTTCCATAGTGTGAGGTTTTATTTCGGCATAGGCACTACATAATGTGCACAACTTTTTTACACTATATATAATGACTTTTTTTATTCTTTTCCTCTTGATTTGTAACCTCTGTACAATACACACAAAAATCTTCTTCTGCCTTGTGTCAGATGTACAATGTTTTAATCCTAGGGTTTTGACACAGGTCAATGTGACTGAACCATAAATCACCTTGAAACATTTCTATTATATTATTTTCTCTCTTTTAGTCTATTTTAAGGCTTATTTGTTCATCCACGTAGCCCTTTGGAAGTTAAAGGTTATCCTCATTCAGTTAGAGGGATCACTGATAGAATATCGTGAACATAAATATTGTGGCCAGAATAATATTTCAAAAATATGGAAGACCAAAATATCGAGAATGTAAGTACAAATAGGTAAGTATAGATTTAGGCCCATATTTATACTTTTTTAGTGCCGCATTTGCGTAATTTTTTGAGGCAAAATCGGCGCAAACGTAGAAAATACAATGGTATTTTGTAAGTTTGCGCCAATTTTGTGTAAAAAAACGACGCAAATGCGGCGCAAAAAAAGTATAAATATGGGCTTTAGTGTTCTATGCTCCAGATCTATGTACCTTGAAGATACATATCTCAGCAAGGTGCATATATGTGATGATATTTATAGTTAAAGTTTGCTTACCTATAGAAACTTACCTTCACAATATGTGGGTTCTCGATATTCTTAACTCAATATTTTGCCCACACAATATTTGTTTCTGATATTTGTCTAAACACCCATTCAGATAATTCCAGCCATTTTAAGGCACAATAGATAGGAATCTGCATACTTTTTCCTTGTCAGGAGTTGTGCTTGCTTGAGGCAAGTTTGGAATTCAGCCACATTGAGTATGTGAGCAGTAAAATCTTCTCATCTTTCTGGAATTTCAGGAACTCCTCATCAAGTCTTAGGTAAGGGTGGGGGGTACATATGAATAAAACCTTGAGTGTGAAGATCCTTGAAGTGCTGTAATGCTTTATGGACAATGGATAGGGAACTGATCTAAGTTTGCTTCCTTATCAGTGGCTTCTGCAGGGCCCTTAGAGCTGGGTGGAATGGTCAGAGAGATTCAGTCAAAAGATAAGGTGATCGGCATAGTTCTGTATCCTTTGATATTTTCCCATAGTTTTGGCAGGCAGCCCACTCCACACAGCATTGGATGCCTGCTGCAGGGCTCATGCAATCCATTGTAAAAGAGTCAACTGTAAGAAAGTATCTTGTAGAAAAATGAGAGAGGTGAAAACACTCTTAATGCCCTGGGGGAAAAAATGTCAGATCAGTTTTAAAGTAATTGCTTTGGTTCGCACATTTTAGTGACTGAAGATGGAGCCATGGATACTGCCATGTTCAAAGTGAGATGGGTTGGTTCAGTTGGTCCTGCAAGCAATGTGCCTTAGAAGACTTGATCCAGAGTTTGTTTTGGTGAATCCAGAGTTTTTGTTCTTTCAAGGCAGAACCCATTATTTTTGTTCTCATTTGAATTCCTGTAGCTTCACATGTAACTATGGCCCTCATTATGACATTGGCCGTAAATGACACTTACCGCCACACTGACGGCAGCCAACATACCGCTGCGGTGGCAACTATCCATTCACCATATTATGACACACACGCACACCAATCCAACAGAATACTGCCACACACACAAATCCGCCAGCCCAAAGGTCAGTGATAAAGTGACGGTACCAACACACATACCGTTACGCCAACAAAACAACACCCACCACATTATGACCCATGAATCACCAGGGCAGACATTCAATGGCGGTAAACCATTAGCGGTACATATCGCCGTGCTAAGAATGGACACCCACATACAAAACAACACCACATTAGCCGATACTAAAGACACACACTTGACACTCATACACACACCACACACCCACACCTCTATAAAACACACACCCACATTACCCACAACCCTTTACGAATACAAATCATTGCCACCAGACTGAAACCAAGACCACTGCAACAACTAGACACACACAACTTACACCCATACATCCTTCACGCACCCCACATCATACACTCCACCACATTACTGAACATACTCTCACCAACACACACCACACAACACCCATGTCCCCACAAAGGCAAACCCTTTTCACAGATGAGGAGTTAAGGATCATGATGGAGGAAATTGTCAGGGTAGAGCCACAGCTATTTGGAACACAGGTACAGCAGATATGCATTGCAAGGAAGATGGAGCTATGGCGGAGAATCATGGACAGGGTGAATACCATGGGACAGCACCCAAGAACAAGGGACGACATCAGGAAAAGGCGGAATGACCTACGTTCCATAGCAGCAAGGCACCAGCTCGCCATATAGAGGACTGGCAGTGGACCCCCACCTCCTCCCCCACATCTCACTGCATGGGAGGAGCAAGTCTTGGCAGTACTGCATCCTGAGGAACTTACTGGAGTAGCTAGAGGACTGGACACTGGTAAGTCAACATTTACTACTTATAATCCCCCATACCTGCATGCCATCACACCCCCTCACCCTCACTCCCATCACTCCACTCCATCCCACACACTGCACCTACACATATGACTAACCACAATGCCGAATCCTGCATGCCATACCAATGCATGGACAGTCCTCCCAGCCCTGCATGGACACAGCCCTCCCAGCCCTGCATGGACACCCATCACAAAAGCATGCACAGCTTAGGGAAACTAACAATCCCACAATACATCACCACAAACAAGCAAAAGGTGGCAGGGCAACACCAACGATAGAGGGGAAGCCAGGGATGTACAATATGTCATACACATGAAGCATAATACATCACTTACATCCCCACAGGTACCCCAGCCAATGTCAGTGAAGAGGAGGTGCCACGACTATCCAGTCCCCCAACAAAAGATGCCCCCAGTGATGACAATAACTCTGGACTTCTGGATCTGGATGACCTACCTGGCCCATCAGGGACCACTGGACAGCCGGTAACCCAAGCCCACTCACAGACTACCACAGAGCCTCCCACTTCAGTATCCCACACCACAGCACCCACCCAGTGTACCCACACCTCTGTCCCCAGGACACGTCAATCAGCAGTGTGCCCACCTGTACAGGGACCCCAGGCCACACCTCACCCACAAGACAATCAGGGACCTGCGGTCAGTGGCAGTGGGCACACTGTTCAGGGGACAGAGAAACAGGCCAACAGGGACACTGGGAGCACTGCTGTGCACCAGTGGGAGGACAGGACCAGGGAACTGACTCTCTAGGAGGCTCTCCCCGAGATCCTGGGAGCCTACCAACATTCCCAGGACACAATGGGCCAGATCCTTGACAACGTGCAGGAGAACAGGCGGCTGCAGGAGGAACAGTATCAGGGGATCAGGGAGGACTTGCAGGCCATTAACACTACCCTGATCTCTATAGCAGGGGTGCTGGCAGACATAGCCAACATCATGAGGGAGGCAACAGCACACTAGCGGGCCTCCACCTCTAGCCAGTCCATTTACCAGCCCTCCATTTCTGCTGCCGCTAGTGGGCAGGAGGCCCCGCCACAGGACCCACAGGTCACCAGCATCCATCCCCCTGCAGAAGGTGAACCACCCCACAAACATGCCTTGTGACTCAGACAGAAGCCAGAGACACTTGCCAAGACCACCACCAGGAAATTAGACTCTTCTGATTGTCCCCCTGTGTCCCACTCAGTCACCTTGTCCACTTTGAATTGCTATTGCTCCCCTTCCAATGGCCCCATGGACATTGCACCTGTGCTACAAGCAGACTGGAACAATACCCTGGACTTCCCTCCATCATCACCCAATTCCATTGCAGTTTCCCCTCACTGTCTTAGCACTACAATAAACACCCTTAAACACAACTCGACTACTAGTATTTTATGTGTTGAAAATGTGTATTTATGGAAATAGTCACATCCATTGCAAATGAACTGTATACTGTGAGAGCATAGAAATAATGACCTGTAGCTGGCTGTAGTCAGCACATCAGTACACAGTTGTTATATCGCCAACATCTGTAAAATGACATACCATAGGTGGCAGTAAGTAGAGATTAAAGGAAGTTAATGCCATCACGCTACAGCCACACAAAATACGCCACTTGTCATAGAAATGTGCAGTTGCACTGTTTCACCTGTGTGTCATTGGAAGTACTGACGGATAACTGATGTTCTGTTGTCCTCATCCTCAACCTCTTCATCCTCACTGTCATCAGGGTCTACTGCTGCCACAGGAGCATCTCCTGCAGAAAGGGTACATGGCCGCTGAGGGCCAGGTTGTGCAACATGCAGCATGCCACTACTATCCGGCAGACCTTCTGGGTGAGTAGCAGAGGGATCCACCTGTCAAATGGAGGCACCTGAACCTGTTCTTCAGGAGCCCGAAGGTCCTCTCGATGACCAGTCTGGTTCGCCCATGTGCTGCATTATAACGTTCTTCTGCCTCGTCGTGGCATTCCTCACAGGGGTTAGCAGCCACAATAGGTTTGGGTAGCCAGAGTCATCTGCAAGTATTGAGGGAGCACATTCAGCCTCACACAATCCTATGGGGTTAACACCAGAAGCATACACTAACACACAGTGGGTGGGGACCAAGGCTCACCTATTAGCCACATCCTGTGCCTCTGTAGTTGAGCCAACGGATTTGAGATGCTGCTATTCCTCAGAACAAAGGCATCATGTACCAACCCAGGATACTTAGCATTGACGTTGGAGATGTACTGGTCCGCCAGGCGCACCATCTGTACATTCAGTGAGGGGAAACTCTCATGATTCCTGAACAGCTGTTCATTCTGGCGGAGGGGGACAAACGCAATATGTGTATCATCAGTTTCCCCAATAATATTGGGGCTATGACCCATTGCATAGAATCCTGCCTTCACAGTGGCCAGATCTTCCATCTGGGGCAAAGCAATGTAGCTGCACATGTGTTTTACCAGGGCAGACAACACTCTTGCCAGCACGATTGAGAACATTGGCTGTGACATTCCTGCTGCCAAGCCCACTGTCACTTGAAAAGAACATGTTGGCAGGAAATGGAGCACTGATAGCACTTGCACAAGAGGGGGGATCCCAGTTGGATGACGGATAGCAGATATCAGGTCAGGCTCCAATTGGGCACACAGCTCTGTGATTGTGTCCCTGTCCTGTCTATATGTGAGGATAATGTGCCTGTCCTCCAGTGTAGCTAAGTCCACCAGGGGTCTGTACATGGGGGTATGTCTCCACCTCCTATTCATCTGCAGTGGTAGGTATCTAAGGGACACAAGAGTGAGTAGGCTGTCGCAATTGGAACAATGAAACCACAACTACAGTCCACATGGTGCACTTATGTATTGGAACAGTGTTAATGGCGAAGTATGTGCCAACCTAATCTGTGACGCAGTAATTGTCGATATGACTGTCCCCCCCCCCGAAATGGCGACCACCTGTCCTGTATGTAGGGACAGGTGGAAGTGAGGTAATTCCACTCACGTTGGGCGTTGTGGCGGAAGGCGGTCTTGCACTGCTGTGCAATTCCTCATTGAATAATATGGGGCTCTATGGAGCACAGTGGGCAATGGGGATCTACGCCAGCGGTGACGGTGTACACCGCCGCAGACGTGACCACCATTTTCTATCTGATTCCTCACTTGTTTCCTGACCTTCAACAGGAGAACACCTACACTGCGTGTGCTGCTGGGACCTGTGTCTGGGGAAAGGGCCTCAGTCTTCACTTCGTAGGAGTTGGAGGGACTGGCGGATGGGCTCCTACCCCAGTGCGGACAGCTGTATGGACCTCCAGACCCACAGGTGAGTACACTCTAGGCACGATGCATGTGGGAAGGATGCATGGAGATGTGTGTGCAAGCATCATGTGAGGGGGTGGAGGAAATGTCTTGTGGCAGTGTACATGGTGTGCGCTGGGCTATGTGTGTGCCAATGGTGATGGAAATGGATATGGTGGGCCATTTGTGTGACAGGCTGGACTGTTTGCTTAATGTTGTTCTCCTGTCTGTTTTGCCTCCGCAGGTCAGCGCCCATCAAAAGAAGGGAATATGGTGTGCCATCGCCAAGGACATGCGGACCCTGGGGGTCTATGGCAGGCAGAGCACCCACTGTCAGAAACAGTGGGAGGACCTGGGACGCTGGGCATGGAAGACCACGGAGGCCCAGCTGGGGATGACCTCCCAATGTGGAAGGGGTGCCCGTCGGACCCTGACCTCCTGATGGCCTGCATACTGGCGGTGGCCTAGCCTGAGCTGGATGGGCACTTGAGGGAATCACAGCAGGCACAAGGGGGTGAGTACAGTGGGTATCATCACATATTTTGGCTGGTGGGGTGGTATCCAGGTGGTGGATGTGTGTAAGTGGGTGCCCCTAAGGCCAGGCCAGACATTGCAGCGTTGGCCATCTGAAGGGTAATGGGTGTATGGCACATACAGGTAACCTAGCTTGTTAGCGGTCCATTTCAGGCAGGGCATTGTGCGTCCCAGGAGTGCTGCAGATGATGGTGTGTGGTCCTCATCTTGGTAGTGCTATGCATAGTGCTTAAGCCTGTTCCCTGTGTTTGACAGTTATGTGTATGCCGATAGTGGTGTTGGTGCAGTCATTGACCCAGTGTATCATTTGTCTGTCTCCCCCCTTTCTTATTTTGTCATCCTGTCCTTATGTACATTAACATCATCTGGCGGAGGAGCAGGGTCACCGGTGACAGAGAGAAGCTGCATCCCACAGGACCCAGGAGGCAGAGTCCACTGACCCCGAGGGAACCAGTCAGACTGAGGACAAGGTGAGCTCCACAGCTGAGACTGGAGGAGAAAACACAGACTCAGATACCTCCTCCAATAGGAGCTCCCTGGTGGTGGCGGACACCTCTGTGACCATCCCAGCTGCAGGTATAACCGCCATCCCCGTACCAGCACTGCCCTCCCATCAGTCCCTCAACGACTTGCCCATGCCCGCTCACCCAGGAGGGTGGGCATCTCCTTGGCCCCATGCACCTCAGGCCGTGCCCCAGTGAGCCCTGCTGCCCTGAGTGAGGAGGCTATTGACCTTCTGAGATCCATCTATGTAGGGCAATCAACCATTGTGAATGCCATCCAGGGGCTGGCGTCCCAGATGCAGCAATGCAATGCATTTCTGGAGGGCATTCATGGTGGATTGGCGGCCCAACAGAGATCGATTCAGGCTCTGGCCTCCTCTCTGATGGCAGCCATTGTCCCTGTTTCTACCGTCCCCGCTCCAACTACCACTTCCCACTCCCATTCTCCTCAACCCCAACCCATCCCAGGCACACATACAAACAAGCATGCACACAAGACAACACACGAGTGGCACAGGCAAACAAAAAAACCACACTTCATCACACAAGCACTCACGCAAACACCATACAGTTGCAGACATGACAACATCCACTGCCTCCACTGTCTCCCCTTCCTCCTCCTCGTCCACCTTCCTCCCAGTCATGTCCACACTCACATCTTCATGCACTACATCAACATCCACCATCAGCATCACCACACCAAGCAGCACACACACCTCACTAGCAGACACCTCCACAACAGCCATGCATGCATGCCCTCTGTCCTCTCCCACCATGTCTGCCTCCCCTTATAAAGAACACAAACGCAAACACTCACACACCCAACAGCCATCCACCTCACATTAGCATACAGCCCATGCCCCTGCACCCAAATTCAGCAGACATACACCTCTTACAACCACTCCCTCTCACTCCTACCTCCTCCAGCCCCAACATCACTAAAAAGCTTTTCCTTGCCCAACTTGACCTCTTCCCTCCCTCCCCCGTCCTGCCCGTATGAGCAGGGTACCAAAGACACAGCCCAGCACCTCAGCCAAACAGTCCACGGGGACAGTGGTGGCACCACCTACTCGTGGTGGTAAGGATACCACACCTCAATCGATGAAGGGGAAGGAGCCTGCACCTACATTGAAGAAGGGGAAGGAGCCTGCACCTCCATCGAAGGAGTGGAAGGAGGCTGCACCTACATCGAAGAAAGGGAAGGAGCCTGCACCTCCAGGCAAGAAGAGGAAGGAGCCTGCACCTCTAGGCAAGAAGAGGAAGGAGCCTGCATCTCCATCCAAGAAGGGAAAGAAGCCATCCACCCTTGCCAGAAAGGGTAAGGAATCCATGCTCCATGTAATGGGGGAGACAAAGCTCTCTACTCCAGTGGAGGCGGTCAGGGTGACACCTCCGCCACCACCAGCTGAAACAGGGCCCCTACCACCAACTGAGGAAGTGCAGCCATCAGCAACTGCAGTGGCTGACCAGGAGGCACCTCCATCCACCACCACACTGCAACCATCAGCAACTGCAGAGGCTGCCCAGGAGGCACCTCCATCCACCACCAGACTGCAGCCATCAGCAACTGCAGAGGCTGCCCAGGAGGCACCTCCAACTGCCAAAACACCGCAGCCATCACCGCCAGTGGACGCCATGTAGGCCACCTTCCAGGGACTGCTGAATGAGGGGCCCCATCCAGAACCAGCGGGGAAGTCACCCACCTGAGAGACTGTAGCCTTGCACTCCCCAGGACAGAGCAATGGGAATGTTGCCCCATCCAGAACCAGTGGGGAAGTCACCCCCTCCAGAGACTGTGGCCTTGCACTCCCCAGGACAGAGCAATGGGCATGTTGCCCCATCCAGACCCAGTGGGGAGGTCACCCACTCCAGAGACTGTGGCCTTGCACTCCCCAGGACAGAGCAATGGGCATGTTGCCCCATCCAGAACCAGTGGGAAAGTCACCCACCTGAGAGACTGTGGCCTTGCACTTCCCAGGACAGAGCAATGGGCATGTTGCCCCATCCAGAACCAGTGGGAAAGTCACCCACCTGAGAGACGGTGGCCTTGCACTCTGCAGGACAGAGCAATGGGCATGGAGCCCCATCCAGAGCCAGTGGGCTTGTTCCAACATCTGGCTGAGGTGCCCCCCATCCCCCTGAGGTGCCTGCCCATTTGCAAACTGATGCCCCTGCAGAGGTCTATCCGAATGAAGTCAGGATTCGAGTTGTGCCTTAGACTGTGCCCTGTGGCCATGTGGGCCCTTTGAACATTGGACTGGCAGTGTCCCTTTGTGCACATGTGTACATATCTGTTTCATTGACAAATCGATAAATTATTTTAAATGTTGATTTGATTACAATCACTTTCGTGCATTCCTGTTGTCCTTGCATTATTCTGTTGTGTATCGGTGCAAATTGCTTTTCATGTGCAGCTGGTTGTGTGTAGGGTGTGTGTGTGTTGGGTTGTGCATATGTGTGTCACTCTCATTTCCTCCCTTCCTCCCTTGTGTGCTAGGCATCTGTACTCACCATTGTCATCTTCATTGATGTTCCAGGTGGAGCATAACATAGAAGATCATCGGGAAAACTTGCAGTTCGGGTTCCATGGCGGTGTTGTTCTTCCCTGTGTCTCCGATGGTGAGTCCTTTCAAATCTGTGATGCGTTTCTGCCAGGCATTTGGTGGCGTTGGTAATGCACCATGAAAGGTGGCGGTTTGCAGTGTCTTCATATAGTGGGCGGTACTTTGTCTCCCGCCTGGCTGTTGGCAGGTACTGCTGTGGTCAGTAGTTTTAGAGCCCTGGCGGTTGGTGTGGTACATTGGCTGTCCATGGGAGTTATCACCGCCATGGTCATAATTTGTCGGTAGTTACCACCAGCCTGTTGGCGGTATTACCGCCACTTTATCACTCACTGCCAGTGTCGTAATGAGGGCCTATATGTCATCAGGGTATACATGAAATCCTATTTTGTGCTGTGTACAGCTCTGTGATCTCAGAGCCATGTATGTAGTGAATGGATAAGTGGGTGAAGCACACGGAATGGCCAATGGAGTCAACATTTGCAGACAGGTTGAGAAATAGGGTTGGGGTGCTCATAACTGATCATTGATTAACACACTTCTGTGCTAATGGTACAAAAGCAGGATTCCATCCAATAACATTGAAAGTGCAAGTCAATGAAGGTGCATTCAGGTTGCAATCATTGTAAGGGCCTAAGCTCTGTATGGCAATGGTTCATTCTAATGTCTGGGCTGATCCCCTTATCTTTGCGCGGGTTGTGCTGATACAATGTTCTAGTGTCTGAATCATTGATCTTTTTTGATATTACAAAATTGCTGAAACAGAATCGAGAATGCAACATCCTGTAAACTGAAATCAACCTGAATAGCAGAGTATTCAGATGCACATTTACTTTGGTGAGAGTGTTCCAAATCATATATTTGCTCATTTGAGGTGTGGATATCTGAGGGAGTGAATTGTAATTCACTGCAAAGACTTCAGAAAACTTTGATTTTCACTGCAATTTCTGTAACAAATAAATACATTTAGGGCCTCATTTACTATGAAGTGACGCAGCGCGGCAACAAATTTTGCAGTGCTGCTCTGAGTCATTTCAGACATGCAGGGATGTGTCGTATATATTGCAATATGGTGCACCCCTGTGTTTTCTCTAGCGCTGGAGGTAAAATTAGCTGCCTAATGCCAACGCAGGCACCCTTGCACCATAGTGCAAGGGTGGCTGCGTTGCAGGGAAGGATTGTTTATATGCAGGACGATGTCCCTTTCTGCACATGAACAATTAGTAATGGCAATGTGCTAGTTCTATGTGTGCTGCAGAATGCTTTAATGATTGGTTATGTGCATCTCTTAGATTTCTTTGCATCATTTTTTCAGCCCCCCACTGGTAGCACGCCCCTTTTGGATACATTATGTTTAGTGCCGGTAAAATGTAGTGCAAAGAGTTACAAAGTGGCGCAATGCATGCATTACGCCACTTTGTAAATATAGCACGGCGTTTTGGCCATCTAACGCCACATTAGCATTAAAAATATGAAGCTAATGTGTTGTTAGAATGGAGCTAGGGGCTCTTAAAAATGTCCCTAAGTGATTTGGGCAGCGTCTTTGCAGAGATAATCGAAATGCAACCACGTCCGGATTCTTAAATTCGTTCTCACACTGCATTTGTCGAAGAGAATATAAAGTTTAATGTTTAGCTTTCCTTATAAGACAAAGTTATGGACATATCATTAGAGATCCTTCTAATGACATATATTAACACAAGGCACAGTCCCTCTTTTAATTGTTCTCATCGGGTTCTATTTTCTTGTTTACACCTTCTAATGTTCTGTGATTTTTGTCATATTCACGGATCAGAATTCCCCGAGAACGTCGCCAACGTAAGTGATAAAAACTTGTGTTGGGACATTTTTTGGTTCCACCATACTTTCTCACTGAAGGCCATTTTCTGAGTGCCCGCATCTCTCAATTTGGGTGCAAAAATGTGCCCCTGCGTCAGTGTTACAGCCCTTGCAAAAATACCACACGTTTCCCCACGGTATTGTGAATTCCCAGTTCAGAACAACCAACAGATGATTTGATATTACTCAGTTATCTCATTCTGAGGGGGAGAGAATATCGCACCTGGCAAATGCTGCGTGCTGCAATTTCAGTATTTACCGGGTGCTGCATTACCACGCTCATCATGAGGATGTAATAAATCAAACCTCTTTGGACCCTTCTAACTTCCTGTGACTGAAAATGATGAAATAAAGAAAGTGTAGTTTGAATTCTTCAAGTACAGTTTTGTCTTCCCCAAGGATTTGTTTACATGTTAGTTTCATAATAAATAAATAGATCACGGAATAAGTCACAACCTCTGCTCAGGAAAATGATAAAAACAGAAACTTAGCTTTGTTGTAATTCCCAATTAGCACTAGTACATTAATCAACACACTCAGCAAACATCACTAGGAAAATATGCCATAAAATAATAGTGAAAACAACGCACTAAACACTAAACGCATTGAGCAAATGACATTCAAATGGGGATCACCAGAGGGACAAGGAAAGTGCGAAGTTTTTTAGTCAAACTTTAGGTATATAGAGAAAGTTGGAAGGTTTTCTCAGTTTGGCACAGCCGAGGTAAAATCGTAATTTTTAAGCAATTTATGTCACAGGTAACGTAGTTTAACAGTAACACGATGGTTTTGGTTAAGTATACAATCTACGGATCATTAAAAATCGTCGGTTGGTGCAATAACCCTCTAGGATGATGACAGTGAGGTTCCTGTCACATATGGGGATCTTCTCCGATTTAGGTAGGATTTTTCCAACAAAAAGTGAAAAAGTAAAGTTGTCCACTTCTTATGTCGTAGTTCAAGGTAGATAGCCTAGATGGGCTGGGAGTTTTCTCCCAGTTCTTGGAAGTCACTGGTTTCTCCTAAAACACCTCCATGCCCCATCTACTAGACCCTAAATTAGGCCAATAGTGTTCTCCTCCACAGTGCTCTTGTGCGTGGAAAAGCTGCACCTAAAGTAAACTCGCAGAGACACATTTTTCATACATTTGCCCTTGAGAATGGATTCTATTAAAGGTAAACCTGCACAGAAAAAGTATCCACATAATTTCAAGCCTGGCAGGGTTCGATTAGAGTTCCAAAGATTTTGTTAACATCGTAAAAATGATCTTGCTATCCGGAGAAAGAATGTTTCATAGATAAAAGATAAGATATGATGGGACATAGGAAAGGACAAAAATAGGGAACTTTGCAAAACGTCTCAAAACATTGACTTGGGAGAAAAATAATCATGCTCCCCTATTTCTGCAGTGCTCACCATAGCATTCCCATACATGACAGACAAAATACTGAAATATAACTCATGAGAGAGACATTTTAACACATATCCATTATATTATTCCCATCAGCACATGCTCCCAGCACGTCATAGGTATAAAATCATCAAGCAATACACATTAGGCAGAACACTTTACATTCACCTAAATACATCTAGATGTGTAGCTTGTGCATATGTCACTGTACCTTCACTTATGTAATAAGCCACACACCAGTTTACAACAGAATAAGTTACGCAAAAACAACAGTCAGACCAGGTGTCAAGATACCTTGCATATTTGTGTAGCACATATTCAGCCCCCAATGAGTTATTTTGTCCCTACTCGTATGTAGCAGATATTTATTGTTACCCATCTCAATGTTCTCATTTATGAACCTCAGCAGGATGAGCTCTAAGTGAACCCACCAGGGTTCAAGCTTCTGATCATGGGATCAAGCACAGATCTCTGGAATTGATGCATTATTCAACAGAGACACTGGACACAGACTGAATTAATGCATGTTCACTATCAAAATGTTAATTGGGCATCTGGGGGTGCATCCAGTGCTTAATTTGAGCCGGTGGTTGTCGGTAGGGGGCACTGGCACTTATTTTTGGGGGCCAGCACTTATTTTTCTGCATCAGGCAATTACTGTGAGCAAAAACAGATGGACAAGAAAGAGGAAGAGAAAGACAGAAAAGCAACACAAAGGGAAAAAGCAGAAATCTGCAAGGGTGAGCTGAAGGGGCAGGGAGGGGCTGTAATGGATTGAAGAGACCCGAGATGGTTTAGGATTATGCTGCCTCAGTATTCTGTGCTTGCACATTTAATAATTGCATCAGCTGCGTGTTTCAGAGGAGAGCTCTGGCCACCAGCATGTTTTCATTTACAAACCAAGCATTGAGTGTATCACTGACATACAACCAGCTGCATGTTTCCTAACGGTAACTTGGTAACAGGGCTGGCTTTAAGGCGGTGCGAGAGGTGCGGCTGCACTGGGTGCTGACCTGGATTGGGGTGCACTGACTTCAGGGGGGTGCTGTGTTTAGCAATAATTTACGAAACTTGTGATTTAAAAACACCTGCTGAAAAGTTCCTTGTGTGTCCAGTCTTCAGGAAGCAATTAAAATGTCAAGATACCTCTTGTGATTAATATTCCTGCTAGGGAGAGAGATGGGATTTTTTTCTAGCGGTAGCTTTAACTCACCATAAAGTAGCGCAGAGGGCTATTATGCCTGCTGCAAAGAACAGAAGTGTATTTTATGTGGATAGCTGAGTGGATTAGTAATGCCAGCCTTTACAAGTGCTTTAAAGCAAATGTATGTGCAAGTGGGGCCATGGAAAGATGAGGGGCACATTTTCTGGGTGGTCATGAGGGAATCCGAGGAGGTGGTCATGGGGTGGGAGTGCACTAAAAAAGACTGTAGCACAGGGCACCACCAGCGCTAAAGCCAGCCCTGCATGGTAACAAGGATCAGTCCCCTGATATTCCCAATGCCACTCTCTCCTTTTGTATCATAACCCATCATTACCTGCTGAATAGATAGGGGGCACGGGGTGGCTATAATATACAAAGCATGCTATCGGTACAAGATTATTAATACCCCCATAATTGAAAATGTGGAGTGTCTTCTATTCAAGTCTATCGACCAACCATCAATATTCCTTTGGAGAAGCACTCATTTATAAACACTTTTAATCATGTAAATGCTTTTCATTTAGTTCTAAATAGGCAGAACATTTGGCTCTTCTGTAATGGTAGCAGCAAAGCTTATTCTTTGAAGAGAAGAGGTCTTAATCTCAACTTTGAGTCCAAGAATGACTCCCAAGCAAAGGCCCTGATTCAAGACCTCTCAATGTTGGGTCTAAAACATATTTGACAGGCCCTAATCACAATTCAGGGCACATCCTGGGCCCAGTGTTTACCAAGATAGAGGATTTAGTGAGGGGCACTACTATCCCACTTATTTGGTTAGACCATTTTTATAAATATTCATCTCTTCATGGGAGTAATACTCTACCTTGTAAACAGCCATTATTTCTATTTGTTTCATGCTTGAGAGTGTCAAGTGAAAGCTTATGCATTGCCTTGAGCAAGGCTGTAATGGAACCATGTGATGGGCTGAATACAGTGCCTCATTTTTCAACGATTGGAGGATTGAAGCACTGAATAATACTGCACCTCTCAAACAAGCAGCAATGAAATGCAAAAAAACTACTGTTCTATGGTTTTCTGAAGAACCACAGATGGCTAAAACCAACTGTAAAAGATTAGAGCATAAATGGTACCTTACCTATAGTCAGTAAGAGAAACACAGCAATTAGACAGTACTATTGACAGAGTTGAGTTGCCCATCTAACTTACTTAACTAAAAAATGTTTATCTGCCATTAACTCATGATGGGAAATATTCAATATCATTGATCACTTTTTCCACCTGGAATCTACTACAATGCTATGTACTGTATTCACACAGGAGCTGTGTACTAGTGTATCATCTTTCTTTCAGGGTAAAATAATTAAAATACATGTAATTGTTGAAATCTTAACATGTCTGGAACTGTTTTTCTTCGAACCCCCAAGGAGCATCTCTTGAAGCTTTTTCACAACTTCAGCATCTGAAATTGAATCTTTGATTCTCTTAATCTAATCTAGGTGTCCTTTAGATCCCTGCCTTTCTCAATTCTTTGGTGTGAATTCCAAGCTTCTTTCACCCAAGTTAGCATTTTCATACAAACATTCTCACTGTATAGCAGAAGCTCCCATTCTTATAGCCGGCTCGGGTTCTCCCATTTAAAAAAAATAAACCGAAGGCAGATCCAAAGGTGATATCTAATTAGGGAACTGTTTTTTTTCTTCCTCTGCAGGCGAAGTAGTTGGAGAAAATAGTCAATAGTCAGCAATAACTTCTTGGAGTTTAATGCGCTCCTGGGTTCCATACAACCCAGCTTCAGGTATAATCACAGCACTGAAGCAGCCCTTGTAGCTATTACCAATAACTTAAGAATGATATTGGACAAAGGAGGTGCTACCAGCACAGTCCTCTTGGACTTGTCAGTGGCATGTGATACCGTCTTAAAAGCTGTACTCTATTTGACATTGGTATCTGTCACCAAGCCCTATAGTGTCTGACGTATTTCGTTGATGGATAGCTCTCAAGCTGTGTCTTTGGACCCCTTTACATCTCAGGCCACCACAATGGCATGTAGAGTACCTCAGATTATGTCCTTAGCCCAACACTTTTAATGTGTCTGCTACCTCTATTTTGACTGATTGGTTCTTTTGGTTTTGACACAATTTCTTATGCAAAGGATGACCAATTTAACATTGTAAAACTAAAACTTGTATTCTACAAGCCATTCCCCATTTTCAGAACTACATGTTAAAGTTTGCCATATGGATGCACTCCAACTCCTTCAAACTCAATTCAGATTAAACCAAAGTACATGTCTTTGAGCAGTAACCACATGGCTACGCAAGTTAGAATGGAAGTGTGCTTCCTACTTCACATCTGCAATGAAGAACCTTCGGCATCATATTGGAGCAGTAACTCTCCATGTCTCAACAGGTCTGCAAGGTGACAGATACATTTTTGGATATACTAAAGATGCTGAAGAAGATCTTTAAAAAGCTCCTGTGAGATGTGCGCAGATGGTCGAGATTTAGAGTGGAATGCAATTTATATTCATTTCTGTGGCGTCACTAGATCACGTGCAAACTATCCAAATTCAACCGCAAGATTAATGTTTCATTTACTTTGAAAAGTGCACCACCTGCATGACTTTCAATGGCTTCTGATTAGGAAAGGGATTTTCTTCAAGATGCTATGTGTCTCTTACAGGGCCTTTTAT
This sequence comes from Pleurodeles waltl, assembly GCF_031143425.1. Taxonomy (NCBI): domain Eukaryota; kingdom Metazoa; phylum Chordata; class Amphibia; order Caudata; family Salamandridae; genus Pleurodeles; species Pleurodeles waltl. Next base: position 929,406,425 of record NC_090442.1, on the reverse strand, counting down.
GGGTGTGGCTCAAAGCACCTTTAGGGAACGATAAACTCCCAATTTATGGCAGTTCACCCATTCTGCCAAACTCTAAATGACCCTTGAAAGGCATTTATGCAGTGTGAAGGAGGTGGGAACACCCCCACATATCAGTGAGGTGCAAACAAAGGTATTTCTCTGCAGGATACAAAATGTCCCTATAGCAAATAAATATAAGAATTTGCTTTGCAACTTCACAATTGTGCATTTTTTATCCACGCAGATTTCCCTATTAACTAGAAAATCAGCATGTGCAAATTGTTTGTTTTGCGCTTGCCACTTTTTGCAGGATCATCCCCAGTCTTTTTGCCTCCTTCCTCCTATTTTTCGGACCTGTTTTTGTTAGCTATAGGACTCTGGGCACTTTACCACTGCTAGCCAGTGCTAAAGTGCATACACTCTCTGTGCAAATTGTATTGCTGATTGGTTTATCCATGATTGGCATATTTGATTTACTGGTAAGTCTCTAGTACAGTGCACGAGAGGTGCCCAGGGCCTGCAAATCAAATGCTATTAGTGGGCCTGCAGCACTGGTTGTGCCACCCACATAAGTAACCCTGTAAACATGTCTCAGATCTGCCACTACAGTGTCTGTATGTGCAGTTTTAAACTGGCAATTCGACTTGGCAAGTGTACCCACTTGCCAGGCCTAAACCTTCCCTTTTCTTACATGTAAGACACCCCTAGGTAGCCCCATGGGCAGGGTGCAGTGTATGTTTAAGGTAGGGCATAAACTAATGTGTTTTATATGTCCTGGCAGTGAAATACTGCCAAATTCATTTTCTCTGTTGCAAGGCCTATCTATCTCATAGGTTAACATGGGGGCTACCTTTAAATATGATTAAAGCATAGATTCCCTTTGGGAGCAGATAGCCATATGGAGTTTGGTTCTCTGAACTCACAATTTAAAAATACATATTTTAGTGAAGTTGGTTTTGAGATTGTGTGTTTGAAAGTGCCACTTTTAGAAGGTGGGCATTTTCTTGCTTAAACCATTATGTTACTTTGCCTGCTTGTGGAAACAGTCACACAAAGGGAGCTGGGGTGTAGCCTGCATATCCTGATGAGCCATCTGTGCTAGGGGGGAGGAGTGGTCACTTACACCTGAAAGGGCTGTGCCTGCCCTCACACAATTCAGTCTTCCACCCCCTGCTGTTTGTCTGGGGCCTGGCCTGGGCAAGGCAGGATCTCACAAACAAGAAAGACGTTCCCCTTGAAGTAGGCCTACTTCAAAGGCAGAATGGGCATAAGAAGAGCACTCAAACCCTTGAAAATTAGATCACTTCTGGAAATCAAGAGGATCCTCTGCCAAGGAGAAGAGCTGAAGAGCTGAGGAGAAGTGCTGCCCTGCCTGTGACTGTGCTTTGTGGAGCTATCCTGAAGTTGCTGCTTCTGCCCGTGAAAGGGGACAAAGACTGGACTTTGTTGTGCATTCCTGCTTGTGAAGAAATCTCCAAGGGCTTGACCTGAGCTTGCCTCCTGCTGTTGAAGTCTCAGGGCCATCAAAGACTTCCCCTGCCAGCACTTGGACTCTGCTGAGACTCCTGCACTGCCAAGTGGTGCCCTATCCAGTTTCTGGGCCCTTGAAAGGTGAAGCTGGCTGACCAAGACTGAAAATCCATGCACAGGCCACAGTGCGGGGAAATTTTAGACGCACCTTCCGAGATGGGCTGAGAAACGACACGCTGCCGTCTTTGCAGCTGAAATCAATGCTTCACCTGCATTGTGGTTGGAAGATTGATGCAACGCGGCTGGAGAAATGACGCACAACACCCACTGATAGAAGCTGTTAACGTCGCAACCCCACATACCTCAGTTTCCTGACACTGTGTGACTGGATTTTTGATGCAACATCGCTGAGCACGGAAAAACAATCCAAAACCTGTCTGGACCCGAGGTGCCTGTCCGGAGCAACACATCACTCTCTTGCGGGAGAAAAGAAATGACGCACCCTGACCCGACCAGAGGAGGAACGACGCACGGTCTCACTTGCGGGTGAGAAATCGACACATCGCTGGCCTTTTCCAACATGCACTCGCCTGTGTGGTGTTATTTTGAAGCTACCCAGGTATTTTTGAATGCTAACCGCATTCTCACTGTTTTCAAAAGTATTTAAGTTTAAGACTCTTTTGCTTTTTAAATTCATAACTTGACTTGTGCATGTTGTATTTTTGTCATTTTGGTCTTGTTTTGTTTAGATAAATATTCTCTATTGTTCCAAACCTGCGTTGTGTCATTTTGTAGTGTTTTTACCGAGTTACTGTGTGTGTTGGTACAAATACTTTACACCTTTCTTCTGAAGTTAATCCTGCCTGCTCGTGCCAAGCTACCAAGGGGGTGAGTGGGGTTTAACTGAGGGTGATTCTCCTTTACCCCGACTAGAGTTAGGGTCCTTGCGTGGACAGGGGGTAACCTGACTGACAACCAGAGACCCCATTTCTAGCAGTTTGCCTTGCCACACTTCTGAAAATCTACATTATTGCATAGTTTTATGAGTATTACTGTAATTCTCACAAGGTCGGAAATCTACTCTGCATCTGCTAAACTCTGAACAACTCCATTAGTCTTGGTGTACTAACAGTCATTAGGGTTTATAAACATTTCACTCAGGATCACTTAAGGGCAGATTTTCTTCTTATTCATGCAATGCAGTTTAGCAAGGCTGGTTGCTGAGCTCCATTGTATGAATGGGAGACAGTTGAAATGCATCATATGGTGCTCTTCAGCTCTCTTCCTCCTCTGGCACACTTGAGGCTGCTTAGTGCCAGCACCATGGTTCAAGGATGCCTTCATTATGGGCAGAATTGTTTTTTGTGTGGGATGGCATATCTTCCTGGAGAAAAATAATCCTTAGAGGCATATTCTTCTTTCTATGTGTGCTGCAGAAACAGCACATGAGGAAAGAGGAAATACAGAGGGGGAGTAAACATATTTTTCCTTGTTACGCCGCTCTGAGAATGGTGCAGCATTTTGTAGCATTGTCCGGTTTACCAGCTTTTGTGAATGTGCTAAAATCCATGGGTAGGTGCATTGGAATGCCTTCCCTGTGCAGGTAACACAAGCAGTGCTATGAGCTACTTTGTGTTACTTTGTATTTTCTAAACCACACACAGCCACACAAAAGTGACTTTGAATGGCTTAGTAAATACAAAAAATGATTTTGCATTGGGGCTGTGCCATAGAAGTGACACATGCAAAATCATAGCCAATCTGCCTTTTAGTCTTTTTATTTTGCAGCAAGAATGAGGGTATATGATCATTTCACTCATGATAGTTATTGTGCATTAACAAGCATTATGATAGAGGAACATGTCTTGCAGGATCATTTAATGTTCTGTTACTAACAAGCATTAGGGATCAGGAGCATTTGATAAGTGATATATGTAGGCCAGATGTACTAATTTTCTGCTGGAGTTGATGCAATACTATGTAGGCTCTGTGCGATACAATGAACTTCAAATGCTAGTACTAATCATATTTTGAACTTGAATGATATTTTATACTGAAATTGTATGCAAGAGCAGCACTATATTTGCTTTGCATCATGGAATACAATGCTCCTATCATCTATCCAAAGTGGGCATAACTGGGTGGAAATGGGGAAAACCCGATAGGTTTTCACTCAAAATCAGATCTCCTGAAGTAATGTAGCGTTGCTTTGTGGAAAAACCTCCTGCTAAATTAAACAAACAAAATACTGTGTAGTATGCCTTGTGTCAGACCTGACATCCTTGATGTGGTCTTTCTCCAAATGTTTTGCCTTCACCCATCTGAATTAGTTTTGTTTGTTTTAGGACTCTGTTCACTTTTCCACTGCCAATCAGTGCTAAAATACTGTTTCTCTCTTCCTTTAAACAAGGTATATTTGACCTGCACCTGCTTGGCATGTTTATTTTACTTATAAGGCCCTAGGAGAGTGGTACTACATGAACCGAGGGTCTATAAATTAAATGCAACTGGTGGACTTGCAGCACTCATTATGCCTTTCACTAAAGTAGCACTTCAAAACATGTCTCAGGCCTGCCATTGCACCCTCTAGTTCAGTTCTGACCACCAATTTGACATGACAAAATAAAGCCTTTCCCAGACTTAAGCCTTCTTATAAGTTACCACAAGGGTAGGTCCTAAAGACCCGTGGGCCAGGGTGCATTATATTAAAGAAGTAGGACATGTGGATGTAAGTTTTACATGTACTTGAATTAAAAACACTCCTAATTGTGTTTTCACTGCTATAAGGCCTATCTCATCCATTGGATAACATTAGTTTACTTTATTGCATTTAATAACTGCTAACATGCATTTGGAAGCAGGAAGAAATAATCATGTTTGGACTCAAATGAGTTGTAACTTAAAATCTCCTTTAAAGTTAAAGTCGGATTTTTGGTCACAATTATGAACATGCCACTTTTAGGAAGTTTGCCTTTTCTTGCCCTAACCATTTGGTGCCTGCTACCAGTGTCCTGGCAGGGGAAGGAAAGAAGTTTCCAGAGCCAGTGGAGGGGATAATGTAGGGAAGCCCCCCACTTCAAAGGCTGGTGTCAAGTATATATATTGGACCCTCAAAACACCTCTTCTGTATACTTCTGTGCCTGTGGAAGACTTTAGAAGGACTGTCCGGACTCCCAGAGGACTGCCCCATTGCTACCAGAGGACTGCTCTGCTGCTTGAAGGTCTGACTTGTTGCTTGAAGGACAACTGGAACATCTCCTTGAACCCAGAATCACCTGTGGTTACTCCAACAAAAAGAGAATAAGAAAACGTTTCACCAAAGAGTGCCCTGAGAATCAACAGAAGACTGGGGCCTACCTTTCAACAAACACTCGATCAAGGTGAATCACCTGACTTGTGATAGTTGCTCTATGTTCTTGTCCACAACAATAAATCTTGTTCAGCTGGACTTCTTGGCAAAGGCATCCCGCCTTATGGAGCCCATGTCGGCTACTGCCTGCAGCTTCATCCCACTGGAGCTTTTTAACTTCCAATAAAGCGACAAAGTCTTAAGACCAACATGCTGCCTTGCCCCGCTGAACCTTCTCAGGAACTTTTCTTCATAATTTTGACCGAAGGTAAGCTAAGACCGGGCCTTATCCACCTTGTGTATCCTACCCATGCTCCATCACTGTTGACCTGCACCACCAGTTACCTGCATTTGATGCTTTGAGCTTGTAGGTGCTAGACTTCACTAAAAAATTTAGACATTTACAACTCCAGATTTAGTGCATTGATTAAATCCCATTAATTTGGTGTCATTTTCTTTACTACGATTTGCTCTAGTTTTCAAAATTGATTTGGGATTTTTCTTGTATTGCTTTTTCACTTTATTACTGTTTGTTTGCTGCATAAATACATACATACAACATACATACAAATACATTCCCTTTAACTTAAGCCTGGCTGCTTTTCTGCCAAGCTACCAGACGGTTAAGCACAGGTTCATTTGCTGAATTTGTGGTTCTCCCTGATAAGGAGTGTTGCTGTTGCCTGAGGGGGGCTGTCACCTTCCTTAACCACTAACCCAAGTTCTTACACTTTGGCATAGCATGAATATTTTCATAAAATCACACATTTTACACTGTGCACCCTTGGAGAGTGTCTTCATGTTGAAATTGGCACTTAAGGGTGTACCTTTGGTACAAACCTTGTGCAAGGCAAAGTTCACTTGCCTGTGCGGCATTGCACTGAAACTGTCTTTTAGCTTGAGCTTGGCTACTAACATCATTGATGCACAGCTCTTATTAAATATATCACTGCATCGTTTTTCACTATTCACACTACGCACCTTCATACTCCACTGTCCTGTGTGAATTTTAGTTTATCTAGGCCTCACTTTGTAGGCAAGCTTTAGGGTGTTTGAATGTTTCACAATGAACTTTTTAATCTCTGCACACTAACAAGGATTAGAATATAGACTCATTTCAGAAGCATCACATGGCCTTTGTGTGATGATAATGATGACAGTTTTTGTGTATTTACAAGGAATTTATACAGGGTCTCTGAATCTTTGTATCGTACTAAGAAGTACACTACAGGAATATTTCAGAGAGGTCCACTAAGATTTTGTGTAGTAGCAGACTTTGGGCCTGATTTATATCTTGACAGTAATAATACTCTGTTGCAACTGTGATGGCATATCCTTACCGCCAAAATAATTGTCTGCCTGCCTAATTTATAGCAGATGATTGGTGTGACCACAGCAGAAACTATCCCATCTCCACCATGGTTAGACCTCACAAGCGGCCCAAGAAAGTAAGAGTCATCAGAAGCTGACCGCTATGTCTGCCCACCTAATTTAGATGGACTGACGTACAGGTCGGTTTTCACTGCCTGTCACAGCAGGAAAACTCTGTGGGTAATGGGCACTGAAAACTGCTCAATGCTTCTCTCTCCATGAGAGAGAACTGGGAGTAAATCTTTGTTAACTAACAACCAAAGTAAAGCAGCATTTCAAAAAAGGTTACTCAATCATTTTTACTTACAAGCTGGGTAAAAGATAAATTCATGCAGGATTGCATGGGGCTTATTTAGCTTTGGATGGGTAGGGCACCAAGTTGCTGAGGCAGGTGAGCCAAACCAAGACTGATTTGCATATCACTGGTCTCTGTCTTGAGTGGCACAGTGTGCAACTAATGGTTGACTGTTCTGAGACCCATGAAATTCATAAAGGTTGAGATTAGTCAAACTTTCCATCCATCAGTTTTTATTTTTTATTTTCCAGAATGAGACCCAGCTTCTGCCATTCCAGCTAGGGCCTATCCACTGTCTTATTAGTTCCCTGAGATGCGGACAAGGAGCTTTTGGTGAAAGTGGTTTTGCAGACATGACAAGAACATTTTGGTGATAATGCATGCTGGCTGACTACCCTGTCAAAATGACTCTTTCACTGTGTAATGTTTTATTTCAGAAAGAAATACCAATATGAGGGTTTGCTTTTGAAATCAAACAGTAAATGCCCTAGACAGTCACTGAATATTCTCTCTCAGCATCAGTGATATTTCCTGCCTTTTTCTTCCCATATTTACCATGCTTCAGATGGCAAATTTGGACAGAACAATGAATGACACCCTAAATAAGGCTGACTTTAAAAGTAAAGATTCCAGCAGCCCTCCGTTGGATGGGTTGCCAGCTACAAATTACCATCAGTGGAGTCAGCAGCGGCTCTACAATTGGAAATGTAGCAGTTGCCCACCTCTATATGTGGAGGACAAAACATATACTTGGCTGAGTAGGTATTTAGAAGGATTTGCTGATGTCCTGATTCTGCTAATCTTTAAACAACCCCTTGAACCTTCATGTACTAACAAGCATTAGGGTATTGAAACATAACATTCAGCCAGGACAGAATGGAGCCAATTAGAAAAATACATTTATGAGTACACAAAGTAGTACTCCAGGACTAATTTTTTCCATCCTCTAACATGCCTTTGTGAGTTGGTCCTGAATTATCCAACTTCCTATTAATAAAAGCTCAATCAGAGCAAAGTCCTTTATTAAATATATATAACTATTAAGCAATATTGCTATTTTCTTCCTAGTTTAAATGCGTTGAGCCAATTCACAGAGGGCATGTAGTAGTATATAAAAGAGTACTTCAGAAGTAACTAATCTATGTATTTCAAACTACCTTTGTGAATGGGTCTTTTAGTTTTTGTGCACTAACAAGCAGGTTGTAGGAGCATTTAAAATAAGCTTACATAGGGGCTTGTAAGAAATGTGGTTGATGGTTTACTGGGGAGAGAGTTATGGGCAAGTAGCAACAATAATCCTTGTCCGTGTAAAACACAAGCTAACCCGAAATTAATCTGTGCACAACCCCTTGGTAACATGGCACAGAGCTGTCAGGCTTAACTAAGAGGCAATGTGTAAGGTATGTGTGCAACACTTCAAATAGTAAAACAGTGAAAACATCATTCAAATAGACCCTACACCAGGTAAGAAAAAATAGAGCTTAATTTAATAAATGAATAAGACCAAAATGACAAATATTGAATCTGTAGAAACATAGTTCTGAGCTTTTAAAGAATAAACTGTAAATTAGCACCAACCAGGGATATCTGGTGATGCTGGAGCTGGTCAAAATTCAGGCTGACCGCAATAGAGCATGGGTTGGACACAGTCCAAGATTAGTGTTGCTGAAGGTTTACCTTCTCAAGTGTTTTGCCAATAATTATGTTCACATTGAAGAAGGTAACTGGAAGCACATAGAACATCTCTGGTGGTGGTCAGCGTGATATGAGGAGCAGGCTGGACATCATTGAAGGGCTGGCTGGAGCCTCCAGTTGGCAGTCCTCGCAGGCTGAACAATGCTTGCTGTGCAAAGAGAAGGACTTGTGGTGGCACTAGCCATGTTTCCGTGTGAACATCATGGTTCTGGTGTGAATGAGCCTGTGTGCAGTTATGAAGAGCCCAAAAGCTTGACTTATGGAGCTTGAGAGCCACACCAAGGTCCCAGGACCTGAGAGATGCCTCTTGGGGGTTAGAAACTCACTGAAGACAGGTCTAGGAGCTGTGGGGATCCTGTTATGTCCCTGATGTTTAGATCAAGAGGCCAGCAGGCTCTCCCTCTAAGTCACTCTGGGATCCTGGGTTCAAGATGGAGGTTGCAGTTCCACTTCTTCTTCCCATTCAAAGGGGCAGTGGGCAGCAGGTGAGCACAAGAGTATAGGGGCTCCTTCGGTGTAGCAGTCCAGCAGAGTGGAGGTAATTTTAGCAGTACAGCAGTCCACCTTCCTGTCAGAGCAGCCACAGGTCAATAAGTGTGATGAAGTGGTGTTGTCTGAAATGCATTTTTATACCCTGGTGCCCTGGTTCTGAAGGCGGGAGCCGCAACTAGGCAGTGGCTTTAACATGCAAGGAATTCCCTGCCTCCCCTATCTTGGCTCTAAGCTGGCTGGAGTGACAATACAGATTTCGTAGGCCCTTTATATGGACAGGACATGCCCATATTTAGGTGTAAGTGAGGCTGTGTAGAGCTATCCCCTCCCATCTTTTCCAGGATGGACCATAAAGTCACACCTAAGTTTGCATTGCGTGTGGTTCTCTGGAAGTAATACGCAAAGCCCAACTGCCAACTACACCCAACCATGTGACCAGAAATAGGCTGCAGGCACCAAAAGACCAATGCAAAAAAATGCCAACTTTCTAAAATGGCCATTTTCAGAATTGCAATTTAAAATCCGACTTCATCATGAATTAGGATTTTAAATTGTGATGCCAGAGACACCAAACTTTAAGCAATTATCCCTTCCCATTAGTAAATTACATTGCTAAAATGTAATAGGCAATCCCGATGTGATCCTATGGGAGAGATAGGCCTTCCAGTAGTGAAAAATTTACACTACCAGGACATGTACAACTTCAGAGTACATGTCCTACATTTAATTGTATTGCACTCTGCCCTCTGGGCTGTCAAGGACTTCCAATGGGTGCCATATATGTATTAAAAAGGAAGTCTTGGGCCTTGCAAAAGATTTATTTGGGAGGTCAAAAGGACAGTTAACACTGTACACAGAGCCTTTGCAATGGCAGGGCTGAGACATGTTCAAAGGACTACTAAAGTAGGTAGCACAACCAGTGCTGCAAGCCCACTAGGCCCTGTGTACACATAGCATCACTTTACTAGGGACTTATAAATAAATGAATTATAAGCCAATTCCACCACATTTTAAGGAGACAGCACAATCATGTTAGCACAGGTTAGCAGGGGTAAAGTGCACAGAGTTCTAAGGCCAATAAAAATGAATTCAGCAAAAGTAGAGGAGAAAGGAAAGAAGTTTGAGGGTGATCCTGCAGAGAGGGCCACTTTTGCGCCTTAGTATCTGTGCCTTACAAAGCATTAGGGAGTGGGCTTTGGCTTTACCCAGAGGAATATGGCGCCTATTATGCTCTTACCTCAACCTTTTGGACATTTGGGGGCATATTTTTAAGTCCTGTGCACTGCTGGTGCGTCACTTTTTCAGATGCTCCACCGGCACAGTGTGCAGACACATTTCTATGAGGCCTCACAAAGTCACTCTGCATGGCTTTACATGTCCTCGTAGATATGGTGTAAGGCAACACAGCGTAAGTCAATGCATTGCCTTACGCTGCTACAGAAAGGTATACCATTGGCGTTGTGGTGGGTGTTCCCACTCAACACCCATGGGTATTGACGCATTCCCACATTTAAAAAGAATCCATAAAACTGGGAATGCGTCAAAACTGTATGGCTAGCCAGGCCAGGTGCAACAAGGTAAAATGACTATCTCTCCTTGCTGTTTCCTCTTTCTATGTGTGCTGCTTCATGCAGCACACATAGAAAGAGGAAAGTGCATCTCTGAATTGTTTTTTGTGCAGAAAGGTGTAACTTCTTCCTGCACAAGCACAATCCTGCTGACAACGCAAGCACCCTTACACCATGGTACCTGTGCTGGCGCTAGGCAGCAATTTGTGCGCCAGTGCAAGGGGAAAGGACAGAAATGCACTGCATCTTGAAAATATCGTGCATTTCTGCCCTTTCAAATTGGTGTAGGGCAGCACAGCAGGAATACTTGCAGCGCTACCCTACGCCAATTTGTTGAAAATATGCCCCTTGATTTATTAGTCCACCTTTCAGGAAGTGCATTCATTGTAAAGCATGATGGACCATCTGAAAAGTATACAAAGTCATTGTTCTTGGATTTTGACTATAGCTGTTATAATTGGTCACAGCGCACCTCAGTAAAAACTTCAGGTATGATACAAGCATGCAAAAACTAAAAAGACATACACAGAAAAACATCCTTAAGTTTTACCAAAGTCTACTCAAACTACAAAGCCAAATGAATAAAAGCCTCCTTAAGTTTAACCCGTCTTCTCAAACCATAAAGTCTAATACATATAAACCTCCATAAGTGTGTTCCCAGTCCACGCGAACTACAAAGGCATGTGGCAATGCACAAACTGCAAATTCCATTGGATTTATTGATTCTATCGATCAGACCCCGGCCTGAGGAAATCACAGTGATGTGCCTGCCACAATGCACAAACCCAAGCAACAAAACAATGTGTGGTAAAGCACAATTCAGGGCTGTGTGGCAATGCATAATCCTAACAGGGCTAAAAACCAATGTCAAACATGTACTTTACAAGTGCAAATATCATAACTAAACATAACACTGGCAAACACGTCCACACCACCCCATAATATTCTCTCAACTGAAAATCTTTACTACTTCAAATGCCAGCTGCCCAGCACACCACTGTCAACTATCAATCTTCCAGTCACACCTGGACATCACTCACTGGCACACACCAACCAGCATCCTAGGACAGATGCAGCTGCACCAAGACTCGATATAAATGGCAGACTTTTAACTTTACATATAAAGATCAGAATACCATGAGACTGATCAGATGTTTTGTTACGTTTCAAGCTGCGTGATAGATATAAATTACAAACATCACATTAAAAGACTAGACATTTGAATGTGCATGTGTGGTTCTCAATGACGGTGTATGCTTTTAAACTGAATAGTTAAAATGAGTTACTTGATGTTAATCATTTTTTTTTTACTCTGTTCACTAACTTTTGTCCAAAATATGATAATGGGGGACAAGTAGAAGAATGAAATTTGCTCTCTTCTGCACTGACGTCTCTGATACATTGTCCAATGATTTATGATTTCTAGCAACTTAGGTTCCCTCTTGTTAGAAATGGAGTCTCTAGTTGGCAGAGGTATACACCCTTGTCCAAGAAAGAACCACAATCCTATTCAGGGTAAGTCACACACAATCAAAATTAATCTGTGCTCACCCTCTAGTAGCTTGGCACTGAGTAGTCAGTCTGAACTTAAAAGGCAATGTGTAAAGTATTTGTGCAATAAATCATGCAATAACAGTAAAAACACCACAAAAATACACCACACATTTTAGAAAAAAATGAGATGTTTACCTGAATAAATTAAGGTAAAAACGCTCAAGATGTGATAATCACAAGTTGAAATATAACTTTTGTAATGATGAGAAGGAGTCTTTAGTTCTTAAAAGCAACAATTGTCTCTTGTAAGCATAAAGTACCTGGTTTGCATCAAAACTACACGCACGAAGACCGCAGAGGAGGAGATGAGTGGGAAAAGGTAGGTGTGCATCAGTTTTCCAGGCGCACACAGATGATGCGTCTATTCTTTTTCACACGGAAAGGGCTTTGCGTCGAATGCTGGCATGCAGGCTTACATCCTCTTTTCGAGGCGGGGTCTTTTGATGCCCAGGGATGATGCATGGAAATCCAAAGGGTACGGAACAAAATCACAGCTGTTGCGTCGATCCGGTGGACGATGTGGCAGACTTTCTGCTGCATAGCTGGCACTTCGTCAATTCCTATTACAGGAAGTCGTGCTGCATCTTTCCAGCTTGGAGATGCGTTGATCCTGTGGGCTTTGCGTCAAAGTTCCAGGCGCAACGTTGACGCTCTGTCGATCTCCACTCGGGGAGCCAGGCTGCGTCATTCCGTTTCGGTGATGCGTTGGTTTTCTTACCACCGGACAGGCTGTGCATACATTCTGGCAGGTTGTTCATCAATTTTCACGTCACAAGGAGTTTCCTTGCAGAGATAAAAAAAATTTGGTTTTGAGACTTCAGGAACAGGAGGCAAGCTCAATCCAACCCCATGGAGAGCACTTCTCAGCAGAGCCAGAGGCCAGCAAGGCATCAGGGCAACAGCAAGGCAGTAGTCCTTTACACCAAAGCAGTCCAGGTGAGTCCATTGGGCAGCCAGACAGCTTCTCTTGGCAGGTTGCAGGTTCTGGTGCAGAGTGTCTGTCCCAAGAAGCATCTAATTTGGTAGGGTCAGGGACCCAGTTTATATACCCCAAAGTGCCTTTAAAGTGGGGGAGACTTCAAATTGTGGCTTTGAAGTGCACAGGGTTCTCTTTCAGTACAACCCTGTCTGCCATGGTCCCAATATGGGGATTGGCAGTCTATTGTGTGAGGGCAGGCCACTGTTCTTTGAAATGTAAGTGCCAGGCCCTCCACCCTTTCAGCCCAGGAAGACCCATTCAGTATGCCGATGTGTACAGGTGTGACTGAGAATCCTGTGTTTGTGGTTGTCTGGGTGAAATGCACAAGGGAGCTGTCAACCAGCCCAGCTCAGATGTATATTGGAGACAGGTTGTAAGGCACAGAAGGATTTGAGTGGAGAGAAATGCTCACTTTCTAAAATTAGCATTTCTAAAATAATAAAATAAAATCCAACTTCACCAATGAGCAGGATTTTCTATTACCATTCTGGCCATACTAAATATCACTTATTTACTCATTTCAGAATCTACCACTCAAACAGTATATAATGGTAGCTCTAATGTTAGCTTATGAAAGGGGCAGGACTCACAGCTGTGGAAGAGAAATTTAGGAGTTTTCCACTACCAGGACATGTAAACCACACATGCACATGCCCTGCCTTTTACCTAAATAGCACCCTGCCCTATGGGTTACCTAAGACCTACCTTAAGGGTGACTTGTATGTAGAAAAATGGGAGTTAAAGGCTTGGCAAGAAATTTTTAATGCCAAGTCGAAGTGGCAATGAAACTGTACACCCAGGCCTTGCAATGGCAGGCCTGAGACATGGTTAGGGGGCTACTTATATGGGTGGCACAACCAGTGCTGCAGGCCCACTGGTAGCATTTATTTTACAGGCCCTGGGCACATGTAGTGCACTTTACTAGGGACTTACAAGTAAATAAAATATGCCAATTGGGTATGAGCCATTGTCACTATGTTTAAAGGAGAGAGCATATGCACTTTAGCACTGATTAGCAGCGGTAAAATGTGCAGAGTCCCAAAGTCAGCAAAAATGAGGTCAGAAAAAGAGGAGGAGGGAGGCAAAACTTTGGGGATGACCAGTGCTTAATTTGTAAATAAAAAGGTGCCCATGCTCAAAGTACTCCTCTCAAACACAGGGCTGCTGCAATTAAAAGTTTGAGCACTTAATACAGAGGCAGCGTAATCCTGAAGCCATCTCGGGTCTCTTCAATCCATTTACAGCCACTCCCTGCCTCTTCAGCTCACTCTTGCAGCTCATGCTTTTCCCCTTTCCTACGCATTTTCATTTTTCTCTTCCTCTGTCTTCCCCAGGTGTCTTTTGCTCGCAGTAAATGCTTGAGACAGAAAATTAAGCACCCCCTCAAAAATAAGTGCTGGTGCTCTGCACCGGAAACAATTAAGCGCTGGGGGTGATCCTGCAGAAAGGCCATTTCTAAAACCTCTTATGAGTATGTTTGTACGCAACCCTACTAATTAGATATTTTGTGCTTGAAACCAATGTCATCTGATACGAACAAGCTAGCAGACATTTTTTTTTCTGCAGTAAATCTAAAAAGACTCAGTAGGAGATAGAAGATGTTAAATATGTATCAAACCCCTACAGCCTGTGTTGACCATATCCGTTTCAGTGACAGGTACATTATGCACCATTGTTAAAGTGTTTTATACATCAAGAGCCCTTGGTGCTGAACAAGGTTTTCATCCATTCCAACGTGTGTATTTTTCTCACGAACGTCTTACATAAATAATGAATGTGTACTTTTGCTTTGATTGATTTTTCAATTACACAATAACATCTGCAAATATCAGTTTTGAAGAAGCGGGACAGACCTGCTGTCTCTCGTATAAAAGATAAAAGTGGTAAATGTGAGGCAACTGTTAGATTTCAGAGAGCCTGCAGTCATTGACGGCTGCAGTGCTGGTTCGCTGGTTTTATCTGCAATACTACTCTAACAGTTGGTGCAGCGAATGCTTGTCCCCGGTTGAACCTCTCATTCAGTTTGCAGACTGGAGATCTGCCAAACTGATTAGACATTCTGGCACCGCTGTCTGCGAAGAGATGTGCAGAGGTTTGGAGCGAGGACTTTTTTTTTTATCTTTCAGCTCAGATACGTGCTCACGAGTGATTGACAGGAAAATGAGCGTTCAAAAGACACATCACGGTGTAATTAAACAAAGCTTTTCATTTCGCTTGCAAAAGGAGGCCTCTTTTACTTGTAATGAGGGTAGCTACACTGGAAAACATCCGTATTGGCCATTATCCACAGAGCCCCTTTGTCCTCACCTCCTTCTTTACAAGTGAGCAGAGGGGTGGGCTATCATTGGGAGGCTTAGTCCTCTCGGGTAAAGGGGAGTTTCCCAGAGCAGTAGTGCATACCAGCAGCAAAGAAAACGTTGCTAATAATTATTGCTTGAGGGTGATCATCCATGTCCAGGCTGTAGTGAATGACCCGAGGGTGAGGTTCCAATACCATCTGTGGGATCACTCTATTGATCCCGGAGGAAAGCTCCCATGGATATTTCTGCACATCCTTCATTACAGGAGGTCCTGTAGATGGACCCAGACAAAATTATTTCTAGAAGAAGGGTGCAGTTATGTCCATTGCAGGTGATGAAACGAGATCTTTTTGTCACCAGTTTGTTGGGGGGAACTTCTAGGCTGAGACTGCGGTCATCTGGAATTCAGTGAAGGAAAACGTTTGCTGCTGTCCTTCAACAAGTATACTTGGGCTTGCAACTAGTGGCAAACTGGGATCAATGGAGATATGTGGCCCAGTTTCTGTTTCCAAGCATTACAGCTTTATTCAGGTCGCTGGATCATGTGTCTGATTGTTTGTTTGCCAATCCGGTGGATTACATGTCTGCTATCTCCTTTGGATGTGGTATGGGCCACAGCTTGATCTGGAGGGGTTTGTATGGTGGCCCGTCATCGTTTGTTGTTGTGAGATGGATTTTCGGCCTCAGTTCCTATGTTGTCTGTTTTCACATGGTCCTTTTTGGTGTAGCAGTAATATGGAGTGGAGGATGGGGAAATATCACATCTTATTTTGAGGTGCAAAGTCTTTCCTCATCCATGACTGAACCTTTTTCTGAACTATATTCTACAAAGCCAAGGTCTTTTCATCAGCCCTCCTGGAGATGGTCGGGACACTTCCAGGGGAAGGTTTCAGACTGATCTGGGTAGGGCCTGGATAGAGTAGTCTTCCCATAGACCTTGCTCCTTGCTTTATGCTTGATGGCCACAGGTCTGCAGTAGGTGGGTGGATCCTAAAAGTGACTGACATCTGCTTCAGACACTTGGATGTTGTGTGCTCTCAGGAGTCTTAGGCCTGTTGCCTGGCCTCAAGGTGGCACCTGGGGTATTAACAACCATGATGGCGCCTTGGTGGATTCTGTTCACCTGCTAGGAGTCCCACTCTGGTGCTTGGACAATTGGCTTCTGCATGTTCCCACAGAGTCCCTGCTCCTTCATGGTGTGATTTTGGTCTTTTCTGATTTGGGCTGATCTGGTCCCTTCTGAGTGGTGCTCGTTAGCTCCTTCCGGGGATCTGATTTATAGGGGCCAAGCTCTCCATGGTTTTGTACGGGATTTTCCTCCCGCCTTTTATGGCAGCACTATTGAGGTCTTTAGACTTGGGAACAATGGGTTTCCAATTCCTTTTCTGTTCGTCATTGGATTAGTTGGCTGGGCCACATGACAGTGGCTGTTTTTTTCTGGTTCCTCTTGGCTCAGTTTTTTCTTAGTCCTCTGTGGTCCCTTCTTCATTTGTTTAGGGCCTGATGTCAGTCTGGTACCTGTGTTGGCGTGGGTCATTGAGCTCCTGTGGTGGTGGCCTCTCTTGGGTGCTCTCTCTCTCCACAAGCATGGCACTCCAGCTACTGCTTGTTCCATTGTCAGGAGAGCTGCATTGGGGGATGCGTTGCTACAGGCATGATGGTTCCTGAAGATGGGCATGCGCTCCTCCAATTGCTGGCACTCAATATTGTTTGCTGGGTTCTGTGGGGGTACTGGCACTCTGGTGGTTCACTTAGGCAACCTAGTTATGTTGACCTACCTGAGCAGTCTGGTGGGGGTGCTCTGGTCTTGTTCCTTGGATACTGTTTTCGGTTGGGGGAGGTTCACTTTCGATATCTTGGGTAGTCCACCTCAGAGGAATAGACAATGGGTTGGCGGATCCTCTCACCGAATTCTCCTCACCATCCTGGGAATTGTCTCTTCCAAGGACTGTTTTTCTTACACTGGGCAGGAGGTTTGGTGTGCCCTTTCTAAACGTCTTTGCTTCCTGACTCCATGAGCTAGTTCCCTGGTTCTGTTTTTGCAGTCAGCAGGAGAGGGGATCTGGGAGGGGGGTGGAATGCAATCACTTTTCCATGGTCAGATCAACTTTTTTCACTGGTTCCTCTCCCTTCCTAGTTGCTTTAGAGTTGGTTAGGGGGTTCAAGAGTATTGGTGGGGATTGTGTCTTTTTGGCCCTGGCACTCATGATTCGCCATGCTCCAGTTTTTTGGAGATCCAGTGTCCATGGATGATTCCTTGGTCTCCTTCCTCTGTCAGGTCATCCTGGTTCTAATCCTTGCAGGGGCTGCGTATCTTTGTTTGGTTGTTGGTTGGTGGCGGTTCCTAAGTAAAGGACTGCCCCAACTTTGGCTTCGCCTGTTCAGCGGAACTGGGGAACCCACTCCTTTGGTTTCTTTTGAGATGGCTGTGGGCTGATTTTCAACATTGGTGTACACCTCTCCAGCTGTCACCATTTGACTGTCACATGTCTGATGTTCTGCTGTTTTGTTTGGGAAGGAATTGAGGAATACCTGGCAGTTTCTGCCCTGCTAGCCCAGTGGGCGGCTGTTAGGGATTTTAGGTCCTCTTGGGGTTCCTTGGCTGCTGTGGAAGTTTTGGTGCAGTTGTTGCATAGCTTTCTCTTTTCCACCCTCTGATGATGCCTTTGTTTCCTTTGCAGGCTTTGCCTTTGTGCTCCTTGGTTTCTCCTCCCTTTGCTCCCTTGGAGACGGAGGGTGTTCGGCTTCTTGCTGTCAATGTTGTGTTTCTAGGGGCCATACCTTTTGCCTGCCACATTGGGGAATTGCAGACTTTCTCTGCTTCGGAAACTTTTTCTGTCCTTTTGAATGTTATTCTGGTTATTTGTTTATGCCGAACATGGTGTCCCCTTTTCTTTGGTTCAGGGGAGTATTCTTTTGGCTCTCTGGGCTGGACCTGGTTCTTCCTTAGAGTTCCAGTTCTTTTGTTGGTTGTCAAATGAGTTTGAAGGGCTTTCCGGATAGGCGTTACTTTTCTTGCCTGGCAGACTCTTTTTTTGTTCCTTTTCGAGCCTCCTCTTGGGGTGTTCCAACTTTCTCTTTGTCCTTCAGTAGGTGGATAACACAGAAATGGCTTGTGTGCTGGATACATTTTCAGTTGGAGTGTTTTGCCTTCTGCCATGTTCTGGTTTGCTTGGGTTCATTTTCAAACACAGTTTATTTTTCAAGATCAGAAAGCACAGAATCAACTGTTTTAACATCTCAATCATCAGAAACAACCCAAGGTGTAAAATGGAATTCATGGAACAGTTTAAAACATATGGTATCTGTATTATTTCAGTAGGGTCAGTATATCATATGGAACTTTATCTCAGTCAATCCCTTCAGGACCTAGAACAGCAGAAATGTTCTCAAACAAGTCTCCGTTCACTTTTTGGGAAAACAAATGGTCTCTAGGCTCCATACAAGTGATGGCTCCAACTACGACCTGAGCCTAATACCCTAGCTATTAAGGATTGCTTTAAGTCTAGCTTTTTTTCTCAACAACTGAATTGCCCTGAGGATGGTATGGAGAAGAATAATGCATTGTAGCACCCATCATTCCCATGGCACCCGTTTATGCCCTAGAGGCAAAAGTAGGGCTCTAGTCCAAAAGGAATGCTGCTACCGCATATGTCCCGATAAAGACTTGCGAATCTTAAATAACAGAGGGAGCTTTAGCCGATCAACATGTGCACACCAATAGGAATCTGGAAAAAGAATCTCCTACTAGTATAATGTACTTGTATGCACCATCTGAATTTAGAGAACCACAAAGTTTCAGGTACACACATTACATAGGCTTGTTTGATATTCAGAGGGGTGTGTGCGGTGGGCATTTGATGGTGGAACCTTTTATTTGTTGACAGACGTCACAGCTAAGGAAATACTGTTTGGCCTGTTTCTATAGACCTTGATACCAATGACATTTCTGTAAAAAGGGAAGTGGTAGCTGCCACACCACCATGAGCAGAAGCAGCACCTTTCTGAGCTGCTTTGATCAGTTCTAGCCTACGATCTTGGTTAGGGATCACATGATCACCCAAGCCGTTATAGTTACAAAGGCAATGTTTTGGATACTTACGTGGTTGGAATATTTTTTGGGGTACTTCTAGTAAAGGCTTACTGTCAACTGAAGCACTGACAGCAGCCAGAATGTCATCATCCACCCCGTGTGAGAACTAGTTGCTGTAGCAACAGCTGCTTTAGCAACTGCAGATTTTGTGTCTTCATCAGCCAGTGAATTCCCTACAATGTGTGTTCCAACACATTAGTGGCCCAGTGTATGTATTATACGGGCCTGTGGCAGTTTGTCCTGAATCTCTACAATTTTCCCCTTCAAAATTGTGGTTTATGGTGTGAGAGAGATCTAATTTTATTAATATATCAGCGGCATAGAAGTTAGCATATGGTGAATAATTAACGTACATTTAAAGGCTTAACAGAGAAAACAGCACATAAATGTAAATTGTACCGATTTGAAATATGGTGGACCTTGTGGCCGCCATTCGTATTTGACATTGTGTATTAACATGAAAGGTATTTTTGCATATATATTAAATGAAGTATTAATATGAATTAACATAAAGAGTGTTTTGTTAGGGTGAGTATTACAATGAAAGTATTAAATGAACATGAACTAATTGTACTTACATTGATTTAAATGGATTTTAATAATGTGAGTTACATGTGTGCAGAAAAAATAAATGCATGTTTAAACTGTTCTAACATATAAATAATGTTTCTAATAAAATAATTTGCTTTGCAGATTTGACTTAAATTGTAAGGTGCTCAATAGGTTTTATACATGTATAAATTAATTAATTAATTAATTGGTATTCATGCTTTCTTAGCTTGACTAGCTCTGAAAGATAATTTTTTTAGCAGTAGAGGAAATTGATTTGCTTATTCTGTTTCCTCTGGCCTGAATTCTTTCCCTAGGAAGCAGACGCAATATTAAATGCCCTATTGTATAGAGGGCAAAAAACATCTTTCAGTATTAACTATATAACAATATTTGTTTGTGCTGTCGAACACGACAGGAAACTTGTAGTTTCCATGTGAGAAATCGTTTAGTTTATTTTGTGTATCGTGAGAAAGGATTTTGAATTAGCAAACAACTAGAAAATGTAATATTTTGTTGGAAATATGTGAAATCATTGAAATGACAATGCACTTTTGCTGAGAAAATCCGGAATAGTTGCAAATGTGATGGTGCCATTGACAGCCAAACGGTGCTGAATCTTCTGGGTAAGATGAGCCTACCTGAAGGACCAATCAACAAACCATAGATATTTCTAATTAGTGAGGAACTTTGAAACTTTAAGTTTGTCTACTCATGCTTCGAGTCTACTACGAGTCTGTCAGAGTCTGCGGATGCTTGAGAAAGGCTGCTGCTGTCATTTCCACCTCCTCTCCATCTCAAAATCTTCTGCCATATTTAAACTTTGTAGTATGATTTTCTTCTAGTCTTAATTGCCCCAGTAGTTTATGCTGTTCATGTATGCACAACTAATTCTGAACTGCTGACTTGTCCTATATACAGACCGTGATCTGCACCATCCTGATGCTAATGTCTACTGATGTCAGGAAATGGTTAGGTCCGGGCAGAGTTCACGTATTCATACTACGTGGAACTCTGCGAAGTGGTAAAAAAAGTCTGGGAATCTCTGGAAGTGCACAGAGTTTCTTGATGCACACGTTCACATGCCATTTTACGTCACTGGCAATGTGAAGTGCTTTCTCGTGCTGGAAAGTCTCACATGAATGGCACCACGCGGTTTGCATGGGTGCAGCTATCTTGATTTTTGATTCTGTTATGGTGTTGGGGCCTACTTTTAATCACTTATATTGTCTTACATCCTACAGCTATAAAACCTTTTCCCCCTCATATTTTATGTATTATCTTACCTTTTTCTGTCTGTGTTTTTATATTTATGCTTTTTTATGTTTTTGTGTCTTCTGTGACTCTTGTACTTTTTAAAACTTTTTGCTTTACTTTCTTATTTTTTACGTTCTATCTCTCGTTTTCCTTTCTTCTATCTCCCTCTCCCCCTGTGCCCAGTGCCACCGCAGAGCAGGGGAGTGGCAGTGATAGGACCCCTCAAACCACCACCGGCAGCCGCCTTCCTTGCAGGCAGCAGCACCATGAGTGGGTGCAGCCCCATGCCATTTTTTCTGAAATGCAGGTGCAAGCCCTAGTTTTTTATGTGCAGCTCTACCTCCCCTCCACCCTGGCAGTAGGTGGCAGATCCAGGAGCGGACTTTGGAATTACCAACAGCGCTGGGAGAGGTTGCACCATGCTGTGTGCCAGAGCTCTGGGGTCCAGTGCACCTAACAACAGTTGACACACCGGTAGGCCGACATCCTAGATCGGAAGACAGGCCTGCTTGACCTCCTAAGCATGGAGGTTGCAGGGCTCTGTGAGCAATATTGAATT
This sequence comes from Pleurodeles waltl, assembly GCF_031143425.1. Classification (NCBI taxonomy): domain Eukaryota; kingdom Metazoa; phylum Chordata; class Amphibia; order Caudata; family Salamandridae; genus Pleurodeles; species Pleurodeles waltl. The sequence goes on along the minus strand of NC_090442.1, from coordinate 929,384,894 downwards.
TTTAGATGTGTTCTATGCAAATATTTGTTCCCAAATAGCAAACATGCTGCTTATATGCAGTTAAGTTAACTTTATGTTACAAACATTATGTGATCATCATTTAGACAGGTACTCAGCGCTACTTGATCGTACTTGTTGTTGGCTGTTGCTTGGGCTGAATATTTAGGAAGTAATGCAGAGACTCCTACTGTGCCCTGTTCAGTCATTAGGAGAGTGAATAGAGGGTGATAGTTATTACTATTAGTGAGGTAGGACGTTCTCTCACTTCTCTGTGCCTTTATTTTTTGTAGCTCGTACTGCGTTTGCCTTTTCCTGCCAAAACAATGTTTATTGAGAGATTGTTATTAACTGTTCCATTAATCTTATTTATTTTTTATTTCTTTACTTCATACATCATTCAACATCCAGGGCCAAGAAGAGGGCTAGTCAGGTGGGTGAGGGAGCTGGAGGTGCCCCCTCCACTATTGCCATGGCAGATGGCTCTGCTGGACGCCAGTAAGTCCTCCTGTAATATTTATTTCCCTAACTTTTACTGCTCCACATTTAGAATTATTTTGTAAATTTTTACTGTGACCTTCTCCTAATTTTCTTCCAACTCCTCTCCGATGTATCTATTCCCAAACGTTTCTTATCCGTGCATTATCCTATTCACTTATTTTCTATATTTCAAGTTTCTGTATTTTACTTCAACTGTCTGTACTGGTCTGTCTGGAGCTTCCATTCTTCTGCTTGTCTTCTCCCCTGATCTATCTTTTGGCTTGGTGGTACCATAATGCTCAGACAACCCATGTACTCTACTGTGAAGATTGCATGCCCAAGTAAGGTATTCTATGCATGTTTGTTAAGAAGGCTTTTTTTTTTCTTGTTCCAGCTCAATCAGTAAAAAATACATGTTCATGTAATTGGACCCTCCAATATTGGGGAGGTCTTATTATTATTATAGTATACCAGCAGTTGATGACCGAGCACCATGACTGGAAGTATGAGGTGGACAGCCCCATTGCATTTGCCAACCAAGACCATATGTCCTTCATTGACCAATTTTTTCACCCTTTTATTTCTCTTCAAAAACTCAGAATCATCAATAGCTTTGCCCCTTCATTACAAAAAGTTTTTGTTTGGCTTGACTTCCTGGTTTTTAAAAAAACAATAAGGGAAGGTGTATCTGCCTTCTAAAAAATTTGATTTTCTAGCTGCACCGACCACCAGTGCTGGGGCCAGCAGCGAGAGAACCAGCAATTGAAGGAGGAGTCTCGGCTACGGCAGTGGCAGGCGGTGGTAGTCATATTGTTTGCTTATTGACAATTAGCAACATACTCACTGCAAGGGTGTACTAGTGTTGGCTTACTTGTGAACACCCTGTTTTAGCAAATACAGTGGGCCTTGAGTATTTATGGCCTCTTCTATTTGCAACTCAGCAGACAAAGGTTCATAAGCAACTTTAACTATGATGGGTTTATGGAAAAGTGAAAGAAGGATGGACGGAGAAAGGATATCTGAAATATAATATGAGTGAAAGGATGTGTGCAGAAAGGGTGCATAATTATGTAAGTGGGTGATAGGATGCATGGGTGTGTGAAGGATCAATGAAAGGGTATACAGGTGGAAGGATGCATCTCTAGGTGGATGAAAAGTTATGGGTGAAAGGATGCCTACCTGGATGGGTGAAAGGAATCCTGGGGTGCATTCGATCTTGGATGGATGAATGGGTGAAAGGATGCATGGGTGGGTATTGGGTAAATGGATGTTGGTGACTGGTTCATTAGGAGCCATGTTTGGAATTTGGATGGATATAGATGGTTTTCAATGGTGAAAGATTGGATGGGAGAATATAAAGCTTAAATGATGTGTATCAAATCCAAGGGTGAAGAATAAAAATACTAGAACAATGCAATGATGAATGGATACTTGCTTGGAATGAAGAAACAAGGGAGCTCTTCTAGATAGGAGTGTTCTTCTCACCTACTTGCTTGGAATGGTAAAGCTTTGATTCAAAGGGTTGGGGGTGGAATTTCTGACTATTCCCTTGACTCACAGTGTTTTTAAGCGAGGCAGATTACATATTTTCCATCATCATTAATCATCACCTCCCTCTCTCTCTGGCATTTCACCAGCACCACCCATGATGACCTAACAGCTGCATGGTTCACTTCAGCAACATAGACACTGCAGTGTTGGCTGTGCAATGTGCATCTGCTTAAATTAAGTTAATGTGTCATTTATTTACAAACTGTTCAATGCATGGCAATGCAAAAACAAGGTTTGCTTCCCTTCCCTTCCAGTGCCTACTCAATCACTTTCTAGTACTTCACTCCTATAATCTTTCTTAAGTTCTGTCCCTGCCTTTCAAAAACTTTGAAAAATCCATTCTTTGCTTATGCCACATTTTTCTAGCCTACTGATACATTTCATTATGGCTTCCATAACGGATTTATGTCTCTTCAGATTTTTCCCTTTCACCATTTGCCAACCAAAGTGACTCACTACTAGCCAAACCTTAGGCTCAGGATGATGGTGATTAGTAAAGAGTCTATTCTAACGTCCCATCCTAATCCCCTCCTACTTACATTGCAGGAGAGTAAACTAAGATTCCTTTCCTTACTACCAACCAAATGTATTTTGTTGGAAAAAAGTAATTACCAAGTGTGGTGGAGGAGGGTGAGGCCAGGGAGTAAAGTGGGGCTAAGTAGGTGCCTTGACTTTTGCAGATGGGATAGTTTGTGACGAGCCTGCCAAATACAATCTGTATATCCCATTCCTTAACCCTTTCCCTATACTGCAGTGCATTGCTTTTCCCACTGGCTACTTACGACAAATAGGATGTCAGCATGTTTGATTGATTTTATAGTACGTGATATGTATCATTCATAGTATTCATCTGCTTTGTATTCAGGGTAAAATTGAAAAGCATTTTAGAGAAAAGCAGGGCCATTGGAATAAGATAAGTGTCTATTACAGCTGCCCCTAAAGCAGACAGTAGCAAAGTATAACTACCGAGTACAACTAGGGCGCCAGCTGAGCTAATATGTCTCTATTAATTTAGCACAACACGAGAAGAAGAATACTTGTACTCCAGACTCTCAGTCTCAACGCTGGAGCCGCAATCTGCTGACAGCCCCCCATCACCTTTCCATCACCACGGCCCCGCTTATCATTGTTGCATCCTGCAGAGTCTGGCATTGATAGAAGTCAGGCAGGCACATATGAAGGGGCTCCTGAAACAGCTCCTGGCCCGCTGTTAGTGTCCTCTTCTGCTTTTTTTTATCCTTTGCTTTGGTGGGTGGGTTGCTGGTTGAGGAGACAGTGGGAAAGTGGGCGTTTGGGACATGGATCGTTGGACTTTTCTTTTTATCATGGACAGTGGAGTTTTTTTGGCCATTGGTTAGAGACAGGGAGATGTGTTTTGGGAGAGGGGTAGGCCAGTTGTGGTTGGAAATGGGGGGTTTATTTTCTTATTGTTAGGATTAATGTGTAGGGTTAATAAAAATGTATTCAATGCTATTTGTCCTCAAATCTTTTTGGGGGTCTTTTAGTTTGCATAGCTGCCTTTTAGCGCAGCATGTTTTTAAAATCTGCTGCTAGTCTTTAGCAATTAGTTATGTGGTTAGGTACCCTTGACCTACTCCTCTCCTAGTCTCTGCACTGCAGTCTGCAACTATATTGACCCAGAAGGAATGGGGAGAGAGATTTGCCATTGCCTATTATATTGCCTAAAAGTCTAACAATGCTCCATAGTTCTCTTACCTGAATAGATGAAGCAAGGGCTGCATGGTTTCCTAAGGTGCCATTGTGGTGGTAGTATTAGCATGCTTGTGCACTAACAGTGTAGGCATCAGAAGAAAGGTTCCCGCTCCCACCTAGGTGAGCTCAAATGAAGATCCTGCACACTGAGTTGGTGTTGCTTCCACCACATCTACCCCTCCAAGTGTGTAATTAACTAATGGTGTAAATTATTAAGTCACACCTCAATAACTCACAGAGCCCAGGGGAAGATGGTTATGGATTTGATGAATGGATGAGAAAGAGGATTTGGGTAAAAGTGTGACAAAAAGACAATATTAATCTGGGCACTGACCAGCAGCCTGTTGTGGGAGGAATATAAATGAATCAGTATGACACATTTAACTTAAATGGATAGCAAAAATTCCGTCAGACCTAGGGAGACCCAGGTTATTATAGTATTTATCTAAATGTTCTGTCACTTAGGTGTGCAAAACAGTAAATATAAATATTGTTGGAGTGAAGCTAACATGTACAGTTCTAAAAACATTATCAAAAGCAAAATGGTAATAGTCTCTATTGCCAATTACTTACCTGTTCCAATCAAGCACAGTAGTAGATTGCTGATCCTCTTTGATTCACAAAATGAAACACACATTGGCCAGTAAGTTGTAAATCAAATATCTGGGGCAGTCATGCTAGAGGATAAAAGAAAGGGTAGGCATGGGATGGAGGCAGGCATTGACTCTCCAATATCCTTGAAGGGATTTGGAGGGGATTCTTCACTACACACCGGTCCAACTCTAATCTGGCTATACCTGTGTCTAAAACAGTGGTGGTTCATTAGTCAGTGAGACAGAAGCAAACAAAATAATAATGTTCCCCCAGCTAGCTATATCCTTTTTTTATTTTATTTTTTTCAAAGTAGTTCATCAATAGAAAGTTCTACGGTGGCCGAGGTCTACTCAGTAGTCAGAGAAGTAGAGTTCATACTCAAACTCAAGTGGTTCGCACAGAACTTGGTCAGCTAATACACTACCATGACCTGAGTCCGACCAATCACCTTCATCCTCTTCCTGTTGCACTTCCGGTGCGCTGAAATTCAGGGTTATGACGTGCTGATTCATTTTGATCATGGTCAATCTCTTAATATTTGTTCGGGCGAGAAACTGGTCCTTCTCACTGTGACAACTACACCAGCTGCACTGAACACATGCTCAGCAGACACAATGGCCACAGGGAAAGTCAGATACTTTATTGCGAGCCTGCTGAGCACTGGCTGTTGGCGCCTCATCCCATACTAATACACCAATTGGTTTTGATCTAGATAGACCTCTGCTAGGTCATTTAGGTAGGCCTGGACCATCCTCTCAATAGTCATTGGGACTCCATCTTTCTCAACCTCTTTTTCCTTTACCATTTTTGGGCTGCTGCTTCTGTTCCTGTGGTTGCTGCTGGTATTGGTTTTGGCTGCTGTGCACCAACAGCAGTGTCTGCAGGCTCTATGGAAGTTGTAGGCTGCCTACCAGAACTTCTGCTAATTAGTTGGCCTCTAATTCCCAGCTGTTCTTTTTCTGAATCTGAAAAAGGAATGAAAGCATCCAGTAATTGTTTGTACCGTGGGTCAAGAATTGTGGCACAGATGTAATGTTTAGATGACACAATGGCCCTCATTGCAACCCTGGCAGTCGGTGTTAAAGCGGCAGTAATACCGCCAACAGGCCGGCGGTAAAAAAAATGGGATCACGACCACGGTGGAAACTTTCAACACAGACAGCCATTTTAACACTCAGACCGCCACGGCAGTAGCAACAAACACTGCAGCAGTAATCACCAACAGACAGGCAGAAGACAATGTACCGCCCTCCCATCACAACCTGTCATCCGACAACTTTTCCCGGGCAGTACTAACGCCATCAAAAGCACGGCAGAAACAGAACACAGAAGGCAAACCACTCACCTTTCAACACTCAACAAAGAACCAGGACACAAGGAGCCCAAGTTACAGGTCCTGCCCATGATGGTCTATCTCCTCACCTACCAAGAATACGAAAGATGGTGGTGACGACCACAGTGAGTACTGCACCTAGTACAGTGGGGAGAGGAAAAAGAAAGGGACACACACACGCAACACACAACAACCCCACCCTCACCCTCACCCACAACACCATACACACAAACACATGCATCAACATTACATTTACACCCCGTAACCCCCTGGAAGAACACAAGGACAAAAGGAATTGAGTCAAATCAGTGATATATTAGAAATAAGCAGATATATGTAACAAATCGAAAAAGAGTATTTACAAAAATATACAATATGTACATAAAGCCGTACATTGTCCCTTTGAAATGTCCGTGGGCCACTGGGCCAAAAATCATGGGTCAACCCCACACTTGACTCCTGCCTCAATACGGAGAGAACACTTCAGGGGCATCGGGTCGAAAACACACAGGCACCTCAGGGGAACAGGGAAGCAGGGGGCACCTCAGCTGGAAGATGGTAAAATGCCACTGATCCTGGAGGGGGCTCCATGCCCAAAGCAATGTCCTGGGGAGAGCAAAGACACAGTCTCTCAAGTGGGTGGTTTGCCCACTGTTTGGTCCTGGGAGTGCAAAGCCACAGTCTCTCAAGTGGGTGGTTTGCCCACTGCTTGCTCCTGGGGAGTGCAAAGCCACAGTCTCTCAAGTGGGTGGTTTGCCCACTGCTTGGTCCTGGGGAGTGCAAGGCCACAGTCTCTTAAGTGGATGGTTTCTCCACTGGTTCTGGAGGGGGCCTTGTGCTCAGTGTGCTTCATCCTGCCAAGAATAGGGTGAGTGGATACTTTTCTCCACTGGTTCTAGAGGGGGCCTTGTGCCCAGTGATGCATCACTTGGGGTTTGGCAGCTTTTTAGACACACTGGGGAGGGTAGAGGGAGAGGGTTTGGGCTTGGAGGAAGAGGGAGTGGTTGTAGGAGGTGTCTGTCTGCTGAGTTTGGGTGAGGGTGCATGGGCTGGATGCTGTTGTGAGGTGGATGGCTGTTGGGTGGGTGCGTGCTTGCGTTTGTGTACTTTGGGAGGAGGGGGTCACAGACACACTGGGAGAGGACACAGGGGATGTGTGGATGGGTGTTGGGGTGGTGACTGCCAGTGAGTGGTGTGTTGTGATGGGCGTGCTGGTGATGGAGGGAGGTGGACGAGGAGGAGGAGAGGAACACAGTGGAGGCAGTGGATGTTGGTGTGTCTGCATGGGGATGGTGCTTGTGTGAGTGCCTGTGGGATGATGTGTGGTGCTTGTGTTTGCTTGAGCCACTTCTGTGTGTTGATTTGGGTGAATGCTTTTCTGAAGGTGTGCTTGAGAAAGGCTGGGGTTGAGGGGTTTGGGACTGGGTAGAGGAAGTTGGAGGGGGAGGCTAGACACAGGTACAAGGGCTGCCATCAGTGTTGAGGCCAGAGCCTGAAATGCTCTCTGCTGGGCTGCCACACCAGAGTGAATGCCCTCCAGGTATGCATTTGTTTGTTGCAAATGCCCCTCGACACCCTGGATGGCATTCAGAATGTTTTACTGCCCAACAGTGAGGGATCTCAGGAGGTCAATAGCCTCCTCACTGAGGGCAGTGGGGCTGACAGGGGCAGGGCCTGAGGTGCCTGGGGCAAAGGAGATGCCCACCCTCCTGGGTGAGCGGGCTCCGGAAGCACGCTGAGGGGCTGCTGGGAGGGCCGTGCTGATAGGGGGGTGGCGGCTGTACCTGTTGTTGGGGTGGGCACAGAGGTGTCCGCCACCACCAGGGAGCTTCCATCGGATGAGGAGTCGCTGTCTGTGGTCTCGCCCTCCTTCCCACTGGTGCCTTTACTCTCAGTGGATTCGGCCTCCAGGCCCATGTGGGATGCAACTCCCTCCGTTGCTGGTGCCTCTGCTCCTCTGCCAGATAATGCTAATGCACACAATGACAAGGTGACAAAACAAAAAGGAGGGGGAGAGACAGAGGATACACTTGGTCAATGCCAGGAACACCACTTCCGTTGGCGTACACAACACACAGGGAGCAGCCCTTTGCACTCAGCCATGCACTACCAGTTACAGTGCTAGTCACCAGCCCATGGGCTACAATACCTAACGTCATTAGCTGCACACCTGAAACTCACAGGATCCTGCCCAGTAGTAGATGCCCACTAACACTATTGAGGTAGGAGTGCTTCAGAGCCTGCCCAACGAGGGACCTACCCTGCCATCTTCGCCCTGGCCTAGGGGCTCCCATAGCCCACATCCCCCACCCAGGTACCTCTTAACATGTGCAAAGTCAGGATTAACAATCTGTCTCACCCCCTTGTGGCTGCTGTGATACTTTCAAGCGCCCATCCAACTCTGGATAGGACACCGCCAGGATGTGGAACATCAGAGGGGTCATGGTGAGACAGGCACCCCTTCCTCGTTGGGAGGCCAGCCCCAGCTGGACCTCCGCCATCTTCTTTGCCCAGTGGTGCATGTCCTCCCACCTTTTGTGGCAGTGGGTGCTCTGCCTGTCAAAGACCCCCAGGGTCCGCACGTCCTTGGCGATGACTCGCCAAATACCCTTTTTCTGGTGGGTGCTGGCCTGCATGGAAAAGACAGCAGAAAAGGGAATTAGTCAACTGTCCAGACTGTCACAGTAATGGCCCACCATATCCATCCCATCCCCTGACACACATACATTGACCACCTTACATGCAGCACTCTGGCAAGGACGCCTCTACACTTAATTTCCACTTGTCCCTCCTCACAGGTCAGGCAGCCACCATTTCAGGGGGGCACAGGGCATGGCACCTAACTGCGTCACAGCAGACATTGGCACAGCAACTGATTGTCGGATTCACATCTTGTTTCTGTAAAGTAAACAAATCATCATTAGTGCAATAGATGTGTGAATATGACCTTCTGTTCTCCGTTTTCTTCCATAGGCTTCAACCGCTGAGGCTGAATATAAGATGGTGGCATCCTCCGGTGCCCAGGCCCCTGGTGGACCTTGCGAGAATGGAGGACAGTCACATTATCATAACCTACAGACTTGATCGTGCCACAATCCAAGAACTGCGTGCCCAATTGGAGCCAGACCTGATGTCAGCTATCTGCCAGCCCACAGGTATCCCCCTCTCTAGTGCAGGTCCTGTCACTGCTCCATTTCCTGGCTAGTGGTTCCTTCCAAACAACAGTGGCCGTGGCATCAGGGATGTCCCAGCCAATGTTCTCCAACGTGTTGACCAGAGTGTTGTCACTCCTGCTGAAACACATGTGCAGCTACATTGTGTTCCCCCAGGTGGAGGACTGGCCACAATGAAAGCTGACTTTTATGCCCTGGGACATATCCCCAACATCATTGGTGCCATTGATGGTACACATGCAGCATTAGTTCTCCATCCCCCCGGAGAAATGAACAAATTTTCAGGTATAGAAAAAGGTATCACTCTATGAATGTGCAGATGGTGTGTTTGGTGGAGCAGTACATCTTCCATGTGAATGCCAAATATCCTGGCTCTGTGCATGACACCTTGAGGAATAGCAGCATCCCATATGTGATGGCTCAACTCCAGAGGCACCCGGTGTGGCTAATAGTTGAGCCCAAGGTCCCCACACACTATGAGTAGGTCTCTGGGGTTGTCCCTAAGGGTTAGTGTGTGTCTAACAGTTGTCCCTTGATATTTTCAAATGACTCTGGTTACCCCAACCTCTCATGGCTACTGACCCCAGTGACAAATGCCAGGACAAGGGCAGAGGAATGTTACAATGAGGCACATGGGCATACAAGGAGGATTATTGAAAGGACCTTCGGCCTCCTGAAGGCTAGGTTCCGGTGCCTCCATCTGACAGGTGGATCCCTGTACTACTCACCCAAGAAGGCCAGATCATTGTTGCATATTGCATGTTGCACAACCTGGCCTTGCAACGCCAGGTACCTTTTTGGCAGGAGGATGAGGCTGGAGATGATGTTGTGGCAGCGGTGGAGCCTGTGGACAGTGAGGAACAGGAGGCAGAGGAAGAAGATGTTGACAACAGAAGCAATATAATTCTGCAGTACTTCCAATGACACACATGTAAGACACTGTAACTTCACTTTACTTTTCAGTTTTCTGTTAGACATTGTACATGGCAGCCTGTTTCCCTATGACTATGGCCACTGACAGTACCGTTTGGCATCTCTACTATCAGATCTCTGGGCCCCACTCTGGCTCCTGCTATGTGTACTGCTGCCCACCAAAGGTCATTCCAAAGTATATTTCACTGTACATTTGAGTTGCAATACTTTGATAATGTTGTAGTAATACATATGTGAATCATTTGACAGACTCCAGATTAGTATTTGTTTCAAGGGTGTTTATTTAAGTTCTCATAAGTAGAGGGGGATGTGCACTGGGCTGGGCTGATGTTGGAGGAAAGTCCACAGTAGAATCCAGTCTCTTTGTATCACAGGTGCATTGTCCAATGGGGCATAGGAAGGGGAGGAATGGCAGTTCAAGATGGACAGGTGACAGAGTGGGACAGAAGAGTGACAATCAGTAGAATCTTATTTCCTGGCGGGGGTCTTGGCAATGTTCTCTGGCTTCTTCCTCGATCGCAGGGACCATTTGCGGGGTGGTTCTCCTGCTGCAGGGTGTCGGGTGCTGGTGTCCTGTTGTTCCTGAGGTGGGGCCTCCTGTCCACTAGCGCAGGTGGAGGTGAAAGACAGTTCATCGGTTTGGCTAGTGTCAGGGGCCCGTTGGTGTGCCACTGCCTCCCTCATGGTCTTTCCCATGTCAGCCAGCTCCCCTGCAATGGTGACCAGGATGGTGTAGATGTTTTTTATGTCATCCCTGATCCCCAGGTACTGTCCCTCCTGCAGCCGCTGGGTCTCCTGCAACTTGGCCAGTATCTAGCCCCTTGTCTCCTGGGAATGGTGATATGCTCCCAGAATCTTGGAGAGTGCCTCATGGAGAGTGGGTTCCCCGGGCCTGTCCTCCCCCTGTCGCACAGCAGTCCTCCTAGCTTCCCTGTTGTCCCGTGCCTCTGTCCCCTGAACCGTGTGCCCACTGCCACTGACCCCAGGTCCCTGATCGTGTTTGTAGGGTTGCCTGGGGTCCCTGTAGTGGTGGACAAACTGCTGATTGACATGTCCTGGGGATAGAGGGATGGGACCGCTGGGTGGGTGCTGTGCTGCTGTTTCCTGAGGGGGGAGGCTCTGTGGTGGGTTGGTACTGTGGCAGGGGGAACCGACTGTCCAGAGGTCCCGGATGGACCAGGTTGGTCATCCTGATCCAGGCGTGCAGAGCTGTTGTCATCACTGTGGGCCTCTTCAGCGGGGGACTGGATGTAGCTGGCACCTCCTCTCTGGTGACGTTGAGTGTGGGCCCTGTGGGTATGCAAATGCAGTGTTGGTGTATCTGTGTGTGCCATCTTGTGCATGGGTGTGTTTCCCTGTATGACTGGGATTTCAGCTTGGCCTTGGGTGCATGGTGATTTTGTGGGATGAGGGAGTCTCTCTACTAGGCATGCTGTGGTGATGGGTGTCCATGCAGGTCTGTGTTGGGGGGCAATGCATTTGGTGTTACATGCAGGGCTTGGTATTGTGATGGGCGGGTTGTGATAGTGGGGTATATGTGAGGTGGTGGAGTGGGTAGGGCTAGAAGTTTGTGATGGCATGTAGGTAGGGTGGGGGAATGAAGTGGTAAAGATTTGCCTTACCAGAGTCCAATCCTCCTGCTACTCCTGTGAGGCCCTCAGGATGCATTATTGCCAAGAATTGCTCCTCTCATGTGGTTAGTTGTGGGGGAGGAGGTAGGGGTCCACCTTCAGTCCTCTGTACTGCTACCTGGTGTCTGGCAACCATGGAACGCACCTTCCCCTTGTAGGTTGTTCCACCTCTTCCTGGTGTCATACCTTGTCCTGGGGTGCTGTCTCACGGCGTTGACCCTGTCAACTATTCTCCGCCATAGCTCCATCTTCCTTGCAATGAATGTCTGCTGCCCCTGCAGGATGTGTGGGGTGATGTATTGGGGTGTATGCTGTGATGTGCGTTGATGGTGTATGGGTGATGTTGTTCTGTGGCTCCGATTGAGTGGGTGCTCCTGGCTTGTGTCTCTCTGTGTTGGCAATCTTGTTTTTCATTGAAAGCGTTGTGGGTAATGTGGGTGTGTGTTTTATAGTGGTGTGAGTGTGTGGGTGTGGTGTGTGTATATATGTTACGTGTGTGTAGTTTGATTTGTCCTATGCGGTCGTGTTTTGTAAATATGTGTGTATTTTGAGTGCGACGGTGTGTACCGCCAATGGTTTACCACGTTTTAAAGACCACTGCGGTGATTCCTAGGTCATGATACTGTGGGCGTATTCCTGTTGGCGTAAAGGTGTGGGTTTTGCTATCGCCAGTTTATTACTGACCTTTGGTGTGGCGGACTTGTGTGGGTGTCTCCATAGTGGCAGACTTCTCAGTGTGGGTCATAATACCCGTAGCGGAATACCGCTGCGGTCATGGTATGTTGGCGGGCGTCAGCACGGCGGTAGGCGGCATTTAGCACCAATGTTGTAATGAGGGCCACTGTCTCTTTGCAGCCTTGTATCAACAGATAAGTGAATGTTTAATGTCTCCGCCAGCTCTTGCACATCTGTTTTTTCACCCACAACTGAGTACATTTCAGACACCTCCTTTAGCTGTTTCTGCAGCGTTTTTAACAATGGGATAGCTTGGCTCATGGCACAGTCTTCCTTGCTGACTTCCTGTGTGAAATTTTCAAAAGGGAGCAGCATCTCTGTCAAGCATTTGACCAAGTCCCATTAGTACATCTCAGTGACCATGCCTTTCACAGTTGCATCCCCTCTTTGCATGAAATATTCATTGATTGGTCTGTAGTGCTCCAATACATGTTGAACATGTAATAAGTTAAATTCCAATGTGTTGGTACCTCCTGTATGAGTGATTTAACTGCCATTCTATTATCACGCTGGATAGTCCTCAACAGCTTCTAGGCTTTAAAAGAATGGCTGAAATGAGTGTAGATTCTTCTGCATGTGGACAGTAAGTTGCTGACTTGGGGTTCTTTTTTTAGAAAGTCCTGTGCAATGATATTGATGCAGTGCCCCAAACACAGGACCCTGAAACAGCCATGATCTGACATGGCCTTAACTATATTATTGCCATTGTCCATGGCAACAAATCCAATGTGAAACCAATGTGCAGCCATTCAAAGACTTTGTTGTTAAAGTCATCCAAGATACTTGCCACTGTATGGGATTTCTCCATGGCAAACATAGCTATTGTTGCATGCTTCCAAGCACCATTACAAATTTTGTCAATATCAACACCTGCAGTTGTAATTTCTCTAATCACCACAAAAGCGATCCAGTAGGCAGTGCTGCACATGTAATCGTTGGTTTGGCAACTAGTCCACATATGTGTCATCAGGTGGATTGTGTGGACAACACTCAGCTGCAAAGTTTTTCCAACCAATTCCAGCACATTGTGATGAGGCACTGGAACAGCAACTCTGACAAAGTAGGTCCGGCTGGGAACCTTCCATTTTGGGCACATGTCTGTCACAAATTCTAGAAAACCCACTCCTTCCACAAAAGAAAAAGGGAGGAGGTCAAGCGCTTACATTTTAGCCAGCTTCTCTTTGTACAAACGTGCTATTGGGTGGTTGCATTTGTACTGCCCCTCAAGCCTAAACATGCTAGTAATAGTAGCCTGGATTTTACTGGTGTCACTGAAGCAGAAAGTGGTGGTAGGCTCAATATGTTACTCAGCGGGGCAGCCACTGTATGTTCTTGCCTTGGTGTCTTGACCTGACTCTGAGTCTTCTTGTGCCATTGCAATGTTGCTGATGTGGGTAACAATACTAGTGCACTGCTGGGGACAGGGCTGATTTGACAAAAATGTCACCCTCTTCTTCAGCTTCAGCTTCCACCATGATTGGATCAGAATCCCTGCTATCACCACATTCAACAACATCACTTGCAGATTTTTGGCCGCTAAGGTGCACCTTCCAGTGGATTATGTTGTGTTTTCTCAAATGGGTTGTTTGGCCTCCAGTAGCATAGTTTGTACCAAGCTTACCCCGACTAGCACTCACTCGGCAAATGGAGCATATGGCAATGTTCAGCTCCTGTTCACTAACCGTAAAGAAGTCCCAAACTGAGGATATACATTTTCTAACACTGGTGCCATTGCTAATGTCAGAAGAAGTGGCAGTAGGTGGGTGTTCTGATAACATTTTCCTCTCTGCAGTTCCTACTTCTACTGAGGTGGTTGTGGATGTAGGTCACAGCTGGGTCCTTGTAAATGTGGAATCTGGCAGTGGTGGTGGTATCTGTGACATCTTCTCAACCTGCTGGGCAGATGGCAGGTTGAGAAGATTGGGTAATGCCGGACTCCACTGGGACTGGGCTAACATCCATGATGACTGGCTCATCATCAGACTTGTCATCCTTCTCTACTTCATCCATAATGCTAAGGCTTTCAGTAGCCTTCCTTTTCACTCCTTGCATCTCCTGGCATGTCTCAGACTGAGGTGGCTTCCAAGTAGAGTCTTGCTCATCAGAAGGGGAGCATGGAAAAGAAGATGGCAGAGATCTGTAAGACAGTGGATCTTGTGAAAGAGGGGCTTTCTCGACTTCCTCAGCATGAAGCTCAATATCCTGATGTACTTCTACTTTGGGGGAACTACTATTGCTGGCTCCTGCTGTTGTAGTCCACTGAGCTAAGTTTCTAGCAACAATTGGGTACTACTTTGAGAAAAAGATTAAGTCCAATTCAACGTCACTGCTCGTCGGTGTTGCCGTAATTAGAGAGGCTGCCTCAGTGCCAGACATGGACGTGGGCCTAGTTTGGAGTGGGGCCGCTGATGCAGGAATGCTTCTCCCAGCTTGTTCCCTAGAGGCTGGTGTGGTAGGCACATGTTTTTGCCCAAAAAAGGTCTGGGGTGACATACCAGTGGTGGGAATCTCCTTCTCATCACTGACCACTTTCTTTGTAGCACCTTTCGTTGCGGTCATCTTGAAGCACTTAGCTTCACAAGCTGAAGAGATGCCCGTGTCATGAGTGTGGTCACGTGTCACATTGTGCACTGACCTTCTGTCTGGCAGTACTGTGAGTGATGTCTCTTTCTATCCTCTTGTGCACCTAAAAGCAAACATGCAAGAAGAACACCAGTGAAATGTGGCATTGTTGCAGTTGAATCAGTAGTACAAACAATGTCATTTAGTGGTTACTAAAATTATAAATAATTAACAGTACAGTATATCCATTAGTAAAATCACACCAACATGAAATTTTATCAGCATGTACACTCAGAAGGGATAAGAAAGAGCAACAACTACAACATTCAGACGTAACTGTTAGCTTTATGGGCATCAAGCTGGCATTTGGCACTCAGGGAGGTGCTGGTGACAATGGAATGATCCCTAAATAATGTTCTGCATCTATGCACCCATGGCAGACATAGGGCCGATGGGCTAAATGGAAGAAAAAAAATACAAATATGAAATAGAATGTTTTTTACTAAATTCAAAAATTAGGAGAAAAAAAATATTAAATAATTTCATTATGAATTCATATTAATTAATATTAATTAAATAACATAAAGTTTGTGAAATATTATTTTTTTTAAAGCAAGAAGGCATGGCCACAACAAAGAACACAGGCAGGCCTCAAAGCACACTGGCTGCCTACACAAAATGGCTGCCGGCCACATGGTCCAACAGCAACAACCAGCAAGGATGCACGGCCACAGTAAAAAACACAAGCAGGCCAAAAGAATGCACTTCCTGCATACAAAAAATGGCCACCAGACACATGGTCAAGCAGCAACAACAACGAGCAAGGAAGCATGGCGACAACAAAGAATACGTGCAGGCCTAAGAGCACATTGGCTGCCTATACAAAATGGCCACCAGCCACATGGTCAAACAGCAAAAACAACAAGCAAGGAGGCATGGCCACAACAAAGAACACGTGCAGGCCTAAAAGCACATTGGTTGCCCACACAAAATGGTCACCATCCCCATGGTCAAACAGAAAAGACAACAAGCAAGGGGGCATGGCCACAACAACAAAGAAGATGTGCAGGACCATGCCAAAACCACACTGGCTGCAGTGCCTAAACAAAATGCCATCATGAATAGAATAAAAAAAACACATATAGGCCTATAATTGGCTATACAAAAAAGGGGCCCTGGCCACATGGCATGGGGAACAAAGACAAGTGGTGACCTATGGGAAACACACTCACACACTGGCCAGAAAGAGGAGGCATTGGTATGGTAACAAAAGAGAAAAAAAACAGCATTAAGCCAGCAATCTAAAAAACAAAAATTAAATGGGCTAAAAAAGCACATTTTTCAACAACAATACACATCCTACGAAGGCATCAAAAATATTATCCCACCATACACTGTTTTCAGAAAAAAAACATGAAATATCACCAAGCAAAATTTGGCAATTTAATTATTTCATCCAATGGCATCCATGGTCTAAATTATGTTTCATTTCATCAGACACCACAAAAACAGTTGTTTCATCATGCACCCATTACTAGTACTGAGCCTACAGCTGGAAGGTCCATTAGCAGACGAGGCCGCATAGTGAATTAAATGAATATTGAAACTTTATTACAAAAAACAGAGAAAATGTACTGAACTGTGCAACATGTTTCATATAAAGAAGAAAAATTACAAGTCAAACAATAAATAGGCCCCAACTGAAACTGCAGGCCATCCACCATAATAAATAGTGAAAATTGAATAAAAGTACAAATAAATCCTGGTGTATGCCCTCTATCAAACATACAAGTTGTACAACACCTTTTCACACGTTTGTTTGGAACTTACTTGTGAAATCTCAAATACAAAGTTGTTAAATATAATCATATATCCAGGAGAAAAAAAAGTGATCCTCCCAGCTCAAAATCCAGGTGAAAAGTGACCATGAGATGGATAAAGGGCTTGGAGGAGCCTGCTGGACAGGAACAGGAAGTTTGAGTCTCTGGGACATTTCGACTTGTTGAAATAAAACTGAATTAAAACAGTACTCCCTGCAGAAAAAAAAATGCAAACAGTCTATTAGAGAATTATTTTTTGAGGAGATTTAGGGCCAGATGTAGCAAAACGCCAATTTGTGATTTGCAAATTGCGAGTCCCTGCGACTCGCAATTTGCAACTCGCAAATTGGTATGCAGTACGGTGTCTCAGACACCAACTGCGACTCGCTATGGGGTCGCAATGACCCACCTCATTAATATTCATGAGGTGGGTCGCTAATTGCGGCCCCATAGCGTGTCTAGGCACTCGCAAACATGGAGGCCTGCTGTCGTCAGCAGACCTCCATGTTCATGACTGCTTTAAATAAAGCCGTTTTTTTTTTTTTAAGTGTAGCCTGTTTTCCTTAAAGGAAAACGAGCTGCACTTAAAAAATAAAACGAAACCTTTAGTTTCGGTATTTTTTCAGGGCAGGGAGTGGTCCCTTGGACCACTCCCTGCCCTGAAAAAATATTTGTGGGTCCATTCACAAAGTGGAAGGGGTCCCATGGGGACCCCTTCCAATTTGCGAGTGGGTTACCATCCACTTCAAGTGGATGGTAACTGCGACTCCATTTGCGACCGCATATGCGGTCGCAAATGGAATTGCATTCCACTCCGAATCGCAAATAGGAAGGGAACACCCCTTCCTATTTGCGATTCTGAAATGCATATTGCGAGTCAGTCCCGACTCGCAATATGCATTTCTGAATAGCAAAGAGGCTTTTGCGCCTCATCGCAAACGGCGATTTTAGCTGTTTGTGAGGCACAAACCCTTTGCTACATCTGGCCCTTAGTGGCTTGATCTTCTCCAGGTTGCAGCCTCTGTCGACCATGCACACTTGTGCTCGCCAACATCACAAAATAAGCACTGAAGTCACTAGTGCGTCCACAAAATCTCGCAGGAACTTGCGGGCGGATATAAAATCTAATTTGTGCTAGTGAGTACCCAGCACGTCTCTCGCAGAGCTTCCTGCGCATGTGCAATGACATCAAGAGCGTGCCAATAGGAAAAAACTCTGCTCCGCTCCTGAGTGCGGAGCCTATCAGTAACTCCACATTCTCTGTGGAACTCAGAATTGCCAAATTCCTCAAACTCTGTGATCGGAGCAACGTTTTTCACCCAGACCCAGAAGGTGAACGCTCTAGCTGATGAAGTATTTCTGTCTGCTGTCCCGTGAGGAGAGGTATAACTAAATGTGGGTTCTTATTTTCCTTTTCAGCTTAGATATTGACACCAGCACATTTTTATAGAGAGTAACCCTAGTTAGATGATTTTTTAAAATTATTTTTGGGTCTTCTTTTCTTTGTGTTAATCCATTACTACGCATGCAAGTCTGAATTCATGATAGAGTAAGCATGGCCCAACCCTGAAATCTGAATGTTATTGACTTCATTTCGATGATCTACTGATGTCACCACCATCTGCTTTGAAATCCGATATTAATGTGCATATTGCGGTTTTGCTAATTTATCTAATTCTTTTGGAGTGTTTAATAGTGCTAATGTTTTGTAGGTTGAACCTTTTATTTTGGTCAGCCTATGGTTTTAATGTATGTTTATAACTTAGTTCTGCGCACCGTATATGTTACATTGATTTTGGAATTGTAATAAAGCTTTGAAACTTTATCGGATTTAGAGTTTGATTTAGTGTTTAATGACTCATGGTTTCTAGAATTGTTTATGGTTTCATGTCATTGATTGGTGATTGAATGAATCTGACTACTACACTCTTCACCAAGTCCAAACATCCAGTCAACCTATGGTGGTGAGGTTAAGGTAATGGTGTCTCACCAGAGTGCTTGCAGTTTCTGAATGGAAGGCGGGAAGAAGGCCTCCACGAGCGCACCAACAGTTTTGATAGCAGAGGATGGTTATGTCTTGTGAGGAGCAGAGTCAGAATTTGCCCAAGGTGTGCGTTGTAAGGGTTGATGAAATGTCAGCATTGGGTTACATGGTTGTTGCTGTTTACAGGTCGTGTGAGGCCTAAGACTCCGGAGTATTGTACAAGTGTATGGAGACACTTGATTATTTATTGTCTACAGTGAGGTGGTGGTCGATTGAGCGTGGTTGACAATACCAGTAGAATTCCCTTGAGTGTGTGAGTTGCTGGTTGGTAATAGGTGAATCCTGAGTGTACAGGGAAAATCCATACCAATCAGAGTGAGATTTGCGGGCCAAATCTTCCTTGCATTTGTGAGCAAACCATAGCCAGAAGAGTAGTCTCTTTGTGCCAAAGGCCACGAAAGTTCCATACAGTTTTCAAAACGTTTGGGTCCTACCCATATTGAGCAGAGAGTTTTTGTTTTTTGTACTCACAATATTTGCGTTTGGGGTTTGCATGAGAGGTTTATGAGACAGCTCTGAAGTCAGTCGCAGGTACTGAGTAAAGTGAGTGTGATGCCAATTGGTCCGCACTGGGATAGGTGAGTTGGTGAGAAAAGCTAAGCACTGATTGGTGGACAAGACTGTACTGCTACAGGTTGAGAACAGCTCGTGAAAAGGATTGTGGAATCGAAAATTACTTCCTGGTTTTGCAGAATTTGTATTTGTATTTGCGAATTAAATTTGTGTAAAAATGAGATTTTTCACAGCTTTAAGGAGTGAGTTGTGAGGAGATGTTTTTATTCCAGTTAGAGAGGGTGAGCCTACTCCACCAGAAGGTACACCAACATGTAAGTTAATGGAGAAGAGTGGAGTGTCAGCAAAATAACTGAGAAAGAAGGTACTTTAGCTTCTCCCTGTCATAGTTCTTTTAATTTAAGAGTATTGGAGAATTTGAGGAGGGTGTTGTGTGAGTCAGAACCCCTTACTAGACCGACACAAATTGAAGCACTTGCCATTTGGGAATTAGTTGCGAGATAAAGAGAGGCTCTGAAATTTGAAAGGAGAATGAGGAAAGCATAAAAGACGCTGGCAGAAGCTAGTTGGGATGAGAAGCAGAGAATGTGAAAAGGAGATACATTGCACACAATGAAGCTGTTTCCAGCAATTATACAGGAAGGTGATGGTAGTGTTAAACTTAGAGTAAAAAAAATCTGAGGAAGATACAGAACATAAATTGGATGAAAATAAATAGGAAGCAGACACCAAAAGTGATTCAGAGGATGTATTTATAACTCAATTGTTGCCGAATCGTCCCCTATCATATGATCCAGTCGTATCAGTAAACCCAGATGTAGTCCTGAGTGTTGCTACATCTCCAGTTGCACAAAGCTAGGTTCAGATAGTTACAAATATACCACTAATATCACACAGATGCCAGTCATTTATCTGATGGTTCCAAATGTTAGTACAGTCCAGAATGTCACAGTCAACTCAGAATGCAGGAATTATTCAATCTGAGATGACACCCAATGAATAGACACCTGCACAGATTGTGACCCAGAGACAGACAATGTCTATGTATTCCCAATTAACGACACCACAGAATTTTGCCTCAAATCAGTCAAATAAGGCACTTGGTACAGTGTTACCTGGCCAAAGTAAAGGATTAATGTTCCTGCAAAATCAAATTAATTTGTCAGGACCAGACGCATTGACAGTTCCTGTTACAATAGGTCCAGTAGTCCTGTTGCATGCCCATGGTAATAATGAGAGTGGTCCCCAGATACCAGACCCATATCAGCAATAAATTCACCTTTTGGAACTACTGCAGAAATGGAAAGACTGAGCACTACAGTGCCAGCCATGACCCATATGAATTATTTTGGTTTATGATAGAGTAGGCCCACTGATAGATGTGACATGCCTCCATGCTCTACAGGCTCATCTGTATTGGCACAAGAGCAAGCTATGAGAGCTACATGTAATATTTCACAACTTACACCCAGAGATTATAATACTACTTTTAGTTTACAGGGATTGACAGCCCAACAATTGACTGAATGGTTAGACAATAGACAATGTAAATGAAGGATCAGATTTGAAAAATACTTCAGAGGGAGAAAGGACATTGAACATGGCAAGACTAAAATTGGAATTAAATTCAATGATTGAGGGAATACTTGAATTGGAAAGATTAGATTCTTATAACGAAAACAAGTTCATGTGCAAAGATTTTACAGTTCAAGCAGGTCAGGTTTATGAGAAATTAACAGATTTAGCCGAGAAATATAAAATTTAAATGAATAAATCCAAACAGTTGAAGAAGAGTTACAGATTAGAATTCAATTTGAGAAACATTTTGAACATGAGATCACCTGGAATGACAATTCACATTAAGGAATTGATTCAGAGCATTCAAACATGGGGAACATTATATAAATGGGAAAGCAGATGGGAAAAGAAAAGAGATCAGAAGAAAAAAACAACTTCAAAATGTGTACAGCAGGCTGAAGGAGCTGTAAAAATTATGCCAATGATAGAAATTATTCTGGGAGGGAATTTTATTCATGTCCCATGGAGCAGAGGTGACATACGGTCATTTACGAATGAATACCCCAAGTTGAGGGAGAAAACAGTGGAATGGTACCAGCAAATAGAGAGGTTTGTCAAGCTTGCGAAATGTTTGTGGGAAGGTTTGAACACTTTATGTGAAATTGTGGTTCCAGCAGATCTGTGGGTTGAGTGTAAGCGGAGTGTTGATTGGCCGGCACGTGAGCCAACAAGTGATGCAGTAACAGGTGCGTCGGCTGAAGAGGTGATGAAAGCTATGACAAGGTGAACTAGAGTTTCACTTAAAGATATTGATTGGCAAAGAATTGACAGAACAATTTAGGAGACAAAGGAGTCTGTTCATGCTTATTTTGAGAGATTGTTGCAAGCATTCAAGTAATACAGTGGCACAGAGATTATTGAGCAGAGAAACATGGTTCATTTTGCGCTCAGATTTCTTTAAGGATTGAAGCCTGAAATGAGTAACATGATTTGGAATCACTTGATTTGCTGGCAAGGAAAGCCGATTGTTGAAGTATTGAAGTACGCAAAATACTGTAGTGACAAAATAGAATTAAAGCAGAAAAGGTTAAGGGAAGAGGGAATGGTGATGCAACTCAAGTCTGCCCAAGCAGCAGGTATGCAGGGTTCACAAGGTATGTTGAGCACAAGAGGAATGCAGGGAACACAGCAGCAAGTATATATGATGCCTCAGTTCAGAAGTAGAGGCTGTGGAATTTGAATATATCAGAATACAAATGTAGCTGATGTTCAAAACATAAAGACAATGCTTCCTTGTCATGCATGTGGCAACGTCGGACATTGGAAACAGGAGTATCCCTTTAATAACATAAATAATTTGGCACAAGGTGGTGGTGTTGTGCAGATGGTTGACAAAAGTCCATTTCAAAATCAAAGAGTTCAAAGACCCTTAAATCAAAACACTAATGTTCCTACAGCAACAAGTACAATTCCCCCAACAGCAAATTTAAGCCCCACAGCAAATGCAGATGCCACAAGCTCCGATAGCACAGCATCAGGTAATGATTCCACAACAGAATCTGAACCAAAGAACAAATGCAAATGTAAATCTGTTAAGCACACAATACCCATTGATTGATTTCAGTGATGATGAGATGAGTAGGGAATATATGAGTGAGAGCTCAGAAGAGGAAGAATGTATTTTGGCTGCCACCATGGATGTAGATCAGCATAGTCCTTATGTGAATGAGAGTGTTATGGGTCATGATGTTTCATTCCTGGTGGACACAGGAGCAACTCATTCCACTGTCAGATCTGCAGAAGTCCCTAATGTGCCCCCTTCAGGTAAAACTGTTCAGGTTGTAGGAGTAGCAAATCAGCATTTGGTAAACCCCATTACAGAGCTTATTCCAGTCAAAATAGTCAAAATAGGACCATTGCGATTCAAGTCCTGTGCGTCTGTTGGGAAACCCTTGCTATGCAAATTAAATGTTCCATTACTTGTACTCATGAAGGGATAGCAATCCAAACAAATAGTAATGATAGAACTTCAAGTCAAACTGGTGAGATGTACCCTCTCATTACACTGTTTCCTGCTATGACAGTTAAAGACTTGCCTGACGAATTACAAGACACAGTAACTCTGAGAGTTTGGGATCTCTCTGGAAAGTATATTGGATTCATTAGAAGTGTTGAACTAGTCAAAGTTACTGTTAAGCCAAATGTAGTTTTCCCCAGAAAATCACAATAGAACATGACCACAGAAGTAATTGAAGGTATTACCCCGGTAATTGTAGACTTTGTTGAGCAGGGAGTTTTAAAAGATGTGATAGGCAGCCTGTGTAATTCTTCAATTATGGGGCTGTGAAAGCCAAGTGGGAAATACTTCATAGTTCAGGATTTGAGGAAGGTGAACGAAATTGTCATATCCTTTTGATCCGTGGTACCAAACCCAGCATTAATCTTATTTCAAATTCTATGTGAAGCAGAATTTTTTCAGTTATTGACTTGTTACAGGCATTTTTCTCAGTGCCTTTGCATGAGGATAGTCAATTGCCTTTCTCATTCTGATTCAGCAGCTGTGTGTATTCATGGTGCCGTACTCCACTGAGTTTTCAGAATCTCTGTCCATTTTTAATCAAATTTTGAAAAAGAACTTTGGGCCTGATTTAAAAGGCCCTATCACCACTGAAGTGTTACTTTTAGTGGTACTCCGGTGGCGCTATGCACTGCACCGTATGTACAAGGTGGCATTAATCAATTTTTTGTGGCTTGACGCCACATGTAAATACTGCCTCTTCACATATAGCACTCTGTGTGGAAGGAGCATGCAATTGGTTTTGCTGTGATACGCCCAGAGCAACACCTATTGCATTTTGATGCTGCCCCCGGGGTCGTTTTTTGCTCTTTCTAGAGCATTTTGTAGTACACATAGAAAGAGCAAATCGCTATTGAAGATTGCTTTTTTGCAAGAGGATGCCTCTTCCTGCACAGAAACAATCTCCCCCACAGAGCAGTCATCCTTGCACCATGGTGCAAGGGTGGCTGCGCTCGGCAGCAAAATTTGCACCGGCGCAGGGGAAAACACAAGGGTGGGCCGTATTCTATTAAATACAAGGCATCCTTGCATCTTGAAAATGAAGGAGCGCAGTGTTGCCAAATGTGGTGCAGCGTCATGCTCCGTCATTTTCTTTTAAATTTGGGCCTTAGAGTCTTTGAATACTTCCGTCTGCCTTACTGCAATACATTGATGAACTAATGGTTGTGTCCAATACGAGTGAAGCATGCAGACAAGATACCATAGCATTATTGAATCATTTGGGTAAAAACAGACATGTTTTCCCCTACCAAAGTACAGTAGTGCCAGAAAGAAGTAAAGTATTTGGGTCAACAAGTTGAGAAAGGTGCAACGAAAGTTTCTAGAGGGAGCATTGCAGCAATTATGTAAATGAATCCCCCAGTTACACATAGAGATGTCAGAGTGCTTTTGGGCATGGTGAGCTACTGCCGCCAATGGATCCTAAATTTTTTCAGTAATTTCCCAGCCACTGCAGAAGTTAACATGCAAAGACGTTACAGATCCAGTTCCCTTTGATGAAGAATGCATGAAAGCTTTTACTGAGTGGAGAGAGAGAGTGTGCAGTACTCCAGCCTTGCGAATGCCTGATTACATGAAAATGTTTTCATTATTTTGTCATGAACGTGATGGTTGTACTCTTTCTGTTTTGACACAGTGGCATAGAGGAACAAAAAGACCAGTGGTATATTTCTCTGCCATATTGGTACCTGTCGCTGCTTCTTTGCCTTGTTGTTTAAAGGCAGTATCAGCTTCCTGTGTAAGGATAGGTCAATGCAAAGGCATTGTGATGGGACACCCTGTAACTGTGTATATCCAACATTCAGTTGAAGTTCTTTTGACCAGGAAAAGAACCCAATATCTGACCAGTGCCCGTCTCACCCGTTATGAGCTGTTGATCCTTGGTTCTTCTAATGAGGTTGTCAAGATGTGTGCTGTGCTAAACCCAGCCACATTATTGCTGGTGAATGTTAATGTTTCAAATGATGCTAATGAAACGGCTGCTTCAATGTCACTGAAGTATGCACCAAACCCAGACCTGATATTCAGGATACTCCTTTAGAGGAGAATGATCAAGTTGCATTTGCTGATGTTTAGGAAACAGTGAAGGTACTCTTGGGGGTGATTATGCAGTCTGCACCATCTTGGAGTAGTGGAAGCTTCATGGCTTCAAGGAGTCATTTCTGCCCAAGTAGCCGAATTGGTTGCTCTTACAAGAACATGCTGCCAATATTCACAGATAGTCAATACAGATTTGGTAATGTGCATGACTTCGGGCAGTTATGGCACCAGCGAGGTTTTATGACCTCTTCAGGATCACACATTTGAAATTGTGAAAGAATTCATAGTTTGTTAAATGCTTTGCAGGTACCTGAGAAGATTGAGGTTGTGAAGTACACAGCCTATCAAAAGTCAAATGATTATGTATCACTGGGCAATGCCTATGGTGACCAAATTGCCAGATATTGTGCACTCCATTGTGTCACCTTCAATGAAGAGTGGGCTGGTGGAAGTGACACTGGTGAGACAAATCAAAGTTTCTTGATGTCAGTGGTTGATACCTGGGACAAAATCAAAAGATTGCAGGAAAAGGCAACAGAGGAAGAACACAGAGCCTGGACAAAAGCAAGTTGTGTTCAAAGAGAGGAAGATGGTGTCTGGATTTCAAATTAAGAGAAAATTGTGTTGCCAGATTGTTTGTTGAACTCAATGGCTAGATATTATCATAGTCAGGTTCATCTTGGCAGAGATGCAATGATTGGCACATTAAAATAGACATGGTAAAATCCTAGATTTAGATTGATTGAAGAAGCGGTTCATAAAGTTGTGTTGTTTGTCAACAGATGAATGTAGGGAAATGTGCAGTGGTTAAGTTGAGCCACATAGGCAGACCGGAAGGTCCATTTAACAGAATGCAACTCGATTTCATTGAGATGCCTGTCTTCAATGGATTAGATGTTGTTTGTCTGTTTTCCCACTGGATAGAAACCTTTCCAACATGTAGGAATGGCAGTCTTACTGTATCTAAGCTGCTGAATAGGCAACTGATACTGAGGTTTGGGTTTCCGACTTCTTTGGAATCAGATTGAGGAACTAATTTTAATAATGAGATCATAAGGTTGTTGGGTGCCGCACTAAACATTGAGCGAAAATTGCACTGCAATTAAAGACCAAGGGCCTTATTTATACTTTTTGGTGCAAAACTGCACTAAGGCAGTTTTGCCCCAAAAAGTTTTGCACCGGCTTGCACCATTTTTTAGCACCAGCTGGGCACCATATTTATAGAATGGTGCAAGCCGGTGCAAAGGGTAGGCTAGCTTTTAAAAAAATGACGTTAGGCAGTTTTGAGTCAAAATAAATGATTCTGACCAGATTAGCATCATTTTTTGACGCTAAGGGGCATATTTATACTCTGTTTGCACTGAATTAGAGTCATTTTTATTTTACTCTAATTCAGTGCAAAACTAACTCCATATTTATACTTTGGTGCTAGACCCGTCTAGCACCAAAGTTATGGAGTTAAAGTCATTTTTTTGGAAGTGGAAACCTACCTTGCCTTAATGAGATGCAAGGTAGGCATTCCCGTGCAAAAAAAGGACTCTATTGCCTTAACACCATATTTATACTCCCATGTAAAAATGGTGCAAGGGAGGCATGAGGGGTCACAAAATGGGGCAAAGCTTGCTTTGCCCCATTTTTTAAGACCTGGGTCAGGGCAGGCGTTAGGGACCTGTGGCCCTATTTCCATGGTACCATGGAATAAGCCCAGAGGTGCCCTCCCTAGGCCCTAGGGGCACCCCCACCCACACTAGAGGGACTGTGAGGATGGGGGACCCCATCCCAGGTAAGTACAGGTAAGTGCATTTTATTTTTGAAAGTGCCATAGGGGCCCCTGAAATGGGCCCCCATACATGGCACAGGGTGCAATGGCCATGCCCAGGGCACCCCTGTCCTCTGTGCTGGCCACTGGGGTGGTGGGCATGACTCATGTGGCATGGTAGGTTTAGCACCATAAAATGACGCTAATCTGGTTAGAGTCATTTTTTTTACTCTAACATGCCTAAAGCCATTTTTTGGTGCTAAACCCTCTTCTTCTATACTGCCAGCCCCACCCGACTAAAGTCATTTTTTTAAAGTCTAGCCTACCCTTTGCACCGGCTTGCACCATTCCATAAATATGGTGCCCGGCTGGTGCACAGAAATGGTGCAAGCCGGTGCTAAACTTTTTGGTGCAAAACTGAGTTAGTGCAGTTTTGCAGCAAAAAGTATAAATAAGGGCCAATATTTTGTAAGTTTGCGCCACTTTTGTGTCATAAAATGACATTAATGCGGTGCAAAAAAAGTTGAAATCAGGGCCTTGGTGCTAGATGGGTCTAGCACCAAAGTATAAATATGGAGTTAGTTTTGCACCAAATTAGAGGGAAAAAAATGACACTAATTCAGTGCAAACAGAGTATAAATATGCCGCAGAGTATAAATATGCCCCTAAATATGGCGTTAAGGCCATAGAGTCATTTTTTGCACGGGAACGCCTACCTTGCATCTCATTAAGGCAAAGTAGGTCTCCACTTTCAAAAAATTACTTTAACTCCATAAATTTGGTGCTAGAGGGGTCTAGCACCAAAGTATAAATATGGAGTTAGTTTTGCACCGAATTAGAGTTAAGAAAAAATACACTAATTCGGTGCAAACAGAGTATAAATATGCCCCCAAATGTATCTGGATTGTTAGAACAGATGAATGGCAAACTGAAAGCTCAATTGGCAAAGGTTTGTGCCTCTAGAGCGCTGAAATGGCCTGATGCATTACCACTTGTACTGATGAGGGTGAGTAGCACCCCTGACAGCAAGATACGACTGTCTCCGCATGAGATTCTTATGGGGAGTGCAATGAGGTTACCAGCAGTACCACCAAATGCACTTGTGAACATAACAGATGACTTAGGGGGTTATTCCAACTTTGGAGGAAGTGGTAATCCGTCCCAAAAGTGACGGTAAAGTGACGGATATACCACCAGCCGTATTACGAGTCCATTATATCCTATGGAACTCGTAATACGGCTGGTGGTAAATCCGTCACATTTGGGACGGATTACCACCTCCTCCAAAGTTGGAATAACCCCCTTAGTGCTGGATTATTGCAAAGGACTGGCTGTTGTGGTTCACTCTTTTTCTCATCAGGTTGAATCAGCAACAGTTCAATAAGAGGAATCACATACAATAAGCCAAGATCATGCTTGAACTCCTCAAGGGACTGCGTGTAGGTTTCTCGAGGGTGGAATTCACCATTCCTAAGAACACCACAGATGGCTGTGCAAGCTGGAGAGTATTGGTGTTTGGTACCTACAGCTGGTTGAGAAGAACTATCAGTATAGATTATGTATCTGTAATGGTTAAGAGGTATGACATTAGTGGGTATGGGGTACTCAAGTTCATGTTGCGGAAATTGTTGGAGCTGTAATTTTGAATCAAAAACATAATCAACATCAGTTGCAGTCAAGGAGGTAGCCCATTGTATCCAACCTGGATGCAATGCTTTTGTGTTTAGAATGCTGTCTTTGGTAACAGCCACAAGGGCTGGGACTGGGGTACCAACTAGAATGTGCTGATGTCACAGTGTCCTTTTCTCAGGATCTGTACGTCGCTGAACAAAAAGGCCCACCTTCTGGCGTCACCAACTCAGAAAGCTATTATAGCACACAGTTATGGTGAAGCCAGTCGGGGGAAGGGAACAGCAGGGAGAGAGATCTGCAAAGAAAAAGGTTAAAACAAATATGCATTTACTCATTCATAGAAATGCAACTTATCATTGACTAAATGCGTCTCTGAGATATCAGATGGAGACCCCTTCTGAAATGAGGGCAAAGCCCCTTATTTGAAACATAGAACAAGAATAAACTACAACCTCAGAAACAACAGATGGCAAGAACTTAGGACTATGATTACACTCAGAATATCAATCCTGTAACATCTCTGAATTCACAACATAAAACTTTGATCATGACCTAGAAAATCTCAAAGAATTAAATGTGCTTTTCACATCTTACGTTTTTCAAAGAACAATGAAAAATACTTTCACATTCACAACTATAAAGACTGATAAGTTCTACTCATTGAACTTAAAGCGCTGTACTTATAATACCAGGAAGCGCTTTTACTCAAGTGGCCTAAAATCACTTTGATTGTTGTACCAAGAACCTTTTACTCCTGTGAATTGAAGCGCTTTGATTGTCTTGCCAAGAACGCTTTACACCTGGGAACTGAAGCGCTTGAATTGTTGTGCCAGGAGCACTTTACATCTGTGAACTGAAGCGCTTGCATTGCAGTGCCAAGAACACTTTTCATCTATGAACTGAAGCGCTTGAATTGTCGTACCAACAGCACTT